>NC_056453.1:25276088-25876088 GCF_018296145.1 Oncorhynchus tshawytscha
AGACAGTTTCTGACAGTTTGCACAGAAATTCTTCGGTTGTGAAAACCCACAGTTTCATCAGCTGTCTGGGTGGCTGGTCTCAGACGATCCTGCAGGTAAAGAAGCCGGATGTGAAGGTCTTGGGCTGGCGTGGTTACACGCGGTCTGTGGTTGTGAGGCCGGTTGGACGTACCTCCAAATTCTCAAAATTAATATTAAATTCTCTGGCAACAGCTCTGGTGGACATTCCTGCAGTCAGCAGGAATGTCCAGCAATTGACATGGAGAAAAACATACAATTGGTTTTTATCAACATTTAGCACTTTTTTAAGATTGGTGAGCGATTCTTGAATTGAGTCAAAGCCAAGCTGAAGGTTGTGAATGGCCTGCTGCACTGAGGGGACACAGGAATAAATAACTGTGTCATCCGCACAGAGATGTAAACCCGAGTTATAAATCAACATTAGTAATGTAAATAGTGAACAGCAAAGGGCCTCATTTTGAGCCTTGTGGCACTCCATTGGTTATGTCAAGAAAAATTGACTGAACTATATCAACAGATATACATTGACTTCTTTTGTGCAGGTAGTATTTGAACCAGACACAGGCCGCTTGGTCTAGGTCAGGAATGGCCAACTTTGATGAGGGTGAACTTATGATGAGGGGCCGCAGTGGCTAGTGGGTTGTGTACCCACATCCATTTTACAGGTACTTTTGCCATGGGGTGGAGGCGAATGTTTGCAAATTTTGTATTATCACTGCTGAACAATGGGCCCCAACCCAGTCTGTAATGCTTACTAAAAACAAAAGCTGACGAGCTAATTGAGTGATTGCTGATGCACAAACAAATTTCAAAATTGCACCTTGTGTATGCCATTGTTCTCACTCTCAACAGTAAGTTGCGAACCCGACTGTGTGGCTGCTTCTTTTTGGGGATTTAATACCCCTCCATAACTTAGCGCCAAGAGGGTCAGAAATGGAATGAATGAAATTTGATTTAGCCCTTTTTATGGAAGCAGTAAATGTGGTTCTAAGTTGTCTGAAGGTGAGCCAGTTAGCAGAACTACCAGAGTGTCTGGCTTCAGACCAAGCTTTGTTCCTTAGCTGAATTAACTCAGCAAGTTCAGGCCTGAACCATGGGTTGGCTCTATCTTTAATTCTTCATCTCTTCATAAGAGCATGTTTATCAGATACAGAGATGAACGTACTAAAGAACTGTTCAAGGACAGGTTCCGCTTCCGGAGTGTCATTAACAATAAGTAAGCCTTAATGGTAAATGTCATGTAAGAACCCTTGCTTGGAAGTGTTTAAAGTTTCTCTCAGTGATATGGTGTGGTATAGTTTCAGGCAACTTTGTGTTTCTGGCGGGGGAAGAAACGCACACCTATATAGGCCTGGTGCTGGCTAGCGGACCAAAGCGCAGCATGGTGAGTGTTCATGATCATATTTATTTAAACTCCGAACACTAAACAAAATATCAAAGAGAATGAAACGAAACTGAAACAGTTCTGTAAGGTGACGAAAAAACACTAAACAGAAAATAATCACCCAAAAAACATAGGTGGAAAAAGGCTACCTAAGTATGATTCTCAATCAGAGACAACAAACGACACCTGCCTCTGATTAAGAACCATACTAGGCCAAACACATAGAAAATATAACATAGAAATAAGAAAATAGACAACCCACCCCAACTCACGCCCTGACCAAACTAAAACAAAGACATAACAAAGGAACTAAGGTCAGAACGTGACAGTACGCCCCCAAAGGTGCGGACTCCGGCCGCAAAACCTGAACCTATAGGGCAGGGTCTGGGTGGGCGTCTGTCCGCGGTGGCGGCTCTGGCGCGGGACGTGGACCCAACTCCACCATAGTCCACTCCACCATAGTCTCGGCCCACTTAAGTGGCACCTTGGGAGCGGCGACCCTCCCCGCCGACCTCGGACTGGGGAGCTTTGCCGCGGGTCCCGAATGGACGGGAGATTCCGGCAGCACCAGACAGGCGTGAGTGAAAGGGCGATTCCGGCAGCGCCGGAGTGAAGGGCGATTCCGGTAGCTCCGGAGTGAAGGGCGATTCCGGCAGCTCCGGAGTGAAGGGCGATTCCGGCAGCACCGGAGTGAAGGGCGGCTCCTGACTGACGGGCGGCTCTGGCAGCTTCTGACTGACGGGCGGCTCTGGCGGCTCCTGACTGACGGGCGGCTCTGGCGGCTCCTGACTGACGGGCGGCTCTGGCGGCTCCTGACTGACGGGCGGCTCTGGCGGCTCCTGACTGACGGGCGGCTATGGCGGCTCCTGACTGACGGGCGGCTCTGGCGGCTCCTGACTGACGGGCGGCTCTGGCGGCTCCTGACTGACGGGCGGCTCTGGCAACTCCTGACTAACGGGCGGCTCTGGCAGCGCTGGACAGACGGGCAGCTCTGGCAGCGCTGGACAGGAGGGAGACTCTGGCAGCGCTGGACAGGAGGGAGACTCTGGCAGCGCTGGACAGGAGGGAGACTCTGGCAGCGCTGGACAGGAGGGAGACTCTGGCAGCGCTGGACAGGCGGGAGCACCTGGAGGGAGGAGAAGGAGAGACAGCCTGGTGCGTGGGGCTGCCACCGGAGGCCTGGTGCGTGGAGGAGGCACCGGATGGACCGGGTCTCGAGCACCGAGCCTGCACAACCTGTCCTGGCTGGATACTCCCCGTAGCCCGGCCAGTGCGGCTGGGTGGAACAGACCACACTAGGCTGCGCTGGCGAACCGGGGACACCGTGCGTAGGGCTGGTGCCATATACCCCGGGCCGAGGAGAGGCACTGGAGACCAGTTGCGCTGAGCCGGCTTCATAGCACCTGGCTCGATGCCCACTCTAGCCCGGCCGATACGAGGCGCTGCGATGTAGCGCACCGGGCTATGCTTGTGCACTGGGGACACCGTGCGAATCACGGCATAGCACGGTGCCTGCCCGGTCCACCTCTCTCCACGGTAAGCACGGGGAGTTGGCTCAGGTCTCCTACCTGACTTAGCCATACTCCCCGTTTGACCCCCCCCAATAAATTTTTGGGGCTGCCTCTCGTCCCTGTTGCGCTGCCATGTTCGTGTCGCCAACTCGATTCTCCTGTAACCCTCCTCGCACTGCTTCAGAGAATCCCAGGTGGGCTCTGACACTCTCCCTGGGTCGACCGACCACCTCTCTATTTCGTCCCATGTTGTCAACTCCTCCAGATAGCGTTGCTCTTTACCACGCTGCTTGGTCCTTGGTTGGTGGGTGATTCTGTAATGTTGTCTTCGGTGGAAGGAGAGGAGGACCAAAGCGCAGCATGGTAAGTGTTCATGATCATATTTATTTAAACTCCGAACACTAAACAAAATAACAAAGAGAATGAAACGAAACCGAAACAGTTCTGTAAGGTGATGAAAAAACACTAAACAGAAAATAATCACCCAAAAAACATAGGTGGAAAAAGGCTACCTAAGTATGATTATCAATCAGAGACAACGAACGACACCTGCCTCTGATTGAGAACCATACTAGGCCAAACACGTAGAAATTATAACATAGAAATAAGAACATAGACAACCCACCCCAACTCACGCCCTGACCAAACTAAAACAAAGACATAACAAAGGAACGTGACAGGAGTAGAGCGCATGAAAAAGAAAAGGAGAGCCACACTACAATTTAATAACAACGTTTTAATTACTAAATGAATGCTTTTTTATATGTTACATTTATATCTATACATCGACCAATGAAATCAAGCCACAACCAGCCATGATTACAGACACAACACACACAGTCATGATTACAGAATCTGTGTGTCCTTTCAAACTCTATATGAACTACAATAAACTGGGTGGTTTGAGCCCTGATTTCTGATTGGCTGAAAGCCGTGGTATATCAGACCGTATACCACAGGTATGACAAAACATTTATTTTTACTGCCCTAATTACATTGGTAACCAGTTTATCATAGCAAAAAGGAACCTCTTGGTTTGTGATATATGGACAATATACCACGGCTAACGGCTGTGTCCTAGCACTCTGCTTTGCATCGTGCGTAAGAACAGTCCTTAGCCAGGGTATATTGGCAATATAACACACCCCTTCGGGCCTTTTTGCTTATGTGAACCACATTTTTGTCATTATACCCTAATGAAGACAGCTTGGCTGTTGGTGTTAAATTATTGCATCTGAGCTCCTAGAGTAGAGTGTGCGGCTCTCCTTTTTTTTTCAACTTTGTGTTTCTGACAGACTATGGGACAGTGATCACTGAGGTCCATAGCAAAGGGAGCTGGAGATGGTGAGGGAGAGAGGGAGGGGAGGTTTATTTGTCAGTACGAGACCAATCAGAGTTGATTTAGCAGGATTCTTTACATTCAAACGAGTGGGCTCAGAAATCCGTTGGACTAAATTACAGTTGTGTAAGGTATTACATAATTATTTTTGGGGGGTATCTGAACTTTACTTTACTATTTATATTTTTGACAGCTTTTACTTTTACTTCACTACATTCCTAAAGAAAAGGATGTACTTTTTACTCCATACATTTTCCCTGACACCCAAGAGTACTCGTTACATTTGGAATGCTTAGCAGGACAGGAAAATGGTCTAATTCACACACTTATCAAGAGAACATCCCTGGTCATCCCTACTGCCTCTGATCTGACGGACTCACTAATCGCATGCTTCGTTTGTAAATGATGTCTGGGTGTTGAAGCGTTCCCTTAGCTATCCGTAAAAAAAATTGTGCCGTCTAGTTTGCTTAGTATGAGGAATTTGAAATGATTTATACTTTTACTTTTAGCTTTGATAGTTAAGTATATTTTAGCAACAACATTTACTTTTGATACATAAGTATATTTGAAACCACATATCTTTAGACTTTTATTCGAGTAGGATTTTACTTGGTGACTTTCACCTTTACTTGAGTCATTTTCTATTAAGGTATCTGTACTTTTACTCAAGTACGACAATTGGGTACGTTTCCCACCACTAAATTAAAATCAATACATACTGATTGAAGACAATCAGACGAGGGAATAAGCAAATTGAGATGGCAAAGCAAAATGTACTAATAGGGGAATGTAGCTCAACAGGATTTAGATTGAAGCAATAAGGCCCAAGGGGGTGTGGTATATGGAAATGTACCAGGGCTACGGGCTGATCCTTTGCACGACGCAATGCAGAGTGCCTGGATGCAGCCCTTAGTCCTATACCACAAATCCCAGAGGTGCCTTATTGCTATTATAAACTGGTTACCAACGTAATTCGAGAAGTAAAAATAAATGTTTTGTCATACCTGTGGTATACGGTCTGATATACCACGCATGTCAGCCAATCAGCATTCAGGGCTCGCACCACCCAGTTTATAATACTGATTTTAGCACTTCTGGAACTTAGATCATTTCTAGCAGATGAATGGTACGACAGGGTAAAACAAGGTGCAGTCAGGTGTGGTCAGGGTGAATGACGAAGGAGCTGGAAACCATTCAGACAATCATTTTGACTCCAGACGGTGACATCACAGGAACGTTGGATAAACACACAGGTCTTTCCAAGAACCCGACATCGCCCTGGCCCCGCCGTTGTTACTGCTGCAGGATAAACAGGTCATCTGTCTCAGGGTTCACTAATTGGCACCCCCCTTGCTCAGACACACACACAAACTCCTCGCCCGGCAGGGTCTAGATGGTGATGGTCAGAGGGGAGCAGCAAACGGCAGGATTGTGTAATGACCAAATCAATGACCTCATGTTGCGACGGTAGGAAAATGGCTGCCAGAGCCAGAATCCAGGTGGAACTGTGACAGTGCCAGCTGACGTGTGTGTGTGTAGGCTCACATTTACTGTACTGTACACAGCGACACCCACTCATGTGCAAACACAAACACATATGCACACACACACAAACTCACGCACACACTCACAGAAGTAAAGGCTGTGTGGTGAACAAAGGCTGCTTTGCCACCCCCGCTCGCCCGCCTGGCGAACCGTCGTGATTATTTCATAGCAGTTTACTAGATGTAAGATCTAGGGAGCAGACAACACCTCGGCTGCACCTCAGAATCCCCAGCGGACCAGAGGGTCCCGCGACTCAGAGCAGAGCTAGAGTGCCTCATTTTCCATGCACACACACACACACACACACACACACACACACACACACACACACACACACACACACACACACATACATTGCTCTTTCTCCCTCGCTCTCTCTCTATTCACAGAACATGGAAAAAAGCCCAGGTGAAGGTAATGTTTTGGCTCTCCTTCCATTTAACTTTCTCTAACTGCACAATCCATAAATTCTCCTTCCCCTCTCTGATCATAACGTCTGTATTACCTGTATAACCTATGTATTACCTATGGCATCAATCTCCTCACATCAAGTCATGCAGCACCAGCAGGCTGGCTTCTTATAAACCATACATCATTACCTTTGGACAAAAACACAATCCTATTTGGAGCATGACATCCCTTTATTTTCAGACGTTCGGGGACGGCTGCGGTGTGTGAGTGTGTGGTGGAGTGAGTTTCAGCTGTAGACATAGATGCCCCGACTAAGCTTCTACAGACTGAATGTACAGTATACAGTAGCACATATGCATAAGCATATAAAATGGTACAGACGGTCAGACTGTCACAACACCCCAACTAAACGCAAATGCCCTCAAGAAACCTAGATGTGTGTAGCGATACACATTTACAGTACATTTCAAACTGTATGAGGACAATACCCGGCATACGTTTCCTTTCAACATCAAGCTCTGTCCATGTCAGATCAGATAGCATGGCGGTTTACTTCGCCGACTGCATAATAATATTGGCCATAGAAAAAGGCTTTTGCTTTGAAAGGGGACAGTGCTTACTGGTATTTAAAACACAAATATGGTTCGTTAGTGCTGAACACCTGTATGACACGTAAATGCATGTGAATGAGTTCATGTGTGCATGTGTGTGTCTGTGTCTTAGTGTGTGTGTGTGTGTCTCTATTCGTATCTATGTGTGAAAAAGACATTGGTAGCCATAGAGAATGGCTTCTATCTAACAATAGGTGGCTGGCTAAAAGGCATCCATCCCCCTAGCTTGTGATGGTGAGAGTGAGTGATAAAATACAAAGATATATATACCGTGGCTGGCAGGCTGTGTGTTTGGGGCCTTAATCCGAGGCAGGCGGAACAGCCAAGTCCCTCATAAGGGTTCTTTTCATGCCACTCTGGGGCCTGGTGCTTTCTGGGGGCCCGAGATGAGGGGAGGCTAGGCCGGGGGGGACAAGGTACCCCTCAATCCTCCCCCACACTAATCATCCCCCTGGCACCCCTTTGTGAGGCTTTTCCACTTTGATTTCATGTTTGCCCATCTCATGTCTCTGAGAAGGGGAGAGCAGGGACATTCCACGAAGCTCAAAGCCCCCACACGCAAGCAGACACACACAAGCATACCTGAACAAACACGCACACATGCACACATGCACACACGCGCACACCACACACACACACACACACACACACACACACACACACACACACACACACACACACACACCTCATTACACCCCAGCTCGGTAAAGGAAAAGAGAAGCTTGTTCCAGTTCTCCTGGAACAAAGGCCTTATTCTGTGGTGGTTTGTGTTCTGGGGATGTTCAGGGGCTTTTCTGGGGGTCTCAGGAACTGCTACGATCTGAGGGGGTTGTTGGCTGACCTGTCGCTGTAGCCGCTTGTTCAGGGGAGGAAAGAGAGGATGACGGGGATGGGTGGATGGCAGTTGAAAGGTTACAGAGGGTGCTACATGTAACAGTAGCTCTATCCGAGTCCTCCCCCAAGCCGATGACACCCAGCGAGCCAGACATCCATCTGTCCACCCAGAGGGACTCTCCATTCCTGGTGTCCCCCCAGCCCTGAGCCTGTTCTCTGGCTGGGTGTCCCTTTGGGTTCCCCCAAGGAGCTCCAGAGCTCCGGGTGTTGGTGTAGCCACTGAGGTTTATAGACTCCCTACTGAGAGCATCTCCTTAATGCAGACAATGGGGTGCATTTATCCCAAGGCCGACCGTGCTGACCTCCTAAACTCACTCCCCTGCTAGGGAACCAGACTGGCGGCTCTTTTCACAGGGCCTTTCAGCGGGCCGCACAAAGCAGCCGGGTCCACAGGCAAGCAGGCCTCACTCACACATTTATATACTCACCTCATTCACTTATTCACATATTTATTTATACCCTCACACACTAACTCAGAAAACCTCAACAATAGGCTACTTGCAAGAACGTGCACATGAAAACACGCATTTGCACAAACATTTTCAATTTTCAACAAGCTACATCCTCACGATCTTAAAAACACACAGGGCTATACTTTACACATAGCCTACAAAACAGGCCCAGATGCACGGACCAGAAACATGGATGAGGTAGGTTTATAGCAATATATAGATATGCAGAAATTCATTAAATTCATGCCCACTTCACAGACATCCACAATATCACCCTCAGTCATACACACAGTCTGTTTATTATCAAAACACATTCTTTGTCCTCTTTTTACATCCTCCATGCCCTATCCTTATCCTATTCCATCCTTCCTATCCCCTATCCTTGTTCTCTCTCTTTTCAAATACTTCTCCCTCTTTCATTCTCACTTCCTTTCCCCAGTTTGTATTGTTTTTTATTTCCCTCATTCCTCCTCTTTTCTTTCATTCGCTGGGTTTTAATTCCAACCCCCACCCTCAGTGTACATTAGCTATCTCTACTGGAGTGTGTGCGCGCTCGTGGTGCATGCGCACGTTTGTGTGTGCATGTGTGTGTTTGTGTGTGTGTGTGTGTGTGTGTGTGTGTGTGTGTGTGTGTGTGTGTGTGTGTGTGTGTGTGTATACTGTATATGTGAGCTCACGCATTTGTGTGCGTCTGTATATGCTCTTGTGTGTGTGTGTGTGTTTGCGTTCGTCCGTGCATGTGTGCGCCTGTTTGTGTGTGTGTGTGTCTGAGCGAGTGAAGGGGGGCTTCCCCTTTCTACTTTAGTTTATGTGCGTATCCTTTCGAGGACCCCTGCCGTGAGGAAGAACCTTCTTTTCATCCCTTTTTGCATTCGAATGCATCCTATACACTCTCTAAAACCCCGTTAAATGTGAAGAAAAAGGAGAGAATGAAATGAGTGAGTGATAGACGTCTTTGTTCTCCAGCTTTAGCTTCTTCTCAGGACTTCCATTTATTTGCGTCTTTCTCCACTGAAAAGAAACAGTATCTTTATTTCTGAGAATGTGGCATGTCGAAGAAGGGGGTGGGGATAAGCCAAACCCTTAAGGTCTGCTGCGGACTCAATCAGTCAGCTGAAGATTTTTTTTTAAATACGATTTTCCTGTATATATATATTATCCCCATATATATATACACACACAGTTGAAGTCGGAAGTTTACACTTAGGTTGAAGTCATTAAAACTCGTTTTGCAACCACCAATTTCTTGTTAACAAACTATAGTTTTGGCAAGTCGGTTAGGACATCTACTTTGTGCATGACACACGTAATTTTTCCAACAAATGTTTACAGACAGATTATTTCACTTATAATTCACTGGATCACAATTCCAGTGGGTCAGAAGTTTACATACACTAAGTTGAGTGTGCCTTTAAACAGCTTGGAAAATTCCAGAAAATTATGTCATGGCTTTAGAAGATTCTGATAGGCTAATTGACATCATTTGAGTCAATTGGAGGTGTACATGTGGATGTATATCAAGGCCTACCTTCAAACTCAGTGCCTCTTTTGCTTGACATCATGGAAAAATATAAAGAAATCAGCTAAGACCTCAGAAAGAAAATGGTAGACCTCCACAAGTCTGGTTCATCCTTGGGAGCAATTTCCAAATGCCTGAAGGTACCACGTTCATCTGTACAAACAATAGTATGCAAGTATAACCACCATGAGACCACGCAGCCGTCATACTGCTCAGGAAGGAGACGTGTTCTGTCTCTTAGAGATGAACATACTTTGTTGCGGAAAGTGCAAATCAATCCCAGAACAACAGCAAAGGACCTTGTGAAGGTGCTGGAGGAAACAGGTACAAAAGTATCTATATCCACAGTACAACGTGTCCTATATTGACATAACCTGAAATGCTGCTCAGCAAGGAAGAAGCAACTGCTCCGAAGCCGCCATAAAAAAGCCAGACTACGGTTTGCAACTGCACATGGGGACAAAGATCGTACTTTTTGGAGAAATGTCCTCTGGTCTGATGAAACAAAAATAGAACTGTTTGGCCATAATGGGGCGGCAGGGTAGCCTAGTGGTTAGAGCGTTGGACTAGTAACCGGAAGGTTGCAAATTCAAACCCCCGAGCTGACAAGATACAAATCTGTCATTCTGCCCCTGAACAGGCAGTTAACCCACTGTTCCTAGGCCGTCATTGAAAATAAGAATTTGTTCTTAACTGACTTGCCTAGTTAAACAAATAAAGGTAAAATAATGTTTGGAGGAAAAAGGAAGACGCTTGCAAGCTGAAGAACACCATCCCAACTGTGAAGCACGGGGGTGACAGCATCATGTTGTAGGGGTGCTTTGCTGCAGGAGGGACTGGTGCACTTCACAAAATAGATGGCATCATGAGGATAGAAAATTATGTGGGTATATTGAAGCAACATCTCAAGACATCAGTCAGGAAGTTAAAGCTTTATCGCAAATAGGCCTTCCAAATGGACAATGACCCCAAGCATACTTCCAAAGTTGTGGCAAAATGGCTTAAGGACAACAAAGTCAAGGTATTGGAGTGGCCATCACAAAGCCCTGACCTCAATCCTATAGAACATTTGTGGGCAGAACTGAAAAAGCGTGTGCGAGCAAGGAGGCCGACAAACCTGACTCGGAATGGGACAAAATTCACCCAAGTTATTGTGGGAAGCTTGTGTAAGGCTATCCAAAACTTTTTGACCCAAATTAAACCATTTAAAGGCAATGCTACCAAATACTAATTGAGTGTATGTAAACTTCTGACCCACTGGGAATGTGATGAAAGAAATAAAAGCTGAAATAAATCATTCTCTTTACTATTATTCTGACATTTCACATTCTTAAATCTTAAAATAAAGTGGTGATCCTAACTGACCTAAGACAGGGAATTTTTTATTAGGATTAAATGTCAGGAATTGTGAAACTGAGTTTAAATGTATTTGGCTAAGGTGTATGTATAGTTCCGACTTCAACTGTGTATACAGTGCATTCGGAAAGTATTCAGACCCCTTGACTTTTTCCATATTTTGTTAAGTTACAGCCTTATTTTACAATTTATATTAATTGTTTTCCCACCCTCGTCAATCTACACACAATACCCATTGATGACAAAGAAAAAAATAGATTTTTAGAAATGTTTGCAAATTTATTTAAAAAAAAAAAACTGAAAGATCATATTTACTTTAGTATTCAGACCCTTGACTCAGTACTTTGTTAAAGCACCTTTGGCAGTGATTACAGTAACGAGTCTTCTTTGGTTGACGCTACAAGCTTGGCACACCTGTATGTTCGATCAGGTTCAAGTCCAGACTCTGGCTGGGCCACTCAAGGACATTCAGAGACTTGTCCCGAAGCCACTTCTTCTTGTCTTGGCTGTGTGCTTAGGGTCTTTGTCCTGTTGGAAGGTGAAATTTTGCCCCAGTCTGAGGTCCTGAGCGCTCTGGAGCAAGTTTTCATCAAGGATCTCTGTAATTTTCTCTGTTCATCTTTCCCTCGAACCTGACTAGTCTCCCAGTCCCTGCTGCTGAAAAAGATTCCCACAGCATGATGCTGCCACCACAATGTTTCACCGTAGTGATGGTGCTGCCAGGTTTCCTCCAGACGTGACGCTTGGCATTCAGGCCAAAGTGTTAAATCTTGGTTTCATCAGACCAGAGAATCTTGTTTGTCATGGTCTGAGTCCTTTAGGTACCTTTTGTCAAACTGCAAGTGGGCTGTCATGTGCCTTTTACAGAGGAGTGGCTTCCGTCTGGCCACTCTGCCATAAAGGCCTGATTGGTGGAATGCTGCAGAGACGGTTGTACTTCTTGAAGGTTCTCCCATCTCCACAGAGGAACTCTGGAGCGTTCTTGGACACCTCCCTGACCAAGGCCCTTCTCCCCCGATTGTTCAATTTGGCCAGGCGGCCAGCTCTAGGAAGAGTCTTGGTGGTTTCAAATGTCTTCCATCTAAGAATGGAAAGGCCACTATGTTCTTGGGGACCTTTAATCCTTCAATTTTTGTTTATTTTTGACCAATTTAATTTAATACAATCATAGCAAGGTACTGAATTGTTACCCAGAAATGATTTGATATTAAGATAAAAAGGGCTGCATTGGACCTTTAAAGATAAATCGATTGATTTAGGGTCTTTTTAGGATACTTCATAGCAACAAACACAATGCATATAATAGTGTTGTGTGCATAAAATATGCTAAAAAATACATACAATTCATAGACGGGTCTCTACAAAATCATAGAATATTTATTATATTACTTTCTACAGATACACCATTGAGATCATCCTGTCCGGCTGTATCACCGCCTAGTATGGCAATTGCACTGTCTGCAACCACAAGCTATGCAGAGAGTTCTGCGGTCAGCCCAACGCATCACAGGGGGCATACTGCCTGCCCTCCAGGACATCTACAGCAGGGTTTCCAAAAATCGGTTCTCGGCCCCCCCACCCCTGGATGCACGTTTCTCTTCTTGTCCTAGCACTACGCAGCTGATTCTAATCATTAATGCTGAGTGATGAGTTGGTTATTTGAATCAGCTGTGTCGTGCCAAGTGTGGGCCAAGCTGTCATCAAGGCAAAGTGCTGCTACTTTGAAGAATCTCAAATATATTTAGATTATTTTAACCCTTTTTTGGTTATTACATGATTCCATATATGTTATTTCATAGTTCTGATGTCTTCACTACTATTCTACAATGTAGAAAATAGTAAGAATAAAGAAAAACCCTTAAATGAGTAGGTGGGTCCAGACTTTTGACTGGTTCTGTGTATAGTAGATAAACACAGAATTCACAAACAGCTGACTAGAGACCTTCATTCATATTCTAGTCGTTTTCCAACACTATTCCAGGTGCTGCGAAGAAAACCTTTAAAGTAGTAAATGTTTAATATACCTTGTCAGTCACCAACTTCATTAAATCTGATTCCAATAGATGAGGCAATTTAAAACTTCAACAATGAAGAAAATACTACTGTGGAGTGGATACTCATTCTCCTAAACAGGTATAAACTGCTGATATATAGCAAACTGCAGAAACTAATCTTAAGTGTTTCACAAAACACAAAAGCCTTTAATGTGTTTCTTTTGTATACAGTGACAACATTTCTCAGAAGAGGCATTGCTCATCATCCACCCTCTAGTTTTATTCCGTACACAAACATAAACACACAAAATGAAATCTGTTTTGTCTCGATAGAAAATGTGCGTCCGGTTGGTTTTTCCTTTGAAGTGTTTTTAGTTCTTTTCAGCAGTGTTGAAGAGACGTAGATATGCTTCACTCAGATATGCTTCACTCAGATATGCTTCACTCAGATATGCTTCACTCAGATATGCTTCACTCAGACCGGACACAGAACAAAGCTGTGCAATATACCAAGGGAGAGAGAAAACTGACCCACACTGATGATGGTACTGCCAAATTGCCACATTAGCAATTACGAACACTGCACACACCCCTCCCACCATGTTTGTTTACTCCGTCAGATGAGAGGCTCAGTCCTGATCAACCAACGCGAGGGGTCCCCACTCCCCAAAGAAACCTTGATAATATTATGAAGACAATCCTTACACTGATCTATTACAAAGTGGTTTGAAAAACAATGTCGTAGTTTTGAAAGCATTTAACCCCTGGGGTTGTTTGTATTAGCAGACTACTTTGAGGTTGGCCTTTATTGCAAACAGAGGAAGATAACAGGGCTGGGCCTCAAATGGCACCCTATTCCCTATGGGCCCTGGTCAAAAGTAGTGAACTACATTAGGTAATATGATGCCATTTGGGATACAGACAAGCTCTGGTTTTTCCCCAGCAAGGTTGAAATTGTTGTGTACATTTTGGGGGGGATGACAGGGGTGTGTGGGGCTCACCAAATTTTGGGGGACATTTTAAAATGCATTTCCTGTAATTCTACACAGTTTGACATTACTTATTATACCTCTCTTGAGGGGTAGTTTAAGGGGTATGTGGATTGGTATTTTGATGACACAGTATAGGATAAGTGGAAGGCCCACACAATTCTGTTGTTGGGGTACACTCATAACATTCCAACACAGAAATGTTATTTTATTTTATTTTACCAGGCAAGTCAGTTAAGAAAAACATTCTTATTTTCAATGACAGCCCAGGAACAGTGGGTTAACTGCCTTCAGGGCCAAAACGAGAGATTTTGACCTTGTCAGCTCGGGGATTTGAACTTGCAACCTTTCGGTCACTAGTCCAATACTCAAACCATTAGGTTACCTGCTGCTTTTTTTAACATACTTAATTAAAAACATTTGGAAGGAAAACTATAGGTCATATTTCATAGAAATCTGGAAACACTGGACAGTTCCTTTAAAGGTTGACTTTGGGCAAAAACACAGATCAATGCATCATCCTACCAGGTCATTTAATTCATAAAATAAATAATGGATGAATAAGATATTTGGCAACAGAAGTGCCATTTCACACTGATCTCTGCAGCTTCCATCTAAAAACATATCCTGTGAAATGATATCAACACATACTGGAGGAATTACTGTCTAGCTACAGGTGGCTAGATTAGCTAATGGACTAGCTACGTCGGTTACGGCGTGCATGACCAGAACGATACATCAATGAACCAGCAAAGGCACACCCCATTCCTGTTTGAAAATTGAGAAAGAGGAAGAGTTGGACCGATTTTAATGCCCGAAGTCGACGGTTAAATGTAATTTCCTGCAATTCTACAAATGTTTCCATTGATAATAACTGGATTATCAATAACTGGATTATCATTACCTGGATTATCAATGGGGGGGGGGGATTTTTTATTTTATGTAATGTTAAATAATGTTAGGGAAACTAATCGAACTGGCCTGAATATTGGGGAGGACATGTCCCCCTGCCCCCCATGGCAATTTCACCTTTGGTCCCCAGTTTGTATTCAGGGCCCAGACCTAGCCTCACCTGTGTCCCAGTTGGCCGGTAATCTCATTGGCCAGGCGTCTACTACAAGGAGGGGCTGGGGAAAATGTGCCCTTACCAGCCAGACACACACACTGTGTACACATGAGGTCAGCTATGACAAGAGTGCAGAAAATGTGCAGCAGGTTGGTGAGGAGGTGCATGAAAGAGGGTGAGCGTGTGGGGTCAAAATGGTAAAAGTTGAAGCAGGTTGGTGAATTTGTGTGTGTGTGCAAGGTTGATTTGTGTGTTTGCATGTGGAATGGCAGGTGGGGGATTAGTAAGGTCAGTAGATTTTGAGAATGTTGGTAAGTGTGTGTGTGGAATGTAGTGGGCTGTAGAATAAGGGTTAAGGAAGCCATGTTATTCTAACCCTAGGAGTTAGAAGTCCACCAAATGTTACCATATGCCATCAATCTTCAAATGCACCTCCAGAAACGGCTGAAAATGGACTGGGAGCAGTTCTTACTCTTATAATCCCAAATTAGTGTAAACCTACCATTCTATATTTGACCAAAAAAAGCCACAGTGTTTGTGGTATTTGGCCTATATACCACAGCTAAGGGCTGTTGTTATGCATGACGCAATGCAGAGTGCCTGGATGCAGTCATTAGCTGTGGTATATTGGCAATATACCACATACTCCCGAGGTGCCTTATTGCTATTATAAACTGGTTACCAACGTAATTAGAGCAGTAGAAATACATGCTTTGTCATACCCGTGGTATACCGTCTGATACAGTGCATTCGGGAAGTATTCAGACCCGTTCCCGTTCATTACAGCCTTATTCTGAAATGGATAAAACAGTTTTTCTCATCAATCTCCCATAAGGAGAAAGCAAAAACAGGTTTTTAGAAATGTTTGCACATTTATGAAAAAACAACATGAATACCCAATTTACGTAAATGAATACCCAATTTACATAATGTGACCATTTGCTGTGAGACTCTAAATTGAGATCAGGTGCATCCTGTTGCCATTGATCATCCTTGAGATGTTTCTACAACTTGATTGGAGTCCACCTGTGGTAAATTCAATTGATATGAGATAAATTGGAAAGGCACACATCTGTCTATATAAGGTCCCACAGTTGACAGTGCATGCCAGAGGAAAAACCAAGCTACAAGGTTGAAGGAATTGTCCGTAGAGCTCCGAGACTGGATTATGTCGAGGCACAGATCTGGGGAAGGGTGTCAAAACATTTCTGCAGCATTGAAGGTCCCAAAGAACATTGTGGCCTCCATCATTCTTAAATGGAAGAAATGTGGAACCACCAAGACTCTTCCTAGAGCTGGCCACCCAGCCAAACTGAAAATCAGGGTAGAAAATCCTTGGTCAGAGAGCACATAGCCAAGACAATGCAGTAGTGGATTCGGGTCAAGTCTCTGAATGTCCTTGAGTGACCCTGCCAGAGCCCGGACTTGAACCCGATCAAACATCTCTGGAGAGACCTGAAAATAGCTGTGCAGCGACGCTCACCATCCAACCTGACAGAGCTTGAGAGGATCTGCAGGGAAGAATGGGAAAAACTCCCCAAATACAGGTGTGCCAAGTGTGTAGCGTCATACCTAAGAATATTCGAGGCTGTAATTGCTGCTAAAGGTGCTTCAACAAAATACTTAGTAAGGGGTCTGAATACTTATGTAAATATAATATTTCCAGGGGGGTAATAGATGTGCAAAATGCCCCCAAAAATCTTTTTTGCTTTGTTACGATGGGTTATTGTGTGTAGATGTATGAGGGGGAAAAACATATTTTTTGAGGAGGAAAAAACAAGTCTATCATGAAACAAAATTCAAGGGGTTTGAATACTTTCCGAATACACTGCATACGATGGCTTTCAGCCAAATAGCATTCAGGCCTCGAACTACCCAGTTTATAATTGTTAATAATGAATAGTATAGTACAAAACTATGGCCCCCACTAAAATAAATACAATTGACTCTTGTTCGGGGGTCAATGTGGAATTAGTCAGTCTATATGTTTATTATTTTTCCTCATACCACTAGGCTCTCCAGCCTCATACCTGTCTTAACCTGTGATGTGGTGAGGTTGGACCCAGGTGCAGAGAAGAGACCAGACGAGGAATCAGTGGGTAAGGATAAACAAAATACACCTCTTTTAATAGGGAATTCATAATGACTAAATAGGACACACCTGGGTGTCGTTAAAGTCTCAAGGATGGTCGCTGCCGCCCTCTGGTGACAGGTGGAGCCATGACATAACCAACCAGGGAAGCCCTGCATTCTGTAATTCCGAGAAGAAGAAAAAAGTGGGAAAAAGTGTCAGCAGTGGGGTGCAGCCTGTTCACATGTTGGAAACATCTTCATCATGTGAATCAGAAGGGAAAATCCTCTTCCTCTTCCATCAGAGTGGCCAACATTGATGAAGCGGACCCCCACACAATACCCTGAGTCCAGAATGCATACATGATCAAGTTAAGACCCCCACACAATACCCTGAGTCCAGAATGCATACATGATCAAGTTAAGACCCCCACACAATACCCTGAGTCCAGAATGCATACATGATCAAGTTAAGACCCCCACACAATACCCTGAGTCCAGAATGCATACATGATCAAGTTAAGACCCCCACACAATACCCTGAGTCCAGAATGCATACATGATCAAGTTAAGACCCCCACACAATACCCTGAGTACAGAATGCATACATGATCAAGTTATGACCCCCACACAATACCCTGAGTCCAAAATACATACATGATCAAGTTAAGACCCCCATTCACCATGGCCCTTCCCTTCCTTTCCCAATGCAGTCTGAAGAACTATAGGGCCTGAATGGAATTTCTACACTTCCATATTTCCACATTTCCCTCCACCACCGACGGTTGACATACCTCTGACCCTCCAACCCCTTTACCACTGGTCAAACATCTCTACCCCCTACAACCCCTTTACCACTGGTCAAACACCTCTACCCCCTCCAACCCCTTTACCACTGGTCAAACACCTCTACCCCCTCCAACCCCTTTACCACTGGTCAAACACCTCTACCCCCTCCAACCCCTTTACCACTGGTCAAACACCTCTACCCCCTCCAACCCCTTTACCACTGGTCAAACACCTCTACCCCCTCCAACCACTCCAACCCCTTTACCACTGGTCAAATACCTCTACCCCCTCCAACCCCTTTACCACTGGTCAAACACCTCTACCCCCTCCAACCCCTTTACCACTGGTCAAACACCTCTACCCCCTCCAACCCCTTTACCACTGGTCAAACACCTCTACCCCCTCCAACCTTTACCACTGGTCAAACACCTCTACCCCTCCAACCCCTTTACCACTGGTCAAACACCTCTACCCCTCCAACCCCTTTACCACTGGTCAAACACCTCTACCCCCTCCAACCCCTTTACCACTGGTCAAACACCTCTACCCCCTCCAACCCCTTTACCACTGGTCAAACACCTCTACCCCTCCAACCCCTTTACCACTGGTCAAACACCTCTACCCCCTCCAACCCCTTTACCACTGGTCAAACACCTCTACCCCCTCCAACCCCTTTACCACTGGTCAAACACCTCTACCCCCTCCAACCCCTTTACCACTGGTCAAACACCTCTACCCCCTCCAACCCCTTTACCACTGGTCAAACACCTCTACCCCCTCCAACCCCTTTACCACTGGTCAAACACCTCTACCCCTCCAACCCCTTTACCACTGGTCAAACACCTCTACCCCCTCCAACCCCTTTACCACTGGTCAAACACCTCTATCCCCTCCAACCCCTTTTACCACTGGTCAAACACCTCTACCCCCTCCAACCCCTTTACCACTGGTCAAACACCTCTACACCCTCCAAACCCTTTACCACTGGTCAAACACCTCTAACCCCTCCAACCCCTTTACCACTGGTCAAACACCTCTACCCCCTCCAAACCCTTTACCACTGGTCAAATACCTCTACCCCTCCAACCCCTTTACCACTGGTCAAACACCTCTACCCCCTCCAACCCCTTTACCACTGGTCAAACACCTCTACCCCCTCCAACCCCTTTACCACTGGTCAAACACCTCTACCCCCTCCAACCCCTTTACCACTGGTCAAACACCTCTATCCCCTCCAACCCCTTCACCACTGGTCAAACACCTCTACCCCCTCCAACCCCTTTACCACTGGTCAAACACCTCTACCCCCTCCAACCCCTTTACCACTGGTCAAACACCTCTACCCCTTCCAACCCCTTTACCACTGGTCAAACACCTCTACCCCTCCAACCCCTTTACCACTGGTCAAACACCTCTACCCCTTCCAACCCCTTTACCACAGGTCAAATACCTCTACCCCTCCAACCCCTTTACCACTGGTCAAACACCTCTACCCCTCCAACCCCTTTACCACTGGTCAAACACCTCTACCCCCTCCAACCCCTTTACCACTGGTCAAACACCTCTACCCCTCCAACCCCTTTACCACTGGTCAAACTCCTTTACCACTGGTCAAACACCTCTACCCCCTCCAACCCCTTTACCACAGGTCAAATACCTCTACCCCCTCCAACCCCTTTACCACTGGTCAAACACCTCTACCCCCTCCAACCCCTTTACCACTGGTCAAACACCTCTACCCCCTCCAACCCCTTTACCACTGGACATACACCTCTACCCCCTCCAACCCCTTTACCACTGGTCAAACACCTCTAACCCCTCCAACTCCTTTACCACTGGTCAAACACCTCTACCCCCTCCAACCCCTTTACCACTGGTCAAACACCTCTACCCCCTCCCTCGATGTTCTTAACACCTCCCTCCTACGGCCAAAAAACGATAAGATGTGATGCATGTTAATTCTAAGCGACTGCATCCTCAAAAATACCTGGCTCTTTAGACGTGAACAAATCATGGGGAAAATGGTGCATGGGAGTGTTGAAGCGCGGGCCTCTGAGTTTCCTATGAGTGGCGATAAATCTTGACAAAATTAAAGCTTATCCTGGGAGCGGGGCCTCCCTGGGCTTTTTTGTGTTGCTAATACACATTAGGCCTGGCTGGCTGCCTGCTTTGGCTACAAAGCTGCACCCTACAAAAAAAAAATTGCAACAGCATCAACATACAGGCTCATCATCCTTCTAGACACACACACACACACACACACGCACGCACACACACACACACACACACACACACACACACACACACACACACACAATGACAGGCCTGCACATCACAGGAGGCTTCTGAGGGGAGGATAGTTCATAATAATGGCTGGAACAGAGCAAATGGAACGCATTAAATGGCATGTGTTATGTATTTTATACCATTCCACCTACTCCGCTCCAGCTATTACCATGAGCCCATACTCCCCAAATGAAGGTGCCACCAACCACCTGTGACGTGCACACATATACTTGCAGACATTCAAAAACACATATTAGCAAGCAAACGCTCACACCCACAAATGTAACATATTGAAGATGGGATAGAGTGACGGGGAGAAGGAGAGAAAGGGAGAGCAACCACTCCTGCCCTGTAAAAACTGATTTTCCTCTCACACTTGAAAGGATTTTTTCTGGGAGTGCGAGAGAGCACACACACACCCACACCCACACACCCACACACACACACACACACACACACACACACACACACACACACACACACACACACACACACACACACACACACACACACACACACACACACACACACAGACACAAGCAGATATGAATACATTTGACGTTGATAATGACTGTGTTAGGAGCTTTTTCAGACACAGTAAATAACGGATCATGCACGCTCTGCCCTCCTCAGTCAAGGAAGCGGTTTAAAGATGTCTGAAAGACAAAGAGAAGAGAAAGAAAGAGAAAGCGAGGGAGAGAGCTTTGCTAACACAACACATTCAGGCTCTTCAACACATGGGGGATGGGAGGTTTGGCAAACCCATATAGCCCGTAAAAGATCACTTTATTATTTACAAAGCAGTGTAAAACTCAGCAGGCTACAGACAATCGCTCCGATACCGTTTCACCTTCTCAAAATAAAATCCACTGTCAGGATTAAGAGCTGTTTATTTACAAGCAGAGCATAACCATGTAAAAGAACTAAACCTAGAATACCAGCTTACAACACTACACTCCTGAGTCTTGTTAAAAAGGAAAACAGGTATTTTATTTGTCAACAACGGTGAAATAAATTGAATTACTACAGTAAAGTAAATGCTTGTTAAGGTTGCTCTGATGGAAAGTGGATTAACCACTGAGCTTCAAAAATGTGTTTATGTGGCTAGAAAGAAACACCAGTGATAAGTGATGAACTGATTAAGAAAATGCAGGTTAAATTAACAAATGAAAGAAATAGTATTTAATCTGCCATTTCTTCACTTTTTGGGTATCAGGGCAGACTCATCCAAATGTTCAATTCTCTAAAAAACATTTTCATATTTTGAAGAATTTTTACATCCAAGTCACCATAAAACTGTCTCGTATAAAAATCTTTACTTTCCATATTCCACACACAGGGTTATAGAAACGCAACTAGAGCATCCAAAGAATGTGGCCATGCCCACATATCCCTCAAGAAACTACATCCGAAACCCAGTATGTGTTTGTGTGTGCCTTTGTGTGTGTGTGTGTGTGTGTGTGTGTGTGTGTGTGTGTGTGTGTGTGTGTGTGTGTGTGTGTGTGTGTGTGTGTGTGTGTGTGTGTGTGTGTGTGTGTGTGTGTGTGTGTGTGTGTGTGTGTGTGTGTGTGTGTGTGTGTCTGTGTCTGTGTGTGTGTGTGTGTGTGTGTGTGTGTGTGTGTGTGTGTGTGTGTGTGTGTGTGTGTGTGTGTGTGTGTGTGTGTCTGTGTCTGTGTCTGTGTGTGTGTGTGTGTGTGTGTGTGTGTGTGTGTGTGTGTCTGTGTCTGTGTCTGTGTGTGTGTCTGTGTGTCTGTGTCTGTGTGTCTGTGTGTGTGTGTGTGTGTGTGTGTGTGTGTGTGTGTGTGTGTGTGTGTGCCAGTCCGGTCAGACTCTCACTGGGGTTTCCTGTAGGGGCTGGCTCAGTCCCAGTAGACATCAACCTCTCATTCTCTCACACACACTGCTCCCTAACACATACTTCTCTCCTAACTGGCCTAGCTTAACTTGATCAACTTAGACCCAAGTCAATAAAACATAAAACACCAAAAATAAGAACGTTTCATGACGAAGAAGGAATGTGAGCTGCTGAACATGCCAAAGTAATGTTCTGAGCCTGTTGGATGGTGATGGTCGGGTGAATTCAATAAAGTCAGAGCGGCGGAACTGCCATGATGTTCATAGCATTGATGATCTGGATCTGACAGTCTAATCCATGCAGTCTCTAACTCCTCTCATTTTGGTTGTTGAGGGTTCTGGATCCCATTTCAGAGGCCTGATTTTTTTATCCTTTAATTACGGAACCACATAATATTTCTCTCCATCCCTCTGCTGTTCGATGTGTGATGGGTGTGTAGGGAGCTTCCCATGTGGAGGAATGTACAATATTTCTATTGAAGATAGCTTCTCTCCCCTTAATTGGCTAGAGGTAATACTAAATTCCACTTGTTGTCCAGATTCACAAGAACATATCATGAATACTTATCTGAATTCAATGTGTCTCCCTTTAGAGCCTATCCCCCACAGAAAATATACAGACTTGAGACACAAATAAACCCTATCTCTCCCTTGAAGGCAAAACAACACATGCTTTAAGTGCAGCTCAATTTCCCAACCCATTCAGCGAGGAAACAAGCTAGTTTAATCATAGATCTATTTTACTGATTACAAATGACCTGCTCTGAATGACTTCCTTTTGGGGAAATAATGCTCCATGTCAAAAGGCTGATAAAAAGGCAACATGAACAACCGGTGCCAAACAAACACAAACAACACAAAGAAAAGCTAAGCACTAAGCATGCCCTATCGGGATTTATGCTAATAGACTAAACCACCTAGATCATTTTAGGCGACCTTCCCAACTCCTAACAGATTACGCCTGTGGTAATGATTTCTTAGGCGGCCCAAATCTGAGGCAAATCAGGCAAATTGCTTGAGGTGAACTTGATGGAAATGTGAGAACGTGATATGAAGGTTAGGCTGAGAGCATGATGGTACTAATGGAGTAGTAGCAGTGTTGGTGGGGCCTTTAGGTCTGAGTACAGGAAAGCAGAAAATCAGCTAATCATAGCCAGAACCAGAACAAAGCTCTCAACGCACCAGTATCAATGATCACCATTGCTGCACATTACCCAGCCTCTCTCTTTCTCTTCCTGTGTGTCGCTCCTCTTTCAACGCTGCAAGGTTCCCACTGCACCTCAGGAGAGCCGGAGAAATGTGTGTGTGTGTGTGTGTGTGTGTGTGTGTGTGTGTGTGTGTGTGTGTGTGTGTGTGTGTGTGTGTGTGTGTGTGTGTGTGTGTGTGTGACTGTGTGTGTGTTCGTGTCACAGGGGGAATATATAATCTCAGCTTGAAGGGACCCCCAAGCCAGTAGTTAATGAAGTGAAATTAGACTTATTAGCCAAAAATCTTTAAAGTCACTGACAAGGCAAGCAGGCAGGGAGGCAGGTAGCCAGGCAGGGAGGGAGGCAATTAGGGAGTCAGGCAAGCAAGGAGGCAGGGAGGGAGGGAGGCAATCAGGCAGGGAGGGAGGGAGTGAGGAGGGAGGGAGGCAGGGAGGGAGGCAGGGAGGCAGGCAGGGAGGCAGGGAGGCAGGCAGGGAGGGAGGCAGGGAGGCAGGCAGGGAGGCAGGCAGGCAGGGAGGGAGGCAGGGAGGCAGGGAGGCAGGCAGGGAGGAGGCAGGGAGGCAGGCAGGGAGGCAGGCAGGGAGGCAGGCAGGCAGGGAGGCAGGCAGGGAGGGAGGGAGGCAGGCAGGCAGGGAGGCAGGGAGGCAGGCAGGCAGGGAGGCAGGCAGGCAGGCAGGCAGGCAGGCAGGCAGGCAGGCAGGCAGGGAGGCAGGCAGGCAGGCAGGCAGGGAGGCAGGCAGGCAGGGAGGCAGGCAGGCAGGGAGGCAGGCAGGCAGGGAGGCAGGCAGGCAGGGAGGGAGGCAGGGAGGCAGGCAGGGAGGGAGGCAGGGAGGCAGGCAGGGAGGGAGGCAGTCAGGCAGGGAGGCAGGCAGGCAGGGAGGCAGGGAGGGATGGAGGGAGGCAGGGAGGGAGGCAGGCAGTCAGGGAGGGAGGCAGTCAGGGAGGCAGTCAGGGAGGGAAGCAGGGAGGGAGGCAGTCAGGGAGGGAAGCAGGGAGGGAGGCAGTCAAGCAGAGAGGCATGCAGGGAGGGAGGGAGGGAGGCAGGCAGGGAGGGAGGCAGGGGTGGAAATGAAGACGGGCTGAAAATACAAATGACAAAAGAAGCAAAGGATCAGAGCACACGGAGGCACGTGCAGACCTGACTTTTGTAGGGCATACGTCAGCATATGTATAAGAGAGCCTACTTATGGCACACGATTGACAAGACGGGAGAACACCCCCTTTAGCCCATAACAGTATAAGACCCATCTGATTTTGAAATTTAAGACCTCTTGAAGTATATACAGTTGAAGTCGGAAGTTTACATACACTTAGGTTGGAGTCATTGAAACTCATGTTCCAACCACTCAACACATGCACTACTTGTGCATGACACAAGTAATTTTTCCAACAATTCAAACTCAGTGCCAATTTGCTTGACATCATGGGAAAATCAAAAGAAATCAGCCAAGAACTCAGAAACACAGACCTCTACAAGTCTGGTTCATCCTTGGTAGCAATTTCCAAACGCCTGAAGGTGCCACGTTCATCTGTACAAACAATAGTAGGCAAGTATAAACACCATGGGACGACGCAGCCATCATACCGCTCAGCAAGGGGACACGTTCTGTCTCCTAGAGATGAACATACTTTGGTGCGAAAAGTGAAAATCAATCCCAGAACAACAGCAAAGGACCTTGTGAAGATGCTGGAGGAAGCAGGTTCAAAATAATATATATCTACAGTAAAACAGTAAGTCCAATATCGACATAACCTGAAAGGTCACTCAGCAAGGAAGAAGCCACTGCTCCCAAACCGCCATAAAAAAGCCAGACTACGGTTTGCAACTGCACATGGGGACAAAGATCGTACTTTTTGGAGAAATGTCCTCTGGTCTAATGAAACAAAAATAGAACTGTTTAGCCATAATGACCGTTGTTATGTTTGGAGGAAAAAGGGGGATGCTTGCAAGCTGAAGAACACTATCCCAACCGTGAAGCACGGGGGTGGCAGCATCATGTTGTGGGGGTGCTTTGCTGCAGGAGGGACTGGTGCACTTCACAAAATAGATGGCATCATGAGGATGAAAAATGATGTGGATATATTGAAGCAACATCTCAAGACATCAGTCAAGAAGTTAAAGCTTGTCGCAAATGGGTCTTCCAAATGGGCAATGACCCCAAGCATACTTCCAAAGTTGTGGCAAATTGGCTTAAGGACAACAACGTCAAGGTATTGGAGTGGCCGTCATAAAGCCATGACCTCAATCCTATAGAAAATTTGTGAGCAGAACTGAAAAAGCATGTGTGAGCAAGAAGGCCTACAAACCTGACTCAGTTACACCAGCTCTGTCAGGAGGAATTGGCCAAAATCCACCCAACTTATTGTGGGAAGCTTGTGGAAGGCTTCCCAAAATGTTTGACCCAAGTTAAACAATTTAAAGGCAATGCTACCAAATACTGATTGAGCGTATGTAAACTTCTGACCAACTGGCAATGTGATGAAAGAAATAAAAGCTGAAATAAATAATTATCTTGAATATTATTCTGACATTTCTCATTCTTAAAATAAATTGGTGATCTTAACTGACCTAAGACAGAACATTTTTACTAGGATTTCAATGTCAGGAATTTGGCCAAGGTGTATGTAAACTTCCGACTTCAACTGTATATTAATTACTATCATATATATATATATATATATATATATATATCGTAGCAATAATTTGATGCATTTTATTTATTTGGCCTTACTGCTATTAGCCTATTTGTCACGTTCTTAGTTCTGTTGTTATGTCTTTGTTTAGTATGATCAGGGCGTGAGTTGGGTGGGTTGTCTATGTTCCCTTTTCTATGATTTGGGATTTCTGTGTTTGGCCTATTATGGTTCTCAATCAGAGGCAGCTGTCAATCGTTGTCCCTGATTGAGAACCATACTTAGGTAGCCTGGTTTCACTTTTGAGTTGTGGGTGATTGTTTTCCATGTTAGTGTTTGTGCCACACGGGACTGTTTCGTTTGTTTCATTTTTTTATTTTGTAATGTTCAGTTTGACATATTAAATGGACACTTACCACGCTGCAAATTGGTCCGATCTCTCTTACTCCTCGTCAGAAGAAGAGGACGAGCGTTACACTATACAAACGCAATAAATAACAGATTCACTACAAAGGAACAACAGATAGTCCCCCCCCAAAAAAATCTAAAGGAAGTTTGTTCTCAAGTGTCTGTCTTATATCTGAGACATACTGTATAAGAAAGATCAGGAAACGGTCTCTGAACAGTCTCCATATATACTTCCATTTATTTTTTCAACTGGTACCGATGGACCTTAAGACGAGTCTTGGGAGGCATGTGGGCGTCCTAGCGCAAAACAACCAACATGTACCTGTTCGTGAGAGTCTCATATTTCAGTTCGGACGCTACAGATTTTCGGGATGTGTCATGGTCTGACAAACACCGCTGTAGCAGATGCAGATGTGCGACATTGGCGGATACGATAGATTAAGATGCATCCAATGCAAAAATCATTATCATACTAATTATTTCCATGGAAGTGCGGACATTGACCCTAGGGGGTTAAAAAAACAAGGCCAAATGACTTACCACCTTGTACACTACAGTCCTATTCCATCAACACACATACAACTCCATGTGTAAACTAGAGGAATAGTTCAAGCCATGATGTACTATAGTACCATTTTCTCCTTCTTTCTCAGGTAGTTACAGCTTCTGAAGGACTTCCCCTTGGCTGCCCTTCCTCTGCCCCACTGTAGAGCCCCCGAGGCAGGGTGACATAAGGGCTGGCTGGCCCTGGTATCATATTATTCACCCGTGGTGGTGCACGTTTCTCAATGGCTGTGTTTGTAAGCGAGCCTGTGGCCTGGGTCAGCTAAGCCAGGCAATACTGAGGCTAATTGAGCAGGAATGACTGGATAGAGTCGGATATACGTAAGGCCTGATTACTGCCACTCCTCATCAGGTAATGCCTTCACAACAGGGGGCTTGTGGGGGCCGGTGGTGGCTTGTGCACAAGTACGTGCACAGCTAGAGCTCTACCTGTGCAGAGCACATGGCCCTCTGCCCTTCCAGTCTCCAAAGTACCCTTTTGGGTGGTGGTGTAATTTCCCCCAAAAAGTGTATTTTTTTCTATACATTATTTCTCATTGTAGTTCGGAACCCACAGTCAGCAAGTCGTTGTAAGTTCGTCAGCCCCCACGTCCGTTGGTTACGCCTGTTGATTTGCCCTGTACAAAGCTTGTGTGAGCCCAGTTGTGATCCTTTTCCCCAGTCTGCCCTGTATGGAGATTGCTTGTTAAAAGTGTGTGTAGCTTTCTACCTAGTTTAAATATCAACAGTACTGCCACAGCAGCATAACATTTGAACAACACTTGATAACACTTGATTTAGTCTACATCACATTCAATATTCGGTCTGGTTGGCTGATACATGCAGCAGAGAGAGACAGAAAGACAGGTAAATCACAATCAGTAGAAGAAATGGAGCTAGCTAACTAGCAGGTTTACATCAATCATCAACATCAATGATCAGCTGATAGCCCACTCTTTTCTCGATGTCAGGCATGTTGTTAGGAGGCCTTACTGTTTGTTGCAGAAATAGGCCTAAAAAAATACAATTATCACTACAGAGGGATTTGTTACGTTATGCTTTTTTTCCATTTGAACAACTGCCCCCTGAAAGGTCTGTGCACAGCCCTGCCTGTGCGGCCTGACATTTAGCACATGATTAACTTACTGACTGCATGGCTGATGGCTGGGGGCTCCAATGGACGCAGGCAGGGCCTGATGGCTGATCTGAGGTCAGCTAGTGGACAGGGACACATTCCTCATCGTCATGTTTTGTGTTTGTTTAAGGGTGTGTGTGTGTGTGTGTGTGAGTGGATTGTGCAACTCTTTGATTGTGTGTTTATGTGGGTATGCATCCGTGTGGTGTTTCTTCCCCTCTTTATCTGTGTGAAAGATGGCCCGGAGCTGGGTGGCTACTGATAACGATAAATGAAAGGATCAGGTTTCATCGCCACAGCCACCCCTTCACAAAACCCTAGGGCTGACCTCTCTGTTCCCTCTGCTCTGGAGGCTTTGAAGCAGCTTCATACATCTGGCTGCCTTTGACTGATGTGCAGGTCACATAGACTAGGTTACCAGGTTAGGTCAAAGAAGCAAGGTTGCCAGGTTCGACTATACAAACCCAAGATACTTATGGGTGCTATCTCCAGCCTCAGCTTCAAATCTTCCCTGACCCCTGGCCTGAAGGTCACCCGGCTAACTTGTCTTTAACCCTGGGGAGGGGCAGCTGGACAGCATGTGAGCAAGGCAACCTCTGTCCAACCACATGGGACTGACCATGGATCACAGAGACAGGGGTTATGGTCTACTGGGTAGGAAATTGGACCTGACACTAGAGAGGGTGCTGCTTGGCCAAATGCCCAGGACTGATGTTGAGTGTACCTGAAACAGCAGCAAACTTGACCAGTGCTGTTGAAAGTAGGGTGACCACATGTACCAGATTGTGTGGGACAGTCCCGCATTTTGGTCCTTTGCCCTACGTCCTACAAACAAACAATCATAACCCACATTTTTTCAACAAATTCAAACACCACTAATTTAGAAAAAAAGATTGGTTTGTCCTGTATTTCAGTCAGACATTCCAACCTGTCTCTTGCAGTCGCATTGTGCTTATGAAAAGATAAACTGGCCACTGAGTGTGTTTTAGGTACACCCATCTTGTACCGACCCCTTTGCCTCCAGAACAGCTTGAATTGTTTGAGACATGGAAAAATTGTTCAATTGATATCAAGGGACCTAAGGTGTGCCAGGACAACATTCCCCACACCATTACACCACTGCCACCAGCCTGTACCATTGACACCAGGCAGAATGGTTCCATGGACTCTGCTGCTTACGCCAAATCCTGACTCTGCCATCAGCATGACGCAACAGGAACTGTGATTCGTCAGACCAGTCAAGGTTTTTACACTCCTCAATTGTCCAGTGTTGTTGATCGTGTGCCCACTGGAGCCGCTTCTTCTTGTTTTTAGCTGATAGGAGTGGAACCCGGTGTGGTCGTCTGCTGCAATAGCCCATCCGCTACAAGGACTGATGAGTTGTGGTTTCCCAGATGCCGTTCTGCACACGTGTTGTACGGCTCTGTTTGTGGCCCGCCTGCTTGCACGATTCTTGCCATTCTCCTTCTACCTCTCATCAACGAGCTGTTTCGCCCACAGGACTGCTGCTGGCTGGATGTTTTCTGTTTATTACACCATTCTCAGTAAACCCTAGACACTGTCATGCGTGAAAAGCTCAGGATGCCAGCCGTTTCTGAGATACTGGAACTGGCACGCCTGGCACTGACGATTATACCACGCTCAAAGTTGCTTGGATCACTCGTTTTGCCCATTCTAATGTTCAATAGAACAGTAACTGAATGCCTCGATGCCTGTCTGCCTGCTTTATATAGCAAGCCACGGTCACGTGACTCACTGTCTGTAGGAGCGAATCATTTTCGTGATCGGGTGGTGTACCTAACAAACTTGTATCTCATGAGGATGTGGTCGCTAAGCCTACTGGTGATGTTAAATAGTATATAATCATGTTGTCCTGCATTTGGGTATTTTAAATGTGGTCACCCTAGTTGAAAGGCCAGGTCCAGCTATGGATGAACCATACCAGAGTAGGTTAAGATACAGCCAAATTCAAGGTTAGAAGAATCTTGGTCCTTTGACTGATAAAATACTAATATCTCAATAATAAGAAAAAGTTCTGCATAGCCACTCAACTTGTAGGATCCAAAAGCCACAATCAATCCAGCACCTTGTCAATTTTTTCATACCTATGTCCAATTCCACAGCCAAGCCAAGCGGTGAGGCAAATTCATCATTCTCCCAGCACCCCAATGATGTAGAGCTCCTGAAATGACATAAGAAGATATTTCATTTAAAAAGAATCCGTTCTTTTAATTTTGATTTGACGGCCTACTTCTGAATATGGACAAAAGAATCTGTTCTTTTAATTTTGATTTGACGGCCTACTTCTGAATATGGACAAAAGAATCCGTTCTTTTAATTTTGATTTGACGGCCTACTTCTGAATATGGACAGTGGGCAGGTGTATAATCACTTCACCACATTCGTCAGCTAGAGAATAAAGTCAAATCTGTTTTTAAGAGGCAGACCCACTTTTGTAGTTTCCATTTTCATCAGTGCACCTTCATGACTCTCTAGTCAGGAAAACCTACTCTTACCTTCAGCACCCATGTCCTATTATTATAAATGATTAATCCGTGTGCAGAAATAACTTACTTACCGATGCAATCGTGCAGAGAGCTGACCTACATTTTACTCTAAGCTGACATTTTTCTCTCGTATTTATCTCCTTCTGTTGATCCTGGGTACCGTGCAGGGACAGAGAGAACATGTGGAACACAGGGTAACGCGGAAACACAGGGTAACGGGGAACACAGGGTAACATTTGGAACATAGACTTGTGTGTGGAGCCACAGAAGAGATGTGTGTGTGTGCACCGAAGACTCTATCGTGTGTGTGTGTGTATGAGTTCTTAAGCCGTTCCGGTACAGCGGTGATGACTGGTGTGTGATGAGCATAGGGAGTGTGTTTTGGCAGTCACACAGACAGTACTTGGCATTTCAGCTGCACTACCTTTCATGAGATTTTGGGGGTCCTGTTAGGTGGGGAGGAAGAGAGGACAGGAGGAGAGGAGGAGATGGAGAGAAGCACAAGAGGAGAAGAGAAGGGGAGAAAAATTGAGGTAGGTGGATACACAGACTCTGCAAAGACTTTTCTGGCTCCAGTTTTATAGCCTAGCTATAGCTTCCTCCCTCTCTCCCAAACAGACACTGCCCACCATAACCTGCTGGAAGCTGGTAGCCTCATAGCCATCTTGGGGTTAGTGTGTGAAGCAGCCTCAAGGAGCCAGCAGAGACAGCATAGCCAGCATCCAAGCATGGCAGCCATGTTGCAAATTGTCTGCTGGAGGGAGAGAAGGGAGGGGGGAATCTAAGGAAGAGAGGCGCTTATGTAAAACTGCTCTGGGGATGGGGGGTTCTGAAGAATGAAGGGGAAGGTAGGTTTACACAGACCTCTGGGACCATGCAGGCATGAGATAAGCTGCCCCCCTCCCCTTCCCCTCACCACAGCCCCCTAGACAGACCCAGAACCTGTCGTCACATGGCCCTGGGTGTGGTTATCTGCTGCTGTCCCCTCCTGCTCGGGTCTTTTTACACTGATAACAGCGAGACGCTCAGACCCCCTTTATGTAGCTTGTCTGAGCCCCAGACACACACACACACACACACGCACACACGCACACACGCACGCACACACACACACACGCGCACGCAAGTGCAATCCCAGAATCCCTAACATACATGACACACACTGCTTCAGTGCCCAGCCAGGACAGAGTACAGAGGACTAATGGGGGGGCATAGATATGAGACTGGATTTAGAATTGGACTTTAGAGGAGGCAGTGAGAGCTCAGCGCCTACTGAGGGATGGGGGTCAGAGTAGAGGGATGAGGGTCAGACTAGAGAGATGAGGGTCAGACTAGATGGATGAGTGTCAGAGTCCACCTAAGGTCATAGATCCACAGGAGACTCACAGACAGACAGCGAGACCTATCTGATCTATCTGCCAGCTTCCTGAAGTAAACAGACACTAATTATCTGGATCAGGTTGAGAGGCTTATCAGCCTGTCTGTCTCCCTGTCTGTTTCCTCCCACTCCTAAATACATTTCCTCAGATAAATATATTAGAGAAGGGCTCGCCTGTCAGGCCCCATCAGATTCCTCACTGTCTTTGGTATTACAGATTGGCATGCACACCTAAACCCTCTAACATTGTGTGTGTCCCACATGGCACCTTATTCCTTATACTGTCAAGGCTCAGGAGAAGACCCAGATGCAGGCAGTTTCGAAGTAACAAAAGTGTATTACAAAAACAGGGAGGCAGACAAACGACAAGTAAAGGGCAGGCAGAGGTCAGTAATCCAGAGCAGAGTCCGACATTTCTCCGCTTTCACAAAAAGCTGGTTCTCCAGGAGGTGCTGGAGGACCTGTTGGACGTGGAGCACGTGTTCTTGGGCTGAGTGGGAGAAAACAAGAATTTGTCAAGGTAGATGAACCGGTTCAACATGTCGCAGAGAACATAATTAACCAGGGCTTGGAACACAACTGGGGCATTGGTATTGGCCAGATATTCGTAGTGACCGCTGGCCAGGTTGAAAGCAGTCTTCCACTCATCCCCTTCCCGCATCCGCACCAGGTGGTAGGCATTCCGCAGGTCCAACTTGGAGAAAATGGTGGCCCCCTGGAGCAGCTTGAAGGCAGAGGCGATGAGTGGTAGCGGGTAGCTATTCTCCACCATGATGTCAATAAGGCCCCGGTAGTCAAAGCACGGGCACAGGGTTTTTTCCTTCTTCTCCACAAAGAAGAACCCTGTGCCGGCGGGGGAGGCATAAGGATGGATACACGCTGCAGCTAGGGCGTCCTCTATGTAGGTCTCCATAGCCTTGGTCTCCGGACCCGATAAAGAGTACCGTCGTTCCCGGGGCGGTGTGGTGTCTGGGAGAAAGTTAATCCCACAGTCGTAGGGTCGGTGCAGAGGAAGTGAAGTGGCCGGGCTTTACTGAAATCCTCCCGGAGGTCCTGGTACTCCGTGGGAATGGCGGAGAGGTCCGGGGCAACTTCCGAGCCCATAGAAAGACGTCCCGGGGCAGGCTGAGCTGACTTCAGGCAATGGGATTTGCATTCATCCAAGGTCTGGAACCCCTCGCAACTCCTCGTGCCTTCTAATGGTGGCTCCTTGGGAGAAGACGGCGTTGTGGATCTGGTCCAAGTCTGCTGGGTCCATCATGGCCAGTTGGTACTGTCAAGGCTCAGGAGAAGACCCAGATGCAGACAGTTTCTAAGTAACAAAAGTTTATTACAAAAACAGGAGGGCAGGCAAACGACAGGTCAAGGACAGGCAGAGGTCAGTAATCCAGAGCAGAGTCTGAAAGGTACCGAGCGGCAGGCCGGCTCAGGGTCAGGGCAGGCAGCGGTCGGTAATCCAGCGTGGTGTGACTAGGTACAGAACAGCAGGCAGGCTCAGGCTCAGGGTCAGGGCAGGCAGAATGGTCACAAACGGGAAAACTAGAAAACAGGAACTAGAGAAAGACAGGAGCACAGGAAGAACGCTGCTAGGCTTGATGAAACCAAATGAAATGGCAAGAGACAAACAGAGAACACAGGTATAAATACACTGGGGATAATGGGGAAGAAGGCCGACACCTGGAGGGGGGTGGAGACAAGCACAAAGACAGGTGAAACAGATCAGGGTGTGACATATACACTCAGTGGCCAGTCTAGTACCAGGTGGCCAGTCTAGTACCTGGTCGGAACCCCCTTTGCCTCCAGAACAGCCTGAATTCTTCAGTGAATGGATTCTACAAGGAGTCGGAAACATTCCCTGGTAATGTTGGTCCATACTGTTTTTGCACACAGGACTGCCACTGACTGGATATTTTTTGTTTGTCGCACCATTCTCGGTAAACCCTAGCCCCTGTTGTCCATGAAAAGCCCATCATGCAAAGCTCAAAGTTGCTTGGGTCACTCGTTTTTTCCATTCTAACGTTCAATCGAACAGTAACTGAGTGCCTCAATGCTTGTCTGCCCGCTTTACATAGCAAGACATGGCAACGTGGCTCACTGTCTGTAGGAGCGATCCATTTTCGTGAACAGAGAGGTGTACCTAATAAACTGACCACAATATCTTTGGTTGCCCTCATCAAAAGTAGTGCACTATTTTGGATGCAGACATTACACCCTATGAATTCCCTATCCAATACCCACCACACACCTCTTCCATGCCCTGGTGAGGTTATCTTCTTATTGTTTGACCTTTAAATCCAACTATTATAATTCAGTATTAATGGAAACTTGATTAAAATCAGTTTAAAGACACTTTTACTTTCCATTTTATTAGAAAACTTTTAATTCGTTGTTGCATATTCTGTTGAAGAGGTTTGGGGTCTTTAAAAATTAAGTATTTCAACATTACCCGTGTATTTGAATGAAATTAAAGTTAATTTGTCACGTGCGCCGAATACAACAGTTGTAGACCTTACAGTGAAATGCTTACTTACAGGCTCTAACCAACAGTGCAATTTCTAAGTAAAAATAAATAAAGAAAAAGGTATTAGGTAGATAAGTAAAGAAATTAAAAACAACAGTAAAAAAGACAGTGAAAAATAACAGTAGTGAGGCTATATACAGTAGCGAGGTTATATACAGTAGCGAGGTTATAAACAGGCACCGGTTAGTCGGGCTGATTTAGGTAGTATGTACATGTAGATATGGTTAAAGTGACTATGCATATATGATAAACAGAGAGTATCAGTAGCATAAAAGAGGAGTTGGTGGGTGGTGGGTGGCAGGACACAATGCAGATAGCCCGGGTAGCCAATGTGCGGGGGCACCGGTTGGTCGGGCTAATTGAGGTAGTATATACAGTACATAAATGTATAGTTAAAGTGACTATGCATATATGATAAACAGAGAGTAGCAGCAGCATAAAAGAGGGGTTGGGGGGAACACAATGCAAATAGTTGTAATCAAATAGGTAGCCATTTGATTACCTGTTCAGAAGTCTTATGGCTTGGGGAAAAAACTGTTGAGAAGCCTTTTGGTCCTAGACTAGACACTCTGGTACCACTTGCCATGCGGTAGTAGAGAAAACAGTCTATGACTGGGGTGGCTGGGGTCTTTGACCATTTTTATGACCTTCCTCTGACACCGTCTGTTGTAGTGATCCTGGATGGCAGGCAGCTTAGCCCCAGTGATGTACTGGGCCGCACGCATTACCCTCTGTAGTGCCTTGCGGTCAGAGGCCGAGCAGTTTCCGGACCAGGCAGTGATGCAACCAGTCAGCTGAAGCTGTTGCCGCTGAAGAACCTTTTGAGGATCTGTGGAGCCATGGTAAATCTTCTCTGTCTCCTGAGGGGGAAATATGCTTTGTCGTGCCCTCTTCACGACTGTCTTGGTGTGTTGGTGTGTTTGGACCATTCTAGTTTGTTGGTGATGTCGACATCAAGGAACTTGAAGCTTTCAACCTGCTCCACTACAGCTTGGTCGTTGAGAATGGGGGAGTGCTCGGCCCTCCTTTTCCTGTAGTCCACAATCATCTCCTTAGTCTTGGTTACGTTGAGGGATAGGTTGTTATTCTGGCACCACATGGCCAGGTCTCTGACCTCCTCCCTATAGGCTGTCTCGTCGTTGTCGGTGATCAGGCCTACCACTGTTGTGTCGTCTGCAAACTTAATGATGGTTTTGGAGTCGTGCCTTTCATGGGTGAACAGGGAGTATAGGAGGGGACTGAGCATGCACCCCTGAGGGGCCCCAGTGTTGAGGATCAGCGTGACAGATGTGTTGCTACCTACTCTCTCCACCTGGGGGCGGCCCGTCAGGAAGTCCAGGATCCAGTTGCAGAGGGAGGTGTTTAGTCCCTGGATCCTTAGCTTAGTGATGAGCTTTAAGGGTACTATGGTGTTGAACGCTGAGTCGTAGTCAATGTATAGCATTCTCACATAGGTGTTCCTTTTGTCCAGGTGGGAAAGGGCAGTGTGGAGTGCAATAGAGATTGCATCATCTGTGGATCTGTTTGGGCGGTATACAAATTGGAGTGGGTCTAGGGTTTCTGGGATAATGGTGTTGATGTGAGCCCTTACCAGCCTTTCAAAGCACTTAATGGCTACGAACTTGAGTGCTACGGGTCTGTAGTCATTTAGGCAGGTTGCCTTAGTGTTCAGGGGCACAGGGACTATGGTGGTCTGCTTGAAACATGTTGGTATTACAGACTCAATCAGGGACATGTTGAAAATGTCAGTGAAGACACCTGCCAGTTGGTCAGCACATGCCCGGAGCACACGTCCTGGTAATCCGTCTGGCACTGCAGGCTTGTGAATGTTGACCTGTTTAAAGGTCTTACTCACATCGGCTATGGAGAGCGTGATCACACAGTCGTCCCGAACAGTTGGTGCCCTCATGCATGCCTCAGTGTTGCTTGCCTCGAAGCGAGCATAGAAGTGATTTAGCTCGTCTGGTAGGCTCGTGTCACTGGGAGGCTCGCGGCTGTGCTTCCCTTTGTAGTCTGTAACAGCCCTGCCACATAAGACGAGCATTGGAGCCGGTGTATTACGATTCAATCTTAGCCTTGTATTGACGCTTTGCCTGTTTGATGGTTCGTCAGAGTGCGTAGCAGGATTTCTAATAAGCTTCCGGGTTAGAGTCCGGCACCTTGAAAGCGGCAGCTCTACCCTTTAGCTCAGTGCGAATGTTGCCTGTAATCCAATGCTACTGGTTGGGGTATGTACAGTCACTGTGGGGTCGACGTCCTCAATGCACTTATTGATAAAGCCAGTGACTGATGTGGTGTACTCCTCAATGCCATCGGAAGAATCCCAGAACATGTGATGGACTACTACTGTGGTTTCAATTGCCAAAGCAAATAATGTTGTATTATTTAGTTTGTTTGCTTTCTAAAGCAAAGGGAGTTAATTATTGAAACACAGAGAGACAGAGAGAGAGAAAACTTTAAGGCTAAATTAATGACAATTTGAGGATGGGAGTGATAATGGCTTCCTCTTGATGTCAGTAGAATAAATATTGATGCTGTTATTGGATAAGGGGTCTAATGGCTTCTGGCTCATATGACCCCCTCCAGAGGGGCAGGTAGACCCCATGGAGAACCCCCTCCAGACCCCCCTTTACCTGGATCCAGAGAAGATGAAAGAGTGTGGTCTCCAGGGGGCCATAGCTCATACAGGGGAGACACTCCTCATTGCAGGCCTGATTAGATTTAGTAGTGCCTGGGGCCGGGAGCAGATAGTGGAGATATATCAATGCAGAGCATCCAGAACCTGGTTGTAGAGGCATTATTGCTTTGGCCTGGGAGGCACTGCAGCAATGTCTGTCTCCATTTCATTTAGGGTCAGAAATACCACAGGAGGATGACGGTGGAGAGAGAGGATGGAGGGTGGTGGATAGGTGACACACTGAACAGGCAATGCAATCAAATAAAATGGTATTCGTCACATGAATTGTGACTTCCCAACAATGCAGAGAGAAAGAAAATAGAAAAATAATAGAAAAATAAAACACATAATAATAAAAGTAATAATAGATACACAATGAGTCATGATAACTTGGCTATATACAAGGTCGATGTGCAAGGGTATGAGGTCATTGAAGTAGATGTGTACATATAACTAGGAATAAAGTGACAGATATTAAACAGTAGCAGCAGCGTACAGTATGTGAGGAGTCAAAAAGGTTAGTTTAATGCAGCTAATCCGGGTAGCTATTTGGTTAACTATTTAACTAACTATTTAGCAGTCTTATGGCCTGGGGGGGGTAGAAGCTGTTCAGGGTCCTGTTGGCTCCAGACTTCAGTACCATTTTCCGTGCGGTAGCAGAGAGAACAGTCTATGACTTGGGTGGCTGGAGTCATTGACAATTTTTAGGGCCTTTCTCTGACACCGCCTGGTATAGAGGTCCTGGATGGCAGGGAGCTCGGCCCCAGTGATGTACTGGGATGTATGCACAACCCTCTGTATCTCCTAGCAGGTCGAATGCCAAGCAGTTGCCATACCAAGCGGTGATGCAGCCAGATGCTCCCAATGATGCAGCTGTAGAACTTTTTAAGGATCTAATTCATTAGCTAGAGAGGGACTGAGGGTGGCCCATTGCTTTGTCCTCTGTTGTGGTGTGTCTTTTCTTTTGCTTGATTGATCCCAAACCAAGCAAAAGAAAAGCATCTGCTTGAAATCAAATATACAACAGCATCATATGCTCAGTGGGTTCATAGTTTTATAGTGCTGATTTTAAAAAATCACAATCTTAGTGGCTTACTGGTTGGCTTGTTAGTTCATGTGTGTTTACTGTTTGTGGCTTGATTTGAAGTTGAGTAAGTGTGTTATTATTCAGCCAATAGGATTCCTGCGTGTCGAGTATCAGTGTCTGCTACAGACAGAGACCCAGATCTCATTAGCTACGAAGGCCTACTATTGTAGTGTGAGACTGTGACACAGCATCATGGCTGGGGATCTACTAGTTCACTCTGTTACTCAGGGAGACAGACAGACGTGGTAACACACGAATTGAGAGGCACACCCTGATCTGTGTGTGAGTGAGAGTGTCGAGAGGCACCCCGTGCTCTGTGTGTATGGGGAGGGATCACAGCCCTGTCACTCCAGCTTTGTCAACTGCCAGGCTTTGACGCAGTCATGGGGAAACCCTGTCACACAGGGTGACACAGTGACAGGTGAAGAGACCCAGACGGTAACAGACAGACACAACGCTCCTGAAACAGACCTTATAGGCCTTCCTCATTCCTCCCCCGCATCATGTCACCTAGTGAAACCATCAACCTAGCCTGCTGACATTAAAACCCGCTTAAAACATACTCTCCATTATTGCTTTGTAACTCGATGTCATTGTCATAGCAACGTCAAGACACAGACAAAGAGAGGCATTTGATGTTTGAAGACAGTTGTCATACTAGACTGTGCAAATATAGATTATGCCATTTCCTGTATTTAATGGCACAACTCTGTTGAGACGCAATCCATTTTGTTGTGATTAGGGTTTGCCCTGAATTGCCCTGAAAAGAGAAAAGAGAAAATGAAGAGACATTATCTTAGTGAGTATAAGAAATTGAGGAGGGACATCACAATTCAGTGAAATTAAATTATAGCCAACATATGTGGAGAGACAAAGACCCGATATCTGATGGGATTTACGACTTCTTTTGTCACTCAATGGGATTTTAATGGCTATTATTGCAGCCACGCTCCCTCTCCCGCTCTCTCTCCCAGTCCCAAATCAAGCATCAAACCTTCACTCTCACTTGAACCTGTTCCCATGGCGGAGGTTGCTCCCCAAATTGTTCCCATTTGACCTTGGTCTCCCATTCTGTGTGTGTGTGTGTGTGTGTGTGTGTGTGTGTGTGTGTGTGTGTGTGTGTGTGTGTGTGTGTGTGTGTGTGTGTGTGTGTGTCTGTGTGTGTGTTTGCTTGCGTGTCTGTGTTCCCATTTGACCTGGATCTCCCATTCCATTACTCTACACTCCCAGTGGGGACAGTGACGTTCCCACAGCACTTGACCTCTGACCTGAGCCCCATCAGGAAGAAGACCATGAAACAAGGGGGAGTATTTCTAGATGGCCAGGCCAGGGCTCTCTGACCCTCTGCCATGTTCTCTTCTCACTGTGACTCAATGGTGAGATTCGTAATTATCTTCTCATCTTCATAAATCCTTGTTGTGTAACATTTTCACAGACAGATCTGGTGGATTCTTTTTGCATCATTGTGTATCTATTTCTCCATGGCATGATCAGATCCTGTCTGCTCCAGGCCGGCCAGTCAGTCAGCTAACATTATCCATCCTCCAGCCATCCTCCCTATAGTGTTCAGTTCACAGTAAATTAAGCTCAACCCCCCCTTCCCCCATCATTATCAACCTCGGGTCAGAGGGGTATCTCAGAAAGTAGGTGTGGGGGAGCCTCACTGTCGATCTCACTGGGGGTCTCTACCATTCCCCTGGGGTGAAAAAGAGTAGACTGACAAAACACTACATACCCCCTTCCTCCCACCTTGCAGACAGATCATATTAAACTGGAGCCATAGTGATGTTCACAGAAGCCTTAGCAGAGGCTGAAAGCAAGGCATTTTGGATATTTATTAGTGAGATTTAAACAGATTGTATTACAGTTAGACAGTCTGTGCTTGTGAATTTGTTTACAAGATCCTGTTGAGATACAGAGAATGGAAAGAGCCAAGAATAGGCTGATTTACTGGTGACTCAATAAGAGAAATTAGAGAAATACCTCGGTAGATCCCTCTGTTTGGGTTTATGCAACCACATATCTGCATGCAGGAACGGACACACACACCCGCATACATACACATCCATGCCTAACTCCTGGCAAACAGAATGAATCCCTTCTAAGTCTGATTTCCTGAAAATCAATTCAACCGAAAAAAGGGAAAATGGAGGAGCAGGAGAAAAAAGAAGAAACATTTAGATATACAAACATGCTGCTCTCTTATTGGGGGAATTAGAGGAGCTGTTGCTTGTATAATAGCTTGCTTGTGTTCCAGCAAGGAGAATAAAGGAAAGGTACAAAGCAAGGGAGGAATGAAAAAGAAAGCAGAAGATGGGGAGAGAGAGGGATAATTGTTTTCACTGTTCAGTGAAGCCTGGCAGAACCAGTGGGATTGGCTAAGGATTGGTTGGTTGGTTGGTAGATATCAGAGGAGGAACACTTGAAAGACCCATTCAGGAGTATAAGATGTTCAGAGAGAGTTAGCGGTCGCCTGCTCTTCCTCTCTCCTCCCATGTCTCCCTGCCTGAGCCTTTTCAAGCTCCGCTCCATGTCCTTTCTTCTTTCCCCAGCCCTATGAGAGCATCGACACGCATGGCAGATAGAAGACAGACAGACAGACAGACAGACAGACAGACAGACAGACAGACAGACAGACAGACAGACAGACAGACAGACAGACAGACAGACAGAGACAGACAGACAGACAGACAGACAGACAGACAGACAGACAGACAGACAGACAGACAGACAGACAGACAGACAGACAACCGGTCAAAAGTTTTAGAACACCTACTCATTCAAGGGTTTTTCTTTATTTTTTACTATTTTCTACATTGTAGAATAATAGTGAAGACATCAAAACTATGTAAGAATACAATATGGAATTATGTGGTAACCAAAAAGGTGTTCAATCAAAATAAATTTTCTTCAAATAGTCACCTTTTGCCTTGATGACGGCTTTGCACACTCTTGGCATTCTCTCAACCCACGTCATGTGGTAGTCACCTGGAATGCATTTCAATTAACAGGTGTGCCTTCTAAAAAGTTCATTTGTGGAATTTCTTTCCTTCATGTGTTTGAGCCTATCTGTTGTGTTGTGACAAGGTCGGGGGGTATAAAGAAGATAGCCCGATTGTCACGCCTGCTCCCGCTCTCCCTCCCTGGCGCCAGGCTTCACAGCACTACACACTCCTGCCACCATCATTGCGCACACCTGTTTCCCTCGTCACGCACATCAGCGTTTCACTGGACTCACCTGGACTCAATCACCTGCTTTGATTACCTCCCCTATATTTGTCTGTTCGCTAGGTTGTTCCCTGCTTCAGTATAATTGTCGTCATGCCATTTTGTTCGCCCTGTTCTAACGCTGTTCCTGTTCTGTTACTTGTCCGTTCATTAAATGTTCACTCCCTGTTTCTGCTCTCATCTGCAGTGTCGGTTCTTAAACCTATTTGGTAAAAGATCAAGTCCATATTATGACAAGAACAGATCAAATAAGCAAAGAGAAATGACAGTTCGACATTACTTAAAGACATGAAGGTCAGTCAATACGGAGCATTTCAAGAACTTTGAAAGTTTCTTCAAGTGCAGTCGCAAAAACCATCAAGTGCTATGATGAAACGGTCTCTCATGAGGACCGCCACAGGATTGGAAGACCCAGAATTATCTCTGCTGCAGAGGATAAGTTCATTAGAGTTACAGCCTCAGAAATGGCTCAAGTAATAGACACATCTCAACATCAACTGTTCAGAGGAGACTGGGTGAATCAGGCCTTCAATGTAGAATTGCTGCAAAGAAACCACTACTAATGGACACCAATAATAATAAGTCTTGCTTTGGCCAAGAAACACAAGCAATGCACATTAGACTGGTGGAAATGTGTCCTTTGGTCTGCAGTCCAAATGTGAGATTTTTGGTTCCTACCGCCGTGTCTTTGTGAGACGTGGGTGAACGGATGATCTCCACAAGTGTATTTCTCACCGTAAAGCATGGAGGAGGTGGTGTTATGGTGTGGGGGTGCTTTGCTTGTGACACGGTCTGTGATTTAAGGCACACTTAACCGGCATGGTTACCACAGCATTCTGCAACGATACTCCACCCCATCTGGTTTGGGCTTAGTGGGACTATCATTTGTTTTTCAACAGGGCAATGACCCAACACCCCTCCTGGCTGTGTAAGGGCTATTTGACCAAGAAGGAGAGTGATGGAGTGCTGCATCAGATGACATGGCCTCCACAATCCCCAGACCTCAACCAAATTGAGATGGTTTGGGATGAGTCGGACCTCAGAGTGAAGGAAAAGCAGCCAACAACTGCTCAGCATATGTGGGAACTCCTTCAAGACTGTTGGAAAAGCATTCCAGGTGAAGCTCTTTGAGAGAATGCTAAGAGTGTTAAAAGCTGTCATCAAGGCAAAGGCTGGCTATTTGAAAAATCTCAAATATAAAATATATTTTGATTTGTTTAACACTTTTTTGGTTACTACATGATTCCATGTGTCATTTAATAGTTTTTATGTCTTCACCATTATATTCTACGATGTAGAAAACAGTAAAAAATAAAGAAAACCCTTGAATGAGTAGGTGTTCTAAAACTTTTGACCGGTAGTGTGTGGATATATATATATATAGAGAGAGATATTAAGGACAGAGAGGCTGTCTCCTTGTTCAGGTGTGTGTTGTCTCTGCTGTCTGCTCTGTACTGATATTAGGATCTGATGATGACTGGGAGCTTTAAAATGTCTTACCAATGAGGAAGTAAAGTATAATAATAAGGCATCAATTCAGTTCTGTCTGTCAACGTCAGAGATGCTCTCCTTCAATTCCTGTTCTCACTCATTTATATCTGTTAATGCTCTCCTTCAGAAGATGTGCATCTAGATCTGGTTGAGGCAGAGGAGGAAGAAAGTGAGTTCGTTTGAAGAAGCTCCACTTAGATGACTGTGCTTTTAAGTCACTATGTCCACCCTCTGATCATCAAGTCTACGTTGTTTAGCCTCAAGCCCTTAGCCTCCATACCATGTGTGTGTGTGACTGTGGCCTGGCTCTGCGAGACTCTGAATATCATGGATCCATAGCCTGCTGTAGAGTGGACTGAGGACCATAAAAACAAGCCAATTATAGACCACAGCCTAGTGTTATGATCGGAGGAGAACCAACCTGTACCTTAGCTTGACACCATGATACTGGGTGTTGGTTCAATAACATGGCAACGCTCGGTGAAGTAGCCATGGAGTTACAAAAATTGAAATATATTTGTTGTGTCATTTTTGCCTACTGAATATCACCATGGAGAGTACACAGAGAGTAGGTAAAAGCTCACAATTTGACCCTCTGGTCCTTTAGAAAGCGGCTCCAGAATAAAGAGACACTGAAAAACTAACATAGTTTAAACATTTGACAGTGACAAACTACAGATGGCAAATGTTATGGCTTTTCAATACCATGTCTGTCTTGTGTTTACTATCAAAGCCCTCATACCTAGAGAGAGCACAGAGAGAGAGAGAGAGAGAGAGAGAGAGAGAGAGAGAGAGAGAGCACAGAGAGAGAGCACAGAGAGAGAGCACAGAGAGAGAGAGAGCAGAGAGAGAGCACAGAGAGAGCAGAGAGAGAGCACAGAGAGAGAGCACAGAGAGAGAGCACAGAGAGAGAGCACAGAGAGAGAGAGAGAGAGAGAGAGAGGAGAGAGAGAGAGAGAGAGAGAGAGAGAGAGAGAGAGAGCACAGAGAGAGAGAGAGAGAGAGAGAGAGAGAGAGAGCACAGAGAGAGAGCACAGAGAGAGAGCACAGAGAGAGAGAGAGAGCACAGAGAGAGCACAGAGAGAGAGCACAGAGAGAGAGAGAGAGCACAGAGAGAGAGAGAGAGAGAGCACAGAGAGAGAGAGAGAGAGCACAGAGAGAGAGAGAGAGAGCACAGAGAGAGAGAGAGAGAGAGAGAGAGAGAGCACAGAGAGAGAGAGAGAGCACAGAGAGAGAGCAGAGAGAGAGAGAGAGCAGAGAGAGAGCACAGAGAGAGAGCACAGAGAGAGAGCCTAGAGAGCACAGAGAGAGAGAGAGAGAGAGAGAGAGAGAGAGAGAGAGAGAGAGAGAGAGAGAGAGCACAGAGAGAGAGCACAGAGAGAGAGCACAGAGAGAGAGAGAGCACAGAGAGAGCACAGAGAGAGAGCACAGAGCACAGAGAGAGAGCACAGAGAGAGAGCAGAGAGAGAGAGCAGAGAGAGAGGAGAGAGAGAGAGAGAGAGAGAGAGAGAGAGAGAGAGAGAGAGCACAGAGAGAGAGCACAGAGAGAGAGCACAGAGAGAGAGAGAGAGAGACAGAGAGAGAGCACAGAGAGAGAGCACAGAGAGAGAGCACAGCACAGAGAGAGCACAGAGAGAGAGCAGAGAGAGAGAGAGAGAGAGAGAGAGAGAGAGAGAGAGAGAGCAGAGAGAGAGAGAGAGAGAGAGAGCACAGAGAGAGAGCACAGAGAGAGAGCACAGAGAGAGAGCACAGAGAGAGAGCACAGAGAGAGAGCAGTGAGAGAGGGAGAGAGAGAGAGAGAGAGAGAGAGAGCACAGAGAGAGAGCACAGAGAGAGAGCACAGAGAGAGAGAGAGAGAGAGAGAGAGAGAGCACAGAGAGAGAGCACAGAGAGAGAGCACAGAGAGAGGGAGAGAGAGAGAGAGAGAGCACAGAGAGAGAGCACAGAGAGAGAGCACAGAGAGAGAGCACAGAGAGAGAGCACAGAGAGAGAGCAGAGAGAGAGAGAGAGATAGAGAGAGAGAGAGAGAGAGCACAGAGAGAGAGCACAGAGAGAGAGCACAGAGAGAGAGAGAGAGAGAGAGAGAGAGAGAGAGAGAGCACAGAGAGAGAGCACAGAGAGAGAGCACAGAGAGAGAGCACAGAGAGAGAGCAGAGAGAGAGGGAGAGAGAGAGAGAGAAAAAAAAGTTCCCCCTTTTCTCTCTCACAGGGCTCTTTCATAACCATTAGGCTGGCTGTGTGATGACACCCATGGATATTCAGATTGATTTAACGCCGTCCAGGGAATGCTTGGCCTGCAAGAAAGTCGCCTATACTGAAGATTCATTCAGGTCGTTAATGAAAGCTTTCCTGCCCATTATTTTACCCAACCAAAATCCACCTTTTTATATTTCCCTTTGATTGGCTATAATGGCCTTATATATGAGGGTCCCATTGGAACAGAGCACTGATCTAAAGCACTGCAGCCTCAGAGTCAAACATTTAGGCATAGAGTGGGGTTGGGAATTAATCAAAAAATCTTCAGATCCTGCCCTCATTTTTCAAACAGTAACAACGGTGCCACTGAAATCAATGATCGAGTTAAGGAAATGCCAAACTGTAAGATAAAGCACAATTTGTCTAGAAAGTTATGGCAATGCCCCTCGGGGGAGTAAAAGTACCCAGACAAACTTCAGAAGAATGAGTCTTAGTCTGAGACCAACTTTCCTCAGTACGAAATTACTCTGCACTGAGAAAACATCAACAACAAAATAGTGAAACCTCAAGAATTGAGATATTCAACACAACCTCCAAAGACAATGGACACATTTGACAGAAGTGCAGGCAACAGATATATGGAATGTCTTGCCATTTTCATTACAGTGTCTTATTTTGCCATATCTTTGCTGTCAATAATTCAGACTGGTTAAGGTTTGGGATAAAGTCGGGATAGGGTTGAAATGAAGTTGGGTCATTATTTCAGAGTGGTTAAGGTTTGGGATAAAGTTGGGATAGGGTTGAAATTAAGTTTGGTCATTATTTCAGAGTGGTTAAGGTTTGGGATAAAGTTGGGATAGGGTTGAAATGAAGTTTGGTCATTATTTCAGAGTGGTTAAGGTTCGGGATAAAGTTGGGATAGGGTTGAAATGAAGTTTGGTCATTGTTTCAGACTGGTTAAGGTTTGGGATAAAGTTGGGATAGGGTTGAAATGAAGTTTGGTCATTATTTCAGAGTGGTTAAGGTTTGGGGTAAAGTTGGGATAGGGTTGAAATGAAGTTTGGTCATTAATTCAGAGTGGTTAAGGTTTGGGACAAAGTTGGGAAAGGGTTGAAATGAAGTTTGATCATTAATTCAGAGTGGTTATATAAAACTAGTGCCCAGTTCGTCACAAATATACGAGATTGTAACAGGCCTTGCCCCTAGCGGCGGGTTGGAAATTGCCATGGAAATAAAATGTCACGCCATGACATAATTTCAACATTCTAAATATGGCTTGACAGCACATAATCCACTAGAGTTTGGGCTGGTTTTATCCACCTAAGAGGGTATGTACACTCTTAGAAGAACAGAGGTTACCTATAATCATGTAGGGTTCTTTGGCTGTCTCTGCAGCTGAACTCTTTGGGTTTCTATGTAGCCCTTTTTTGCAAGTGTATTAATTAATTAACATCCTGTAATAGCAGTAATGACTTTGACACGATAATCGTGAGTAGTAACTAGTGTAGTAGCCATTTCTTGTTGGATCAAAGCCGCTATCTTGGGGGCACTGAACAGGCCTGAGGCAACATGAGGCGAATCATCAAAGTTCCAAAACCATCCACACACACACACACACACACACACACACACACACACACACACACACACACACACACACACACACACACACACACACACACACACCTTCCTGATTACCAAATGTCAGAGGAAGATAGGGGCCTTTGTGATCAGTCCGTGTGGATGATTACACATCTAAAACCCCTAGTCCTTTGGAGGGGTAACAGGGGCCCCTAGTCTAGTCACACAAACAGGTTGTTAAGCAGTAGAGGCTGAATGAATGTGGACACATTTTGACAGTGAAGCATGATGTTATGGTTCCTAATCATAACTAGAGGGGAACCGGGGTGGATAGGTGGCGGTGAAAGTCTGAGTGGAGAGTGGGGAACAGGGGGGGTCTTGTTGGGGGGGATTCTGTGGTTCCCCCAGTATGGGAGGCTGCTACTCCCCTGAGCCCCCAGTCACATTGACCTGTATTTCTCCATGGTGAGTAATTTCCTCTTCCTGAACCCCCCCGAAACCACTGTGTGTACACAAACACACCGTGTGTTGCCATGGAAACAGTCCCCCTTCCAGTCCGATCAAGATGGGGAGCCCAGGCCCAGGGGGGATTGGAGAGGATGCAAGCGGTTAGATTGGAATCCAAAGGAGAAGTGGGGGGAGCACTTTAAGGGGGTGTCGTTAACCCCTGGGGCGAAGTAGGGAGTGAGGACGGGGGGGGTGAGGCTCATGTGTAGAGGTGACCCTGGACAGGTCACACGTGAGGATTGAGACCGGTGGAGATGATGGGGGTAGGTACAGGGAAGTGAAGGAAAAAAGTCATCACCACCTGCATCTTGGCTCAAAATAACAGTGAATGGCTTGGAGGCATATACTACAAACACTGAAGCCAGTGCACTGAGGCATAAGAAGGTAGACTTTAGAAAGACAATTGTACCCCATTCCATATAGGGGCGGCAGGTAGCCTAGTGGTTAGAGCATTGGGCCAGTAACCGAAAGGTTGCTAGATAGAATCCCTGAGCTGACAAAGTAAAAATCTGTAGTTCTGCCCCTGAACATGCCAGGTAACCCACTGTTCCTAGGCTGTCGTTGTAAATAAGAATTTGTTCTTAACTGAGTTGCTTGGTTAAATAAAACATATGCAGTGGACTACTTTTACTGAGGCTGACATGGTTAAAAGTAGTGTACTATATAGGGAATACGGTGCCATTTGGGACGTAGACGAGAACTGTAAGTCCTTCTTAGTACGCATCAGTAATCAACATGATAAGTCATCATTATTTATTGCAAACATTAAAATAACAGGCAAAAGCTTGACACATAGGCTAGTGATGAGTGTGGCTCTTGGAAGAAACGCATAACGAACCTGTCGAGTACTATGAAGATGGTCCATTCTCTTTGAGGCTCAAAAAGCGATCAGTGAGGCCTGACTCCAAGCGATGAGTCACCCATCCAGAGGTTGTGTCCTTTGCATCCAGCTGCAATCAGGAGCAGAGAGAAAACCAAGACAGTGCAGTGTGGAGGAGCTGGCTGGAACTACGTTTAATCCTCTCACCCTCTTTCTAGACACGCGTTATCCTCCACTGTCATAAACTTGGCCATGGTCAAGATTTACAATAGCTTTTCTCTGCTCTTTCTCCCATGGTTTTCCCTCCTCTAATTGCTTCTACGTCCAAGACCTTGACCAGTTCTGCTCCTCCTCTTCTTTCTTTCAGTCTTTGGCTAACCCAAGTTACACAGATTGACTGCCAGCTAGAGGAGGCTAATAATAACACAAACCTTTCACCCTGCCCCAGTCGGTTTATTAGGGAAAGAGAAGGGCTTTGCTCTGAACGTTGGACTTGGAAGAGACGGTGGTAACTAATTAGACAATTTTCCACTGAATTATGATCATCTTCAGAGGACCAGATGAACTAGTGTAAACAGAGATGTTATCTGTTGTTTATTTGACTGTGAAATCAAATAAACACATGTCAAGTATATCTTTCTGCTTGGTGTGAAACCAAATGAACTGTAGTCAGTATAAACACATGGCCACGTTCTCTGGCTGTACACTCTTAAAGGGGGTCTTTTGGTTTAACTTTCCAACTTGAAAGTTCTGCCTTGTATCCAGAAACAATTCTAAGAGCACCACCAACAACGATGCTTTTGAAATGCAACACGGAAAAACACAGGAGAAGCTCTGCAATCATATGAGGAACTGATAACAAACAGAAAAGTGAAGTTGGCTGAAAGATGTCTGGATCTGGACAGAACTGGTCGAGATTCATTTTCCCCTTGCGTCAAAAAGCCATCCTGAGCCAATACAGTGAGCTGGGAAGTAGTGAATAAGCAGTGAGTAAATGGATATGAGGATGTGAATAGCTGAGGTGATAAACCTGAGGATGCTACCCTCTCTGAAAATAACAGACTAATGGGTCCTTGACCCAGCACTGCTAACTGCCTCTAAACTACTAACCAGCTTCCTGGTGTCCCAAGGTGTCCCAAATTGCACCTTATTCCCTACGTATATAGTGCACTACTTTTGGAGACCATGTTGGTCTGGAACACTCTGTCCATACAATGACCCAAAAGAAGAAGAGCGTTTTCGTAAGTCCTCCTAACCAGCCCCAGAGAGAGGAATGGATTGAACAAGACTCAAAGATCTTTTGATCTTTGAGTAAAAGAGACTTATTTTTTCACAAAGAGTCATTACGTACAAATACTGAAGACAGTACTGGTCGGTCGCCTCTTGGAATAGATGCTATTTTTCCCCTTTTTCATTCCCTATTGTTCTCTGAGATTTCATTTCAGCTCTGAAATAGGGACAGGGGGAGTGGGAGGAGGAAGAGGAGGAGAAGGATGTGGTTCCTTCAAAGGAAACTATGCAGTGGGTTTATTTATGTCTTAAGCTCACCTCTGGTGGACTCCATCTCACCTCTGTCAAGATAGGTTGTATTGGTCTAGTGTGTGGTGGACCATGGGTTTAGAGGCAAGAGCAGTTGTGGTCCAGGGATGTAGTATCTGTCACACATGGCACCCTATTGCCTATGCATTGCAATATATTTGACCAGGGTCCATAGGACTCGGGTCAAACATAGTGCACTTTTATGGGGAATAGGGTCCCACTTGGGCAGCCAGGTCACCTGTGATACAAGTCAGTATTCAACGTCCATCCATGTCTGTGGACTTCAGGAGATGATGTGGAAACCGACCACTAGGGGCAACATTGAGCGCTGCTACCTTCAAGTAGGTTTAGGTTTTGGTTTCAAATCAAATCAAATTTGTCACACACATGGTCAGCAGATGTTAATGAAAGTATAACGAAATGCTTGGGCTTCCAGTTCCGACCATGCAGTAATATATAACAAGTCATCTAACGAATTCACAACAGCTACCTTATACACACAAATGTAAAGGGATGAATAAGAGTATGTACATAAATATATGGATGAGCGATGGCCATGCGGCAAAGGCGAGATGCTAGATGGTATAGAATACAATATATACATCTGAGATGAGTAATATAATATGTAAACATTATTAAAGTGGCACTATTTAAAGTGACTAGTGATACCTTTATTACAGTGCCTTGCAAAAGGCCCCCTTGGCGATTTTCCTATTTTGTTCCATTACAAACTGTAATTTATATAGATTTTTACTTGGATTTCATGAAATGGACACAAAATAGTCCAAATTGGTGACGTGAAATAAAAAAAATAACTTGTTTAAAAAAAATGTAAGAAATTAAAATGGAAAAGTGGTACATGCATATGAATTCACCCCCTTTACTATGAAGCCCCTGAATTAGATCTGGTGAAACCGATTAGCGTCAGGAGTCACATAATAAGTTAAATAAAGTCCATGATCTCAGTGTGTATATATATATATATATTATGTATATACACACCTGTTGTGAAAGGCCCCAGACTCTGCAACATCACTAAGCAAGAGGGACCCCAAGAAAGCGGCACTATGATGACCAAGGAGCTCTCCAAACAGGTCAGGGATAAAATTGTGGAAAAGTACAGATAAAAAATATCAGAAACTTTGAACATCCTGCAGAGCACTATTAAATCCATTATAAAAAAAATTAAAGAATATGGCACCACAACAAACCTGCCAAGAGATGGCCGCCCACCAAAACTCACGGACCAGGCAAGGAGGGCATCAATCAGAGAGGCAACAAAGAGACCAAAGATATCCCCGAAGGAGCTGCAAAGCTCCACAGCGGAGATTGGAGTATCTGTCCATAGGACCACTTTAAGCCGTACACTCCACAGAGCTGGGCTTTACAGGAGTGTCCAGAAAAAAAGCCATTGTTTAAAGAAGAAAATAAGCAAACACATTTGGTGTTTGCCAAAAGGCATGTGGGAGACTCCCCAAACATATGGAAGAAGGTACTCTAGTCAGATGAGACTAAAATTGAGCTTTTTGGCCATCAAGGAAAATGCTATGTCTGGCGCAAACCCAACACCTCTCATCACCCCGAGAACACTAACCCCACAGTGAAGCATGTTGGTGGCAGCATCATGCTGTGGGGATGTTTTTCATCGGGCAGGGACTGTGAAACTGGTCAGAGTTGAAGGAATGATGGATGGCGCTAAATACAGGGAAATTCTTGAGGGAAACCTGTTTCAGTCTTCCAGAGATTTGAGAATGGGACGGAGGTTCACCTTCAAGCAGGACAATGACCCTAAGCATACTGCTGAAGCAACACTCAAGTGGTTTAAGGGGGGAAGCATTTAAATGTCTTGGAATGGCCTAGTCAAAGCCCAGACCTCAATCCAATTGAGAATCTGTGGTATGACTTAAAGGCTGCTGTACACCAGCAGAACCCATCCCACTTGAAGGAGCTGAAGCAGTTTTGCCTTGAAGAATGGGCAAAAATCCCAGTGGCTAGATGGGGGGGGGGTGAATAGTTATGTACGCTCAAGATTTCTGTTTTTTTTGTCTTATTTCTTGTTCGTTTCACAATAAGAATCTTCAAAGTGGTAGGCATGTTGTGTAAATCAAATGATTCAAACCCCCCCCAAAAAATAATTTTAATTCTGGGTTATAAAAATACGAAAAATGCCAAAGGGGGTGAATACTTTTGCAAGGTACTGTAAGTCCATTTATTAAAGAGGCCAGAGATTTGAGTCTGTATGTTGGTAGCAGCCTCTCTATGTTAGTGAAAGCTGTTTAACAGTCTGATGGCCTTGAGATAGAAGCTGTTTTTCAGTCTCTCGGTCCCAGCTTTGATGCACCTGTACTGACCTCGCCTTCTGGATGATAGCGGGCTGAACAGGCAGTGGCTCGGGTGGTTGTTGTCCATCGTTTTGGCCTTCCTGTAACATTGGGTGCTGTAGTTTGCCCCCGGTGATGCGTTGCACAGTCCGCACTACCCTCTGGAAAGCCTTGCGGTTGAGCGCGGTGCAGTTGTCATACCAGGCAGTGATACAGCCCGGCAGGATGCTATCGATTGTGCATCTGTAAAAGTTTGTGAGTGTCTTAGGTGACAAGCCACATATCTTCAGCCTCCTGAGGTTGAAGAGGCGCTGATGTGCCTTCTTCACCACGCTGTCTGTGTGGGTGAACCATTTCAGTTTGTCTGTGATGTGTACGCCGAGGAACTTAAAAAACGTTCCACATTTTCCACTACTCTCCCGTCGTTGTGGATGGCCGGGTGCCCCCTCTGCTGTTTCCTGAGGTCCACAATCATCTCCTTTGTTTTGTTGACATTGAGTGAGAGGTTATTTTCCTGACACCACACTCCGAGGGCCCTTACCTCCTCCCTGTAGGCCGTCTCGTCGTCGTTGTTAAGCAAGTCTACCACCGTAGTGTTGTCTGCAAACTTGATGATTGAGTTGGAGGCATTCATGTCCACTCAGTCCTGGGTGAACAGGGAGTACAGGAGAGGGCTGAGAATGCACCCTTGTGGGGCCCCAGTGTTGAGGATCAGCAGGGTGGAGATGTTGTTTCCTACCTTCACCACCTGGGGGCGGCCCGTCAGAAAGTCCAGGAACCAGTTGCACAGGGCAGGGTCGAGACACAGGGTCTCAAGCTTAATGACGAGTTTGGAGGGTACTATGGTGTTAAATGCTAAGCTGTTGTCAATGAACAGCATTCTTATATAGGTATTCCTCTTGTCCAGAGGGGTTAGGACAGTGTGCAGTGTGATGGCGATTGCATCGTCAGTGGACCTATTGGGGCGGTAAGCAAATTGGAGTGGGTCTAGGGTATCAGGTAGGGTGGAGGTGATGATCCTTGACTAGTCTCTCAAGGCACTTCATGATGACAGAAGTGAGTGCAATGGAGAGATAGTAATTTAGTTCAGTTACCTTTGCTTTTTTGGGAACAGGAACAATGGTCATATTGAAGCATGTGGAACAAACTTCTTGAAGCATGTGGAGACAGCAGACTGGGATAGGGATTGATTTAATATATCCGTAAGCACACCAGTTAGTTGGTCTGCGCATGCTCTGAGGATGCGGCTAGGGATGCCATCTGGGCCGGCAGCCTTGCGAGGGTTAACACGTTTAAATGTTTTACTCACGTTATCCACGGAGAAGGAGAGCCCACAGGCTTTGGTAGTGGGCCATGTCAGCGGCACTGTAATTGTCCTCAAAGCGAGCAAAGAAGTTGTTTAATTTGTCTGGGAGCAAGACGTCGATGTTCTTCGACAGGGCTGATTTTCTTTTTGTAGTACGTGATTTACTATAGACCCTGCCACATATGTCTCGTGTTGGAGCCGTTGAATTACGACTCTACTTTGTCTCTATACTGACGCTTTGCTTGTTTGATTGCCTTGCGAAGGGAATAGCTGCACTGTTTGTATTCAGTCATGTTTCCAGTCGCCTTGCCATGATTAAAAGCGGTGGTTCGTGCTTTCAGTTTTGCGCGAATGCTGTCATCAATCCACAGTTTCTGGTTAGGAAAGGTTTTAATAATCACAGTGGGTACGACATCTCTGATGCACTAATAAACTCGCTCACCGAGTCAGCGTATACATCAATGTTATTGTCTGAGGCTATCCGGAACATATCCCAGTCCACCGTATCGAAACAATCTTGAGGCCTGGAATCCGATTGGTCAGACCAGCATTGGATAGACCTGAGCACGGGAGTATCCTGTTTTAGTTTCTGTCTATAGGCTGGGAGCAACAAAATGGAGTCATGGTCAGATTTGCCGCTAGGGCGTTGTGGGCAGGGATTGCAAGTTCGAATCCAGAGATGGAATGTTGTTTTGACAATTTTGTTTTAAGCCTATCCCAAACCTTAACCCTTACCTTAACCATTCGGAGTTAACTTTAAGATTTCAGATTTATTGCCTAAACTTAACCCTTACCTTAAAAATGTACCTTCAACACTTCGAAATTGTACATTTCAGAAACATGGATGAATGTCTAATTCTAACTTGAGACTGTGAGAGCTAGTTGCATTTCGGACGCATACAAAACAAAACCATGTGATGAGACTGCCCCAGAGTTATATGAGGAACCACTTTGGGATTCTGGTTGGAGGTCAACTTGTCGCTGTTGGAGGTCAACAACAGTACATTATCATCAAGATTCAACAGGCTCAAGTATCAATAGATATTAATAATTATTAATCCTTATCTCGCATCTTTTCAAGAGCACAGGCACTTTAGTGCCTTGTAGCAGCAGCATTCTCCACACACACACATACTTAGCCTACAGACTGGAAATATAGAACCACGCAAAATCGCGCCGTACCATTAAGTGGAAAATTAATGAACTGTCCATTTTTTCCCCAATAAAAAAGAAACAGAGACATCCGTTTGCATCAATGAGACACCGATGCTGAAGAGCGTAACGGTTGGTTTGATGCCATTAGGTAATGTCTTCCAGCGAAGAGAAGAGAAGAGGAGGAGGAAAAAGGGAAGTCTTCCCCTCAGGCATGGCGTTCCGCAATTTGGCTGATTAGGAGAACTATCCTGGTTTTTACAAGGGATTGTGTTTGATCTGACAGTTTAAATACATAATACCAGGATGGAAGGGGGGGGGGACGGAGGAGAAAAAGCTTCCAGACGATGGGAGAGAGAGGTAGGTAAAGTAACTCATGGACTACACTCATTATAGGACTGTTATAGGCCTCTCAACCACAGGACAGCTGTAAGCTCCAGTTACTGTGGCACCACGCATTTGATTGTACCATTACATGGTCACTGAATTAATGATCATCCTTTTCCCTCTCTTTTCTCTTTATTTTTTCTCTCTGTATCTCTGTGTCTGTGTCTCTACTCTCTCTCTGTCTCTCTACATCTCTGTGTTTGTCTGTGTCTCTACTCTCTCTGTCTCTTTCCTGCTTTCTATCACATCTGTTTTTATTGTATGGTTTCAAGGATAGCGATATGGAGTTATGATATTGGTTGTGCAATTGTGACTTTTGTGTTTTGTATTTCACCATGTCTTTGGATGGGACATTTCTTGACATTCTTTCTTTCATAGACCACTAGCTTTGGTGGTTCTATCTTACAGTAAGTGTGTGTGTGTGTGTGTGTCAGCTCTCCCCTGACCAGCCCTTGCTTAACACCAGTCTAGCAGAACCACAGGTATGTAGACCTTTTATCACTGTCCCAGCACCATGCCTAAACCTTACACCCATAACCCTTTTCCCAGACACATTTTTCCATCTTCACAGTAGCAAAATACTTCCCATCTAACAGTATGCAATAAAACCCAGACATTTAATAAACAACATGGATCTAATATTGGACCCCCTAGCCATTTACGAAGCATAAATAAGTCTAGAAAATACCATTAATTAAACATAAGCAATGAGACTGGCTTCTCAGCAGCCCATCTCCACCACTGTGGGGTAATGGTTTAATTAGGGATCAAGGGATAGCCCCCTTTTTCTAAATTTTCGCCTAAATGACATACCCAAATCCAACTGCCTGTAGCTCAGGCCAAGAAGCAAGGATATGCATATTCTTGATACTATTTTAAAGGAAACACTTTGAAGTTTGTGGAAATGTGAATTGAATGTAGGAGAATATAACTCAATAAATCTGGTAGAAGAAAATACAAAGAAAAACAAAACAGTGTTTTTTTACCACCATCTTTGAAATGCAAGAGAAAGGTCACTGTTAAAGCCATCACTCCGGTTGTAATTCCGATAGCGTACACAAGATGGCAGCAGTGTATGTGCAAAGTTTCAGATGGATAACTTGAAAAATGAGTGAAAAACAATACTTTTAGTGAGAAGTCCCCAAGTACATTTGGGCAAATCGTGAAGGGGACATTCGCATTCATATTCCATTTTTCTGCAAGAATATCATCAAATCTGTATACTTGGACTTTGATTTAGCTTTCCAAATATTAGTAGCCATATTATAAGTTCAACATTTGCAAAAAAAACAGTTTTCATAACTTCATAACTCAGAATATTATTATACGTTGTGTCCAAAAGGAAGAGGCATGCTGTCACATTTTACGACCGAGACAGGGTTTCCAGATACTCCCGTAAAGCCCAGCTAATTGGCTAACTAGCTAGCTTCGTTTACCCAGATTGGTGCTTATTTGACAAATTACAGTCCTTCAAGTGATGGCCTCACACGTCATCTGCGTGCCATGAAGGAGTCGCTCTCTGACCAAATATAGTGTCCTGTAGGATATACTATACCCCTAATGAAATAGTGAAGTCTTGTTACCTTCTAAGATCTCTGAGGAATAGAGACGAATGTGATTTGACTCGTTCAAAAAATGAGTGAGTGGGTGAGATTTTCACAGATTCCTTTGTTTACAAATGGAACAATTGGAAATACAAAATCAATTGTGCGTGATATATGGACCTTTTTAGGATATGAAAAATGATTTTATCTAACAAAACGACACTTCATGTTATCTCTGGGACCCTTTGGATGATAAATCAGAGCAAGATTTCAGAATGTAAGTGCACATTGCACCTTCAGAGGTGAATTTATCAAACCTATTGTGTTGAAAAAAGTGTTTTGTTGTTAGGAGCTCTCCTCAAACAATAGCGTGGCATTTTTTCGCAGTAATAGCTACTGTGAATGGAGAGTGCAGTTATATTAACAAGAATTTAAGCTTTCAACCAATACGAGACACTTATATATACCGACATTTGTGGTTTCTCTCAAACCTGCGAACTCGACATAACGTGCTGCATTATTTACAACTGTCCTGTTAACGGGACACCTATCCCTAAGTAAAAATTGTTAAGGGAAGAGGTAGTTAAAACATGGACACCTGTGGAGAAGGATTATGAGACCCGACCTGGGTTCAAACAGCATTTGTTATCTTTCAAACACTGACCGTTTGATCAGCTTGGCTTCCAGTATCAGGTGGGCAGGGTTTACATTTTTGGCACTATTTAATTGGTTCTATCGAGCTCAGCTGAGGCATTTGAAAGAAAACAAATACAACTTGAAGCCAGGTATAGTATGAGACAGAAGGCTTCCAGTGAGGTCCTGACTGATTGTGGGGCCCACACAGGCTGCTGCAAGGTTTCCCCCTACAGCCCCAAGGGCAGTGAAGGGCATCACAGGGTGGGAGGGTTTATGGGCATTCCTTAGTGGGCAGTGCTGGTTGCTCTGTTGTACACCATGCAAAACTCCAGCCAAGGCTAGGAGTGGTGGAATATAACCTGTGCTCAAGTGTGGATTAGTGTATTTTACATGCCACGGTAAATTCACAGTATGACTCACAGACTCTCTCTCTCGGTTTGTCTCGCTCTTTCTTCTCTTCTCCATATGGTTTGCAGCGTTTTCAAATTGTTAAGAGGCACAACATGCATCTCTGCTCCACATCTAAAGGTCATGGTTAGCATGGTTAGAGGCGCTAGCCCACTCAGCTCCAAATAGCCTCCATCCAGCATGGCTGAATGGGGTTTACGGGGAAGGAGTGAATGAATACCAGCCCAGTCAGTCACCACTAATCATCGAGTGATGAGTAATTTAGGCCAAACTCATCTGTTGTTGCCAAGAGATCAGAGATCACACATCTTTACTCTTCTAAAAGACTCTAGAAAGAGAAGAGATACCAGACTGGCCTTTATGTATAAATGATTGGCTGACCGAACCTACCAGAGATAGTGTAGCTCTGATTCCACATGTTTGGTTCTCAACATAACCACCTGTACTGTAAACGAAAGTCATGTCAATCAAGTACATGCAGTGACAAGTTTAGTTACCCATGTCTCTGACTGACAGAGTAATGGAGATTCAGGTTTAGTAAATGATCACGTATTGAACCCAGAGTTAAGTAAATACTTATTGGATGTGTAGTTAACTAGGTAAGCCAGCATCCATCTAGTCGTAAACACAACACTACAAATCCCTTACTGTGACATAGTCTGTACTCTTCACCAATGGCTCTGTACCAACAGCCATTTAGATGCTAACATTATCTCTGTATAAACCGTGAGAGAGGTAAAATTATTTTTTCCATGCTAATGATCTTCAGAGGGTCTGATACATGCACACCCAGGCTGTGTCCCAAATTGCACCTTTTTCCCTGTATGGTGCACTACTATGAGCCCTGGTCAAAAGTAGGGCACTGCCTAAGGAATAGGGTACCATTTGGGGTGCAGCCCCAGCCATTAATTCCTCATGAGGTAATGTGCTGGGAGAAGGTAATAGTTGGTGGAGACAGGCTTACGCAAGCCTAAACGTCCAACACACCGGCAACTAATAGGCCTTCACTAAAGTTTTGGCCCCTTTTACTGCAGTATGTCCAGTTCGACCCAGCTGTTGGATGACTGCGTTGACAGAGTGGGGACCTGTGAACCACTAAGTGGTAAGGTGATGCAGGGGTGGCCCGCTGAAATGGAAACTGTGTGCTGGATAAACATTGACACAGGCTTGATGAGACCTCTAGCATCCGGCACACCGGCTGAGCAATATATTCCAATCACGAGTCGAGCTCGGAGCTCCCTGCCACTGTACTACAGTCAGTGCTGCTGCCTGCTTTGCTGACAGTAACTTTGGCACAAAGTCGCCCATTCATTTCAATTGAAATGGAGCGAAACGGTTGTAACGTTTAGTTTCGGCCGCGCTTTGGCTGCTGCGGCTCACGTAGCAAAATAAGACCTTGAGGCAGTTGAAAAAAACAGAAAGGGGAAAACAAAAAAGAAGAGAAGCCCTCTTCATCTAATCTGTCTTTTTAAGCAAGAGAAGGTTAATCTGTGATAATTGTTTAATTGTAGAGAGGGGAAGGACTGGAGGTCATTTGGCTGCCAATGAGTGACAGACGATGTAATGGCAGGAGGGGCGTCATCAGGAGGGAGGCGAGTGAGTCATGGAAATTTGGAAAAGACACCTCTGATGGAATTAAAATAATTTGCAGCAACATATTTATTTACCAGTCTTTAAGACACTTTATTAAAGATTAATTGTATGTAGCAGACTGCCTGCTTTGCTCATAGTGTAGGTCAAATTTGTCCGTTTATTTTAGGTTGTTCACTAACTGTGAGCAGGGGGGGGGGGCGTGGAAAGAGAGAGACACAGGAGGCTGCTGAGGGGAGGATGGCTCATAATAATGGCTGGAATTGAGTGAATGGAATGAATATCAAACACATGAAAGCCATGTGTTTGATGTGTTCAATACCATTTATTCCATTCCAGCCATAATTATGAGCCCTTCCTCCTCAATTAAGATGCCACCGGCTGCCTGGGGGGGAAGAGAGCTGTGGATTCCCCATGCTTTTCCCCTACTCCCCCTTTAGCTGACTAACTTGAAAGATGATTTATTTTCTTTATTTAAGTGATTTCATTTTCATTTACAGCATAATGTTCTTTAGAGTGGAAACATGGCCCCTGATCTTGAGGTTGTGTCTTATTTGTTGCCTTTGAACATGTAATTTGGACAAGCCCTTCATGTCGAGTCCCTTAGCGGCATATTTCAGTCCCTCCAATATAGACAGTCCAAACCACAGGCATAGATTTAATCAGAGACATGGAGAGAAACAGCACAGAGTCACAGAGCTCAGTCATTCCATGACTCCAAAGTCTGACTCATGACTCCTCAAATCACACTGTGCCAGACATACTGACTGATAGAGCTACTGTAGTACTGTATGAGTCTATAAAATGGTGTACACATTCAATTATGCAAAATACAAATAAAATTTGCCAATCTAAAATAAACAATCTAATTGGCCTGCGAAGGCATAAAGCATCAGTTATGGAAAGAAAGTCTATCGACGCATGTGGGACTCCTTGGCGTGTTGACTGAGATGTTAAATCAGATCATGATATTCCCACTAAAACATGGAACACTTTAGTTGGTAGAATATCACACTGAAGACTAAGTGAATGGAAGGAAGCAAACAAAGAGAAAAGTTAAGCGGGGTAGCTTGTGTATAACATGTTTTCAGTCCACAGAGTATATCAGTGTCAAGTAGGGAATATTGCCTGTGTGACAAATACATTATATAGCCAACGTGTACGGTGTCCTTATAAGGACATTCTCACTCCTCTCATCATCATCTGTGTGTTACCAGCCAACCAGCCAGCCTCTCTAGCTGCCACTGATGAGAGATCAGTTCCACATTAGTGTGGTAAGCGCAGTGCAGGGTAGAGAGGGAGCCAGATGTGTTAGGGGTCTATGATGAGTCTGTAGTAGTGAACCCAGCCAGGTAGAGCTCCGCCGTGTCCCAAATGGCACCCTATTTCCTGTTCACTCATGACTGCATGGCCAAGCATGACTCCAACACCATGATTAAGTTTGCCGACGGCACAACAGTGGTAGGCCTGATCACCGACAACGATGAGACAGCCTAAAGGGAGGAGGTCAGAGACCTGGCAGTGTGGTGCCAGGTTACAACCTATCCCTCAACGTGATCAAGACAAAGAAGATGATTGTGGACTACAATAAAAGGAGAACCGAGCACGCCCCAATTCTCATTGATTGGGCTGTAGTGAAGCAGGTTGAGAGCTTCAAGTTCCTTTGTGTCCACATCACCAACAAATTATCATGGTCCAAATACACCAAGACAGTTGTGAAGAGGGTACGACAACGCCTATTCCCCCTCAGGAGACTGACTGGTTTCATTACCGCCTGGTATGGCAACTGCTCGGCCTCCGACCGCAAGGCACTACAGCGGCTAGTTCGTACAGCCCAGTACATCACTGGGGCCACGCTTCCTGCTATCCAGGACCTCTATACCAGGCGGTGTCAAAGGAAGGCCCAAAAAATTGCCAAAGACTCCAGCCACCCTAGTCATAGACTGTTCTCTCTGCTACCGCATGGCAAGCGGTACGGATGCGCCAGGTCTAGGTCCAAAAGGTCTCTGAACAGCTTCTACCCCAACTTTACCTCTACCTACATGTACATATTACCTCAATTACCTCGACTAACCTGTGCCCCCGCACATTGACTCTGTACCGGTACCCCCTGTATATAGCCTCGCTATTGTTATTTTACTGTTGTTCCTTTATTATTACTTTCTATTTTTCTGACTTTTGAGTTTGTATTAGATTTTTTTTATTTGATTTTAGTAAATACTTTCTTAAAACTGCGTTGTTGGTTAAGCCCTAGTAAGTAAGCATTTCACTGTAAGGCCTGTTGTATTCAGAGCATGTGACAAATAACATTTGATTTGAATTGTCAACTATCTAAAAGACATTCAGCTGACTTGACACAACTGTGGGAAGCATTGGAGTCAACATGGGCCAGAATCCCTGTGGAAGGCTTTCTCTTTGAATTGGGACTGTTCTGAGGGGGGGGTGCAACTCAAAATTAGGAAGTGTTCCTAATGTTTAGTACACTCAGTGTATAGTCGGGCAGTTGCGGGTGGGTTACAATCAATTATGGGCAGGTGCAGGTGAACAAACAGCTGACTCGCGCACCACTAATAGCGTGCACTACTTTGACAAAGGGCCACTGATGCCAACAAACACAAAACATATGTAAGGCGTGTTTTAACATGTAATTGTTTGGTTGTGTGTGTTTGCCTGTTTCATTTAAAGTGTTAAGGATGGATCTCCTCTCTCTGTTCTACACCAACTCTACTCACTGGGCTGTTTGACAGGCACATACCCAGTGCGGAACCAGAGCACCTGCCTGTTTAGTCTAATGTGCATTTAAGTGTAATCCATTCTGGCCTTTCATATGTGATTAAAAAAAGCAGAGCGGCTGAGTGATCTTGGATTAGAGGCCACCACGGTCTGATCTATGCTGCCTCCTTCTGTTCCTTCACCCCCCCCCATTTTTTTTTTTATCTCTCTCAATTTCAATTCAATTTAAGGGCTTTATTGGCATAAAATATATGTTAACATTGCCAAAGCAAGTGAAGTAGATAATAAACAAAAGTGAAATTAACATAAATTAACAGTAAACATTACACTCACAAAAGTTCCGAAAGAATAAAGACATTTCAAATGTCATATATGTATATATACAGTGTTGTAACGGTGTACAGATGGCTAAAGTACAAAAGGGACAATAAATAAACAGAAATATGGGTTGTATTTTCAATGGTGTTTGTTCTTCACTGGTTGACCTTTTCTTGTGGCAACAGGTCACAAATCTTGCTGCTGTGATGGCACACTGTGGTATTTCACCCAGTAGATATGGGAGTTTATCAAAATTGGGTTTGTTTTCGAATTCTTTGTGGATCTGTGTAATCTGAGGGAAATATGTGTCTCTAATATGGTCATACATTTGCAGCTCAGTTTCCACCTCATTTTGTGGGCAGTGTGCACATAGCCTGTCTTCTCTTGAGAGCCAGGTCTGCCTATGGTGGCCTTTCTCAATAGCAAGGCTATGCTCACTGAGTCTGTACACAGTCAATGCTTTCCTTAGGTTTGGGTCAGTCACAGTGGTCAGGTATTCTGCCACTGTGTACTCTCTGTTTAGGGCCAAATAGCATTCTAGTTTGCTCAGTTGTTTTGTTAATTCTTTCCAATGTGTCAAGTAATTGTGTTCTCTCGCTCTCCCTCTCCCCCTCTCTCCCTCTCCCTCTCCAATTTAAGGGGCTTTATTGGCATCTAAAACACATGTTTACATTGCCAAAGCAAGTGAAATAGATGATAAACAAAAGTGAAATAAGTGAGAAAAAAAAAATGAAAAAAAAATGTACAGTAAGCATTACACTCCAATTTCCCCCCTCCCTCCCTCCCTCCCTCCCTCCCTCCCTCCCTCCCTCCCTCCCTCCCTCCCTCGCTGCCTCCCTCCCTGCCTCCATGCCTCCCTCCAAATGGGGTATATACAGTATATATTAGACATCCAGAAAATCTTAAAAGGTATTAGAAAAGCATAAAAACACAATCATGTTAAAGTACAGACCCCTACCAACTAATATCATCACATATTTAGTTTGAGAAATGATTTGCCTTCTGTAAGTTCAAGAAACACTGCCTTGTAATTCCATTGCCAAAAGCCTGCACACCATTAAGATGTATTCTAATTTCTCTTGAGGACGGAGGATAAGGAATGTTCACAGAAGTAACAAGAAAAGGTAAACCTAAGTGATTAAAACTTGTAGTTCTGTTTCCAAATTGGTAACGGAAATACCGCATTTGAAATGGATCTGAACCAATCATAGACGTCTATGTTTCACAAGTTTGGACAGCAGAGTACAGTGCAGTACAGAAGAGCACAGTACAGTACAGTAGAGTACAGTAAAGATAAGTAGAGTACTATATGTCTTGTTTTGCACACTTTGTACGAAATAATAAAATGCAGTACTACAGGATATTTCTCAACCTAGCTCTTTATTAGCTAGCTATAACTGGCATGTTCACGTATCGCCAACCAGGATCAAACTGACGATGACCTAACCATTTGGGTGGTCTTAACCAGTCATAGCACAGTATGATATGGCGGTAAAATGCATCCAATTACAATTCAGTATGTTTACACATATTAATATTACATCCCCATTCTTTTAAAACAAAAGAAAAATGTTTACCTATTCTAAGCGTTTCTTTTGAATACATGCTCTGTAGTTTGAACTCAAGTTAAGTAACCATTTATATTGCAAACTACACCAACTGAATCAACATAGACTCTGAAACAATAATCCAACATACTGTTACTTTTCAAACAAGGGATTCTCAGCAACTCAGCTTTCACTGTAGAAATAACATCTTAACATTTCAAACAAATACAATACAAAAGCATTTCAAGTGAACTTTCAATAACAAGTTTACAGTCTGGAACTCTTTTAGGGCAGCAATCTGCCTACACCCGTTGACATTTCACAGGTCTAGGACAGCTCTGGGCTTGACCTCTCTTCCTGACCTTGTGCTATATGATGCTGAGCCTGCTTCTGTGTCAGTCAACAGTTCTTGTGGTGTTGCAGGTAAGTATGGTGTATGTTGTGCTGTGTGTGGGTTTAGTCCATCACGTTCTCTTTCAGGGGAACAGTTCATCTCATCAGTGTGTTGTTCTTTGGTGTTCAGTAGGTGACGACGATTGCGGTGCGGACGTGATATGAACGTTCAGTGTCAGCTGGCTGGATGACGACTGCTGGCTTCCAGAGGCCATGCTCCTGGATTCTAACTGACTCTCCGTCGATCAGTGGTGGCAGTGGTCTAGCTGACCTGTCGTGGTATCGCTTTTGTTGTTTTTCATGCATTTCCTTGTAGCTGACGACCTCAGGTTGCAGCTGCTGGTTGGTGCTGGGAAGGATTGACCGAAGTCTGCGGCTCATCAACAGCTGGGCTGGTGATTTGAAGTTGTCAACTGGGGTGTTGCGGTATTCAAAGAGACTGAGGTAGGGGTCCATGAGTGATTTAGCAATCTGAACAGATTTTTCAGCAAGGCCATTACTTTGAGGGTAATGTGGGCTTGTGGTGACATGTGTAAACTCCCATGCTTTTGTGAAGGATTCAAACTCATTTGATTTGTAACAGGGCCCATTGTCAGATATTGAAGTCTCTACAATGCCATGCCTGGCAAAGGCTGCTTTCAGCTTGTGTATCACAGCTGCAGATGTGGTGCTGTGAAGCTTGTCGAGTTCGACGTATCTGCTGTAGTAGTCCACTGTTACGATGTAGTCCTTGTTGTTCAGGGGAACAGATCGGTTGCCACGACCTGCCAGGGTCGGTCTGGGATACAGTGAGGTAACATTGTCTCTTTGGTGTTTGAGGGGCATCGTTCAAGACATATGGCGCATTTACCAACAATGTCCTCTATTTGTTTACACATTCTGGGCCAAAAGAAAATGTCCCGTGCTCTCTGTTTGCACTTTTCAATGCCCATTTGTCCAGCATGGATCTTTGTCAAAATCTCTTCCCTGAGACTGGTAGGAATAATGATTTTCTCTCCTTTGAAAATTATTCTGTTGATCTGTGATATTTGGAACGATGGTTCCAGAATTGAGGGCATTTTGACACTCTGAGGGCATTTTCTCCTCTCCTCAGGCCATCCATCCTGTATGACTTTCCTCACCTGTGCGAGTTGCGAGTCCTTTTCTGTTTCTGCTTGGATCTCCTTAAGTTTTGTGTCACTAACTGGTAAGTTGCTGTACACAGTGTGCACTTGCATGTCCATGCCTTCACTGAGGCTGCTGTCCTTATAGGTAAGAAACTTCCTGGATTGACTCAAGGGGCTTGTGGTCGGATTTCACAATGACTTGTCGTCCATATATGTACTGATGGAAACATCTACATCCAAACAGAATGGCGTAGAGCTCCTTTTCGATTTGAGCGTAGTTGATTTCACAGTCTGTGAGAGATTTGGAAGCGTAGCCGATGGGCTTTCCTTCTTGCAGTAACACTGCACCTAGTCCATACTTCGAAGCGTCCACTTGGAGTCTGAGCTCTTTGTTGGGGTCGTAGTAGGCAAGGATTGGTCCTTGTTCTCACGTGATCAAGTCTTTCACATTCTGGAAAGCAATGTCATGTTGCTTGTCCCAGAGAAACTCACTGGACTGCTTTAGCAGTTGACACAGGGGTGCATTAGCATTGAAGAGGCTGGGTGTGAACTTGGCTAAGTAGTTGACCATGCCAAGCACTGTTTCCGGCTCTGCACAGTTCTTTGGTGGCTCCATTTCTTTTATGGCTGAGATCTTCTGTGGATCTGGCTTGATTCCAGTCGCTGTGAGAAGATGTCCAAAGTAGCTGACCTCTGTAGCGCTGACTGTGCTCTTCTCTGGGTTAAGCCGGACTCCTCTCTCGCGGGACCTTTGCAGCATCGCACGGAGGTTTCGGTCGTGCTCCTCTTTGGTTCGACCATAGACAAGGATGTCGTCCACAATTGCCACAACTCCGTCAAGGCCTTCGTACAATTCGTCGATCTTTCGCTGAAACTCGTCTTGGGCTGAGATAATCCCAAAAGGCAGGCGACAGAACCTGTAGCGTCCAAAATGTGTGTTGAATGTTGTGAGTACAGTAGAGTTTAGTACATTAGAGTAGAGCCCAGTGTAATGTACTGTACTCTACTGTACTGAACATATCTACATTACTGTACTGTACTCTACTGTGATGTCCAAACTTGTGAAACATAGACGTCTATGATTGGTTGAGATTTGGTCTCGTCATGAACAAACAAATGTGGTCTTTTTCGGGGGTGGAGCTCATTAAAAAAATAGCCAGTGTGTAGAATAATACCCACATATGAAAAATAAGGATATTGTATATTTCTACCTTCGTGTACCTATTCATGATATGTCATCATGAAGATAATGATATTAATTTATGTTTAGCACAGACCAGGGACAAATGACGTACAACCCATTCTTTCTACAGACATCTTTGAATATTAATTCATAGCAAAAGGACATGGTTGCAACAAAAAAAACTGATGGAGATTTTTACCATCATTCTGTTACCAAACTTTACAGTTCTTCCAGTAAATGTGGTTTTGTCAAATTTCCTGTGTAAATTGTTCAAAGTAGTTCCTGTACATAGAGTTAGATGGTTTTCTTAAACTTTGAAATACATTTGAAAGTGAAAAATACCAGTTAAAGAGTAATTCCGTTACCGTGGAATTGCCTCCACAGATCCTGGAGTGATAACGAGTCCTTCTCTGCCCAGCCCCAGACACAGACAGCTAGCTGTTTGGTCACAGTAAGTGAATTGAGTAGCTGAAACACAGAGCCAAAACCAAACGTCTTCTCAGGGGTAATGGTGAGAGAGTTCTGAGCTGAGAAGTACTGGGTGTTCCTTTAATAATGGGCTCCTTGAAAAGCTTATATAAGTGTTCAGTGGAAAGTTCTAAAAGCTGTGTCAACCCTTTTAAGCGTAGCTGCTTTGTTATATTAGTATCATATTATGTTCCGGCATCATTCCTGGTTATTCTGCATCATCAGACAAGCCCTGCGACGAGACTTTACACTGCTCCTGTGACGAGCCTCGAGTTTAAACAAGACATTCAATACCTAGATGAGGTGACATTATTAATGATGTTATTATTCTGCATCCTTTTTGTTTAAACTTTAACAAACAAGAGGGGCACTGATTCCTTTTAATATAAGCTAAATGAGGCTGTTAACCTGTCATGCCATTGAAAGTCTCTGCATCTTGTCATGTGTGCCCTGAGCTGGGTTGGGCTGTGGCGATTGGCACATTGGTTCTAGATGAGTCATGGGTTGGGCTGTTAGTGCTCAGACGGACTCAAAGCTCTGTTATGTGAGACACACACACACACAGACACACACACACACACATACACTCAGACTGAAAGGTTCTGTCATCCCAAATAGACACAAGACATTCCAGATCCATGATGTCACAGGCGCCACCATGACAGTAGTGAGGTATCCTGGGTAACAAATGACCATGTCTGGACACTGATGTCAACGACAATAACCACAAGATCAAAAGGAGAGAAAGGGATGGATGGAAACTATTTTTTTCTCTTTCTTTGTGGATAAGAGAGGTACATGGCTGCCTAACATCTCTCCTCGAGCCTCAGACCATGCCAAATTATCTCAACTAAAGACAGCCAACCAGAGACCAGTGTTCCAAAAACAACCAATCAGCATTTGGTTTCCCTCTAACATCCTGTACCCTGATGGCCACCTAGCTCATCCCGTCCTCTGGAAAGAGATGCTTATTCAAATGGTTTAATCACCAGACATGGAGGCTTTAAAGATGTGGTTGGTGTGGTATTGTGTGTGTGTGTGTGTGTGTGTGTGTGTGTGTGTGTGTGTGTGTGTGTGTGTGTGTGTGTGTGTGTGTGTGTGTGTGTGTGTGTGTGTGTGTGTGTGTGTGTGTGTGTGTGTGTGTGCGCGCGTGCATCTGCCTGCATGTGTGTGTTCCCGCCTCGTAGCCAAGGCAGCGGTTGGAGGCCCAGGATTCCTGGCGCTGCCCACATGTCTTCAGGGGAGTGTTGTGGCATGGCCAGCGACTAAAGGTGGGCCAAGACCCTCACAAGCAACCACACACACACACAACGACTAAAGGTGGGCCAAGCCCCTCAGAACGCAGCCCATATCTCCCACCCGGCAACCCACTGCCTACCCCAGCCAACACTCACAATCTGTTCCCACTACACTCCCACTACTCTCCCCACCCCATCTTTGATACCAAGCCTGTCTAAACTATACACATGTCTCATTCCCATTCAGCTAATATAACTCAGCCTCTACAAAACCACACAGAAAGAAAGTCCTCCTCTCCCTTGGCCTTGAGCTGTGATGTATAATGAAGCCAAGTCTGTGCAGCAGCTTTGAAGCAGCTCTCATCTCTTAATACTTGGGCTTGTCATTGTCATGCCATTGAAGGCACCATGTGGAGCTTCATATTAAAAACTCACATTTACAAGTGGCGGGAGTTTTATCAAAGGGTGCTGTATTGGGGTTGGGGTCTTTGTGGAGCCCTAAACTCGGTCCTCTGGACCTCAAGGGGTGTACGTCTTGGTTTTTACCCTAGCACTACACAGCTGATTCAAACAGTCAACTAATCATCAAGCTTTGATTATTTGCATCAGCTGTGTAGTACTAGGGTAAAAACCAAGAAGTACACCCCTTGAGGTCCCCAGGACCTAGTTTGTGAAACGCTGGTGTAGCCTATAGGGCGTCTACGTGATTGCCCTTGCTCTTCAAATCTCAAATGGATCTTTCCATGTTGTTGAAGCTGTCCCTTCATGGATCATCCCCCCTGGGGGGGGGTGACGACACCAGAGAACTTGTCTGAGTCCCAAATGGAACCCTATTCCATATATAGTGCACTACTATTGACCAGAGCCTAATGCAGGCCCTGGTCACAATCACTGCACTATATATGGAATAGGATGGCGTTTGAGACGCAGCCCTTGGTCATGGCAGGGCCATGCAGGGCCAGGGAGGGCAGGGACAGTGGCAGCTGCTCTCTATAGTGGCCTGTAGCTTTGTTTCCATGCTGCACTTGGCTTTGGCACCGGGGTGTGTTTACGTGGTGTGTGTGTGTGTGCGTGTGTGCGTGCGTGCATGTGTGTAGGCCTATAGCCCACAGCATGGTATTGATGGCTGTTTATTCAGTTAGACTGCCCCACTAATGGCTGGGCACATAGAAACCAGAGGAGCCAACCTCCTACAGCCCCAACACCTGGCACCACAAATACTGACACACACACACACACACACACACACACACACACACACACACACACACACACACACACACACACACACACACACACACACACTACTGACTTTCACAAACACTCTTTCCTTTGCTTGCCAGCCCATAGTAGTTAGTTGATAAATATATGGATTTCATTGCTCAGTGATAGGAGCAGTCCGAGACCCAGTACAGATAAGCTCATATTTATTTTCAAACATAACGGACAAAGGAAAATATATTTCATCTGACATGCTTAGCTAACAGGCTTTAGTACGACAGCTCAGTTCTGTTTAGTCCGTTAGTGGCTGTTAGCCTTCCTGCACGTAGCAACCACATAAGATGTATTTGCCTTGCTGTGGAGGGGATGGCATAGTAGACTCCAAGGATACACATACCAGGACAGAAGAGAGAGGGAGTTCTAACGGACTAGTGAGTAACTGCAGGTCAAACATGGTGAAAGGGCTAGCAAGTCCTAGTCAGGGCAAGACACACACACGATGTTTGAGTTTAAAACACATGCTGCCTGCTCAGCGCTGGGTCACGCTGAAATCCGTCCCCATCTTCAGATGCTTTCATTAGACCCTGAATGATCATTAATCAAAGCACCCCTCTCTGGACAAGATCTGTTGAGAAACAACTGGGAGAGAACTTCAAATCAAAAGTTTTGACATATGCTTCATACACAACAGTTGTAGAACAGTGAATGCTTAATGACGGGCCTTTCCCAACAATGCAGAGAGAAAAAAATGTGAAATAATAGAAAAATAATAACAAAAGGAATAAATACACAATGAGTAAAGTTCAGGGCTTTGTAATGGCCACTCCAATACCTTAACGTAGTTGTCCTTAAGCCATTTTGCCACAACTTTGGAAGTATGCTTGGGGTCATTGTCCATTTGGAAGACCCATTTGAGACCAAGCTTTAACTTAAATTTGTGGAGTGGTTGAAAACCACTGTCATGCACAAAGTAGATGTCCTTACCGACTTGCCAAAACTATAGTTTGTTAACAAGAAATTAGTGGAGTGGTTGAAAAACAAGTTTTAATGACTCCAACCTAAGTGTATCAACCTCAGAAAAAGGCCAGACCAGGCATTCAACCCACCATTAACCCCTCAGCTGCACTCTCAGATATGCAGTTGAAGTCAGAAGTTTACATACACTTAGGTTGGAGTCATTAAAACTAGTTTTTCAACCACTCCGCAAATTTCTTGTTAACAAACTATATTTTTGGCAAGTCGGTAAGGACATCTACTTTGTGCATGAAACAAGTAATTTCCAACAATTGTTTACAGACATCAGGCTGGAAGACATCAGTCAGGAAGTTAAAACTTGGTCGCAAATGGTTCTTCCAAATGGACAATGACCCCAAGCATACTTCCAAAGTTGTGGCAAAATGGCTTAAGGACAACTAAGCCAAGGTATTGGAGTGGACATCACAAAGCCTTGACCTCAATCCTATAGAAATTGAGGGCAGAACGGAAAAAGCGTGTTCGAGCAAGGAGGCCTACAAACCTGACTCAGTTACATCAGCTCTGTCAGGAGGAATGGGCCAAAATTCACCCAACTTATTGTGGGAAGCTTGTGGAAGGCTACCCGAAACGTTTGACCCAAGTTAAACAATTTAAAGGAAATACTAATTGAGTGTATGTAAACTTCTGATCCACTGGGAATGTGATGAAAGAAATAAAAACTGAAATAAATCATTCTCTCCACTATTATTCTGACATTTCACATTCTTAAAATAAAGTGGTGATCCTAACTGACCTAAGACAGGGACTTTTTACTAGGATTGAATGTCAGGAATTGTGAACAACTGAGTTTAAATGTATTTGGCTAAGGTGTATGTAAACTTCCGACTTCAACTGTACACGGGGTCCCAGTACTGAGTCGATGTGCAGGGGTACAAGGTAATTGAGGTAGATATGTAAATATAGGTAGGGATAAAGTGACCAGGCAACTGGATAGATAATAAGCGGTAGCAGGAAATAGGTTGAATGCAGATAGTCTGGGCAGCTATTGGTTAACTCTTTAACAGGCTTATGGCTTTTTAAATTACATGTCATTACAAAAAATATTCTATTTTATTTGGAACGGCAAGCCAGACAACAATAAAAGGGCCAGTTTATATAACGAATATGAATTTGGAGGGCAGAAATGATTGAATGTTAAAGCATTAGACCTCTCACTAAAGGCATCAGTCATATAGAAGTTATACTTAAATCCAAGGTTCTCTAGTAAATTGGTAGGAATGTCTCATCCTTTGTTCAAGAATGGCCTTTTTCCCTTTATTCAGATTACACCTGCTCACTTTCGGTTGTTTGAAAAGGAAATCATCTCCAAAATATTGTTATTTTTTCAACAATCCTTAGAAAGTTGGTTGCAATTTCAGTTTAATCCACATGAAAATAATACAACAAATATTGTGGTTAAACTCAAACACACTAATTGATAAAAAGAAACATATTTTTCAAAGACAATTTTAAAAAAGGTATAATTTTAGTGAATGATTTCATGAATAGGACTGGTGGAGTTATGTCACACATACAGCTAACACAGACATATGGACATGTCTGCTCTACCCAAAATTACAACCAATTAATTGCAGCATTACCACAAAAATGGAAGAGGCAAGTAGAAGGGGAAAAAGTAAGGAACTTGTATGTCGGCCCTGTATTAAAGAACATAAATGGTTCAAGAAAAGTGTGATAAATAAAAACATATACCAATTTCATTTAAGGACCATAAAACTGACAGCTGTGTCATATAAATTGCTAAATAGTTGGGAAGAGATTTTGGATGTACCCATTCCATGGCACATGGTTTATGAATTAAACATGCAAAACAACGCCTGATTCAAAACTTTTAATTTTTCAATTTAAATTACTATACAAAATTATTGCAACCAATAGAATGTTATACTGTATATATGGGGGATACAATCTTCCCAGCTCTGCAGATTCTGCTGTGAGGAGGCAGAGCCATTAGATCATTTATTTTGGTATTGTCCACATGTAGCTTGTTTTTGGTCACAGGTCCAGGAATGGCTGAAGATTTGCAACATTTACCTAGAACTAACGCTGCAGATAGCACTACTGGGTGATTTGAAAAGCCATAGTCAATCAATCAATAATATAATAATTATTTTAGCAAAAATGTTTATTTTTCATTTTTTCATTAAGCTGATCCACCCTTTAAAAAAATAATAATACAAAAACAGTCTTATGGCCTTGGGGGGTAGAAGCTGTTCAGGGTCCTGTTGGTTCCAGACTTGGTGCATCAGTACTGCTTGCAGTGCGTTAAGTTAGAAGCTTGTGTTGTTTTACTGCAGGGATGTCTCTGCGTGCCCACAGAAACACAGAAAACATGAGTGCACATACACGTGCATTTGCATCTGCACACATGAACTCACACACAAAAACTTACGTACGACTGGTTACCAAATGTATTTAATTGTACTAAATAGCACCTTTTCTTATCAGTCAAGCGGTGAAGAAAGTAAGGTGTGGGGTGTAGTTCCTATCTGCTCGGGAACATCAAACCAGCGGATCTGTTTTGACAGGCACATTTCAAACTCCATGGCGAAATATTAAAGCAGACTGCTCAAATAGACATTATAGTCAGTCAGAGGAACACAGGGGCTACTTTCCAAATTGCACTCTATTCTCTGCACAGTGCACTACTTTTGATGAGGTCCCATAAGGGAATAGAGAGCCATTTGGGACGACGACAGGAAAACAGAGTGGTGATCTATTTTTCCTGGCAGCAGTGAGATTGCATGGCTCTACAGTTTATGAAAAACTTATCTTAATTTAGAACATTTAGCAAGTACTCTTATCCAGAGCAACTTACAGGGGCAATTAGGGTTAAGTGCCTTGCTCAAGGGCACAGAAAGATTTTTCACCTAGTCAGCCCAGAGATTCAAACCAGCAACCTTTCAGTCACTGGGCCAACGGTCTTAACCGCTAGGCTACCTGGCACCCTTTACAATAGCACAATGGCCTCACAAAGCTTCAACATCTCCATACATCAATCTCTTCAACGAAACAAGGAAAGAAAGGAAAGATACGCATCAGTGTAATAAGACAGAAGTCTATACCGTACAGTCAGTACACCAATGATGCTGTCACCCATGCAGTCATGCTGTTCAACTTCAAATACATTTTGTTCTGTGAACTCTGACGTAAGCTGTGGACCCACTTTTTATGTGCCAGATCCGATTTAGTGGTTTTCTCCAACACATGTTAAACGATCAATTAAAACTTTTACGCTCCAATGACGGCTTGAGCCACAAATCATCAGCTCCATCTTTAATTCATTCTGGCCCAGTTTTCAAAATATTTAAAGACTCACAACAGTACAAGTGATCTCAATGTCAATACACAGACGTCGAAGTCTCTTCACCTGCAGTCATTTGGGCTATTTTTAAAAATCGTTATTTAACTAGGCAAGACAGTTAGGAACAAATTCTTATTTACAATGACGGCCTACACCGACCAAACCCAGACGATGCTGGGCCAATTGAGCACCGCCCAATCACAGCCATTTGTGATCAAACCATTATGTCTGTAGTGACACCTCTAGCACAGTGACTTAGACCCCTGGCCAACTCAGGAGCCCAAGCAAATTTCTCCTCTAAGCAAATGCATTTCCATCATCATGTTACAGAGAGAAGTGTGTGTGTGTGTGTGTGTGTGTGTGCAGGTACAAACTCCAAACTCACTGAGCCAGGGGCTTTGAGCTTTGGAGGGAGATGAGAGTGGGCCAGGTGAAAGGTCCAAAGAACTCCAGAGTCAGTTAGAGAGAACACACCACATCAATCCAGAGGAACTCCAGTTTTCAGAGATTCATGTTCAGTATTTCACCTCATTTAACCAGACCATCATGTTTCACTCCGACATGGGCTCCATGACAACACACGCAACAGTAGCCACACAGTACACACTTTCACAAAGAGGATGAAACGCAATCAGTACAATCACTGTGTAGTAGGGCAGCAGGTAGCCAAGAGGTTAGAGCATTAACATGACCATTAACTGACAGGTTGCTAGTTCGAGTCCCAGAACTGAAAAGAAGTCTGTTGATGTGCCGTTGAGCAAGGCACTTCGTCTTAATTGCTCCATGATAGCTATTGATAATCATGATTATTTAAACATCACATTAACACACAGTGTAGAGTGCACACACACAGTGCCCCCCTCCATTTGTGTTTGCATGGAAAAGATTTTCGATCTATTAAACCCCTTGAAAATGGAAACACACATGAAACTCACAACTATGACCAATACGATCTCTTTAAATAAAAAAGAGAAGGCCATGCATGCTTCTTGGCACTGTGGGCCAGAGGAAAAGAAAGGAGACCACATTCCACATTAAGAATTCACCAGAGAACCCATATCCATCCTTTATATTCTCCAACCATTAAAAGCTGAATGGGAAATAAATTCCAGAAGCTTTTGAAAAGGAATTTTAGAAGGAAGCCAAAGTTGAAAAGAATACCCAATAGTTCCATTTGAAACATTCTCTTTTATCCATCAGAATAAATAACATCTTTATCATGATATAAATGTGAGATTGAAAGAACACGCACACGTTCTCTGAGGAACTGTTAAGGCTCCCATAGTGTATTCCTCACCTTTCAGCCCTCACTGGATAACCAGAGGGAATCTGTCTCCTATCACCAAACCTGACCCCACTCAACTCTGGACCCTGTACCCATATGTGGTATTCTAGCGTTTATGGAATATCCCCAACCAATGGACTTATCCAATAGAGTAACAAAACGGATGACCTTAGGTGAAGCTAGGGTTAGGGTTCATGGTTAGGGTTGAACCGGGATGTAGACATGAAGCTAGGGTTAGGGTTGAGGCTAGGGTTGAGATTGAACCAGGATGTAGACATGAATCTAGGGTTAGGGTTGAGGGTTGGGATTGAACCAGGATGTAGACATGAAGCTAGGGTTAGGGTTGAGGCTAGGGTTGAGATTGAACCAGGATGTAGACATGAAGCTAGGGTTAGGGTTGAGGCTAGGGTTGGGATTGAACCAGGATGTGGACATTAATCTAGGGTTAGGGTTGAGGCTAGGGTTGGGATTGAGATTGAATCAGGATGTAGACATTAATCTAGGGTTAGGGTTGAGGCTAGGGTTGGGATTGAACTAGGATGTGGAGATGAAGCCAGGGTTAGGGTTGAGGCTAGGGTTGGGATTGAACAAGGATGTAGACATGAAGCTAGGGTTAGGGTTGAGGCTAGGTTTGAGATTGAACCAGGATGTGGACATGAAGCTTGGATTAGGGTAACTGTTACTAAACCTAAAGATCAAGGGTATGTGTGCAATTTTCCCAAATGCATCCCACCCCGGCCACACCACATAAATACTCTCAGTACGATGGAAAGGGACAGAAAGGGAAAGTTGACTATGACCAAACTGGCACTGGGTTCCAGAGATTGCAGTTCCTTTGATTTAGGATAGTCAACTGTAGCGTGCACTGAAAGATTCCAATTCACACTGAGGAAAACATAATGCAAACCAGCCATGGTATGTGGCAGTGGCTCAATGCAGTGTTTACAGAATGCATCTGAAATGGCATAAGTAGTGCACTATATTGGCAATAGGTTGAAAGTATGGACCCTTATAGACACTGAAATGGCAACCTATTGCTAATATAGTGCACTACTTTTATTATTAAACATAATAAAACCATTTTGTGCGCTATAGGGAATAGGGTGCCATTTTGGACACTGTTTCAGTCTCAGATGTACACGTGCGGAGGATAGTTGCCACAGCCAAGAGAGAGTTGAGAGGAAGACATGGAGACGTTGGGGAGGGATTCTGTGAAGCATCACTGAGTGTGTTAAATTAACAATGAAAGTGTGGACCCATATAGACACTAGAAAGTGTTGGATTAAGACACTGCTTGGTGTAAAGCCGTAATTCCCAGAGTGCCTTGCCTTTCAAGTGAATTGTAGATTTACCCACTACTGTTAGTAACAGAGACATGCTTGTTGCACTCATCCATTTTCAGTCCTATCGACTTCAAGTTAGATCCTGAGCGAATGTTATCATTAAAATGTAATTATTTAACATAATAAAATACGTATTTGTAAGGCCTTATTTTGAGGGCCTACACTCTAAACATAACATTTATCTCTGTTTTTGTTGAATTAACATTCATCGGTGTAAAATAACCCGCAGTGTTGATGTTGATAACCAGAGTTGAACAAAAACCACACCCATCATATTTCCCAGTATTCTCTATTACAGGTTATTTTTAAGAATGGTTTATTTTTTTTATTTTTTTATTTAACTAGGCAAGTCAGTGAAGAACAAGTTTTTATTTACAATGACGGCCTACCGGTGAACGGTGGGTTAACTGCCTTGTTCAGTGGGAGAACGACAGATTTTTACCTTGTCAGCTAAGGGATTAAATCCAGCAACCTTTCAGTTACTGGCCCAATGCTCTAAACACTAGGCTACCTGCAGCCCCAAATTAATTAATGTTATGCTTCTGAAATATAAAGGACATACATTTTCTAAACTAATCCAATATGTTACTTGGATTTATTGCACCTGTTATTGAAATGATTTTCGAGTTTAGATGCCTTAGGTAGTTTCATATTTCAGTCTTCCCAACCCTGGCAGTCATTCTGAATTCATGTTGTGGGTCATAAAACATCCGAAGGCTGGATATCTGCACGCCGGCTGGATTGCAAAAGCAATTGCACATCACTTTGCAAACCAGCATAATGTGTTAATTTAACCATGAATTAGATTTTGATTTTCCTAGGTTGACCAAGGATCTGTTTTTTTTCCAGTGTAATCAATAGACCAGCATCAATACACCAACCTTTTTCTCTAAAAAAAACAACCCAACTAAGTGACCCAATGCCTGCAAATAAGCAGTTGGGTCATCCAAACAGCCCAGTATCCTTTAGAGTGTAAGCCAAGAAGACATGTGTCAAACTCATTCAAAAGAAACCGAATGGAGGTAAGCACAGGCAAAATCTAAGCGGAAAACCTGGTTCAGTCTACTTTCCCCCAGACACTGGAAAATTAATTCACCTTTCAGCAGGACAATAACCTAAAACACAAGGCCAAATCTACACTGGAGTTGCTTACCAAGAAGACAATGAATGTTCCTGAGTGGCCGAGATACAGATTTGCCTTAAATCTACTTGAAAGTCTATGGCAAGACCTGAAAATTATTGTCAAGCAATGATCAACAACAAATGTAACAGAGCTTGAAGCATTTTTAAAGAATAATGGGTAAATGTTGCACAATCCGGGTGTGGAAAGCTCTCAGAAAGACTTACAGCTGTATTCGCCTCCAAAGCTGCTTCTACAAAGTATTTATTTAGGGATGTGAATACTTATGTAACTATTTCATTTTCCAGAAATAATGAACAATTTCTAAAAACATGTTTCACATTTTCATTATGGGGTAGTGAATTCATGCTGTTAACACCATTTTGGGGGGAATGAATACTTCCTAAAGGCACTGTATTATGTTAAATAGTAATAATTGAATGATAACATATTTACTTAGGATTTGACTTGGTGAAATCCATTAGACTGAAAATTAACATGCGTGACAACCATGTTTCTGTCGCTGACAAATTCAGTCATGGGTGGTAACTACGTTTCACTTGAAAGGCAAGGCATTCTGGAAAATATGCAAATAACGCTTTCCTCAAAGCAGTGTGTTAATTCAACATTGTTCAGTGTCTATACGGGTTCACTCTTTCAGTCTTCATTTAACACTGGGGAATTTGCTGTGTGGTGAACTATGGGCATGGGAGTGGACTCCACACAATCCATCAGTGGGTGTGTGTAGAACATATACAAAATGACTCTGTTGCCAGAGTGGGACCAAATGGTATCTGTGGCAGAGTTACATTTACATTTTTACAGTGTATGTTGTTATGGCAGGTAGTGAAGGGTGAGGTCTTGTGATGTGTTCCCTGTGAACCATAATGGCCCCTATCCCCCAGGGGACACTGAAAAGGAGCCTAATGATCTCTGGGACCAGATGAGACTCGCACCCTAACCTCCAGTGTCTCAGACAGTGTGTGCACGCCCACAACACACCACACACACACTAGATGAAACACACTCTATGATACACCCACTGAATGGTACAAAAACAGACTGCAAGCATTTTCCTAGTACTATCAACCTGCTCCAATACGATGCTCTCCAAAAACACTTCAGTGTTGTGTTGCCTATAGGAGGCGGCGATAATACAGTGTTACACTTGGCACATGAAATGCATTGAGCCCCGTTCATTCCATCTGAATATGTTATTACAGTATGTATTGATGGCTTTGGTTAGATACTCCCTGATGAGCCATTGGCACATTGGCAGAGGGCTCTATAGTCTCTGATATCCAGTATGGTAAGAGTGTGCAGTGAAGAGGGGTTAGTGATGTGAGATGGACAGTTTGAGGTGGCAGGATAGTGGATAGATACTGAAAAGGCAGACGGTCTGCTCATCCCATCAACATGATGTCACTGCATCCATCATCATGCTACACACACACACACACACACACACACACACACACACACACACACACACACACACACACACACACACACACACACACACACACACACACACACACACACACACACACACACACACACACACACACACACACTTATCCATGCAGGCACGCACACACACAAACCCATTTGACCACATACTTTCATTACAATCAGGCTTTCATAGCATTTGTCTGATGACAAAGCCAGACAGAGGAACAGACAGACAGTAGCTCTTCAGTTTTCCTCAATGACAGGAGATGAGAGAGATGAGGGTCACAGAAGAAGGGTGATATCCAAACCCAAATAAATCTGCCAATGCATAGGTAACACTACTCCAAAGAATGTGTATGAGTACTTATCCTCTATAATCTACTACTTACCTAAAGTTACAGAGAAATAAGGTAATGATATCAGAATGTCTATTCTCAGGCAATAAAGAACATGCTGACATTCTTCCTATTTCACAGAGTAAAGGGAGAAAGTGTGTTCTGGAGCTTCTACCTGCCACAAAGTGTCCTCCTTCGCTGTCTTTTCCTTTCTCTCCTCGTCTCTCGTCTCTCTTTCTTCCTATCCCTCTGTATATCTCATAATGTGATGAATAGCTCTAAAGGGAGCAAGCCTCCTCGTCTTCCTCAAACGGCTCCAAACCCAAACAAGAGGTAGATTTATAGATACCCCAGCAGGGGTGAGAGAGATTTCGGTGGAGGAGTAGAAAGGAGGAGAAGAGATTACTTTACTCGACAGTGATGTAGAAATTAAACAAAGAGGTCTGGTTTTGAAGTTTCACACTGAAATGTACTTTAGCTTTGAGGAGATGTCTGATATGCCATGTCTCCCCATCTCCTCTGTATGAAGTAATATGAAGTCTTCATGTTTGACCACATGGATACTGATTGACTCCAGCAACGTATGATTCATAACAAGGGCCAGGAGGAGATTTTCCTGACCAGCAAAAACTACAAGCCTCACAAAAGTCTTAGCTAGACATGCCAAATGTTGCCTCAGCGGTAAGAGTCTTAAATAAATAACAGGAGTGCTGCATGATAAAAGGCATCGAGAGCAAAGCAACACGATGTTGAATGTGTGAAACACTTAGCAGGGCCATAGGTGGTCAGCCTCTCCCTATGCTAGTCTCACCTACAACATGCCTTTTGTGTGGCAACACTTCTCCTTCAAAGACATAGTAACCCTCCAGTGAGGTGAGGTGAGGTGAGAGAGAGAGATTAAGGACAGAGGGGAGGATAAAGGGGTAAAGGGGATATGTGAAATGAAATTATAGTGGGAGGGTGGCAACCTAACACAATGAGTTGATTTGGAGGAACATGGGGAGAAAGACAGGGCACTGTACACAAGGCAGTATTCAACGTCCATCCATGTCTGAGGATGTCAGAAGATGACGTGGAAAACGGCCACTAGGGGCAACAGTGAGTGCTGCTACCTTCAAGTAGGCTTTGGTTTTGCTAGGACATTGTGGATTTGCATGGTGGATGGGTGTAAGCATCTGCCTTTCAAGTTCAAAAGATTCCATGTTCAAATCCAGCTATAGAAGATTTTTGTTTTATTAAGCCTATCCCAAACCTTAACCGTTCGGAGTTAATGCCTAACCTTAAGAGTGGGAGGTGATTTAACAGGTGCGTTATGAGGTGGGTTATGGCTGAGTGTATAAGCAGTGGGGAAACAGAGACTGATAATGTGACTTGAGAGAAATGACCAATAAGACATAATGGAAGGATTTAGAGAGGTTGAGCAGAGGAGGACTATTGCTGGCTAAGAACCACTGCGAGCTGTTCTGAGGGAGCGGGTGGGAACATTAGAAAGCCTTCCTTCGTCAGCAGCACACCAGTGTATCTGACACAGCTGTTGACATCACTACTCTTACATCACAACAGGGCTAGAACAGATTTCCAGATGCAGACATGCAGACCTTCCTTCCTGTGGACACCAGCTCGTCGAACATCTCAGTCCAAAATCATGCGCATGAATATGGAGTTGGTCCCCCTTTGCTGCTACAACAGCCTCCACTCTTCTGGGAAGGTTTTCCACTAGATGTTGGAACATTGCTGCATGGACTTGCTTCCATACAGCGACAACAGCATTAGTGAGGTCGGGCACTGATGGTGAGCGATTAGGCCTGGCTCGCAGTCCGCCTTACAATTCATCCAGAGGTCAGGGCTCTGTGCAGGCCAGTCAATCTCAACAAACCATTTTTGTATGGAACTAATTTTGTGCACAGGGGTATTGTCATGCTGAAACAGGAAAGGGCCTTCCCTAAACTGTTGCAACAAAGTTGGAAGCACATAATCATCTAGAATGTCAATGTATGCTGTAGCATTAAGATTTCCCTTCACCGGAACTAAGGGGCCTAGTCCGAACCATGAAAAACAGCCCCAGACCATTATTCCTCCTCCACCAAACCTTACAGTTGGAACTATGTATTGAGGCAGGTAATGTTCTCCTGGCATCCGCCAAACCTGCTTGTGTGCTGCTGCTCGGCCAAGGAAACCCATTTCATGATGCTCTCGATGCTTCCTGTGCCGACGTTGCTTCCAGAGGCAGTTTGGAAATCGGTAGTGAGTGTTGCAACCGAGGACAGACGATTTTAACACGCTACGCGCTACAGCTTGTGTGGCCTACCACTTCATGGCTGAGCCATTGTTACTCCTAGACCTTTATACTTCAAAATAACAGCAGAAACAGTTGACCGGGGCAGATCTAGCAGGGCAGAAATTTGACGAATTGACTTGTTGGGAAGGTGGCATCCTATGACAGTGCCACATTGAAAGTTACTGAGCTGTTCAGTAAGGCCATTCAAATGTCAATGTTTGTCTATTGAGATTGCATGGCTGTGTGCTCCATTTTATACACTGTGTGGCTGAAATAACCTAATCCACTAATTTGAAGACATATCCACACACTTTTGGACATGTAGTGTAGGTACACTACTGCTGCTCGTTATCTCGCCTCTCATTTCCTCCCGCCCTCTCTGGCTCCCTCCCTCTCCTCCTTAATCCTTCCCTCCCACTCCCCCCTCTCCTCTGTCCCTACCTTTCCCTCCCCCTCCTCGTTTTCAGTCTAGGCCTTGTTGCAGCGAGGGGATGAACACACTTTGTGATAGTGATGTTAACCCTGTGACAGCTGGTAATATGATGATTATCATGGAAAAACATCTGTACTACTGTATGGGTATGTAGTATGGACCAACACACTGGCCCTGGGCCCACAGCCAGACACCACTCTACTTAAAGTGCTGTACAGTATGTCCAAGGAAAGAGACAGTCCATGAAGGAAACCTAGATTGTTGATGTGTGGTAGGAATGTGTTGTTTATGTGTGGTAGGAATGTGTTGTTGATGTGTGGTAGGAATGTGTTGTTGATGTGTGGTAGGAATGTGTTGTTGATGTGTGGTAGGAAGACAGGCTGTGTCCCAAATGGCACCCTATTCCCTTTAAATCTAGATGTATTCCCAGAGTTTCTACTCTTACAGCCTTGAAAAATGGTCTCAATCTCTCTGGGATGTGCTGTTGACACAATTACATATAACAAGAATGCTAAAAGCGTACCGAGCATTCATCTTCGTTTGACCCAGCTCTGCCGTTCTCTCAGCTGATGAAAAAATCTCCCTCTGTCCTTCTCTGTGCCCATTGTACCACAACCAATGACGTTTTTCCTTCCTGTTCTCCTGGGGCCTGGAGCTACTATTTCCTGCCTCCCTTATCTCCATGATAAGACTCCAGCCTCGGTGCCTCCTGCCTCCCTAGCCCCTACCTACCTCCATGCAGGGCCGGTGCCAGAAAGAGGCATTTGATTTCCATAGGGGGGGCACGTTTATTTCTATGAATGTACGCCCTTGCTTTTCTTTAATGGATGTTATAGTAAAGACCATAGGTGGCATAAACCAAGTTTGAGGAAGCTTATAATTTATCCTACCATTTCTACCGATCTGCATGCAAGTTATGATTTTCATATGCACATTTTCGTTGAACGAAATAATGAATAATCATACATAATCGTGAATAATCACGTTTCCGTTTTTCAAAATCAATGTCACCTGGTTAATCATACAAATCTGAATTAAAATGATAGGCTAAAACATCTAAAAGTTCAAATTCAACTAATGGAGAGCACCGGCCTCTACCATATGGACACATTAATACACCGTGATCCATTGGCCGCTAAAGAAAGGAGAGCATGGAACAAAGAGATAGTTGATGTATTAAATACATAGGCGTAAAGCCGACAAATTCAAACGGTAACATATTCTGATGAAAATTCCAGTTCTTTCAGTCACATTCATTTCTCTACCCCGCCTATCTGTCTCCCTTTCTATCTGTCTTGACTTGAGCTAGTGAAGTGTAACTTTGTATGAAATCAATCAATTGGGTCCTGCCAAAGCTGTTGCTAGTGAACTTGCAACATTGTATCAACTAGCCTATTCTGGGGCCTCAGAGCTTCCCTAGCCAGTGAGCCTGGGACAGACATCTGCTATTGTGCAAGGGGGAAGTGTTTGAGAATGTCGCCCCTGGATTTAGGCTATTGGATCATCAGATCATGATATTTTGCCCTTTCTCACCGAGGCTTGGGAGAGTGTTGGGAAATATACTGTGAGGATATATTATCATTCACAATGGAGGCTAAACCTCTTCGATGTAAGGTCCCCTATTTTGGGGACCTGCGTGATTCTGGTACCAGTTCCAAACAACATTTTCTCTTATACAATTATTATTGAGACTGACTTATGACGTGAAATCTGAAGCCACTTGAAGCTGGGATGTCCCTCCGCTCTTCTGACTTTCCTTCAACTCCTGGCTTAACCCTACATTGAAGCCACTGACTAAGCACACGCCTGCAATCGTTACATCGTGGCGCAGCAGGGGTGAGTGGCAGCACATTCAGGGACCGAGTTATAGCCATTCAGCTACAATAAACCTTCTGTTTGTCATAGATGGACAATATTAATACGAGATGAAAGGCGAGTTCCTTGCGAGTTCAGGAAGCCAAGCTGGAGCTATGTAAGACTTTCACGGTGATGGGGTCAAACGCTTTGATCAAGAGAGGCCTTAATAAAAAAGGCACATTTTCTAAACACACAAATATGTATTTTACAGTGATAAGGAAGGTGAAATCTTACAGTTAGTTTTATCATTTGATTATGCTATATTTAAAAAGCATGTAAGTGTTTTCAAGCCTTCATACAGTTTTGCTGAAATATTTGATATTTTCATCATATTTGTACTGTGTACTTGAGCTTGTGTCCTCAAAAGTGACTACACCTAAGCAATTTATTACTGTTTTTTTTTATCAGAAAGGTGAGATGTTAAACTTTCTTTGAGTATGCAGCATCACTAGTTACTGTTTATGTCCCTCTCATGAGAAATAATTTCACGGCGTCGTGAGAAGCGGACCAAGGTGCGGCGTAGTGAGTGTACATATTCCTTTTTATTAGAATGTCGCCAACTAAAACAATAAACAATACAACCCAACAGTAACGCTTAACAGGGCTAATGCCTCTAACAAAGTCAACTTCCCACACTGAAAGGAGGGAAAAAAAGGGCTACCAAAGTATTGATTCCCAATCAGAGACAACGATAGACAGCTGTCCCTGATTGAGAACCATACCCGGCCAAAACATAGAAATAAAGAAACATAGAAAACAAAACATAGAATGCCCACCCCACATCACACCCTGACCTAACCAAATAGAGAAATAAAATGGCTCTCTAAGGTCAGGGTGTGACAAATAATTACATTTGGGGATTATGTAGATTACATTGAGTTACATTTAACTGGTTAAAAAAACTGACTTTGTTGACTTACTGTGTGAGGTGAAGAAAAAATTACTGAGAAGCTCAGCATATTAGTGGTGGATGTGGTGAGTTAATAACCTCTCTGCGATATGTAGCTAGCGCCCCACCTAACCAACAGCCAGTGAAATTTCAGGGCACCAAATTCAAAACAACAGAAATCTCATAATTAAAATTCCTCAAACATACAAGTATTATACACAATTTTAAAGATAAACTTCTCGTTAATCCAGCCACAGTGTCTGATTTCAAAAAGGCTTTACGGCGAAACCTTGCGATTATGTTTGGTCAGCGCCAAGTCACAGAAAAACTTACAGCTATTTTCCAAAGAAGGAGAGGTGTCACAAAACAGAAGTATTTTGAATGATTTCATTTAGACAGGAGTAAATATATTGAACAAAAATATAAACACAACAATTTCAACATTTTAACTGAGTTAAAGTTCATATAAGTAAAACCAGTCAACTGTAAAACATTCATTAGGCTCTAATCTAAGGATTTTACATGACTGGGGCATAGGGAGTCAGTCCCACCCATTGGGCAGCCAGGCCCAGCCAATCAGAATTCATAGTTTTTTTTATTACAGACAGAAATACTCCTCAGTTTCATCAGCTGTCCGGGTGGCTGGTCTCAGACAATCCCCCAGGTGAATAACCCGAATATGGAGGTCCTGGGCTGGCTTGGTTACACGTGATCTGTGATTGTGAGGCCGGTTATACAAACTGACAAATGACATCAATTCTCTGACAACAGCTCTGGTGAACATTCCTGCAGTCAGCATGCCAATTGCACGCTCCCTCAAAACTTGAGACATCTGTGGCATTGTGTTGTGTGACAAAACTGCGGCATTTTAGGCCTTTTGTCCCCAGCACAAGGTGCACCTGTGTAACGATCATGCTGTTTAATCAGCTTCTTGATATGCCACACCTGTCAGGTCCATAGATTATCTTGGCAAAGGAGAAATGCTCACTAACAGGGATGTAAACAAATTTGTGCATTTTAGAGAATTTGGAACATTTGTGGGATCTTTTATTTCAGCTGACGAAACATGGGACCAGCTCTTTACTTGTTGCGTTTATATTTTTGTTCAGTATATATAATTTTGGCAAAACATCAATTTCCTTTTTTGGAAGACATCATCCAAACAATGCACTGTGCACCCGATAACTTTACTTTCCAATTCGCAAGTGAAACCAGTGCTCTGTAGATAACGACGAGACGCTCATGTCTCTGCCCTAACAATGGGAGTCGTTGTCCCAAAAGCTTAGGTCTGCATATTGAGCCCGTAGAAACGCATTGGGCTCATTCTGGACAGATTTTGGCAAGTTAGCCCTCTCACTTGGCCTCTTCCTCTTTCCTGAAACTATTTCACAGGAGAAAGCATCCAAATGAGTGAAACAGCACCCCTCTTTCTTACTATATGTAGCCCATGTATCTGATGCTGTCTGGACAAAAAGAGTATGACATGCCATACTCTTTTTGTCCAGACAGCATAAGATAAATGATCTACACATACTGAGACAGAAAGCTGCTTTTTCGCTCGAGCCAATGCTTTATCTAAGCTTGATGCATCTCTCTGTCGGTGCCTGTCTCTGTCCAATAAATTATCAATATGTCAATACTTTATTTGGACGGGCAAGGAGGTACAGTAGGGGGGGCCAGGCCTCCTGAGGCCTGCCCATGACGCTGGCCCTGCCTCCGTGGCCCTCTGGGACTCTGGGAAAGACAGAGTACCCTCTTCCTCTGCCACTCCAGACTTATCTGCCTTCTCTTCCTCCCAGCAGCGTGGCCTAATTCAAGGCCAGCCAGGTGTGCCTCCCCATGGGGCATGTAGGCCCCTTGCCAGCTACACTATCTCTCTGCCCCCCTTTATGTTGCCCAGCCAAGATCACCTCATAGGAAACCTCATGGACTCAAGCTCTATGTAAGAGCATCGTTTTGATATCACTGAAGACATGCTAGGACTCTGGACCTCTCATGGAGAACAATGCTGTTAAGTGAATAGAGTGCTAACATGTACCGGGACCGTCTGCCCTTAATTATCAGCATCTACCAGGCTAAACCTTCATAGCACACAGCAGCCAACGACCAAGTTAAGCACTCCTTTGAACAGAGCCTGAGGGGAGCTTAGGTGTAGCTAGCTGTACCAGACAGAATGAGCTATTGCAGAGTCAGTGAAACTGCATCAATATGGCCACAAGCCCTCCTGCATTGCAGTGTTGGAGAAATTAGAGGGTGCCTTTTCAGACTATGTGCCTGTCCCAAATGGCACCCTATTCCCTATATGGTGCGATACCTTTGACAAGAGCCCTATGGGCCCTGATGAAAATAAGTGCACTATATAGGGAATAGGGTGCCATTTGTGATTCCGCCTTCCGGTCTTTTTCTTACTCTTTAATTTAGTTACAAAGAACTGCACTAAATCTAACTTTAATCAGAAGAAGTGCTGAATATTCAATTTGGGGTATGGTGATTATTTATCTAGTGTGTTAATAATGATTGGCCCCCTGGAGTGACTATCGGTGATTAGGTATGAAGAAAAGGTTCATTAGCGATCATAAGCAACGTTAGTCTTAGGGGCAAAACATGTTTTTGAGGGTGGTAGTGTGAAGTCAGCGTTTTACTAAAGGTAACCATGGGGTATGGCATCTTGAAACATGGAGGGTTTTGAGGGAGACAGTGAGGGAAAGAGGGGGTCGAGAGTATGGGGGGTGAAGAAAAAGTGAGAAAGAAAGAGAGAATTGAATTGAGTGAGTGAGAGAGAGAGAGAGAGAGAGAGAGAGAGAAAGAGAGAGAGGGGGGGGCAGAGAGGGAGATGTGGTAGGGACAGAGGTAGACAGGGAGAAAGAACGAGAGAGCGAGAGAAAGAGGGAGAGCATAAGGACTAGACCATATACAGATGTTTGAATGGGGTAGTAGTAGGCAGTCCCCCAGGCTACAGTTTTTAGGACTTCCACACATAATCCATCCACTTGACAGGTGTGGCATATCAAGAAGCTGATTAATTTTTTTTTTCTAATCAATCCTCTGCGCCCAAATGATGCTCTCTGGTGTATTTTGAACATTGAGTGCAGGCTCCTGTGGTTGGATTTTTAAAAAGTATAATAAAGAAAAATACAAAATGTTTGTCCTCTTAGGGTTGGGCCCCGCCCCTGACTCACAAAATTGACCAGTCACATTTATTTATTATGCAGTTTTTTATTTGTATTTTATTAATCCGTTACCCAATCAAGGCAGGGCCTCCCAGTAACCCACGTGGGCCCCATACCTCCTCTCATCCCCTATCTGACAATTAGCAGAGCGGTAGCAGGCTGTCTACACTCACTGAGAGCGGGTTACTAACTCCTCCTGTGGTTGGCAGTTGCTCTAAATATATAAATATATATATATACTGTATTTCAATGATCATTGTATATTTTTTACATTTGTTTTGCTGCCTCTTGGCGATGGACCTGGGTCCAGGGGCTACCGCCCCGGTAAGCCCCTGCAGTAATCCAGCATTGAGCCTATAGCCTCAGCAGCAGGAGTATTGTCCATCCTATCCGGTCTCTATTCACTACATGGGCTATTTACTCCCTCTTAACCCCCCCTGGGTCCTGTATTGCGTTTCCATCCCACTGTATGCTAGCCGGCACACAGCTAAATATACAGCAACATGATGTCAGCCGGAAAGGAATACACTGCTGTTTCAACCTGTGTTTACTTTGCTGCCGATCACGTTTCGGCTCTGTGGTTGAATGAAACATAAACCTGAGAAATACATCATAGTAACAGACACCATGGCCGACGGCCGGCTGGTGTGCATATGTAAAGAAATACACTTTTAATCCATTCGTGTGTATGTGTGTGTGTGTGTGTGTGTGTGTGTTGCTATAACAGCCTCCTCTCTTCTGGGAAGGTTTTCCACTAGATGTTGGAGCATTGCTGTGGGGACTTGCATTCATTCAGTCACAAGAGCATTAGTGAGGTCAGGCACTGATGTTGGGAGATTAACCCTGGCTCGCAGTCGGTGTTCCAATTCATCCCAAAGGTGTTCAATGGAGTTGAGGTCAGGGCTCTGTGCAGGCCAGTCAAGTTCTTCCACACCAATCTTGACAAACCATTTCTGTATGGACCTCGCTCTGTGCATGGGGGAATTGTCATGCTGAAATGAGAAAGGGCCTTCCCCAAACTGTTGCCTCAAAGTTGGAAGCACAGAATCGTCTGGAATGACATTGTATGCTGTAGGGTTAAGCTTTACCTTCAATGGAACTAAGCGGCCTAGCCTTAAACCATGAAAAACAGCCCCAGACCATTATTCCTCCTCCACCAAACTTTATAGTTGGCACTATAAATTGGGGCAGGTAGCATTAACCTGGCATCCGCCAAACCCAAATTCGTCAGTCAGACTGCCATGTCATGAAGCTCACGATGAACAGTTATTGTGCTTGGAAATGGAAACCTGTGTGCTTGGAAACACCGGCCAGTTTTGGTCATGTTGTGGGATAGAATGCAAAGCACACACACAAAAGGAGGAGAGGAAACAGATGAATTCCTAGCCTAGGCTGGTTCCTTTTTCCATCTACCAGATGATTTGTTATTGTTATTGTTTGTTGCATTGCCATGAGTTCCAGTCCGTCTAAATGTATTCGGCCAATGACCATATCACTTGACAAAGAACCGGAGGTAAGATTATTTTTTTATGGTTGGAGTTCTGAGCCATAAAAAAAAGAAGGAAACCCAAGACATTTCACTGGCATTCCATGGCATTTTTACGACGTGCACACAGGGCAGCAGCAGGAACTACGTTCACGGACGGTAACCATTGGGAAAGCAGAACGAATGCCGGAGCAAATGGGAGATGGGCCAAAGAAAGAACCATAGCACGAAGCGGAGAATTTTCTCTTCAAATCATGCACTTCGTTTTCTTGCCCAAAATGTGGTTTATGCCCAGTTTGTGTTCGTTTTTCCAAGAAGAACATTTTATTATTCGTTTTATTCAGAAAAGCTGAGGAGTTACCAAAAGGAAACTTTCTGATCCTTTCGGGTAAGATTGTTAGATTGAGTTAGATTGTTTTGATATCTGTCCCCACATCTGCCTGAGTATTTATACACAGTTACTGAGGAGGTGTGATGTCTAACAGAGGAGGTGGAGAGAGGAAGTTAGAGAGGAGTTGGAGAGGAGATGGAGAGAGAGAGAGAGGGGAGGTGGGAAGAGGTAGAGAGAGGGGCGTTACAATGATTTAAAGGGTGGCGGAGGTGGGCGGGGCAGTAGGGGTGAGAGGGAGGCCCCCTCTGACACCTTACACAGTTTGATTGACAGGTGCAGACAGGGATCCCGGCAACAAGTGGACTGCAGTTACTTCAGCTGTATGGAGGAAGGGGGAAGAAAAATACTTGGCTGTGACGAATCATAGGGCGGGCTCTGGCAGTTCAAAGGAATGGACTGTGTGTGTGTGTGTGTGTGTGTGTGTGTGTGTGTGTGTGTGTGTGTGTGTGTGTGTGTGTGTGTGTGTGTGTGTGTGTGTGTGTGTGTGTGTGTGTGTGTGTGTGTGTGTGTGTGTGTGTGTGTGTGTGTGTGTGTGTGTGTGTGTTCCGTGGGTGGGGGGGTGTTTAGAACTGAAGAATGTGTGTGACAGACACAGACAGTGATCTATAGGAGAGAAGTCGGGGGGTAGAATCTACGGGGTAGACATTTATTCATTATGGTCACAATGCATGTTACTAAGGCAAAGGGAAGATTAAAACAGCTTGGGAGCTTTCATTCTACCAGCCCAATTAGAGGGGTCCAGACACTGAAGATGGCAAACTGGGTCCGACAGAAAAAACACAGGGGTTTTGTCATGGTAAACATTCGGGGCCAGCCATCTCTATACCATATCTCTGTCCCAAATGGCACAATATTCTCTATATAGTGCCCTACTTGGTAGTACACTATAGAGGGAATACGATGCCATTTGGGACAGAGATCATACTACGTTTTATTTTCTCCTCCTTAAAAAGGAATCTGTTTTTTCTATACTACTTCACCCTAATATATCTGTTGGCTGTCATACCGTACATAATGTTCTATTGCATTATAATCTAGAAATGTGCTAGAGGGTATAATAAGATAGTTTTGTTCTCACTCTCCTGTGTCTTGAGGAAAAAATAACACTGTGGTTCCCTGGAATTATAAGAATAGCTAATTAACCAACATGTGCAGACGTTAATTTTTCTCTGATATAAATCATAAAACATCACAACAACACTTGGAGCTGAAAAGCTGAGTACTTTTACACCGCAGACGTCTAAGCCGATAAGAAAAACGATCTAACAATGCACAGAGGAAATGAGAATTAGACTTCCATTTATCCAGACAGTAAGTTTGGATTAGGTTTACCCCAGTGTTTGGTTAGGATGGAGCGGGTCGATCCAGTTACCAAACCACAAATATCACTTCATAGGAGAGAGCCCGAGAGAGAGCCAGAGAGAGAGCCAGAGAGAGAGCCAGAGAGAGAGCCAGAGAGAGAACCAGAGAGAGAGCCAGAGAGAGAGACAGAGAGAGAGCCAGAGAGAGAGCCAGAGAGAGAGACAGAGAGAGCCCGAGAGAGAGACAGAGAGAGAGACAGAGAGAGAGCCAGAGAGAGAGACAGAGAGAGAGCCAGAGAGAGAGACAGAGAGAGAGCCAGAGAGAGAGCCAGAGAGAGAGCCAGAGAGGGCCGTGGCCAGGGGAGCTAGGGGAGACAAGCCCCCCCAACAGGGGGACAACTGAGCAAGGGGGCGATGGGGGGGGGGGGAATAGGAGAGCCCTCCACACCAGGAGGGCTCTCCTATTCCAGGTCAAACACAGACTATTTAAGAAAGAAATAATAAAAATGCCTAACCCTGTTAAGTGTTAAGGGCAAGTATTCTCATAATATTCAGATTGGAGCGTGAGTGGAATTTGAGCGCTGAATGGGTTCAGGGTGTGCTGGTCTAGCATCAAGTCTGGCTTAACTTTCCAGTCAGTCAGTCAGTACAGTGCCTGCAGCAAGACTAGATTGCCTTCCTGAGCCAGCCTAAAAACATAGGCGGTGTAAAATGGCAAGAATGTTCCTTGATATAAGGAGGCGATTGTTTCATTACTCTCTCCCAGTGTCTCTCTCTCTCTCACACTTTTCTCTAATGTCTCTCTCTCTCTCTCTCTCTCTCTCGCTCTCTCTCTCCCTCTCTCTCCCTCTCTTTCTCTCTCTCTCTCTCCCCTCAGAGATGGTAAAGGCAGGAAAAAAGGCTGGCAGTTGTTTCTTGTTTTTCAGTGGTTGGAAGAGTTGTGTGGCGTGTAATTGGTCTTCTCTGGACTCAGGATCTTAAACCGGATCAAACCGGTCTGTCGCAGGGGGGAGGCAGTGTCTCACACCAAATCTGTTAAATTCATTACCGGAGAATATTATTCAATTAGGGCCACTCTGTTAGAGGTTGAATGTTTTTCTGTGCGGAATGTGGGCATAGAAATATTATTCGTAGAATGGGTATCCCCATTCAAATCAATGGGTCTGTAATGGATGGATGGATATTGTAGGTTCTATATCAGTGCCAAGATCACATCCAAATATCACTCCGTGGTGCTTCAGTAATTTGCTTTGCGGAGGATTTACACTCTGGTCGTTAGGAGGGTAATTTTGAATCTCAAGGTCGGACACCAAAAAATGCAATTTAGCCAAACAAAGTGAAAAGGTAAAACATACACAATTTCCCCATTACTGTTTAAGTTTGCTCATGTTTTAGGACAAATGTCAATTGAATGGCCCCCATATCACCATGGTTATCTTGTTTAGGACAAGGATGGGCAAGAAAGAAACTGCATTCACACTATACAGAACATTATTGTGGGTTCAGTCAGTAATGAGAAACCTTTTCACACTCAAACACACCCAAACAGCATACAGGGTGAATGAGTGCAGCTAGTGGCAGTATGTGGCCTGGTGCTGAAACTCTAATGTTATAAAATAACAGATGAGACTTCATTCAAAAGTCCAGTGAAAACAGTGGCTTGAGAAAGTATTCACCCCCTTTGGCATTTTTCCTATTTTGTTGCCTTACAACCTGGAATAAAAATTGATTTTTGGTGGGTTTGTATCATTTGATTTACACAACATGCCTACCACTTTGAAGATGCAAAATATTTTTTGTGAAACAAACAAGAAATAAGACAGAAAACAAAAAACTTGAGCGTGCATAACTGTTCACCCCCCAAAAGTCAATACCTTTTGCAACAATTACAGCTGCAAGTCTCTTGGGGTATGTCTCTATAAGCTTGGCACATCTAGCAACTGGGATATTTGCCCATTCTTCAAGGTAAAACTGCTCCAGCTCCATCAAGTTGGAGGGGTTCTGCTGGTGTACATCAGCCTTTAAGTCATACCACAGATTCTCAATTGGATTGAGGTCTGGGCTTTGACTAGGCCATTCCAAGACATTTAAATGTTTCCACTTCAACCACTCAATTATTGCTTTAGCAGTATGCTTAGTGTCATTGTCCAGCTGGAAGGTGAACCTCCGTCCCATTCTCATATCTCTGGAAGAATGAAACAGGTTTCCCTTAAGAATTTCCCTGTATTTAGTGCCATCCATCATTCCTTCAATTCTGACCAGTTTCCCGGTCCCTGCCGATGAAAAACATCCCCACAGCATGATGCTGCCACATCCCCACAGCATGATGATGTGGGGATGATGATCTCGGGGTGATGATCTCGGGGTGATGAGAGGTGTTGGGTTTGTGCCAGACATAGCATTTTCCTTGATGGCCAAAAAGCTCAATTTTAGTCTCATTTGAACAGAGTACCTTCTTCCATATGTTTGGGGACTGTCCCGCATGTCTTTTGGCGAACACCAAACGTGTTTGCTTATTTTCTTCTTTAAGCAATGGCTTTTCTCTGGCCACTCTTCCATAAAGCCCATCTCTGTGGAGTGTATGGCTTAAAGTGGTCCTATGGATAGATACTCCAATCTCTGCTGTGGAACAGTGCAGCTCCTTCAGGGTTATCTTTGGTCTTTTTGTTGTCTCTCTGATTAATGCCCTCCTTGCTTGTTCCATGAGTTTTGATGGGCGGCCCTCTCTTGGCAGGTTTGTTGTGATGCCATATTCTTTCCATTTTTTAATAATGGCTTTAATGGTGCCCTGCGGGATGTTCAAAGCTTCTGATATTTTTTTATAGCCCAACCCTAATCTGTAGTTCTCCACAACTTTGTCCCTGATGTGTTTGGAGAGCTCAGTGATCTTCCTGGTACCGCTTGCTTGGTGGTTCCCCTTGCTTAGTGGTGTTGCAGGACAGGTGTATATATACTGAGATCATGTGACAGATCATGTGACACAGAGTGCCCACATATGGATTTTATTTAACTAATTCTGTGACTTCTGAGGGTAATTGGTTGCAACAGATCTTATTTAGGGGCTTCAGAGCAAAGGGGTGAATGTACAGCGCCTTGCGAAAGTATTCGGCCCCCTTGAACTTTGCGAACTTTTGCCACATTTCAGGCTTCAAACATAAAGATATAAAACTGTATTTTTTTGTGAAGAATCAACAACAAGTGGGACACAATCATGAAGTGGAACGACATTTATTGGATATTTCAAACTTTTTTAACAAATCAAAAACTGAAAAATTGGGCGTGCAAAATTATTCAGCCCCCTTAAGTTAATACTTTGTAGCGCCACCTTTTAGCCACCTTTTGCTGCGATTACAGCTGTAAGTCGCTTGGGGTATATGTCTATCAGTTTTGAACATCGAGAGACTGAAATTTTTTCCCATTCCTCCTTGCAAAACAACTCGAGCTCAGTGAGGTTGAGATGGAGAGCATTTGTGAACAGCAGTTTTCAGTTCTTTCCACAGATTCTCGATTGGATTCAGGTCTGGACTTTGACTTGGCCATTCTAACACCTGGATATGTTTATTTTTGAACCATTCCATTGTAGATTTTGCTTTATGTTTTGGATCATTGTCTTGTTGGAAGACAAATCTCCGTCCCAGTCTCAGGTCTTTTGCAGACTCCATCAGGTTTTCTTCCAGAATGGTCCTGTATTTGGCTCCATCCATCTTCCCATCAATTTTAACCATCTTCCCTGTCCCTGCTGAAGAAAAGCAGGCCCAAACCATGATGCTGCCACCACCATGTTTGACAGTGGGGATGAGGTGTTCAGGGTGATGAGCTGTGTTGCTTTTACGCCAAACATAACGTTTTGCATTGTTGCCAAAAAGTTCAATTTTGGTTTCATCTGACCAGAGCACCTTCTTCCACATGTTTGGTGTGTCTCCCAGGTGGCTTGTGGCAAACTTTAAACAACACTTTTTATGGATATCTTTAAGAAATGGCTTTCTTCTTGCCACTCTTCCATAAAGGCCAGATTTGTGCAATATACGACTGATTGTTGTCCGATGGACAGAGTCCCCCACCTCAGCTGTAGATCTCTGCAGTTCATCCAGAGTGATCATGGGCCTCTTGGCTGCATCTCTGATCAGTCTTCTCCTTGTATGAGCTGAAAGTTTAGAGGGACGGCCAGGTCTTGGTAGATTTGCAGTGGTCTGATACTCCTTCCATTTCAATATTATCGCTTGCACAGTGCTCCTTGGGATGTTTAAAGCTTGGGAAATCTTTTTGTATCCAAATCCGGCTTTAAACTTCTTCACAACAGTATCTCGGACCTGCCTGGTGTGTTCCTTGTTCTTCATGATGCTCTCTGCGCTTTGAACGGACCTCTGAGACTATCACAGTGCAGGTGCATTTATACGGAGACTTGATTACACACAGGTGGATTGTATTTATCATCATTAGTCATTTAGGTCAACATTGGATCATTCAGAGATCCTCACTGAACTTCTGGAGAGAGTTTGCTGCACTGAAAGTAAAGGGGCTGAATAATTTTGCATGCCCAATTTTTCAGTTTTTGATTTGTTAAAAAAAATTGAAATATCCAATAAATGTCGTTCCACTTCATGATTGTATCCCAATTGTTGTTGATTCTTCACAAAAAAATACAGTTTTATATCTTTATGTTTGAAGCCTGAAATGTGGCAAAAGGTCGCAAAGTTCAAAGGGGCCGAATACTTTCGCAAGGCACTGTATATGTATGCACCACTTTTACAATTTTTGGAACTTGTTATTCTTTAAATTTCACTTCACCAATTTGGACTATTTTGTGTATGAACATTACATGAAGTCCAAAAAAAATCTATTTCAATTACAGGTTGTAAGGCAACAAAATAGGAAAAATACCAAGGGGGATGAATACTTTTTCAAGGCACTGTACTTTGATAGAATTAAGTTGGGAGGAAGAAATTAATGACGTCACTCAGCACTGAAATCAGAAATCATCTTGGTGCTACATCTGAAGAGAATGGAACAGCAAAATCAGAATTCACTAAGCTTCAAGTTCCTCTGTGTCCACAACTCTTAGGACCTATCATAGTCAAAACACCAACACAGTTGTGAAGAGGGCACAACAATGCCTCTTCCCTCTCAGTAGACTGAAAATATTTGTCATTGGCCGTCAGATCCTCAAAAAGTTCTACAACTGCACCATTGAGAACATCTTGACTGTCTGTGTCGCCGCTTGGTATTGCATCTGCTTAGCATCTGACCGCAAGGCACTACAGAGGGTAGTCCATATGGCCCAGTACATCATTGGCGTCGAACTCCCTGCCATGCAGGACCTCTATTCCAGGCGGTGTCAAAGGAAGGACCTAAAAATTGTCAAAGACTCCAGCCACCCAAGACATAGACTGTTCTATCTGCTACCAGACGGAAGACAGTAGCTGAGCGCTAAGTCTGGAATCAACAGGACCCTGAACAGCTTCTATCCCCAAGCCACAACACTGATAAATAGTTAACCAAATAGCTACCTGGACTATCTGCATTGACCCTTTTTGCGCTAGCTATTTTTGACTCTATGCACACACACTGGCCTCTACCCACACTCTCACACATACATACCCTGACACTCCAATACATACACACATTAACACACACACACACACACACAAACACAGAGAAACACACGATCACTTATGGCACAGTACACATAGACACACATTTGCCACACACACGTCCACACTCATCCGTAAGTAAGCATTTCACTGTTAGTCTACACCTGTTGTTTACGAAGCATGTGACAATAAAAATGTGATTTGATTTGATGTAAAAAGGGTTTGCGTTATGTTTGTTCAATGTGGAAAACTAATAACCAGGTGGAGGATAAGAGGAGAAGGAGCAAGATGGGTAGAGCTAACCCCACTGCCGAGGCAGTCCCTGGGCTGAGGGAAGCCAATGAGAGGGGCAAGAGAAGGGCATTGCAGCACTGCGAGGAGTTGGGAGGGGGGCAGCTGGCCCCGGTGGGTTAGGGTTAGGGTTAGCCCCGGTGGTAACGCAGGAGCCACACAATTTCACGGCGTATTTTCTGCAGATGTGTCTGTGGTAACTGGAGCGAGGGGGGCATTGGGCCACTGACAGGCCTGATGGATAGCCCCGGATAGCCCTGCAGCAGCCCCACTGAGAGGGACCAGGGGTGATCGGGCCGTCTCCACACATCAAAACACTATGGCTGCGCCCAAATAGCACCCTATGGGCCTTGGTCAAAAGTAGTGCACTATATACGGAATAGGGTGCCATTTGGGAAACAGATGGTGTCCACACTCCGGACCCACTTCTGGTTACAGGGGCAGAAAAAACAGTTTAGATATGAACACGTAACAGTAAGTCTTGCCTTCTTATCTTCTACTCTGAGACTGGTTAGTGTAGGAAAACAAACATGTTTGGGATAGCCAAGGAGACATTCATAACATAAAGGATTAGACTGTGTATGTGTGTGCACCAATGTGCATGCGCATTGGTGTGTGTGCATGTGTGTGTACCAACATGTGTGTGCATGGGTGTGTGTGTGTGTGCTGGATGCACAGACTGAGAACAAGTAGACACAGCTGTCCAGGGAGTGTGTGTTCTGAAAGATGGCCCCTACTCCTTCCAGCTCTGTGTCTGTCAGCTTTATGTCTCCAGAGTACATTGCTTTATCAATCCATTGATCAGCTCTTAGCAGGTCATAAATACACAGATGCAGGCAGAAAAACAAGCCTGTTTAAATGTTTTACAACTAGTAAATCGCAAAGGAATAAAGATGTTTCTACTTGTCAGACCTATAGTGGACCTAAGGAAAGTTTATCCAGTCAGTGATGAAACATTTTATAAAACTGAGTGGTCGGGAGAACATATTAGATATTGCCATGAAATTGAATATATTATCATTACATTATTTATTTAATCTGACTTTGAAAAAGTTAAGCCAACTTGGCAACTTTAGGAAAACTAATAAGCCTGTCAAGTGGAGGTAGAAAAATGAAGGTACACATGAACGATTTCCCATTCACCTAATGCACCATGCAATCTCTCATGAATGGTGAGGAATTTCCCCTAGGATCAGCCAATAACATGCTTGCGATGCATGATCAATGTGATTCATTGGTTGTTGAAAATTAAACAGATGTTTTGTAACCTGAAACATTTGTCTTGCTCAACACTTCCGAAACATGCCAGTTATTTTATCTGGTTCAAATCTGAGAACCTGTGTTTTAGGAACAATTGGGAATATTACATCACAAAATAATTGTTTCCCAGAAATACATGAAGATGTTAATTGATTTGCACTCAATTATCACTAATATGATTTATGACTCTGTACAACAGTCAATATAATGTCTCTATAGGGAGTCATTCAACCGGATTATATTGTAACTGAAGTGAACATATTGCAATTTATGACCAACTTATGTTCAACATTTACATCAGAAAGAAATGAATTACCAACAACCACATGGGCAAAAGCAATGAGTAAATTCAGTGCTGACTGAACCATATTATTATATATTATATTATTAATTTATTCTGAATTCATGGATAGCTATACTTCTCATCTCTATGGTTGTTGTTGTTGTTGTTGTTGTTTTGTTGTCACTTGATTCTAACTATGACCTTGATAGATAGACAGAAGACTGGACATTGACAGTAGGCTACTGTCCATACGATTAGTAGACAAGTAGGCATATCATTAGTTCACATAGAGCAACTGTAAGACTCAGTCTCAGAGATGATAAGATAGAATACCCCCTATAAACCCTCCATGTGCCACACTCCCGCCCCCCACCCAGTCTCCCCTCCAGCAGGAGGGCTAATCGGCCTTGCCAGGACCAGGGGAGGTGAGGATCGGTGGGGGACGGAGATGTCTGAGGGTGGAGGGCAACCAGACGGCAGACAGCCAGCCAGGCCAGACCACCATATAATCCCACAAGGATGGAGGGAGGGAGGGAGGGAGGGAGGGAGGGAGGGAGGGAGGGAGGGAGGGAGGGAGGGAGGGAGGGAGGGAGGGAGGGAGGGAGGGAGGGAGGGAGGGAGAGGATGCCTGACCAAACCACAGATTCGATAACAAGGAAGAGGCCTATACAGCAGAGATGAACAAAAGCTCTTAGATGGAGAGGGAGATGAAGGGGGGAGAGGTTAAGGTAGATAGAGCAAGAGAGGGGGGGCTGGGGAGGATAAGTGAGTAGGGTAAGGAAAAAGGCAGAGCGTGTCATGTCAGGTGAAATAAAGAGGATAAGAAGAGGATAGAGAATCCAATCACTAAGTTAAATGGTCTGAATGAGGACCTCAAGCTAAGTTGTCCATGTCTATCTTAATACCCTTGCTTAAAGTTCCATAAGGGGGCTAGGAAAGAGTTAGACCTGGGAGGAGGCGATAGGAGGTCTGATCTAAGATTAAGAAGATTGTAGAAAAAAGGTCCAGACAATATGTGATTACATAAGTGCCTTCAGACTTACTGCATCCAGATTGACTGATTAGGGGTTCTTAATAATTGAATGGTGGTTCCTAATTCCTGTATAATAAAATCACAAGTAATGTTGTGCTTATTTCAAACATGAATTGGAGTGAGTTTTCTGCTGTTGAAGCACTAACATACAGTATTGCCACAAGCAAGGTGCAACAGTGTGAGAAGAACACTGACTCCCATTAAGAAGGAACTAAGCTATGGCTGTAAGTATTACTGTGTGTGTGTGTGTGTGTGTGTGTGTGTGTGTGTGTGTGTGTGTGTGTGTGTGTGTGTGTGTGTGTGTGTGTGTGTGTGTGTGTGTGTGTGTGTGTGTGTGTGTGTGTGTGTGTGTGTGTGTGTGTGTGTGTGTGTGTGTGTGTGTGTGTGTGTGTGTGTGTGTGTCTTTGTCAGTGAGGGAGAACATGAGAGCATCTGTCCCTCTGTTTCTTCCATCTGTACATTCTGTGATCTCAGAGGGAGCACTAGGAGCATGTTGGTCTGTAGGCATGTGTGTATGAATCCACCAAGAGTCTGAAGTCCTTGGGCTGCGTTTCTACTAAGTTAACAGATGCAATTGTTTTAAGATTGGTCATACTAAGGATCATTTAGCTATTTCCTTTAGAAATGTAGGACCGCTCTAGGTATTTTTATTTATTTTTTATTTTAGGAAACATTCAATTTGGCGTTACTGCTATTAGTCCATTGAAACGCACTGAATAACAGCTTCATACATGGAAAAACAGGTTCATACATTGAATAACAGGTTCATACATTGAATAACAGGTTCATACATTGAATAACAGGTTCATACATTGAATAACAGCTTCATACATGTAAAAACAGACAGTGAAAATAGAAATCAAAAGGAAGAAAGTTTTGAAGTGTCTTATATACAACTAGCATTCACAGTCTCACGTCACAATTAGACGCTCATCCATGTTTCTCAAACAACACATTTTGAAGTTGTTGCAAATGTAAAATTTCGAAGTGTTGAAGGTTAGGTTGAGGCAATATCTCCGAATTCTTAAGGTTAGGCATTAACTACAAATGGTTAAGGTAAGGGTTAAGGTTTGAAATAGGATTAAAACCAACATCTCTAAAAACACGGGATTCGAACATGCAACATTTGGAATCAGAGGCAGATGCTTACACCCATCCTGGTAATGTCCTTTTCACTACTATTCATTTTTCGGGCCAGGTACCGGGTAACCTTCAGGCAACTCCCGTGACACTTGTGGGGGTAGAGCAAAACGGAGGACACCATCGTGTTCAGGAGAGTCTCGTCTTTTCATAGAGGGGCCATATTCATTTGTATCCCAAACAGCTGATGCGGTGGATAGTGACGCAACCCATACAAAAAAAAGGATCTCTCTAGCTTATTAAACAGATCATTAGATTCCTGAGTATTCGACTCACATAACTATGTGTAATTGGCATTAATGTTCTGCCCATAGGCACCAAAAGGTCTATAGTACCCAGATGGTTCTTCCTGCTCAAGGCAGATTGTGACAGGATAGGAAGTCTAAACAAGATCTCACAGTTTTACAAGTTTCACTTCAGATTCTATCGTTATAACCTTGTTTCTCTGAACTTCAAATGTCAACGTTCGTCATAACGTTGAATTTCAAAGTGTTTTTGACACCCTGGTTTGACTCCTCCTGCTCAGCAATGTTACATTTCTCCAAATGTAAAATGTCACATTTAAGGGTTTGGCATTAGGATATGGTTAAAACTGTAAGGTATAGATCAGCTCAAGCTGTAACCAGCGATAGCGGACACCCTCATAGCACTTGCATCATTGGATCACTAAATCAGTGAGCAGCTGCTCTTAAAATAATTTTCATGAAGACTAATCTGCCGCCCTTGCGTTAGAAGTTTGAAGTTTAGAACAAGAAAGTGTGGGCTACATAGAAAGAATTACTCTAAAATTGAAAAAATCATTAGGTAAAAAAAATGGGGATTTCTATCATCTTTTAATTTGTCACATGCACCGAATACAATAGATGTAGACTTAACCGTGAAATGCTTACGGGCCCAACTATGCAGAGTTATGTGTGTGTGTGTATGTGTGTTATGTCGGTATGTGTGTGTGTGCGTATGTGTGTTTTTGTTGTTGGTATGCTGTCTGTGTTATGTGTGTGTGTGTGTGTGCGTGTGTGTGTAGTGTATGTGAATGTGTGTGTGAGAGTGTATGTAGTATGTTTACAGTACATACAGTGCCTTCAGAATGTATTCAGACCCCTTGACATTTTCCACATTTTGTTACGTTACAGCCTTATTCAAAAATGGATCAAATAAAATAAACTCCTCATCAATTTACACACAATACAGCATAATGACAAAGCAAAAACAGGTTTTTAGAAATCTTTGCAAGTGTATTACAAATAAAAAATATCTTATTTACGTAAGTATTCAGACCCATTGCTATGAGACTCGAAATTGAGCTCAGGTGCACCCTGTTTCCATTGATCATCCTTGAGACGTTTCTACAACTTGATTGGAATCCACCTGTGGTATATTCAATTGATTGGACAAGAAGTTTGGAATCACCAAGACTATTCCTAGAGCTAGCCGCCCAGCCAAACTGAGAAATCCGGGGAGAATGGCCTTGGTCAGGGAGGTGACCAATAGCCTGATGGTCACCCTGAGCAAGCTCCAGAGTTCCTCTGCGAAGATGGAAGAACCTTCCAGAAGGACAACCATCTCTGCAGCACTCCACCAATAAGGCCTTTATGGTGGAGTGGCCAGAAGGAAGCCACTCCTCAGTAAAAGGCACACGTCAGCCTGCTTGACTTTGCCAAAAGGCACCTAAAGACTCTCCGACCATGAGAAACAAGATTCTCTGGTCTGATGAAACCGAGATTGAACTCTTTGGCCTGAATGCCAAGCGTCACATCTAGAGGAAACCTGGCACCATCCCTACGGTGAAACATGGTGGTGGCAGCATCATGCTGTGGGGATGTTTTTCAGCGGCAGGACTGGGAGACTAGTCAGGATTGAGGGAAATATAAATGGATTCAAGTACAGAGAGATCCTTGATGAAAACCTGCTCCAGAGCTCTCGGGACAAGTCTCTGAATGCCCTTGAGTGGCGCAGCCAAAAAATAGCTATGCAATGACACTCCCCATCCAACGTGACAGAGCTTGAGCGGCTCTGCAGAGAAGAATGGGAGAAACTCCCCAAATACAGGTTGCCAAGCGTCATACCCAAGAAGACTGTAATCACTGCCACATGTGCTTCAACAAAGTACTGAGTAAAGGGTAGGACTACTTATGTAAATGTGATATTTTAAAAAATGTATGTATATAAATTTGCAAAAATCTCTAAAAACCTATTGTTGCTTTGTGATTATGGGGTATTCTGTGTGGATTGATAAAACTATTAATAAAAGTGTAATCAATTTTAGTATTAGGCTGTAACATAACAACATTTTGTAAAAAGTTGAGTGGTCTGAAAACTTTCTGAATGCACTGTATAAGAGGGATGGTGATAGAGGTGGCAATAGACAGGCCTTCAATAGGAAACTTCTCTGTCCATTTCTGTTTCTGTTTCTGCATGAACTGGATTCAATTAAAGCCTATACAGTACATGGCCACAGTGTAGCAGACACCTGCTCTGATTTATACCTTTCTGTTCTGCCTGCAACTGAGTGTGTGTGTGTGTGTGTGTGTGTGTGTGTGTGTGTGTGTGTGTGTGTGTGTGTGTGTGTGTGTGTGTGTGTGTGTGTGTGTGTGTGTGTGTGTGTGTGTGTGTGTGTGTGTGTTAAAGTGCTTTTCTCTTGGTCAGTTCCTTCCTGGGAGTAATGCTTTACATGTGGCCCGTCTACAGACTCAGAATATGTCAGTGTCTAAGCATGTGTGTATCGATGTGTGTCTGCTTGTGTCTGTGTGTGCGTGAGTGCGTGCGTGCGTGTGTAGAGATGTTCCCTCTTTGATAAGCAGTCTTGGCATATGGCAACAATTAAGGTTTATTTTTGTATCATTGCTAAATAATTCCAATGTTCATTTGATCACCATTTACAAAAGTTGATAAGCTTGTAAGACTCAACACTAAACTAAACGCATTGATGAAATCTGTGTGGCCTGCTGTAAATAAGCTATGGTGTAATAAGGCTTTATCTAATAGGAAGTAGAGACCCATTAAAGGGAAATAGTTTAACTGCACTTTAAATCAGGAGGATTATGGGCCATATGTGAAGTTCACTAATCTTATTTGGAGAAGAGCCTGAAGCAGCTCAACGTGTCGGCATGTTTTACATTAGCATAGTCAAGTGGCTTCACCGAAGAGATAAGACACGCACGCAGTATGTACTGTATGGAAATACATGGTAACACAGAGCACAGAAAGAGCTCCCCCCAGCCTCTCTCTCTGTCTCTCTCCCTGTCTCTCCCTCTATCTCTCCCTCTTTGTATCTCCCTCTCTGTTTCTCTGTCTCTCTTTGTGTCCTTGTCTCTCTCCCTGTCTCTCTGTCTCTCTCCATTTGTCGCTCTCTCTCTGTGTCTCTGTGTCTCTCAATTCAATTCAATTCAAGGGCTTTATTGGCATGGGAAGCGTATGTTAACATTGCCAAAGCAAGTGAAGTATATCATAAACAAAAATTAACAGTAAACATTACACCCACAGAAGTTCCAAAATAAAGACATTTCAAATGTCATATTTTGTCATTATACAGTGTTGTAACTTTTTTACAAATAATTAAAGTACAAAAGGGAAAATAAATAAACATAAATATGGGTGGTATTTACAATTGTGTTTGTTCTTCACTGGTTGACCTTTTCTTGCGGCAACAGGTCACAAATCTTGCTGCTGTAATTGCACACTGCCCCGTCATCATGTCAGGTAGTCCTGGGGCATGGTCCTAGGGCTCAGGTCCTCCGAGAGAGAGAGAGAGAGAGAGAGAGAGAGAAAGAGAGAATTAGAGAACGCACACTTAGATTCACACAGGACACCGAATAGGACAGGAGAGGTACTACAGATATAACAAACTGACCCTAGCCCCCGACACATTAACTACTGCAGCATAAATACTGGAGGCTGAGACAGGAGGGGTCAGGAGACACTGTGGCCCCATCCGAGGACACCCCAGACAGGGCCAAACAGGAAGGATATAACCCCACCCACTTTGCCAAAGCACAGCCCCCACACCACTAGAGGGATATCTTCAACCACCAACTTACCATCCTGAGACAAGGCTGAGTATAGCCCACAAAGATCTCTGCCATGGCACAACCCAAGGGGGCGCCAACCCAGACAGGATGACCACATCAGTGAATCAACCCACTCAGGTGACGCACCCCTTCCAGGGACGGCATGAGAGAGCCCCAGTAAGCCAGTGACTCAGCCCCTGTAATAGGGTTAGAGGCAGAGAATCCCAGTGGGAAGAGGGGAACCGGCCAGGCAGAGACAGCAAGGGCGGTTCGTTGCTCCAGAGCCTTTCCGTTCACCTTCCCACTCCTGGGCCAGACTACACTCAATCATATGACCCACTGAAGAGATAAGTCTTCAGTAAGGACTTAAAGGTTGAGACCGAGTTTGCGTCTCTGACATGGGAAGGCAGACCGTTCCATAAAAATGGAGCTCTATAGGAGAAAGCCTTGCCTCCAGCTGTTTGCTTAGAAATTCTAGGGACAATTAGGAGGCCTGCGTCTTGTGACCGTAGCGTACGTGTAGGTATGTACGGCAGGACCAAATCAGAGAGATAGGTAGGAGCAAGCCCATGTAATGCTTTGTAGGTTAGCAGTAAAACCTTGAAATCAGCCCTTGCTTTGACAGGAAGCCAGTGTAGAGAGGCTAGCAGTAATATGATCAAATTTTTGGGTTCTAGTCAGGATTCTAGCAGCCGTATTTACCACCAACTGAAGTTTATTTAGTGCTTTATCCAGGTAGCCGGAAAGTAGAGCATTGCAGTAGTCTAACCTAGAAGTGACAAAAGCATGGATTAATTTTTCTGCATCATTTTTGGACAGAAAGTTTCAGATTTTTGCAATGTTACGTAGATGGAAAAAAAGCTGTCCTTGAAATGGTCTTGATATGTTCTTCAAAAGAGAGATCAGGGTCCAGAGTAATGCCGAGGTCCTTCACAGTTTTATTTGAGACGACTGTACAACCATTAAGATTAATTGTCAGATTCAACAGAAGATCTCTTTGTTTCTTGGGACCTAGAACAAGCATCTCTGTTTTGTCCGAGTTTAAAAGTAGTATTTTCCTTTTGATGGCATAGAATTCCCTTCTTGCATTGTCTCTAAGATCGTTCACAGCTTTGTGGAAGTTACCTGTGGCGCTGATGTTCAGGCCGACTTCTGTATAGTTTTTTGCGTGCTCTAGGGTAACGTTGTCTAGATGGAATTTGTATTTGTGGTCCTGGCAACTGGACCTTTTTTGGAACAACATTATTTTGGTCTTACTGAGATTTCATCCCTGTCTCACTACACGGCCCTGTGGAAAGAAATTTGTGAGTGTTTTGCCAATTTTAACCACACACTTGTTTGTGTAGAAGGATTTTATAATATTGTATGTTTTTCACCCAACACCACTTTCCATCAATTTGTACAGCAGACCCTCATGCCAAATTTTGTCAAATGCTTTTTTGAAATCAACAAAGCATGAGAAGACTTTGCCTTTGTTTTGGTTTGTTTGTCGATTAGGTTATGCAGGGGGAATACGTGGTCTGTCAAACGGTCATTTGGTAAAAAGCCAATTTGACATTTGCTCAGTACATTGTTTTCACTGAGGAAATGTATGTGTCTGCTGTTAATGATAATGCAGAGGATTTTCTCAAGGTTGCCGTTAACACATATCCCACAGTAGTTATTGGGGTCAAATTTGTCTCCACTTTTGTAGATTGGGGTGATCAGTCCTTAGTTACAAATAATGAGCAAGATGCCAGAGCTAAGGATGATGTTAAAGAGTTTAAGTAAAGCCAATTGGAATTTGTTGTCTGTATATTTTGTAATATCATTGAGGATACCATCAACACCACAGGCCTTTTTGTGTTATTTGTATTTTATTCTGTGGTTCATTCAATGTATTTGGAGAATCCAGTGGGTTCTGGTATTCTTTAATAGTTGATTCTAAGATTTGTATTTGATCGTGTGTATGTTTTTGCTTTTAGTTCTTTGGTATAGGGCCAAAAAGATTGGAGAAGTGGTTGATCCACACATCTCCATTTTGGATAGATAACTCTTCATGTTGTTGTTTGTTTAGTGTTTTCCAATTTTCCCAGAAGTGGTTAGAGTCTATGGATTCTTCATTTACATTGAGCTGATTTCTGACATGCTGTTCCATCTTTTTCCGTAGTGAATTTCTGTATTATTTTAGTGATTCACCATAGTGAAGGCGTAGACTCAGGTTTTCTGGGTCTCTATGTTTTTGGTTGTGTAGGTTTCTCAATTTCTTTCTTAGATTTTTGTGTTCTTCATCAAACCATTTGTCATTGTTCATTTTCTTTGGTTTTCTGTTTGACATTTTTAGATTTGATAGGGAGGCTGAGAGGTCAAATATACTGTTTAGATTTGATAGGGAGGTTTACAGGTCAAATATTACTGTTTTTCCAGGAAGTTTTGATAGGGAGGCTAGAGTAGGTCAAATACATTACTTCCATCTTAGATTTCTTTGATAGTTCCTTTGGCTTTGATGCCTCATGATTATGTAAACTTTGTTCAAGTATTTGATAGGGAGGCTGAGAGGTCAAACTAGTACATGCCCCTGGGCCTGGAAATTTGATTTCCCCTTTCAGGATTGGAAGGTCTTCATTAATGATGAGGATTCAAATATACAGTAGATACAGGTTTTCTCTGTTAAGATCATTTCCTTTTGAATCTAGCCAAATGTAAAAGTTCCTCTTTCTGTCAAATCTACTGTTTAGATTTGCAATGTTAAAGGGAGGCTAAAGAGATAATTTTAACACTATCTCAGAGTACATTGTAAATAAATGCCAGAACCAGAGGCTACAGACCTATATCAAATCCTGCCCTGCCTTTAGGTTTGATAGCCAAGTCAACAAACAGGTCACTGACCAGGTCAAATCCCACCGTACCTGTTTAGTTTGATCTGGGAGGCTGAGAGGTCAAGCAACACTCAAGGTTTAGATTTCATACCGGGATCGATAAAAGACAGTCAACTGTGCAGCCGTTTCATTGACCTTGCCAAGGCTCGACTCTGTCAATCACCATATTCAAACTCAGTAGCCTCGGTTTTCGGATGACTGCCTTGCCTGGTTCACCAATTACTTTGCAGACAGAGTTCAGTGTGTCAAATCGGAGGGCATGCTCCGGTTTGGCAGTTTATAGGGAGGCTGCCAGAGGGTTCAAATTTCTCTGTTTAGATTTGATAGGGAGGCTGAGAGGTCAAATATACTGTTTAGATTTGATTGGGAGGCTGAGAGGTCAAACAACTGTTTACACTTTCCGTGGCCTACTGCTCTTAAGGCTTAAAACCAAATGCACTTTTACAGTGCCTGCAATGCCCGTTTAGCATCCAGGAAGTTGTCTTGAATATTGGACATCTATAAGTACCTAGGTGTCTGGCTAACTGCAAACTCTCCTTTTTCAAACATCTCCAATCGAAAATCAAATCAAGAGTCGGCTTTTATTCCGTAACAAAGCCTCCTTCACTCACGCCGAAGCTTACCTAGTAAAACTGACTTCCTTCCGATCCTCGATATGTCATTTCAAAATGCTTCCAACCTCTACTCAGCAAACTGGATGCAGTTTCACAGTGCCATCCGTTTTGTCATGATTATGTAAATGCTTTGTTCAAGTAGGGTGAGGGTGTCAGGTTCTTGTCTGGTTCTATCTCAGTTCATTTAGGTCCTCAGCAGACTCACTGATCACATGTCCCTGGGCCTGTTCCAGTAATCTGATTTGCCTTTCAGGATTGAGAAGACTTTTGTCTTCATTCAAACATCAGCTATGAGCATTCTACCGTCGCTGCTGCTGTACATAGTCTAGTAAATAGCAGGTTTTCTCTGTTAAGATCATTTCCTTTTGAATTTCTAGCCAAATGTAAAATGTTCCTCTTTCTGTCTCAATCCCTCTACCTCTCTGTCTAGTACATTTTGCAATGTTAAATCAACACTTAAAGAGATAATTTTAACACTATCTCAGAGTACATACCTGTATACAAAGAACTTCACAGTATTTCATGGAGACTGAAGTGCTGTACATCTTTCATTTGACCACCCTTTTCAGTCTTGACACGTTTAAAACAACGAATTCGAAATACATGTATTGAAAAGACAACTGCTTTAAGATCTACATTTCCTGGACATTAAACCAACATAAGGCTACTTTTTTCCAGTAGTGCTGTTATGGCAGACTCTTCCTTGCACAGAGAAAGGTGAGCTCACTGGGGCTATATTACAAATTACACTATATCCCCTATGTAGTGCACTACTTGACCAGAGCCCTATGGGGTGCCATTTGGGACATAGCCTGGGACTGAGCTCATCAGAAAAAAAGGTTCAGTTAATGTCTTCTGTAGACTCCTACTCAACAGTCAATGTTACACTGAACTTGGTCCCATTCTCTTACAACCCCCCCCCCACACACACACACACATAAGAAACTGCTGAATCATTGTGTACTAGATGAGAAGGAAAGCAACCAAGCTAATTCGTTCCTGACCTCCTACTCACTCCAAGATATCCCATGTATCATCAGTTATCACTTTAGAGGCCAATAACTTAGAAACTTTTCTTGAGGTTCATATGATAAGACAAACAACCCTCTGATGCAGATAGCCAACTAGCCACGGTGTTTCAACAGAAACAGAACAACTTTCCACAGAAAGCCAATAGCATCCTTAATGCAGATTGCTGCATGGTTCTGTCATATCACCCATCCACTGTGCGTAAAACGTGACCAACAACCAATTGTTTACAGCAATTCCATAACATCCTTCGATACAGATTGCTCTCCCAACAGTACCTGGGTTGGTTTGTGTCACAGAGAGGGTGTGGGAACTTGAGACCAGTCTTATGGTCTGATGGGAAAAGAAGGTCATTTCACATTTATGAGATTAAGCATGAAAACCTTAATGCAATCAACACAGAGGGGGGTAAGGCCAGATAGGCCAGGGGTTAGGGGCCTGAATGTCGATCAGACCACGTTCTTACCATAGAATTACAATGTCATTCTAATTCTACGGTTCTATAAGTCTATCTAATTCTATGCTTCTATGGTCCTTACATTCTTCCAGACATACACCTTATACGAACACAATAGATAGTTTGACTGAATGGACTTAGAATCCGCTTCAACCCTTCGTGGAAATGCAGCCACTTGTAAATGAATAATACATTATAGTTGGGTTATGTCGATCCACACTCCAATAAATCTTGATGCATACTCTCAAAGCTGAGCTACTTCTCACTCAGTAAGATCAGCAAAGGGAAATGAGGTGGAAAATCACAACAGTGTAAACCTCACCATGAACAGATGTAGTGCGAGTTACAGAGCTGTTTTGGTATGCTGGAGCTGTTTCTGTTTTGGCTGTCCGATCGCAGTCAGAAAGTGAGGAGTGAGACAAAGTTGGTAAGAGATGAAGGGAGGAGATATAGTATCCCCATGACTACCAAGGGTCCACCTCAATCTCCACATATAAGGAAATCTCCCTGACCAGCTACAGCCTTAAACACTATGGAATAAGGTTCTTTGTGCACTCGTTAAGTCCTGCAAGTCACAGCCCAAGTCCCCACCCCAGACTGGGTATTAGACTATAACCATGTATAACCTAAATCAACTCTGAACAGTGTCACAACTAGTTATACAGACTGTAGAAATATCATGATATTGAATCATTTTCAGGATGACTGAATTCGGCCTGAAATTGTGGAATTTAGTGAATTTAAGAAGTGAGTATGGAATCAAAAGGACCGAGAAATCTAGACAGGCTATACATAGACTGTACAGTGCTGGACCGGAACATGACCAAAAACAGCTATGAAACCCAGAGAGAAGGGAAGGGCCGCAGGAGTTGTTTTGGCCATTATAGGAGTTGCAGGACTGGGGATGGTGAAATGGGTTGGTTTTCCCATCAGCATTTTGAGAGAGAGGCCCACAAATTCTTGATAGGTGAGGACAGGAACCACCACCATATTTTCTGAACTTCTTCTCTGCACCCTATTCTGTATATAGTGTACTTCTTTTGGGGGCTCTGGTCAAAAGTAGTGCACCATATAGGGAATAGGGTGCCATTTGTGATGCATCTCTCTGGTTGACTGGGAGAGAACAGATGGGAAACGTCTAGGACACTGTTCAGGATAGGTCTAAGATACGGTTAAAATATTCCCATTGACGCTTTGAATATTTTTGGGAGAAAATATATTTCTCGGCTGTTTCCTTTCGCATTTCTAGAGCTCCCACTACAAATGTTTATTGATTGATTGATTGATTGACCGATGCATCTTTGGGTTTTGGGCCTGTTTTAGGGAAGATTGTCAACGAGCAACAGACCACATCTCCATCTGTGGAAGGGGGTCTACCACATCTGTGTTTTCTCTGAAACACATACTCTTCAAATGTAGCAGAACAAAAGGGGCCAATTTACTGTTTTTATGAGTAAGTTCATTTTGAACTTACCTGAATCAACTTTGTATTGTAGATGAACGTTGGTTAAAATATTAAAGGTTCATTTAGTGAATTTAATTGTTCACGTTTCATTGTCCTCAAAGATGGAGGACAGGTGGGCGGAGCCAAGATAAGGTGGAACCATTCTAGCCAATGAGAGGGCAGATACGCTTGTGAACAACAGAGCCATATATTTAGAAAGTTGTGCCAACTTTTAGCATTTTGAATATTTTTCTAATTCTAGACATTCAGTTACATAGCATTGTTTATATATTTCCCATCTAATGTTAATGACATCGACGCTGCTGCTACTCTGTTATTATCTATGCATAGTCACTTTAATAACTCTACCTACAGTGAGGGAAAAAAGTACTTGATCCCCTGCTGATTTTGTACGTTTGCCCACTGACAAAGAAATGATCAGTCTATAATTGTATTTGTATTTGTATTTGACCCCTCTGCAAAACATGACTTAGTACTTGGTGGTAAAACCCTTGTTGGCAATCAGAGGTCAGACGTTTCTTGTAGTTGGCCACCAGGTTTGCACACATCTCAGGAGGGATTTTGTCCCACACCTCTTTGCAGATCTTCTCCAAGTCGTTAAGGTTTCGAGGCTGACGTTTGGCAACTCGAACCTTCAGCTCCCTCCACAGATTGTCTATGGGATTAAGGTCTGGAGACTGCCTAGGCCACTCCAGGACCTTAATGTGCTTCTTCTTGACCCACTCCATTGTTGTCTTGGCTGTGTGTTTTGGGTCATTGTCATGCTGGAATACCCATCCACGACCCATTTTGAATGCCCTTGCTGAGGGAAGGAGGTTCTCACCCAAGATTTGACGGTACATGGTCCCATCCATCGTCCCTTTGATGCGTTGAAGTTGTCCTGTCCCTTAGCAGAAAAACACCCCCAAAGCATAATGTTTCCACCTCCATGTTTGACGGTGGGGATGGTATTCTTGGGGTCATAGACAGCATTCCTCCTGCTCCAAATACAGCGAGTTGAGTTGATGCCAAAGAACTCAATTTTGGTCTCATCTGACCACAACACTTTCACCCAGTTGTCCTCTGAATCATTCAGATGTTCATTGGCAAACTTCAGACGCGCATGTATATGTGCTTTCTTGAGCAGGAGGACCTTGCAGGCGCTGCAGGATTCCAGTCCTTCACGGCGTAGTATGTTACCAATTGTTTTCTTGGTGACTATGGTCCGAGCTGCCTTGAGATCATTGACAAGATCCTCCCGTGTAGTTCTGGGCTGATTCCCTACCGTTCTCATGATCATTGCAACTCCACGAGGTGAGATCTTGCATGGAGCCCCAGGCCGAGGGAGATTGACAGTTATTTTGTGTTTCTTCCATTTGCGAATAATCACACCAACTGTTGTCACCTTCTCACCAAGCTGATTGGCAATGGTCTTGTAGCCCATTCCAGCCTTGTGTAGGTCTACAATCTTGTCCCAGACATCCTTGGAGAGCTCTTTGGTCTTGGCCATGGTGGAGAGTTTGGAATCTGATTGATTGATTGCTTTTATACGAGTAACAAACGGAGATTAGGAGCACTCCCTTTAAGAGTGTGCTCCTAATCTCAGCTCGTTACCTGTATAAAAGACACCTGTCCACAGAAGCAATCAATCAATCAGATAAGGAGCACACTCCCTTTAAGAGTGTGCTCCTAATCTCAACTCATTACCTGTATAAAAGACACCTGGGAGCCAGAAATCTTTCTGATTGAGAGGGGGTCAAATACTAATTTCCCTCATTAAAATGCAAATCAATTTACAAACATTTTTGACATGCGTTTTTTTCTGGATTTTTTTGTTGTTATTCTGTCTCTCACTGTTCAAATAAACCTACCATTAAAATTATAGACTGATCATTACTTTGTCAGTTGGCAAACGTACAAAATCAGCAGGGAATCAAATACTTTTCCCCCTCACTGTACATGTACATATTACCACCGGTGCCCCTGCACATTGACTCTGTACCGGTACCCCCTGTATATAGCCCCGCTATTGTTATTTACTGCTGCACTTTAATTATTTGTTATTCTTATCTCTTACTTTTTTAGGTATTTTTCTTGTTGGTTTAAGGGCTTGTAAGTAAGCATTTCATGGCACTTTTGTATTCAGTGCATGTGACAAATAAAATGTGATTTGATTTATAGTATTTTATTTATATTCCCCATGTAATGTTAATGGGGAGCTAACATGGCTGCCATGGAATGTTAATGGGAGCTAACATGGCTGCCATGGAATGTTAATGGGAGCTAACATGGCTGCCATGTAATGTTAATGGGGAGCTAACATGGCTGCCATGGAATGTTAATGGGAGGGAGCTGGAACATGGCTGCCATGGAATGTTAATGGGAGCTAACATGGCTGCCATGGAATGTTAATGGGGAGCTAACATGGCTGCCATGGAATGTTAATGGAATGGGAGCTAACATGGCTGCCATGGAATGTTAATGGGAGCTAACATGGCTGCCATGGAATGTTAATGGGGAGCTAACATGGCTGCCATGGAATGTTAATGGGGAGCTAACATGGCTGCCATGGAATGTTAATGGGGAGCTAACATGGCTGCCATGGAATGTTAATGGGAGCTAACATGGCTGCCATGGAATGTTAATGGGGAGCTAACATGGCTGCCATGGAATGTTAATGGGGAGCTAACATGGCTGCCATGGAATGTTAATGGGGAGCTAACATGGCTGCCATGGAATGTTGTAGTGTCATGTAAATGCATCATAATACAGAAACCGCATTGGCCCGACTCTCTAAATACATGCCTCTGGATAGCATTTGTGACAGCATGGGAAGCGCCATTGAGGCTATACACATTTTAAAATAGTCAATCTTCTTCTTCTTCATTGGCTGAAGAAGGCACTTAACCCTAACTTGCTCCAGTAGCCCGTACTACTATGTCTGACCCTGTAAAACAACACATTTCACTGCACCTATCCAGTGTATGTGACAATAAAACAGATTTTCTTTTTTACTTTAAAATGGTGGAAGCCCTCAATGGCAATGTCCATGCTAAAACAAGGTATATCCATTATGTGTCCTCTATCTATCACTATGACAACAGCACAACTCTGATATAAAGTTGCTTTCAGGTAAATGCAAGGTGCATCAACTTATATCAGTGCATTCGTAACAACCTAACCTTACGAAACTTCAATTAGATCAAATAAGCCTCACGTATGCCTTTTTTGTTGACCGAATTAGACACTCTCATTGGCCTCCATACATAAACGATTCACTTCGTGGACTTATTTACATGGACAGATTTTGGGCGAAGTAAAACCTCTTACTTCGCCTCTTCTGGTAGTTGAACTTTTTAACCAATACAAAAAAAAAGACGCAAATTGTTAATCACATTAACTGTAATGAACTACAAAGACTGTAAATATAATGTGTAGATGATTCTCAATAAATGTACTGGAAACATTTCACTATAACCTTGAACTATTAAAGTTACACGTTTGATAACACACCGGGATAACTTTGCAGAACATGAGCTTATCAAAATAAAATCAACATTTGGACAAGGTTCGTGTGTCTCTGGACAGTGAAGTGACAGGCAATGTGACTTTATTATCCGCTGTGCCAAAAGTGATTATGAGTTCAGAATAAATGTCTCAGGGCAATAAAAATCCCTAATTTGTTCCCACAAGTTCCTACTACTGACCACTGTCCATTCAGGAGGGGAGGTGATGACACATATCTGTCGGCGCACTTCCGGCGCCGACAGATATGGCCGCCTCGCTTCGCGTTCCTAGGAAACTATGCAGTTTTTTGTTTTTTTTACGTGTTATTTCTTACACTAGTACCCCAGGTCATCTTAGGTTTCATTACATACAGCCGAGAAGAACTACTGAATATAAGACCAGCGTCAACTCACCATCAGTACGACCAAGAATATGTTTTTCGCGATGCGGATCCTGTGTTCTGCCTTACAACCAGTGTAACCGAGTGGATCACATGCAGCGACCAAAAAAAAAAACGACTCAGAAAAAGAGGGAAACGAAGCGGTCTTCTGGTCAGACTCCGGAGACGGGCACATCGTGCACCACTCCCTAGCATTCTTCTTGCCAATGTCCAGTCTCTTGACAACAAGGTTGATGAAATCCGAGCAAGGGTAGCATTCCAGAGGGACATCAGAGACTGTAACGTTCTCTGCTTCACGGAAACATGGCTAACTGGAGAGACGCAATCCAGCGGTGCAGCCAGCGGGTTTCTCCACGCATCGCGCAGACAGAAACAAACATCTTTCTGGTAAGAAGACGGGCGGGGCGTATGCCTTATGACTAACGTGACATGGTGTGATGAAAGAAACATACAGGAACTCAAATCCTTCTGTTCACCTGATTTAGAATTCCTCACAATCAAATGTAGACCGCATTATCTACCAAGAGAATTCTCTTCGATTATAATCACAGCCGTATATATCCCCCCAAGCAGACACATCGATGGCTCTGAACGAACTTTATTTAACTCTCTGCAAACTGGAAACGATTTATCCGGAGGCTGCATTCATTGTAGCTGGGGATTTTAACAAGGCTAATCTGAAAACAAGACTCCCTAAATTTTATCAGCATATCGATTGCGCAACCAGGGGTGGAAAGACCCTGGATCATTGTTACTCTAACTTCCGCGACGCATATAAGGCCCTGCCCCACCCCCTTCGGAAAAGCTGACCACGACTCCATTTTGTTGATCCCTGCCTACAGACAGAAACTAAAACAAGAAGCTCCCACGCTGAGGTCTGTCCAACGCTGGTCCGACCAAGCTGACTCCACACTCCAAGACTGCTTCCATCACGTGGACTGGGAGATGTTTGATTGCGTCAGACAACAACATTGACGAATACGCTGATTCGGTGTGCGAGTTCATTAGAACGTGCGTTGAAGATGTCGTTCCCATAGCAACGATTAAAACATTCCCTAACCAGAAACCGTGGATTGATGGCAGCATTCGTGTGAAACTGAAGGCACGAACCACTGCTTTTAATCAGGGCAAGGTGTCTGGTAACATGACTGAATACAAACAGTGCAGCTATTCCTCCGCAAGGCTATCAAACAAGCTAAGCGCCAGTACAGAGACAAAGTAGAATCTCAATTCAACGGCTCAGACACAAGAGGCATCTGGCAGGGTCTACAGTCAATCACGGACTACAGGAAGAAACCCAGCCCAGTCACGGACCAGGATGTCTTGCTCCCAGGCAGACTAAATAACTTTTTGCCCGCTTTGAGGACAATACAGTGCCACTGACACGGCCTGCAACAGAAACATGCGGTCTCTCCTTCACTGCAGCCGAAGTGAGTAAGACATTTAAATGTGTTAACCCTCGCAAGGCTGCAGGCCCAGACTAAGCCGCGCCCTCAGATGAGACCAGCTGGCCGGTGTTTACGGACATATTCAATCAATCCCTATACCAGTCTGCTGTTCCCACATGCTTCAAGAGGGCCACCATTGTTCCTGTTCCCAAGAAAGCTAAGGTAACTGAGCTAAATGACTACCGCCCCGTAGCACTCACATCCGTCATCATGAAGTGCTTTGAGAGACTAGTCAAGGACCATATCACCTCCACCCTACCTGACACCCTTGACCCACTCCAATTTGCTTACCGCCCAAATAGGTCCACAGACGATGCAATCTCAACCACACTGCACACTGCCCTAACCCATCTGGACAAGAGGAATACCTATGTGAGAATGCTGTTCATCGACTACAGCTCGGCATTCAACACCATAGTACCCTCCAAGCTCGTCATCAAGCTCGAGACCCTGGGTCTCGACCCCGCCCTGTGCAACTGGGTACTGGACTTCCTGACGGGCCGCCCCAGGTGGTGAGGGTAGGCAACAACATCTCCTCCCCGCTGATCCTCAACACTGGGGCCCCACAAGGGTGCGTTCTGAGCCCTCTCCTGTACTCCCTGTTCACCCACGACTGCGTGGCCATGCACGCCTCCAACTCAATCATCAAGTTTGCGGACGACACAACAGTGGTAGGCTTGATTACCAACAACGACGAGACGGCCTACAGGGAGGAGGTGAGGGCCCTCGGAGTGTGGTGTCAGGAAAATAACCTCACACTCAACGTCAACAAAACTAAGGAGATGATTGTGGACTTCAGGAAACAGCAGAGGGAACACCCCCATCCACATCGATGGAACAGTAGTGGAGAGGGTAGCAAGTTTTAAGTTCCTCGGCATACACATCACAGACAAACTGAATTGGTCCACTCACACAGACAGCATCGTGAGGAAGGCGCAGCAGCGCCTCTTCAACCTCAGGAGGCTGAAGAAACCGGCTTGTCACCAAAAGCAACAAACTTCTACAGATGCACAATCGAGAGCATCCTGGCGGGCTGTATCACCGCCTGGTATGGCAACTGCACCGCCCTCAACCGTAAGGCTCTCCAGAGGGTAGTGAGGTCTGCACAACGCATCACCGGGGCAAACTACCTGCCCTCCAGGACACCTACACCACCCGATGCTACAGAAAGGCCATAAAGATCATCAAGGACATCAACCACCCGAGCCACTGCCTGTTCACCCCGCTGTCATCCAGAAGGCGAGGTCAGTACAGGTGCATCAAAGCTGGGACAGAGAGACTGAAAAACAGCTTCTATCTCAAGGCCATCAGACTGTTAAACAGCCACCACTAACATTGAGTGGCTACTGCCAACACATTGTCAATGACACTGACTCTACTCCAGCCACTTTAATCATGGGAATTGATGGGAAATGATGTAAATATATCACTAGCCACTTTAAACAATGCTACCTTATATAATGTTACTTACCCTACATTGTTCTTCTCATATGCATACGTTGATACTGTACTCTATATCATCGACTGCATCCTTATGTAATACATGTATCACTAGCCACTTTAACTATGCCACTTGGTTTACATACTTATCTCATATGTATATACTGTACTCGATATCATCTACTGTATCTTGCCTATGCTGCTCTGTACCATCACTCATTCATATATCCTTATGTACATATTCTTTATCCCCTTACACTGTGTATAAGACAGTAGTTTTTTTGGAATTGTTAGTTAGATTACTTGCTTGTTATTACTGCATTGTCGGAACTAGAAGCACAAGCATTTCGCTACACTCGCATTAACATCTGCTAACCATGTGTATGTGACAAATAAAATTTGATTTGATTTGATTTGATTTTGACCCCTCACCCCTGCCCTAGCTTTTCACACACACACACACACACACACACACACACACACACACACACACACACACACACACACACACACACACACATACACACACACACCACCAACAGCTCCATGACAGCCAGTCCAGGCTGACCAGGGGCAATTGTGTCTCCATTGTGAGGGCCTCCAGAGAGGCTCAGGCTTTGTATATATATATGTGTGTGTGTGTGTGTGTGTGTGTGTGTGTGTGTGTGTTGTGTGTGTGTGTGTGTGTGTGTGTGTGTGTGTGTGTGTGTGTGTGTGTGTGTGTGTGTGTGTGTCCCAAGTGATTGATGCTGACCTGACCCATGTCCCCTGGCCTGCAGTGATCTGGTGGAGATGCTGCTACAATTAGCCCTGAATTAGGCCTGATGATGACATCTCCATTCCAGACCAGGCTCTTCGCACATGCAGCATGGCCTTACAATGGATTAAATGGAGGCTCTAATGGTTACAAGAGCAGGTAATGATGACCCTCAGAATCCAGATCTCAGAACATTTGGTTTCACACACATAGTCATTTAAAGGCAAATTTCACTCTAAAATGATATTTTGCTATTTATTTCATTAGTCCACTGTTGATACAGATCCTAAATGTTTTGCATGTCAGCAGTCACGCTATCAAGATATTAGACTTTTAATAAGAAGCAAAGTGTCACTGCCACATTCATGATGACGCTGATGATACTTTGCTTCTTAAAAGTCCAATATCTTGATAAATCGACTGCTGACAATTTTGGCTAATTTAAAAAATACCTAAAGGTAGTTTTTGAGTGATATTTCCCTTTAAGTAAAATAGTTTCACCTAAAAGTATTAGAACATGGGAAATGCTATTGCTTTTGGGATTTGGGTTAATTATCACTGCTTTTATCTCCGCTCCTCTCCTCCTTCCACCCCTTCCCTTCCCTCCCCGCTACCTGCTGTTAGAACAGGAAACCACATAGGAAGTCATCCTATCTGCTGCCATCTCCTGTCCTGCAGAGAACTGTCATCACTTTTCCCTGTATCCATTAAAACCTCATCACAGTCTGTTTAAAGGGGCAATCTGCAGTTGCTACTTCCATTTTTGTACTTATAAATTAATGGTATGTATCCATTGATTCTAGAAGAATATAACTTATAAATGTCTCATGAGCTTAGTTAAGCTGTCATACCCCATCAGAACCCAAAATATAAGCTTGTTTACTTCCAATGTTTGTAAACAAAGTAAACATAAACAAGCACTATAAAGCCTCAAAACATGGTTAAAACTATAATTTTGTTATCCATAGCTTTGTCTATAAATTTGAGAAAGTTTTCATTTCTCCAGACCCATCCCTCAACTGTTTCTGAACAGGGGTGGGGAAAATGCATTATTGTTTCAACTGCTGACTGCCACTTTAAAGAATGATAGCAGCTCTTCCTGCGCCTGTCATCGGGGTGACACAGAGCGTCAGGCGGACAGAGAGAGAGAGAGACAGAGAGAGAGAATGAGAGTGAGAGAGAAAGAGCTCTTTGGGGTGGCACAATGGAGTTGTAAAGTGAGGTGCCAGAGAGGTGCTGTGGGACACCTGCAGTGTTCCTGCTGCTGTAACCTCTTCTCTCTTCCTCTCTCACCTCTTTCACTCCTCTCTCTCTCTGTCTGTCTCTCTCTCCCCTCTTCCTCTCACCTCTCTCTGTCTGTCTCTCTCTCCCCTCTTGCTCTCTCACCTCTCTCACTCCTCTCTCTCTCTCTTCCTCTCTCTCATCTCTCTCACTCTCTCTCTCTCTCTCTCTTCTCTCTCACCTCTCTCACCTGTCTCTCTCTCTCTCTCTCTGTCTGTCTGTCTCTCTCTCTCTCTCTCTCTCTGTCTGTCTGTCTGTCTGTCTGTCTGTCTGTCTGTCTGTCTGTCTGTCTGTCTCTCTCTGTCTCTCTCTCCTCTTTCTCTCTCTCTCTCTCCCCTCTATGTCTTCTCTCTCTCCCTCTTTCTCTCACCTCTCTCTGCTCTCTCTGGTCTGTCTCTCCCCTCTGTCTGTCTGTCTGTCTGTCTGTCTGTCTGTCTGTCTCGCTCTTCTCTCTCTGCCTGTCTCTCTCTCCCCTCTTTCTCTCTCCTCTCTCACTCCTGTCTCTCTATGTCTGTCTCTCTCTCCCCTCTTTCTCTCACCTCTCTCACTCCTCTCTCTGTCTGTCTCTCTCTCCCCTCTTTCTCTCTCCTCTCTCACTCCTCTCTCTCTCTCTGTCTGTCTCTCTCTCCCCTCTTTCTCTCACCTCTCTCACTCCTCTCTCTGTCTGTCTCTCTCTCCCCTGTTTCTCTCTCACCCTCTCTCTCTCTGTCTGTCTCTCTCTCACCTCTCTCTCACTCTCGCTCTCTGTCTGTCTGTCTGTCTGTCTGTCTGTCTGTCTGTCTGTCTCTCTCTCCTCTCTCACTCCTCTCTCTGTCTGTCTCTCTCTCCCCTCTTTCTCTCTCCACTCTCACTCCTGTCTCTCTCTGTCTGTCTCTCTCTCCCCTCTTTCTCTCACCTCTCTCAATCCTGTCTCTGTCTGTCTCTCTTTCCCCTCTTTCTCTCTCCTCTCTCACTCCTCTCTCTCTCTCTGTCTGTCTCTCTCTCTCCCTCTTTCTCTCCCCTCTCTCACTCCTCTCTCTGTCTCTCTCTCTCCCCTCTTTCTCTCACCTCTCTCACTCCTCTCTCTGTCTGTCTCTCTCTTCCCTCTTTCTCTCTCACCTCTCACTCCTCTCTCTCTGTCTGTCTCTCTCTCCCCTCTTTCTCTCAGACCTCTCTTTCTCTCTTTCTAGCACCCTGTCAAACACTGTCTGACACCACTATCAAGGGATGCCTCGGAAAATAATCCCTGCTAACTCCTCCTGTCCTCATTCTTTATCTTCACAGAGGAGGGGAAGAGGAGGCATCCTTCTAGAGCCACATTGAGGAAACTGGGTAAAGGAGGAAGAAGAGTGGGATAGAGGAAGCTATACTTCGGTTTTCCCACAAAATGAGTGCCTTTTGCCGATGCACCAATATTGAATTTTAAAAGCATGTTATATTCAATGAAGTGACCTTCAATATACACCATGTGGAGAATTCATTCAATCAGTGCATCCGCTGTGACTTTCAGGAAGATTTTAACCCCAACATTTCTCAAAGTTTTCACCATTATTATAAAGCCCAAGTTATTTTGTTGCTTTGATGTCATTTCTGAACCGTATTATTTATTTAATGTGATTAGTGATTCAGTTTAAACCTCCAGTTGTGTTCCAGTTGAATTGGACCGATATACATGTTTTCTCTCTGAAAATGTAGTTCATTTAACCTGATTGTCATAAGGTTCCATGACTTTGTCCACACAGGGCATCTGAACACACAAAATACATTTGGATGATTCGTGTTACATTTTGGGTGTTATATTTAACTTTTATACACCTGTGGGGTTCCCGGTCAAAAATCATTGGTCATTAGAAATGAATGGGTGAGACTACAATTAATGTATAAAATTGAGTTCAGGCACATGCCCCTTCATCAGATGGACACACTTCCTCTCCCAGTCCCCCACATGCATGTGTGTTTGAGCACATACACACACACACACCTGACTCCCCTTCTTGGCTTCCATGGCAACCACCACGGGAACCTTTCCCCAATAGAATCTTTCCCCCTCAGGAACTGAACCTGTTGGCAATCTCACAAACAAGAGCAACATTGTTTCAATAATATATAGAACTTTTCTCGTAGCTCTGGTATATAAAGCTTTTTTGAGGCCTTGCTTACAATTAATTCTGTGGCAGCACAATGACCCAACAATATACTGTATGTGAGGCTCTTGATCATATCTTTGATCATGACACTGGTGAGGAGGAGAGAGGCCAGGAAACTGACAGTGAAGATGCATTAGAGGACGAAGTGTCAGAAGTTGAAGACAACACAGAATATGATTCAGAATATGATTCAGATATGAGACAACTGATGTGGAACAATCCCGTGATGAGGAAGAGGGCCCTGCTGAGGTTGTTGTTACATTCCGGTCAAAAAAATGGAATTTGACCTGGTCTTCATCCCCACCTGAGAGCAGAGGTCGACTGTTGGCTGAAAATGTTATCAGGATGACCCCAGGGCCAACGGGCCATATCCAGGGTTGATGACATAAAATCCTGCTTCGAACTGTTCCTGACAGAGTCAATTGAAACTATAGTGATAAACATGATCAACTTGGAGGGGAGACGCGTTTACAAAGACAACTGGAAGGAGGTAGACCAGACAGACGTCCAAGCAGACGTGGGTCTCTTGATTTTGGCTGGTGTGTTCAGATCCAGAAACGAATCTACCACCAGTTTATGGGATGCAGAGTCTGGTCGGGCAATTTTTCATGCCACTATGTCACTCCAGACATTTCACGTGTTGTCATGGGTGATTCGCTTCGACGACCGTGATACAAGACCAGGCCGCCGTCAACAAGACAAGCTGGCAGCGATCAGAGAGGTTTGGTACAAGTGAGTGGAGCGCCTGTCACTCATCTATAACCCAAGTCCAGACGTCACAGTGGATGAGCGTCTGGTCGCTTTTAGGGGACGCTGCCCATCAGTACATGCCAAGCAAACCATCTAAACTTGGAATAAAGATATGGGCAGCATGTTGTCATGACGTTGGCCTGGGGGTAGGTTTATGACAGTCATAAATACCTCTTTCCGCCTTTTTCCTCTCTCTACCCTACTGATGTTACATTTGCAAACCCCTTGGTTAATTAACATAGAGATTCTGGGAACATCAGAAGGTGGGGGGAAATGAACTATATTCTGGTAATCCGACCAATTGAACATATGAGGTGGTACTTAATGAATATGATGTCAGTTTGGTTGTCATCTGAGACATTCTCATCAATGATAAGATGACATAAACTCTACAGTGGAAAGTCTACACATCAGAGTTATCGGATTCACATGGAATTGTTGTTCAATTTAAATGTTTGAATATGAAATTATTCGTGATGGGATGAAATGTGATTTTAGCTTCTAAAATGTGAGATTTGGGTTTTCAGAAGGTAGGGCTCTGCTCAATCAGTGGCCCACCCCTGTGAAGGGACATGGGCTATTGTCAAGGATTTCCTCCTCTTCTTCCAAAGAGGAGAGGCGAAAATAATCAGAGGACCAATATGCGGCGTGGTAAGTGTCCATGGTTCCTTTTAATATGTAAATGTACACATGAACACTACAAAACAATAAACATGGAAAACCTAAACAGTCCTATCTGGTGCAAAGACAGAGACAGGAACAATCACCCACAAACACACAGTGAAACCCAGGCTACCTAAGTATGATTCTCAATCAGAGACAACTAATGACACCTGCCTCTGATTGAGAACCATACTCGGCCGAAATATAGAAATACCCAAATCATAGAAAATCAAACAGACTGCCCACCCAACTCACGCCCTGACCATACTAACTAAATACAAAACAAAGGAAATAAAGGTCAGAACGTGACAGCTATACAACTTTTCAAACACGCCCTCCTCTCCCTTCCTATATAAAGCCTTGACGACAATATAACCTCCTGTTCCGAGGATGTGAGAACGACGGTCCGATGTCAGAATGGTTCAGATAATAACTACAGAACGAAGCCAACATCAGCATGAGCTTTGGTTGCGAATGGTATGAACTTTGAACTTATTCACTACAGAAGTGATACCTCCTAGCCGTTGAGTTAGCAACAGCAGCTGCAAACGCAGGTTAGGAAGGAACAGACAGAGTATCCCGTCTACCAAACAACAACGTTACTACAACATACCAGCAGAGACATTCTTCAAAGGACAAAGGACTCGGTTGGGCAACACGGCCTTCCATCTACCACCAACCTACCGAAGCGCAGCTCAGAGTAAATATTTATTGCATTTTCCTTTTCCAAATGGGCGGTAATTTAGAATGCATAAGATATTGTATTTACGATAGCACAGCTTCGCCCTTTGTTCCTCAGTCTTTGCGCTCTTTCACTCAAACCCAGCCCCTTTTCTTTTGTGTAACAAGCTGTCATATCTGTTCCGCCCGCTAGGAACATTTTCCTTTATGACGTAATTTGTAATCAAGTTGTGATTTAATTATGTGTATGTGTAATTCTGTGTGATTAGTTAGGTATTTAGTAAATACATAATTAAACCCAATTTTGTATTGCTGATTCAACTTGTTAGCCAGGGTTGGTGCAGATAACCAAGTATTTACAACTTCAGATGAGACTGAATTAAGATGATGATTAATATTGACTGCTATTGATGTAAAATATTACTAGGTCTTTAAGAGTTCATTCGGGAGATAACAGCTCTATAAATATTATTTTGTGGTGCCCCGACTCTCTAGTTAATTACATTTACACGATTAGCTCAATCAGGTAATATTAATTACGGGGAAATAATTTTATAGAATAGCATGTCATATCACTTAATCCGGCACAGCCAAAGACACGACAATGTGATGCCAGGACAAGTTATGCCTGAAACATGCAGGTTTCACACTGGGAAACCTGCTGACGGTGTTCCCGAAAGGAACCAGGGAAACCTGATAACGGTGTTCCCGAAAGGAACCAGGGAAACCTGCTGACCATGTTCCCGAAAGGAACCAGGGAAACCTGCTGACGGTGTTCCTGAAAGGAACCAGGGAAACCTGCTGACGGTGTTCCCGAAAGGAACCAGGGAAACCTGCTGACGGTGTTCCCGAAAGGAACCAGGGAAACCTGCTGACGGTGTTCCTGAAAGGAACCAGGGAAACCTGCTGACGGTGTTCCCTGAAAGGAACCAGGAAACCTGCTGACGGTGTTCCTGAAAGGAACCTGAAAGGGGAAACCTGCTGACGGTGTTCCCGAAAGGAACCAGGGAAACCCTGCGTGTTGAAACCGTGTTCCCGAAAGGAACCAGGGAAACCTGCTGACGGTGTTCCTGAAAGGAACCAGGGAAACCTGCTGACGGTGTTCCCGAAAGGAACCAGGGATACCTGCTGACGGTGTTCCTGAAAGGAACCAGGGAAACCTGCTGACGGTGTTCCTGAAAGGAACCAGGGAAACCTGCTGACGGTGTTCCTGAAAGGAACCAGGGAAACCTGCTGACGGTGTTCCCGAAAGGAACCAGGGAAACCTGCTGACGGTGTTCCTGAAAGGAACCAGGAAACCTGCTGACGGTGTTCCCGAAAGGAACCAGGGGACGCGGGTGGTCCTGGAAATGACTGCAGTTCTCCAGGGACACAACATAACGCAACAATTTCTTCACCTCATATGCTTTTGGTCAGAAGCTGCTCCAAAAAAATGACCATGGTAGGGACGGTCAGAAGGAACAAGCCTGAGTTGCCTCCTGCCTTACACATTACCAAGGACAGGGATAATTTTTCCTCTAAATTTGCCTTCACCGATATACCCACTCTTGTGTCCTACTGCCCGAAGAAAAAGAAGAATGTGCTCATGATGACAACTCTGCACAGGGATGCCGCTGTGAGTACCAGGGAGGACAGGAAGCCCAACGCTGTCCTGGATTACAACAGGAACAAAGAGGAGCTGACAACCTTGATAAGTTTCATGTACTTTTTTTCTGTTACCAGATTGTTTTATCTGCATCATAAAAATAAGACATGTTGTTTGGTGAAATGCTCATTGAATTTGTGAACAATATGGAGTCAATTCTATTCATTTAAATATGTAAATATGTTTTAGATGTGATAAATTAAACAACCCTTTGATGTAATTTTTCACATGTTACTATGCAAAGTATCACTTGTATGTTATTTTATTCACTGATTGTTGCACTTTTGCAGGTTACTGGCACATACTCTTAAAGGGTATGACGGCACGTTGGCACAACGTGGTGTTCTTCAACTTCCTAAATGTGTCGGCCTACAACAAGTTTGTGGAACACAGAATTAATTCACATGAAATGAACACTACAGGAGGGTTAAGAAGAAAAAAAACGGTCCGTCCTTTTAAGGTCAACTATCAGGAATCAAGGTAAGACCCAGATGCAGACTGCGTCGAAGTAACAATGTTTATTACAGCAACAGGGGCAGAGGAACAGGACAGCAGGCAGGTTCAGGTCAGGCAGAGGTCGGAAATCCAGAGGTGGGGCAAAGGTACAGGACGGCAGGCAGGCTCAGGGTCAGGCAGAGTGGTCAGTGGGTGGGTAGAGGGTCAGGATAGGCAAGGGTCAAAAACCAGGAGGACGAGAAAAGAGAGACTGGGGAAAAGCAGGCGCTGACACAAAACCGCTGGTTGGCTTGACAAACAAGACAAACTGGCAACAGACAAATAGAGAACACAGGTATAAATACACAGGGGATAATGGGGAAGATGGGCGACACCTGGAGGGGGGTGGAGACAATCACAAGGACAGGTGAAACAGATCAGGGTGTGACAGTTGACTCTGTTACATGAACTGAACTCTTGTTTTAATATGGTGAAACTATTCCTTTTTTATTATTATTATTATTCAAAGGAAACATTGAACATCTAATAGTCAAATCATAGTATAAAAGCAATTGAGCTGCTTCTACTCTTTTTGGCCATTTTCTGGTGTTTTGTGGTGGAGAACTGAGTGGGTCGATCATAACATAGATAGGCAGGCTAGAAATGTTTTAACAATTACATTTTTGGGGTTGTTGCTTGCATTCAATTGCCCCTCCCTGTTGCACACAACGAGCTTCCATTCCCCCTGTCACAAGGGGATTTATGGCTGATTTAAGATGCAATTGTCAAGCCTGTTACAGTCAATTCTGTTTCAATCGAATTGAATGACAACAAAGACAGAATACAATATGGAATTTTATTGAATAGTTTGGGGTATGGCCTCATCTCAGAGGAATCAGATGCTGATGACAGGTTGCCCTATGCTGGGCAGGTTCCAATGACAGGCCTTCAGTTGTTGGTGTTGGGGAGGTGGAAGGTCATTGGAAGACTGATTAGGAAACAGTTAACACTACCGTATGGATATCTGCTATGCCTGTGAGATAGGAAGTGATGTCAATTATATTGTGCTTACTAGATTAATTTAATTAAAGTGACAAGCCATTCTGACCAGCCTTCCTGATGGAACCTTCATAAATGACATTACTTTATTTGACACTTAATAGGCACTTCCTATAGTCATATTTCTTGTTAACGTCTTGAGATGGGAAAACTGAAGTTGAACATGTGCTCTTTATAACAGAATAGCAAATTTGGGAGAAATCAAATGTTGTTTTTCACCAAGATACATAGTTCAAAAGGCAACAAATTAGTGTAATGACCCACTTACAAGTATATATTGTGTATTACTTGGTTTGGGTTAAGGAATTAGAGGTGGAGGAGGCTCTACCTCTACAAGTTTTCATGTTGCTTTGTTGAGGAGTAGGAAGTAGGAGTGGGGACTGTACTGACACATTGCTTGCCTCCAGTTCATGGTTGATGGCCATGAACTGGTGGTTGCATCCATACCCATCAGGGATCAGGAAGAATCAGAGTCTGACATGACAGATTGGCCTGGTGGCACAGGTAGTGTGGAGCTATGTGCTCTTACTTGACCTTCTATTGGAAAAGCCTCCAAGACCACACATCACTATACCAGTAGAGAACACAGACCACACATCACTATACCAGTAGAGAACACAGATCACACACACATGTCACTATACCAGTAGAGAATGCAGACCACACATCACTATACCAGTAGAGAACACAGATCACACATCACTATACCAGTAGAGAGATACCAGTAGAGAACACAGACCACACATCACTATACCAGTAGAGAACACAGACCACATGTCACATGTTACACATCACCAGTAGAGAACACAGATCACACGTCACTATACCAGCAGAGAACACAGATCACCACATGTTCACTATACCAGCAGGGAACACAGACCACACGTCACTATACCAGTAGAGAACACAGATCACACATGTTACTATACCAGCAGAGAACACAGATCACACATGTCACTATACCAGTAGAGAACACAGATCACACATGTTACTATACCAGCAGAGAACACAGATCACACATGTTACTATACCAGCAGAGAACACAGATCACACATGTTACTATACCAGCAGGGAACACAGATCACACATGTCACTATACCAGTAGAGAACACAGACCACACATCACTATACCAGTAGAGAACACAGACCACACATCACTATACCAGTAGAGAACACAGATCACACATGTCACTATACCAGCAGAGAACACAGATCACACATGTCACTATACCAGCAGAGAACACAGATCACACATGTCACTTTACCAGCAGGGAACACAGATCACACATGTCACTATACCAGCAGAGAACACAGATCACACATGTCACTATACCAGCAGAGAACACAGATCACACATGTTACTATACCAGCAGAGAACACAGATCACACATGTTACTATACCAGCAGGGAACACAGATCACACATGTCACTATACCAGCAGAGAACACAGATCACACATGTCACTATACCAGCAGAGAACACAGATCACACATGTCACTATACCAGCAGGGAACACAGATCACACATGTCACTTTACCAGCAGAGAACACAGATCACACATGTCACTATACCAGCAGAGAACACAGATCACACATGTCACTATACCAGCAGAGAACACAGATCACACATGTCACTATACCAGCAGAGAACACAGATCACACATGTCACTTTACCAGCAGGGAACACAGATCACACATGTCACTATACCAGCAGGGAACACAGATCACACATGTCACTTTACCAGCAGGGAACACAGATCACACATGTTACTATACCAGCAGGGAACACAGATCACACATGTCACTTTACCAGCAGGGAACACAGATCACACATGTTACTATACCAGCAGGGAACACAGATCACACATGTTACTATACCAGCAGGGAACACAGATCACGCAACATTAATTATAGATTTTCTTCGTCTTTGCTTTATCATCAAATCAAATAATAACACTGATGAGTTTTGTCGACATAGAACTGACATTGATCAAATAGCCACCACTATAGTTGTTTTCTGCAGGTACTAAAATCCCAGCTATAGTCATGAAAAGGTCCATTTATGTCCAGTGGGATTTTAATGTTCTTTTGGCTTGAGGTTCAATTTCCTTTTCCTGGTCTGAGATTCCATCTGTGTCTGTTATTAGGGAGCTGTGGTCAGCAGTATGGTATTGATACACAGGCCTGTCCTCAGGGCAGGGGGATGGTAGTAGTGATAGTGGTGATAGGGATTCATTTATTGAGCTGGTCCTGTGGTCCCGCACTAGCTGGACTGGACTTCACCCTCATTTCAACAGTTGGTCTTCTTATTTATCACTGCCCACGGCTATTATTCACCTTAAGCTCTTCTCTCATTTTTATCTATTCTCTTCTCTCTTCTCTTCTCTTCTCTTCTCCCCATGTTCAGTGAGGACTCATACCACTCAGCAACTCCTAATCTGACACAGACAGTTTCTCACTTTCCTCTCCATCCCTTATACAGTCAGTGAGTCTGAATAGCATGCTTGGTTGGAATTAAGCAATCCATGGCATGCCTGAAATGTAAGAAAATTACACATTGCACTTTGCAGTGCTGATAAGCCTGAATTGGAGTCTTCTTTGTCAGAAGCCCTAACAAGGAAGACTATTCAACTCAAAGCTTCTCCTAGGCAGGGGGACCAGATTTATTGTCTTTCTTCTGGTTTTGTTTTATATGTAAATGCAATCGTATATTGATTAGACATTTGTCTTCCAAGCTGTTGAGGTCCTGTTGGGGGTCTGGAGGCACTCGGAAAGGTCTGCTGGGGCGCACGTGTACCAGAGGGGCAAGAATTGGAGGGAGATAGGAGAGAGGCCCCCCATCCCACAGGTCATTGATTGGATCTCTGTCTGTTGAAGAACACAGAGATGAAATCAGTGAAGATGCACACACAGACACACACGTGCCACACAGACATATACGGCAACACACACACACACACAGCCTGTGCCTGTTGAATAGCAGGAGACCAGGTGAGGAATATTGATCAGTAAATGAAAGAGAGAGAGAAAGAGAAAGAGAGAGAGGGAGAGAGAGAGAGATATGGGGGTAGGGATAGAGGGAGAGAAAGAGGGAGAGAGACGGGGGAGATAGAGGGGAGAGAGGGATAGAAAGGGAGAGAGTGATAGAGAGGCATAAAGGGAGAGAGAGAGAGAGGGATAGAGAGGCATAAAGGAGAGAGAGAGAGAGAGGGAGGGAGAGAGAGAGAGAGAGAGAGGGGGGATAGAAAGGGAGAGAGGGATAGAGAGGCATAAAGGGAGGAGAGAGAGAGAGAGAGAGAGAGAGAGAGAGAGAGAGAGAGAGAGAGAGAGAGGGATAGAGAGGAATAAAGGGAGAGAGAGAGAGAGACAGAGAGAAAGACAGAGACAGAGAGCGAGAGAGAGAGAGGGGGGGAGGGAGGAGAAAGGATAGGGGTGAGGATGGAGAGAATAAGAGATGCACGCAAGGAGGCGCACACGCACACACACTCACACACAGGTCCCAGTGCTGGGGAGCTGCTCAGTGTGAAATGTTTTCTAATGATCAGAGCGGCAGATGGCAGAGATACAGACACATATGTTCCCAGCGCATCCCAAGCCTGCCTTACTCTGTCAATGATGCATTCGTTTGCTGTTTATTTGTTGTTTGTTTGGATGTTAGTTTGTGCTTAATACTCAGCAGTGGTGGTCGGTGACGTTTAAGATGAGGGAGGACGATACATTTTTTTTATGATTATGGCCTTATTTCTATTACAGCATTCACCCAGCTCAATGTATCATTGATAGGTTTAGGCTACTACAAGATACTTGAATTCTCCCTATACACATCATGCGATTGCTACAACCTGGCCTATGAATTAAAGTTTACAACAAAGGTGCACAGTTCGAGAGAAACATTTGAGTAATTAAGGTGACAGACAGTGACACATTAAATAGCGCCATGCACACTCTTGCCTGCATCTAGCTGATCTAGCAGGTAATCATTAGTCCAACAGTTGCAAATGAGTATTTTTATTGGACAAATTTAGGTAACTTTCATTCCGTTTGCGTCCATTTAAAAAACGTTTTTCAACAGAAGTGGTGGAATGAATACACCCCTGATCATACGCAAACAGCACTATCATTTTTCTTGTCTTATTCCTTCTCTTATTTACGCACTCTCCTCCTCTTACATTTTACCTTCACTTGTGGACATAAGTGCACAACACATCAGCTGTCTGTGACCAGGCGGAAAAAAACATTCCATGCCAAACCTTCATATCACAACCACTAACACACAGCCTACATCGTTGCATTGTCATCATATATGCTAAGTCATAGTCAACGTAGCTACTAGAACTAACGCCTATGAAAACCCGCTACAATCATGCAGTACAGTTTACAGTCAAAAAGCAGTTGATTAGTTACACTGGCGGGCCAGATGGCAATAATTAATCAAATCAAAATCTTACCTTGACCTGGAAGAGTTCCAGTGTTGGATAGTCATAGCCAGCTACTGTAGCTAACATAGCATCCCTCTCTGTTTGAGTCGGGTATTTGAGTAGGCTAAACTAGCTCGCTGTATTTGCTGGCTAAGTGAAAGTGAAAGTGGAAAAAAATACAACAAAGTACATCTCTCTCTCTCTCTCTCTCTCTCTCTCAATTCAATTCAAGGGGCTTTATTAGCCAAAGCAAGTAAAGTAGATAATATACAAAAGTTAAATAAACAATAAAATGAACAGTAAACATTACACTCACAGAAGTTCCAAAAGAATAAAGACCTTACAAATGTCATATTATGTATATATACAGTGTCGTAACGGTGTACAGATGGTTAAAGTACAAAAGGGACAATAAATAAACATAAATATGGGTGGTATTTACAATTGTGTTTGTTCTTCACTGGTTGACCTTTTTTTGTGGCAACAGGTCACAAATCTTGCTGCTGTGATGGCACACTGCCCCGTAGATATGGGAGTTTATTAAAATTGGGATTGTTTTCAAATTCTTTGTGGATCTGTGTAATCTGAGGGAAACATGTATCTCTAATATGGTCATACATTTGGCAGGAGGTTAGGAAGTGCAGCTCAGTTTCCACCTCATTTTGTTGGCAGTGAGCACATAGGCTGTCTTCTCTTGAGAGCCAGGTCTGCAAACGGAGGCTTTTCTCAATAGCAAGGCTATGCTTACTGAGTCTGTACATTGTCAAAGCTTTCCTTAAGTTTGGGTCAGTCACAGTGGTCAGGTATTCTGCCACTGTGTACTCTCTGTTTAGAGGCAAATAGCATTCTAGTTTGCTCAGTTTTTTAATTAATTATTTCCAATATGTCAAGTAATTATCGTTTTGTTATTTCATGATTTGGTTGGGTCTCATGATCCTGGGGCTCTGTGGGGTGTGTTTGTGCTTGTAAACAAAGTCCCAGGACCAGCTTGCTTAGGGGGCTCTTCTCAAGGTTCATCTCTCTGTAGGTGATGACTTTGTTATGTAAGGTTTGGGAATCGCTTCATTTTAGGTGGTGGTAGAATTTAACGGCTCTTTTCTGGATTTGGATAATTAGCGGGTATCGGCCTAATTCATCTCTGCATGCAGTATTTGGTGTTCTACGTTGTACACCGGGGATATTTTTGCAGAATTCTGCATGCAGAGTCTCAATTTGGTGTTTGTACCATTTTGTGAATTCTTGGTTGGTGAGCGGACCCCAGACTTCACAACCATAAAGGGCAATGGGTTCTAAAACTGATTCAAGTATTTTTTGCCAGATCCTAATTGGTATGTCAAATTGATGTTCCTTTTGATGGCATAGAATGCCCTTCTTGCCTTGTCTCTCAGATTGTTCACAGCTTTGTGGAAATGACCTGTGGCACTGATTTTCAGGCCAAGGTTTGTATAGTTTTTTATGTGCTCTAGGGGAACAGTGTCAAGATGGAATTTGTATTTGTGGTCCTGGCGACTGGAACAACATTATTTTGGTCTTACTGAGATTTACTGTCAGGGCCCAGGTCTGGCAGCATATGTGCAGAAGATCTAGGTGCTGCTGTAGGCTCTCCTTGGTTGGTGACAGAAGCACCAGATCATGAGCAAACAGTAGACATTTGACTTCAGATTCTAGTAGGGTGAGGCCGGGTGATGCAGACTTTTCTAGTGCACTCGCCAATTCGTTGATATATATCTTAAAGAGGGTGGGGCTTAAGCTGCATCCCTGTCTCACTCCACGGCCCTATGGAAAGAAATTTGTGAGTTTTTTGCCAATTTTAACCACACACTTGTTGTTTGTGTAGAAGGATTTTATAATGCTGTATGTTTTCCCTCAACACCACTTTCCTTTGTTTTGGTTTGTTTGTTTGTCGATTAGGGTATGCAGGGTGAATACGTGGTCTGTCAAACAGTAATTTGGTAAAAAGCCAATTTGACATTTGCTCAGTACATTGTTTTCACTGAGGAAATGTATGTGTCTGCTGTTAATGATAATTCAGAGGATTTTCCCAAGATTACATATCCCACAGTATTTATTGGGGTCAAATTTGTCTCCACTTTTGTGGATTGGGGTGATCAGTCCTTAGTTACAAATATTGGGGAAGATGTCAGAGCTAAGGATGATGTTAAAGAGTTTAAGTAAAGCCAATTGGAATTTGTTGTCTGTATATTTTGTAATATCATTGAGGATATACCATCAACACCACAGGACTTGTTGTGTTATTTGTATTTTGTCCTGTAGTTCATTCAATGTAATTTGAAGAATCCAGTGGGTTCTGGTGGTCTTTAATAGTTGATTCTAAGATTTGTATTTGATCGTGTGTATGTTTTTGCTTTTAGTTCTTTGGTATAGGGCCAAAAAGATTGGAGAAGTGGTTGATCCATACATCTCCATTTTGGATAGATAACTCTTCATGTTGTTGTTTGTTTAGTGTTTTGCAATTTTCCCAGAAGTGGTTAGAGTCTATGGATTCTTCATTTACATTGAGCTGATTTCTGACGTGCTGTTCCATCTTTTTCCGTAGTGTATTTCTGTATTATTTTAGTGATTCCCCATAGTGAAGGCGTAGACTCAGGGTTTCCGGGTCTCAATGTTTTTGGTTGGACAGGTTTCTCAATTTCTTTCTTAGATTTTTGCATTCTTCATCAAAACATTTGTCATTGTTGTTCATTTTCTTCAGTTTTCTATTTGAGATTTTTAGATTTGATAGGGAAGCTGAGAGGTCAAATATACTGTTTAGGTTTTCTACTGCCAAGTTTACACCTTCACTATTACAGTGGAACGTTTTGTCCAGGAAGTTGTCTAAAAGGGGTTGAATTTGTTGTTGCCTAATAGTTTTTTGGTAGGTTTCCATACTACATTCCTTCCATCTATAGCATTTCTTAATATTTCTCAGTTCCTTTGGCTTTGATGCCTCATGATTGAGTTTTGCTCTGTTCAAGTAGACTGTGATTTTGTTGTGGTCTGATAAGGGTGTCAGTGGGCTGTCTTTGAACGCTCTGAGAGACTCTGGGTTGAGGTCAGTGATAAAGTAGTCTACAATGTTACTGCCAAGAGATGAGCTATAGGTGTACCTGTCATGAATCCCGCCAAAGATGGTTCCTCTTCCTGTTCGTGCGGCACTCGGCCGTCGTCGTCGCCGGCCTACTAGCTGCCAACAATCTCCCTTTCTGTTTCAGTTAGTTTGGTCTGATTAGTTTCACCTGTTTCTTGTTTGGGTTTTGTTTTGGGCTATTTAAAACCGGTACGCCCGCCTGCTTTTGTGTGGCCTTGTTTTTCTGTTCATGTGTGTGGATTTATGTGGATTCCTTTTTCCGGACGGTTTCGTCCTGTTTTGTGGACTTGGTTATTTATGCGCCCTTGTGTTTGGCGTGACCGTTACTCTGTTACTGGAATAAAAACCCACGTTTGAACTAACTCTGCTCTCTGCACCTGACTCCTCCACCCACTACTCCTAGAAGCCATGACAGTACCTACCATAGGAGTCCTCTTGAAGCCTACCATTGACTATGTACATACCCAGCGTGCGACAGAGCTGCAGGAGTTCTGATCCGTTTTTGTTGGTTATGTTGTCATAGTTGTTCCTAGGGGGGGCGTATGGGGGAGGGAATGCTGTCACATCCAGACAGGTGTTTGTCCCCCTGAGTGCTGAGGGTGTCAAGTTCTTGTCCGGTTCTGGCATTTAGGTCGCCACAGACTGGTACATGGACCTGGAATCCCTGGGCCTGGAAATGATTGAATTCCCCCTCCTGGATGGAGAAGCTGTCTTCATTAAAGTATGAGGATTCTAGTGGCAGGATATAGAAGCACACAGGAGGAGCACATTTCCTTTTGAATTTCTAGCCAAATGTATAGTGTTCCTGTTTTGATTAATTTAACGTAGTGAGTTAGGTCTGCTCTATACCAAATTAGCATACCCCCTTAGTCCCTTCCCTGTTTCACACCTGGTCGTTTGGTGGATGGGACTACCATCTCTTTGTAACCTAGAGGTCATTTTTAAAGAAAGATATTTTTTGAAAAATGTTTTACTATTCTCTTTGAGTCAACGACTCACTACATTTTATGCACTGCAGTGCTAGCTAGCTGTAGCTTATGCTTTCAGTACTAGATTAGTTCTCTGATCCTTTGATTGGGTGGACAACATGTCAGTTCATGCTGCAAGAGCTCTGATATGTTGGAGCATGTCCTCTGAAAGAATTACTGTGTAAGTTTATGGAAGGGGGTGAGAACCATGAGCCTTCTAGGTTTTGTATTGAAGTCAATGTACCCGGAGGAGGATGGAAGGATCCTCTGGCTACACCGTGATGCTACCCTACGGTGCTGTTGAGGCTACTGTAGACCTTCATTTCAAAATAGTGTGTTTTAATCAATTATTTTGTGACATTAAAATATTTAATATAGTTCTATCTAAAAAGGATCACTTTTTTTAATGTTCCAGTGTTAAAAAATAATTAATTAACTTAATTAACTTCCTCCACTGAGGAGCCTCCACTGATACTCAGGTATTAGGCCCTCGTTGGAAAAATGTACTGTAAGTATGGAAAGGTGTATCTAGAAAAAAACGTCAAACTAAATTGAAGTTAAATAAAATGTTCGATAACAAATGTGTTTAAATTTAGATGATATGCTAGATATACAAAAGTATGTGGACATGTCTTCAAATGAGTTGATTCGGCTGACAGGTGTATATAATTGAGTACACAGCCATAAACTCTCCAAAGACAAACATTGGCAGTAGAATGGCCTTACTGAAGAGCTCCGTGACTTTCAACATGGCACAGTCATAGGATGTCACCTTTCCAACAAGTCAGTTTTTCTAACTTCTGCCCTGCTAAAGCTTCCCCGGTCATCTGTAAGTGCTGTTATTGTGAAGTGGAAACATCTAGAGGCAACAACAGCTCAGCTGCGAAGTAGTAGGCCACACAAGCTCACAGAACGGGACCGCCGAGTGCTGAAGCATTAGAAAAATAATCTGTCCTCGGCAACACTCACTACCGAGTTCCGAACTGCCTCTAAAAGCAACATCAACACAATAACTGTTCGTTGGGAGCTTCATGAAATGGGTTTCTGTGGCCTAGCAGCCGCACACAAGCCTAAGATCACCATGTGCCATGCCAAGTGTCCGCTGGAGTGGCGTAAAGCTCACCGCGATCGGACTCTGGAGCAGTGGAAACACGTTTCCTGGAGTGATGAGTCCGAGGGACGATGCCAGGATGCCAGGAGAAACGCTACCTGCCCCAATGCATAGTGCCAATTGTAAGGTTGGATGGAGGAGGAATAGTGGTCTGGGGATGTTTTTCATGGTTCGGTCCCCTTAGTTCCTGTGAAGGGAAATCTTAATGCTACAGCATACAACGACATGCTGGACGATTCTGTGCTTCCCACTTAGTGGTAACAGTTTTGGGAATGCCATTTCCTGTTTCAGCATGACAATTCCCCTGTCCACAAAGCAAGGTCCATACAGAAATGGATTGTTGAGATCTTAGTGGAAGAACTTGACTGGCCTCCACAGAGCCCTGACCTCGACCGCAATGCACACCTTTGGAATGAATTGGAACGCTGAATGTGAGCCAGGCCTAATCTCCCAACGTCAGTGCGGAAAGCCTTGCATCTAAAGGAAAGCCTTGCCAAAAGAGTGTAGGCTGTTATAGCAGCAAATTGAGGGACCAACTCCATATGAATGTCCATGATATTGGAATGAGACGTTCAATATGCAAGTGTCCACATACCTTTGGTAATGTCGTGTATCTGCTACATACATCCAAGGAGTGTTGTTTTTTTAGGAGTGTTGTTTTGGTTGGAGTTGAGTCCCCATGCAGCCTTGTCTCTGTCAACACAGGAGTAAATTATGACACCACTGACTGACGACCAGAGAAACTAAACTAAAGTTTACAGTGCTTAGGTCCCCTTGGCCCAACCAAGCTAGCCAGCCAGCCGAGCCAGGTGAGAGAGAACACCCCCTCCACCGTCTCTCTCCCCAGGAATGTTAGGGGGTACAATCACAATGTTGACCCAGACTGGGCTGTCATTCAAGGGGAAGAAGGTCTGGAAGTCCCGGGTCTTCTGTCCATATCTTTACGTCCTCTGGTCTTCGACAGCTGCTCCCCCCGTGGCTATGGGAGCCCAGAGATATGGGGGGACAGGTGCTACCAGGACCTTTCTGGGGGTTTCGTGGTATACAAGAGAGGTCTTCATGGTTTCAACAGATCCAAAATTCCGAGATCCGAACCTGGAACAGAGGGGGTTCAGAGGTCCTACATTTTGACTTTTGTCTTGGATCTGGGTTGGGTCTTATATTTTTGCCTTGGGTCTCTGGTATGTGTAATTAAAATGTATTTACCACCTGGAGACGATCGGATCAGTCCTCTGTTCATTTAGTGCTTGTGTGATGAGAACTGCGCAAGCTTGTTATCTGTGTCAGCAAATTGCAATTCCATAAAACGTATAACTTAAGTCCAGCAGAAATTGATCCCGACTGCTCATCTCATGTTCGCCTGCTGCTGAGGAGAAAGAGATGAGAGAGAGGTAAAAATGAAAGTTAATGGAGAAAGAGTAGAGTGAAAAGTAGCCGACAAAGGGAATGTCCTCGAGGACAAGTTTTAATATGGTAGTAGACAAAGATGAGAAGAACTTTGGCGTGGCCAAATGGACTGTGTGCAACTCGTTATTCATGTTTGATGAAATTATTTCTCCCTTTAATTTGTTTATTTTTGTATTTATTAGTAATTGCTTAGTCATTATTATTGTAAATCGTTATTATTATTATTATTATTACTGTAGGCCTATTTAATCACCTAAACCAGTTCTTTAAATAGCAAATGCAAAAAGTGTTTTGTTTAATTTTGTTGAGAAATCTTTGTTGGTTAAATTAAGATTGAACTGTCTTTTACATTTTGTGCTCCGTATTTAGTTTAAGGTTAAAAGTAGGCTTGTTGTAATAGAAATAGCATTCGCCTGTTGCTGTCATTTGCTGGGTAGGGCTATGGTAGGCAGTCATCTTTGTTGGTAATAGCTGCAATATAAGGTTATTCAAAACTGTAATGTTGTCTTTGCCACAATATAATAGAATTTAAGTTAGTCCTACTATGCTACACACACTCAAACCATGAATTGAAAAAACCAAAGAGGGCAAAATGCTAAGCTTCATTTAATACTGCAATATAATAACCGGTCCGTATTTTCCCAATAAACAGTAACTTAACTTACTTTTGATATTACCCAGTTTTAAGCAACTTTTTAAGGTTAGGTGTTGTGTGGCTATTTTTAAGCTTAGCTAGGCAACTGCAGGCCTATGAAGGAAGTGTGCACTGCCACTCCACCTGACTTCAACAGTTGAACTTGAGGCAAGGAAGAATGTTTTAGGCCTACCAGAGTTACTCCTTTAATCTGACAATGCAATACTTCTCTTTATAAAAAATATTCTGATAGAACACCTATGAATTATCCTCCTTCTATACACCTACACTACCGGTCAAAAGTTGTATAACACCTACTCATTCAAGGGTTTTCTTTATTTGTACTATTTTCTACAGTGTAGAATAATAGTGAAGACATCAAAACTATGAAATAACACATATGGAATAATGTAGTAACCAAAAAAGTGTAAAACAAATCAAAAATATATTTGAGATTCTTCAAATAGCCAGCCTTTGCCTTGATGACAGCTTTGCACATTCTTGGCATTCTCTCAACCAGTTTCACCTGGAATGATTTTCCAACAGTCTTGAAGGGGTTCCCACATATGCTGAGCACTTGTTGGCTGCTTTTCCTTCATTCTGCGGTCCAATTCAGCCCAAACCATCCCAATTTGGTTCTAGACATTCAGTGATCATCCGTTCACCCACACCGGGTCTCATCTTACATTTGGACTCCAGACCAAAGGACACATTTCCACCAGTCTAATGTCCATTGCTCGTGTTTCTTCTCCCAAGCAAATCTCTTATTATTATTGGTGTCCTTTAGTAGTGGTTTCTTTGAGGTATTTTGACCATGAAGGCCTGATTCACACAGTCTCCTCTGAAAAATTGACATTGTGATGTGTCTGTTACTTGAATTCTGTGAAGCATTTATTTGGGCTGCAATTTCTGAGATTGGTATCTCTACTGAACTTATCCTCTGCAGCAGATGTAACTCTGGGTCTTCTATTCCTGTGACGGTCCTCATGAGAGCCACTTTCAATATAGCGCTTGATGGTTTTTTTGACTGCACTTGAAGAAGTTTTCAAAGTTCTTGACATTTTCCATATTGACTGACCATGTCTTAAAGTAATGATGGACTATCATTTCTCTTTGCTTATTTGAGCTGTTCTTGCCATAATATGGACTTGGTCTTTTACCAAATAGGGCTATATTCTGTATACCCCCCCCCCTACCTTGTCATAACACAACTGATTTACAAATTAACTTTTAAGAAGGCACACCTGTTAATTGAAATGCATTCCAGGTTACATCTGCACCTGCCACGCCCTCTACTGCTCATCCTGTGTCTCCCTAACCTGCCGCCACTCCCCCAGTGCTCTCTTTTCCTTTTTTCTCTTTGTGTGTGTGTGATTGTGTGGACGGAGACAGGTGTGCTGGAGGCAGAGCAGATCCCCACTAGCTGTAACCTGTTCCATAATCAAGACCTCTACAAATACTGAGCCCTGCCACTTCCACGCTGCCAGATCATAATCTCTGCTCAGTCAGTGTGCATTGTTTTAGCCATTTGTTCCAGCTTAGATCCTGTTTTCGTGTTATGCCGGTTTTCCCTTGCCTTACGCTGTTTAACTCTCCGTTACAGTTGTTCCCGCTCTGACTCTGGTCCCCGTTTCCAGTCACACATCTCATCAGTCCTCCTACTCTGTCCTGGACCCCCCGCTCTACTGCTTCTTTGGATTCCTCTCCGGACCTGCTTACCCAGTCCTAACTCCCCTCGCTCCAGAATCAGCCTCTGCACCTGGTTTCCTGCAACCCACCCCATCTTCCCCCTGTGTTTCAATAAATACCTTGGTTTCTTCATCCCAGTCTCCTCGTCTGAGTCTGGTCTTGGGTTCACCTGCTGCGCTCTGCGTGACACTACCTCGTGAAACTGGTTGAGAAAATGCCAAGGGTGTCCAAATGCTGTCATCATTGCAAAGGGTGGATATTTGAAGAATATAACATATATTTGATTTGTTTAACACTTTTTTGGTTACTACATGATTCATAGTTTGATGTCTTCACTATTATTGTACAATGTAGAACAGAGTAAAAATAAAGAAAAAACCTTGAATGAGTTGGTGTTCTAAAACTTGTGCCTTGTAGGATGATATCAAATCAAAACAAAGTTTATTTTTCACATGCACCAAATACAACAGGTGTAGACCTTACCGTGAAATGCTTACTTACAAGCCCGTAACCAACAATGCCGTTTTGAGAAAATAGAGTTAAGAAAATATTTACGAAATAAACATATGTGAAAAAATATCTGTATGGCAGTAGTAGCTTATCTGACATGTATAAAGAAGTCGATGTTGGGAACATGGTGCCGGCATCTCTCTATCTTCCCCTCGGTCTGTCTAGGGCTAGGCCTAAGCTTGTCTCCCTTAATATTCATTTTTTCAATAGTAATATCATAAAGTGGGCACCTAAGACTATAGGTCTACATGTATGCAATGCCCTGAGGCATTTAGCTCTCAAATCTCCAACAGCTAAGCTGTGAGGAAAGACAATTCATGTTTCAGGAAAGTAAAAACCAATTAAACAGTAGACTCAAGTTTTGAAGATGCTACACATTGAAATAAAATGTTTTTTTTGTAATTTGTTACAGGCAGTTTTTAAGGACACATAACTGGATCATTTGGCCAATATCGCTTGCTTATTGATGGAGCTGGCAGCGTCCAGTTGGAGGTTTCTTTCTACTCTCTAAACTGAATGGGTCTCTCCGATCCGAACCAGCACGGGTCTGTTTGGGTCAGTTTTCCACAGTCCTTTTCGGAAACAGGTCTGACTATCCTTGGGTCCATTCAGAACGGGTCTCTATTAAATAATTTATGCATGTCGGGTCGGGTCGGGTGGGAAAGCAATGGATCCATTTCGGAACAGGTCCAAAATGACCTCTAGTATACAGTTCATTCAGCCACAGTGTTGTCTGTTACAGTGTTAGGAGGCAGGTAGCCTAGCGTTTAATTTTTTTAAAGATGAGCCAGGTTTACAAAAGTTACTCACACAAGGAGATGTATCCTCCCATGCCCCTCGTCATCATCTCAGTCTGAGACACTAACACAACACACACAGACATTGACACTTGCTCCGTCGCTCACCCTTGGCTTACCTTACACTACGACTTCTGTCACCTCCCTCTCAGGTGTGAGCTGCAGCCTTGGCGTTTTACTCTTCACTTATTTATTCATCTATCTGGGCCTGATGATTTCTTCTCTCATCTCTCCGTACTCTATGTTTGCATCCAAAATGACACCCTATTCCCTATTATTATAATAAATAGTGCACTACTTTAAACCAGAGAGTAGTGAACTATGTAGAGAATTGGGTGCCGTTTGGGACGCACACTCACTCCTGTCTTCTCTTCTCTCCGTACTCTCCTCTCCTGGTTTCACAGTGTTCAGGGATCTCTCTCTCTCTATTCTATTATTCATGTCTGCTCAGGCTACAGCAGTAATCCTGACTGACACTAAAAGTCTGTGTAGATTTAGCGTCATGAAACTTTCATCATTAAATGTACAGTCGAACTCTCTCGCCTTCTCACTCTCACTTTCGTTTTCTTTCTCTCGCTCAGTCTCCAGCTCTCTCTCAGCACTTTCCATCAGGATTCTGCTAGCTCCATTCCCTCACACCCCTCACACGTACACAGTTGATGAAATGGTGTACATCATCCTGCCATCTGGGCTGATGGGTGTGTTTACTGAGACACCTCTAGACTCTGTGCTCTACGCTGGCCAGGCGGACGTGCTGCTCAGGCCGACGGGTCAATGGATACAGTAGTTGAGGAGGAAGGTGGGGGAGAAGTCACCAGTTGAACACACATCAGCTGCTGTCCACACTCACTAACAAGACATTTCACCCTGGAACTGTTTTGTCCTCTCTCTTCCTCGGAATCCTGTGGGCAACACTTGGGTCCGTGCTATCTGGGATCCTTGGGACATCCCTACCCCATTGAAGTTGAAATGTAAATGGTTAAGGTAAGGGTTACGATTATGGTTAGGTAAGGGTTATGGCTATTGTTAAGGTTAGGATTAGGGGAAGGGTACAGGGTAAAGGTTAGGGTTAGGGTAGGGACGTCCCAATGAACCAGGATAGCACTAACCACATGTCAAGGAGATGACTGTTTGTTTCACTGTCTCCAGGCTGGTACTCACATTTTTATCAATTTAAACATGAAAAAAATACAAAACAAAATGACAAAATAATGAACAAGATATGTAAGATTTTAGTATGGTGAGGCCTGTCTGTCTGGGCCCTGGATTACACTGTCAGACTTGATTTTAGTGAGCCTAAAGGACAACCATTTGTTTCCTTGTTTCCTTGTCCATTCTGATCAAATCAGTCTTATGGTACAATATGTCCTATTCATTCATGCAGGTTCCCCCTGACATCCTCATCCTCGTTTGATGATTGTGCTATTAACATTTAGCAACATTAAGCTAGGACTGGCTACCACATCCTGCCGGAGAATATACCACACAAGCAGCTGCCTTGCCCACGGCCAGGACCGACCAGCACAGAGAGGAAAGCCATAATGGAAAATAATCATCATGGCCTGTGGGGAGGGAGAGAGAGAGAGAGAGAGAGAGAGAGAGAGAGAGAGAGAGAGAGAGAGAGAGAGAAAGACTGAGGGAAAAATGTTTAAAATTATTGGAGGGAGACAAAAACACTTCATGCAGTACACTCGTCACTCACTCCTACTCCCTCAAACCAGCCATTTGTATGGAGGAAGAACCAGATAATGACTTTGCAATGTGCTCATTTATTTTATGACAGTGCTGGTATTCTTCTTTCCCTATGGCATTTTTCTTTCAAATTTAAGCGACGACACAGAAAACAATCCTTCTAGTTCAATTAAAAACCCACTGAACCATTCTAGAGAGTAATCTGGCGATAAGGCGCTTTTGGCATGGCCCCGGCCTCCGTATCTGTTCATTCTCTCTGACTTGATGAGAAAGGAGCAGGGGCAGAGGGGAGAGGGGGTTGATCAACTTTCAATGCTCATCGACGTAGATTCATCACGCGTTAAGTGCCAGCCACTGTAGCAGTATTAACAGGCTGTATAAACAACCTCCTTATCAGGGAGAGAGAGAAAAAGGCTCTTTAATTGGCTGTCAGGGTGATTTCTCTGTGAAGCTCCAGTAGTATCAAGGAGGGCGGGAGGGAGGCAGACAGAGAGGGAGGCGGACAGGGAGGGAGGCAGACAGGGAGGGAGGGAGGCAGGGAGGGAGGCGGACAGGGAGGGAGGCGGACAGGGAGGGAGGGAGGCAGGGAGGGAGGGAGGCAGGGAGGGAGGCGGACAGGGAGGGAGGCGGACAGGGAGGGAGGGAGGCAGGGAGGGAGGGAGGCAGGGAGGGAGGCGGACAGGGAGGGAGGCAGACAGGGAGGGAGGGAGGCAGGGAGGGAGGGAGGCAGGGAGGGAGGCGGACAGGGAGGGAGGCGGACAGGGAGGGAGGCAGACAGGGAGGCGGACAGGGAGGGAGGCGGACAGGGAGGGAGGGAGGCAGGGAGGGAGGCAGGGAGGGAGGCGGACAGGGAGGGAGGCAGACAGGGAGGGAGGCAGGGAGGGAGGCGGACAGGGAGGGAGGCGGACAGGGAGGGAGGGAGGCAGGGAGGGAGGGAGGGAGGGAGGCGGACAGGGAGGGGGCGGACAGGGAGGGAGGGAGGCGGACAGGGGGAGGGAGGGAGGGAGGGCGGACAGGGAGGGAGGGGGGAGGGAGGGAGGGAGGGGAGGGAGGGAGGCGGACAGGAGGGAGGGAGGGGAGGCGGACAGGGAGGGAGGCGGACAGGAGGGAGGGAGGCAGGGAGGGAGGGAGGGAGGGAGGCGGGGGCGGACAGGGAGGGAGGGAGGGAGGCGGACAGGGAGGGAGGGAGGCAGGGAGGGAGGGAGGGAGGTAGGGAGGGGGCGGACAGGGAGGGAGGGAGGGAGGGAGGGAGGGAGGGAGGGGGAGGGAGGGAGGGAGGGAGGGAGGGAGGGAGGGAGGGAGGGAGGGAGGGAGGGAGGGAGGTGGTCAGGCAAGCCGGGAGTCACAGACTTGCTGATAACTCTGTTTACAAGAGAAACCCATCATTTATTACCTTCTTTTATTCCTACACCTTTTCCTCCCATTCCTCATTCACCTAATCCTTCTCCACCTGCCTCTCTTCCTCTGCCTCCTCCTTCCCCACTCTAGTGTGCTTCACCAGGGAGAAGTCAACATGAAGAGGGCCTGAACCACAGGAAAGAGAACAGTACTTACACTAATGGATGGACGGGAGATGTTTTTAAGGCTTCTTCCTCTTTTCTTATCTCTCTCAATTTTTTGCTCTCTTTTTCTTGTTCCACCTTTTCCCTCTATCTCTCTCTTGCTCCCTCCCTCCATCTACAGTAAATCTCTCTTACACCCTCCATATCTTGTGTTCTCTCTCTCTTTCTTTCTGCTTCTCTCTGTCTCTCCTCCCTCCTTGGCCCATCCTTGACTGCTCCAGCTCTATGTGGAACCCACACCTCCCTGTCCTCCACTACCTCCCCTATCCCTCACCTCCCTCTCCTCCCCTGCCTCTTCCATCCCTCACCTCCCTGTCCTCCCTTGCCTCTCCCATCCCTCACCTTCCTGTCCTCCCCTGCCTCCCCATCCCTCACCTCCCTGTCCTTCACCGCCTCCCCATCCACCACCTCCCTGTCCTCCCTTGCCTCCCCATCCCTGACCTCCCTTGCCTCTCCATCCCTCACCTCCCTGTCCTCCCCTCTCCCCCATCCCTCACCTCCCTATCCTCCCATGCCTCACCATCCACCACCTTCCTGTCCTCCCCCTCCCATCCCTCACCTCCCTATCCTCCCATGCCTCACCATCCACCACCTTCCTGTCCTCCCCCTCCCATCCCTCACCTCCCTATCCTCCCATGCCTCACCATCCACCACCTTCCTGTCCTCCCCTCTCTCCCCATCCCTCACCTTCCTGTCCTCCCCTCTCCCCCATCCCTCACCTCCCTATCCTCCCATGCCTCACCATCCCTCACCTTCCTGTCCTCCCCCTCCCATCCACTTACACTCTTGTAAACTTCTTTCTCCTTAACCTGTAAAACATGCATAGCACATCTTCAGTCATTGATGTGTGGCTTTTTTTCTCTCACAGTGATCCTTTTATACAGGTTACTAACCAACCAACCCTTTGACACCCATGAATAGCCTCAACCTTGTCTCCTATCTCTCCTCCACACTTGTTAGCCCTGCTTAAAGGGCAGGTTGGCATTTATTGAGATGACTCATGTACTGGAGGCAGATATGCAGTGTTCACTAGCTGGCACAGGGAGTTGAGGCTGTGCCTGCCCTCCTAGCTGGCACAGGGAGGTGAGGCTGTGCCCGCCCTCCTTTCGGAAAAGCTGACCACGACTCCATTTTGTTGCTCCCTGCCTATAGACAGAGAATAAAACAGGTCTGTTCAGCGCTGGTCCGACCAATTTGATTCCACGCTTCAAGATTGCTTCGAACACGTGGATTGGGATATGTTCCGCATTGCGGCAAACAACTACAATGATGAATACGCTGATTCGGTGAGCGAGTTTATTAGCAAGTGCATCGGCGATGTCGTACCCACAGCAACGATTAAAACATTCCCAAAGCAGAAACCGTGGATTGATGGCAGCATTCGCGCGAAACTGAAAGCACGAACCACTGCTTTTATCCAGGGCAAGGTGACCGGAAACATGACCGAATACAAACAGTATAGCTATTCCCCCTGCAAGGCAATCAAACAAGCTAAGCGTCAGTATAGAGACAAAGTAGAGTTGCAATTAAACGGCTCAGACACAAGAGGTATGTGGCAGGGTCTACAGTCAATCACGGATTACAAAAAGAAACCCAGCCCCGTCGCGGACCTCGATGTCTTGCTCCCAGACAGACTAAACAACTTCTTTGCTCGCTTTGAGGACAATACAGTGCCACTGACACAGCCCGCTAGCAAAACCTGCGTACTCTCCTTCACTGCAGCCGACGTGAGTAAAACATTTAAACGTGTTAACCCTCGCAAGGCTGCAGGCCCAGACGGCATCCCCAGCCGCGTCCACAGAGCATGCGCAGACCAGCTGTCTGGTGTGTTCACGGACATATTCAATCAATCCTTATCTCCAGTCTGCTGTTCCCACATGCTTCAAGAGGGCCACCATTGTTCCTGTTCCCAAGAAAGCTAAGGTAACTGAGCTAAATTACTAGCACTCACATCAGTCATCATGAAGTGTTTTGAGAGACTAGTCAAGGACCATATCATCTCCACCCTATCCGACACCCTAGACCAACTCCAAATTGCTTACTGCCCCAATAGGTCCACAGACGATGCAATCGCAACCACACTGCATACTGCCCTAACCCATCTGGACAAGAGGAATACATATGTGAGAATGCTGTTCATCGACTATAGCTCAGCATTTAACACCATAGTACCCTCCAAACTCGTCATCAAGCTCGAGACCCTGGGTCTCGACCCCGCCCTGTGCAACTGGGTACTGGACTTCCTGACGGGCCGCCCCCAGGTGGTGAGGGTAGGTAACAACATCTCCACCCCGCTGATCCTCAACACTGGGGCCCCACAAGGGTGCGTTCTGAGCCCTCTCCTGTACTCCCTGTTCACCCACGACTCCGTGGCCAGCATGCCTCCAACTCAATCATCAAGTTTGCGGACGACACAACAGTGGTAGGCTTGATTACCATCAACAACGAGACGGCCTACAGGGAGGAGGTGAGGGCCCTCGGAGTGTGGTGTCAGGAAAATAACCTCACACTCAACATCAACAAAACAAAGGAGATGATTGTGGACTTCAGGAAACAGCAGAGGGAGCACCCCCTTATCCACATCGACGGGACAGTAGTGGAGAGGGTAGTAAGTTTTAAGTTCCTTGGCGTACACATCACGGACAAACTGAATTGGTCCACCCACACAGACAGCCTCAGGAGGCTGAAGAAATTTGGCTTGTCACCAAAAGCACTCACAAACCTTTACAGATGCACAATCGAGAGCATCCTGTCAGGCTGTATCACCGCCTGGTACGGAAACTGCCTGGCCCACAACCGTAAGGCTCTCCAGAGGGTATGAGGTCTGCACAACACTTCACCGGGGGCAAACTACCTGCCCTCCAGGACACCTACACCACCCAATGTCACAGGAAGGCCAAAAAGATTATCAAGGACAACAACCACCCGAGCCACTGCCTGTTCACCCCGTTATCATCCAGAAGGCGAGGTCAGTACAGGTGCATCAAAGCAGGGAACGAGAGACTGAAAAACAGCTTCTATCTCAAGGCCATAAGACTGTTAAACAGCCATCACAAACATCAGAAACAGCCCCCGTGATATGCAGCTGTTCATGGAAGCTAGAAACCATTATACACAGGCAGTTAGAAAAGCCAAGGCTAGCTTTTTCAAGCAGACATTTGCTTCCTGCAACACTAACTCAAAAAAGTTCTGGGACACTGTAAAGTCCATGGAGAATAAGAACACCTCCTCCCAGCTGCCCACTGCACTGAAGATAGGAAACACTGTCACCACTGATAAATCCACCATAATTGAGAATTTCAATAAGCATTTTTCTACGGCTGGCCATGCTTTCCACCTGGCTACTCCTACCCCGGTCAACAGCACTGCACCCCCAACAGCAACTCGCCCAAGCCTTCCACATTTCTCCTTCTCCCAAATCCATTCAGCTGATGTTCTGAAAGAGCTGCAAAATCTGGACCCCTACAAATCAGCCGGGCTAGACAATCTGGACCCTTTCTTTCTAAAATTATCTGTCGAAATTGTTGCCACCCCTATTTCTAGCCTGTTCAACCTCTCTTTCGTGTCGTCTGAGATTCCCAAAGATTGGTAAGCAGCTGCGGTCATCCCCCTCTTCAAAGGGGGGGACACTCTTGACCCAAACTGCTACAGACCTATATCTATCCTACCGTGCCTTTCTAAGGTCTTCGAAAGCCAAGTCAACAAACAGATTACCGACCATTTCGAATCTCACCATACCTTCTCTGCTATGCAATCTGGTTTCAGAGCTGGTCATGGGTGCACCTCAGCCACGCTCAAGGTCCTAAACGATATCTTAACCGCCATCGATAAGAAACATTACTGTGCAGCCGTATTCATTGATCTGGCCAAGGCTTTCGACTCTGTCAATCACCACATCCTCATCGGCAGACTCGACAGCCTTGGTTTCTCAAATGATTGCCTCGCCTGGTTCACCAACTACTTCTCTGATAGAGTTCAGTGTGTCAAATCGGAGGGTCTGCTGTCCGGACCTCTGGCAGTCTCTATGGGGGTGCCACAGGGTTCAATTCTTGGACCGACTCTCTTCTCTGTATACATCAATGAGGTCGCTCTTGCTGCTGGTGAGTCTCTGATCCACCTCTACGCAGACGACACCATTCTGTATACTTCCGGCCCTTCTTTGGACACTGTGTTAACAACCCTCCAGGCAAGCTTCAATGCCATACAACTCTCCTTCCGTGGCCTCCAATTGCTCTTAAATACAAGTAAAACTAAATGCATGCTCTTCAACCGATCGCTACCTGCACCTACCCGCCTGTCCAACATCACTACTCTGGACGGCTCTGACTTAGAATACATGGACAACTACAAATACTTAGGTGTCTGGTTAGACTGTAAACTCTCCTTCCAGACCCATATCAAACATCTCCAATCCAAAGTTAAATCTAGAATTGGCTTCCTATTTCGCAACAAAGCATCCTTCACTCATGCTGCCAAACATAACCTTGTAAAACTGACCATCCTACCAATCCTCGACTTTGGCGATGTCATTTACAAAATAGCCTCCAATACCCTACTCAACAAATTGGATGCAGTCTATCACAGTGCAATCCGTTTTGTCACCAAAGCCCCATATACTACCCACCATTGCGACCTGTACACTCTCGTTGGCTGGCCCTCGCTTCATACTTGTCGCCAAACCCACTGGCTCCATGTCATCTACAAGACCCTGCTAGGTAAAGTCCCCCCTTATCTCAGCTCGCTGGTCACCATAGCATCTCCCACCTGTAGCACACGCTCCAGCAGGTATATCTCTCTAGTCACCCCCAAAACCAATTCTTTCTTTGGCCGCCTCTCCTTCCAGTTCTCTGCTGCCAATGACTGGAACGAATTGCAAAAATCTCTGAAACTGGAAACACTTATCTCCCTCACTAGCTTTAAGCACCAACTGTCAGAGCAGCTCACAGATTACTGCACCTGTACATAGCCCACCTATAATTTAGCCCAAACAACTACCTCTTTCCCAACTGTATTTAATTTTAAATTCATTTATTTATTTTGCTCCTTTGCACCCCATTATTTTTATTTCTACTTTGCACATTCTTCCATTGCAAAACTACCATTCCAGTGTTTTACTTGCTATATTGTATTTACTTTGCCACCATGGCCTTTTTTGCCTTTACCTCCCTTCTCACCTCATTTGCTCACATTGTATATAGACTTGTTTATACTGTATTATTGACTGTATGTTTGTTTTACTCCATGTGTAACTCTGTGTCGTTGTATCTGTCGAACTGCTTTGCTTTATCTTGGCCAGGTCGCAATTGTAAATGAGAACTTGTTCTCAACTTCCCTACCTGGTTAAATAAAGGTAAATAAAAAAATAAAATAAAATAAAATTGAGTGGCTGCTGCCAACACACTGACTCAACTCCAGCCACTTTAATATTGGAAAAATTGATGTAAAAAATGTATCACTAGCCACTTTAAACAATGCCACTTAATATAATGTTTACATACCCTACATTACTCATCTCATATGTATATACTGTACTCTATACCATCTACTGCATCTTGCCATCTTTATGTAATACATGTATCACTAGCCACTTTAAACAATGTCACTTTTATATGTTTACATACCCTACATTACTCATCTCTTATGTGTATACTGTACTCGATACCATCTACTGCATCTTGCCGATGCCGTTCTGTACCATCACTCATTCATATATCTTTATGTACATATTCTTTATCCCTTTACACGTGTGTGTATATAAGGTAGTATTTGTGAATTGTTACGTTAGATTACTCGCTGGTTATTACTGCATTGTCGGAACTAGAAACACAAGCATTTCGCTACACTCGCATTAACATCTGCTAACCATGAGTATGTGACAAATACAATTTGATTTGATTTGAAGTTATAACATCTATTTTAAACCTAACCGTACTGCTAACCCTAATGCCTAACCCTAAACTTAAATTATATTTTTACGATATAGACAATTTTGACTTTGTAGCTGGCCCATCTAATGGAAATGGTTCAGTTCTGCCTCCAGAGCAAGATTCATGACAGTAAACCTACGCTTAAAGGACGATGAATGCTGTAACACCAGACTGTGCATTTGCTTTTATGGCTCAGTATGCAGAGTACATGCATGTTCACACTACGCTCTCAGTGTGTCTGTATTTGTCCCTGTCAAGCTCATGTTACATTAGGGGTCGACTCAGTGCAGACAGTTGCTTGCAATGCTACATCATACCAATCCATAACACTACCAGATCTAAAAGCCATTTTATAATGTCAGACACATCACTACTGTTTCTCCATGCATACAGTATATGTTGTAGTACAAATATTCCCAAACTGGGGTACAATGGCATCGGGGTTACTCCAAATAAAAATGTGATTCACATTTAAAATAAAATGTTAGTTTTTTTCTTTTTTTCACATTTTCAAACAGTACATTTATATTTTACAACGGAGCTATACATTTGGCTGAGTTTTTTTCTCTCACCTGAGTAGCCTCATTTCACTGCCAAAAATCTAATTAAACCATCTAGTGTTAACAACACAATGTCAAATACAGGTAGCCTTGTCAAAAAATGAACATCCAATCACATTAACCGTTACTCTCTCACGGGAAACCTTCACTCTTGTACAGACATTTAGAAACGAAACATGACAATTTGAAAAATAAGCCACGGGAGTTTTTGAGCGAGAATAAAGACGACTTTAGAGTAGTAAGACATGTATTAAAGCAACAGATACCATTAATAAGAAGGGGCTAGAAGCGTCTTATATGGTGAGCTACCGAGTGGCTAGGACAGGCAAGCCCCATACTATTGTGGATGACTTAATTCTTCCTGCTGCCACAGATATGGCTGGTACAATGGTGGGGGGAAAGGCCAAAAAAACTATAGACAATACCTTCATCAAACAACAGTTTCACTGGGGGTTGGAGGGATGCCTTGTTCGACTGAAGTGTTTTCCGTTTTCTCCCGCGGTATTCTTAAAGGTTATGTGAATTTTGCAGCAGAACCGTATTTATTTTCAAATATTAGTTTGGTGATCCCTTTCCGTAAATATCAAGACTACTTTGCTTTCGAATGTCAGAATGTCGACGAAACATAAGGTCAAAAACATGACATTGAGAAAACCTGGCCTACAAGCAAGACCCACTCTCATCACTGCCCTCTCCTGAGTCTGAGGGCCCGGGGACTCACACTTTACCCATGGGTGCGACTTGGCCTGGCGGCACTGAAATGAACATTCTCGAGGCCATCAAACTACTACGCTCTGAGATAGTTGAAATGAAAACGGAGGTAGTTGCTATGATTGAGGCCCGAATACAGGAGGTTTCTGATACTTTAAAAGCAGACGGTGCCAGCAATCACATCACTCAAACCAACAACAGCGTCGCACACTACAATGATCACAGCACTGGAGACCTCCGCTACCAACGTCTCCGACTTAACTACATCCCTGGAGGCTGACGTGAAACGCCTGGCTGAGGATTTGAAAAAGGTGAAGGAGAGCTGTGTGAGTTTAGAGGGATTCTCTCACCGCAATAACCTGAGACTTGTATCGCTTCCAGAGTCAGCGGAAATGCCTCGCGCCACAGATTTTGTTTCTGGGCTGCTGAAGGATGTTCTTGCATTAGATGATAAGCCCCTGATTGATCGAGCCCACCGGTCTCTGCGCCCAAAGCCCCGGGATGGGGAGAGGCCCCATGACATAATTCTTCGAGTGCACTTTTTCCATGAGACGATGGAGATTCTCCGACGAGCCCGCAATACCACTCTGAGCTTTCATGGACAGAGCTTCTCCATCTACTCCCCCACTGTTTCCAGGGCAGTGCGCAGCTTTCGGACAGGCCAAACGATTACTACGGGACCATCCAGGTGTGAAGTATGGACTGCGATTCCCGGCCCGTTTATGGCTATCTCATGATGGTAAAGACTACACATTTGAGTCTCCGGATGAGGCTATGGCTCACATTCAATGTCACATAAAGAAGTCTTGAACTTGCTCATAGATCAGCAACTGTTGCTTGCGAACTGTGGATAGTTAGTAGCCCACCTGTGGTACAATTATGTTTAGTTATAACATACTAGTCTTGAATAGTTGGGAAGTTGGCGAACCCATTCAGGCTTATTTGATGTGATCTAATGTTTTGATCATCTAGTGTGCTTGCCTTACAAGCATTCAGTCATTTTAATGTCATTGTATTAAGGTTTCACTTAACTCCTGTGTTTCCAGGCTGTCTCGTTCACCTATTCCATTTGTTTACATAATGTCTCAGTGGCTCAAAATATTTTTGAATTGTTGATACCTCATTGCCAATTGCCTCATCTGTTCTTAAAAAGTTTGGATCAATCTCAGGGTACAAGCTGAATCTAGGCAAGACTTTGTCCTGTAAATAAGGCTGCTTTAAAGTGCTCTTTTATAAGTTGTCAGTTTAGGATTGTCCGGGATCAATTTACCTACTTGGGAGTTAAAGTGAGAAGGAAATATTCAAATTTGTTTCAGGAAAACTTTGTTGCTCCAGCAGACAGTTTGAAACAATCTTTTACTTTTTGGAATTCGCTACCTCTTTCTCTTATCGGAAGGATTAATGTCATTAAAATGAATGTGTTGCCCACATTTTTATATTTATTTCAATGTTTACCCATTTTTATTCCAAAATCTTTTTTTTATTCACTGGATCAAACATTCATGTATTTTATTTGGGATGGCAAGGTACCACGGATTGGTAGAAAACATTTACAGAATCCTAAGGCATTGGGGGGTTTTGCACTACCAAATTTTCAGACATACTATTGGGCTGCAGATTTCAGAGCCCTTCTGTACTGGCTGCAGACTGATCCTACTGGCCCTAGACCACTCTGGGTCCAGATGGAGTCTGAATCGTGTCAACCTGCTGCACTTTCTAGGCAAAAGGCAAAAGGTGTGTCAACCCATTGTAAAGCAGTCTCTTAAAGTTTGGAATCAGTTCCGTTTGGCCTTTAGCCTCCGAGGCTTTTCTCTATCAGGCCCAATCAATCAGAACATTTTATTTCCTCCATCTTTGAATGATTGGGCTTTTGCCATCTGGCACTCACTAAGCCTCTCCTCACTAGCCCAATTATTCTTTGATGATACATTTGCCTCTTTTGCTCAGCTACAGGAAAAGGTCAACCTCCCCAATCCCACTTTTTCTGCTATCTCCAGACTAGGAACTTTGTCAGAGCTAACACACCTGAATTTCCCCATAGGCCTGCGAATACAGCTATAGAGAGCATGTTTGAGCTGAACAAGCTTCCTAGGGGTGCAATCTCAGATGCATCTGCAATCATTCATGACTTACAGAACCCTTCTTTGGTGCCTTTAAAGACTCGATAGGGAAAGGATTTGCGGGAGGAACTTGGGGAAGACACCTGGGAATCTGTGCTGCACAGGGTGCATTCGTCCTCTTTTAGCACTAGACACAGCCTTACTCAACTGACCGGGGCAATAAGGTTGATGTGCTTATTGATTGTGACCTGCAGATGCCTTGTTCATCTTGCCCGGTCAGAGACTAAAATGTGAGCTTTTTTTTCCCAGTTTTTTATTTTTAAATTTTGTTCACGCTTACATAAAATTATTATTATTATTATAATTTTTTTTAAGCATTGTGAACTTTTTATTTTTGGTCCAGTGGATGGTCGGTCTGTGGCCATGACTGTCTGTGAGTGGTTGCATTTCTCCACCCCTATCCCTTGACTGTTTACAGGAACAATGGTGAGGTGTTTGCTCTGTCCCTGTACTATAGATTGCCCTTTAACCTTTGTAGCCTTCTGCCTGGTGTGTTTAACTTGTCTAAAGTATGGTATCTTTAAAGTTATTTTTATGTATTATTTGTATTTTTTCTAGTTGAGTATATTATTTATATTGCTTTGTGTTGTCTTGTGTGTGTAAAACTTAATAAACAAGGTTTTCAACAACAAAAAACCCAACAGTTTCACAACGCAAGAAAAAGTATGTGAACCCTTTGGAATTACCAGGATTTCTGCATAAATTGGTCATCAAATTTGATCTGATCTTCATCTAAGTCACAACAACAGACAAACATAGTGTGCTTAGACTAATAACACACAAAGATGTTTTGAATCAATTACTGCTTCGCATACAAGCCATCGAATTATATGCGTTACAGCTGGATGAGTCAACAGACGTAGCGAACAGCCACAGCTCCTGGTATATGTCCGTTACGTTTATGGGTGGTCAAATAAGGAAGACATTCTCTTCTGCAAACCACTGGATACCAGGACAACATGAAATTATATTTTTAAAGTACTGGACAGCTTTGTAACATCAAATGAACTTTGTTGGTCAAGATGTGTATCTGTACTGATGGCGCAAAAGCCATGACAGTGAGTCATAATGGAGTGGTAACGCGCGTGCAAGCTGCTGCTCTGGACGCCACTTGGGTACACTGCAGCATCCACCGAGAGGCCAAGGGAATGCCTGACAGCTTGAAAGACATTTTAGACACTACAGTGAAAATGGTTAACTTTGTTAAAGCAAGGCCCCTGAACTCTTGTGTATTTTCTGCATTATGCAATGATATGGGCAGCGACCATGTAAAATTTTACCACATACAGAGGTGTGCTGGTTTTCAAGGGGCAAAGTATTGACAATTTTTTTTGAATTGAGAGATGAGCTTAAAGTTTTCTTTACTGACCATAATTTTAACTTGTCTGACTTCTTGCATTATGATGAGTTTCTCACACAACTGGCCTATCTGAGTGATGTTTTTTCTCACCTGAATGATCTGAATCTAGGATTACAGGGACTCTCCGCAACTATATTCAATGTGTTTGGACAAAATTGAGGCTATGATTAAGGAGTTGGAGCTCTTCTCTGCCTGCATTAACAAGGACAACACACAGGTCTTTCCATCATTGTAAGATGTTTTGTGTGGAAATGAACTCAAGCTTACGGACCATGTCAAATGTGATATAGCAAAGCACCTGAGTGAGCTCGGTACGCAATTACCCAGGTACTTTCACGAAACGGACGACACAAACAACTGGATTCGTTATCCCTTTCATGCCCTGCCTCCAGTCCACTTACCGATATCTGAAAAAGAGAGTCTCATCAGAATTACAACAAGCGGTTCTGTGAAAATTGAATTTAATATGAAGCCACTACCAGATTTCTGGATAGGGCTGCGCTCAGAGTATCCTGCCTTGGCAAATCGCGCTGTTAAAACACTGATGCCCTTTTCAACCACGTACCTGTGTAACAATGGATTCTCGGCCCTCAATAGCATGAAAACTAAATACAGGCACAGACTGTGTGTGGGAAATGATTTAAGACTGAGACTCTCTCCAACACAACCAAACATTGCATGTTATGTGCATCCTTTCAAGCACACGCTTCCCATTAACCTGTGGTGAGTTATTCACAATTTTTTATTCACAAATAAGGTTTTATATGTAAAATGGCTAAATAAAGAGCAAATTATTGATTATTATTATATTATTATGGAGAAGGAAAAAGATCAGTGTGCCTTGTGAGGATCAGGTGACGAGTGTCTAATCTGCCTCTTGACTTCCGTCCTGCTAGCTAATGATCAATCGCTGGAATATAATTGGACGAGCTGAAAGCACGTATATCCTACCAACAGGACATTAAAAATTGTATTATCTTATGTTTCACCGCGTCGTGGCTGAACAACGACATTAAGAACATACAGCTGGAGGGGTATACACTCATCAATTAGCCTATCAGAAGCTACTAATGCCATGACAAAATGTTCTGGAATTTTTAAGCTGTTTGAAGGCACCGTCAACTTAGTGTATGTAAACTTCTTACCCACTGGAAGTGTGAGAGTGAATAATAAGGGAAATAATCTGGAAAACTAGTTTTACAACCACTCCACAAATTTGTTAGCAAACTATAGTTTTGGCAAGTCAGGTAGGACATCTACTTTGTGAATGGCACAAGTATTTTTCCAACAATTGTTTAAAGACAGATTATTTCACTTACAATTCACTCTCACACTTCACTCTCACACTTGTATCACAATTCCAGTGGGTCAGAAGTTTACATACACTAAATTGACTGTGCCTTTAAACAGCTTGGAAAATTCCAGATAATGATATCATGGCTTTAGAAGCTTCTGATAGGCTAATTGACATAATTTGCGTCAATTAGATGTGTACCTGTTATTGTTTTTCAATGCCTACCTTCAAACTCAGTGCCTCTTTGATTGACATCATGGGAAAATCAAAAGAAATCAGCCAAGACCTCAGAAAAAACATTATAGACCTTCACAAGTCTGGTTCATCCTTTGGGGCAATTTCCAAACCCCTGAAGGTACCACGTTCATCTGTACAAGCAATTGTATGCAAATATAAGCACCATGGGACCACACAGGTGTCATACCATGCAGGTGTCATACCACTCAGGAAGGAGAGGCCTTCTGTCTCCTGGAGATTAACGTACTTTGGTGAGAAAAGTGCAAATCAATCCCAGAACAACAGAAAAGGACCTTGTGAAGATGCTGGAGGAAACAGGTACAAAAGTATCTATAGCAACAGTTAAATGAGTCCTATATCGACATAACCTGAAAGGCCGCTCAACAAGGAAGAAGCCACTGCTCTAAAACTGCCATAAAAGAGCCAGACTACGGTTTGCAACTGCACATGGGGACAAAGATCATACTTTTAGGAGAAATGTCCTCTGGTCTGATTAAACAAAAATACAACTGTTTGGCCATAATTACCATCGTTATGTTTGGAGGAAAAAGGGGGAGGCTTGCAAACCGAAGAACACCATCCCAACCATGAAGCACGGGGGTGGCAGCATCATGTTTTGTGGGTGTTTTGCAGCACGAGGGACTGGTGCACTTCATAAAATAGATGGCATCATGAGGATGAAAAGTGATGTGGATATATTAAAGCAACACCTCAAGACATCAATCAGGAAGTTAAAGCTTGGTCGCAAATGGGTCTTCCAAATAAACAATTACCCCAAGCATACTTCCAAAGTTGTTGCAAAATGGCTTATTAAGGCCAACAAAGTCAAGGTATTGGAGTGGCCATCACAAAGCCCTGACTTCAGTCCTATAGAAAATGTGTGGGCAGAACTGAAAAAGTATGTGTGAGAAAGGAGGCCTACAAACCTGACTCGGTTACACCAGCTCTGTCAGGGGGAATGGGCCAAAATTCACCCAACTTATTGTGGGAAGCTTGTGGAAGGCTACCCGAAACATTTGACCCAAGTTAAAACATTTAAATGCAATGCTACCAAATACTAATTGAGTGTATGTACACTTCTGTCCCACTGGGAATGTGATGAAAGAAATACAAGCTGAATTAACTAATTCTCTTTAATTATTTGTTATTCTTATCTCTATATTTTTTAAAGTATTTTCTTGAAACTGCATAGTTGGTTAAGGGCTTGTAAGCAAGTATTTCACTGTAAGGTCTGTTGTATTTCAGCACATGTGACAAAATTGATTGATTTGATTGTGATTTGATTGTGTTCTTCCAACGAGCATGACAAAGCCAGAACAAGCTTGAAGATTGAGATGAATGTTTGAACCAGGTTTGGAAACACTGGACTAATTTTCACTCATGAAGCATTATTGACACTCTACGATAATCATATAAGGCACATTTTAGCACATCATACTGAATTGGCAGTTATTGTTATGGCTTCAGACAGGTAGGACTAGGAATGGGCATGAGGCTGCCCAATGACTCGAGCTAAAGTGCTCATTTCACTCCCATGTTTACGTTGTGTTCATAGCATGTCACTCACATGCAAACACACACATATGCAGTATGTGAGGTGTGGGACACACACACACACACAGGGTCTCTGCCCCCCATTTGTGGGAGATGAGTCTCGAAGGGCAATATATGCTAGACAGATGTCAGCAGCTTATTACTGATGACAGCCAGCAACCCCCAGGGCTATAGAAAGGCTATGAATAAAATTATTGCACTAATGCACTGACCTTACAACTGTAAGTGATGCTGAACAGTTCAAACATTGCACTGAAGCAGGCAATGGATTTTTAAAAATACATGTAAAAAAAATACTGGAGAACTTGCCTCAGTCTTAAAAATCCATCCCTCCCCCATTCAGAATCACCCACCCAGCCACTATCCACCACCACGGACGTAGTTGTCTCTCAAATTACACCCTACCCCTGACATACAGGGCATTCGGAGAGTATTCAGACCCCTTGACTTGTTCCACATTTTGTTACATTACAGCCTTATTCTAAAATGTATTAAATCATTTTTCTCCTCATCAATCCACACACAATAACCCATAATGACAAAGAGAAAACATTTTGTTGTCAAATTTATGCCAATTTATTAAAAATAATAAACAGAAATCAATTATTTCAATAACAATTCAGACCATTCGCTATGAGACTCGAAATTGAGCTCAGGTGCATCCTGTTTACATTGATGATCCTTGAGATGTTTCTACAACTTAATTAGAATCCACATGTGGTAAATTTAATGATTTGCAAATGTACACACCTGTCTATATAAGGTCCCACAGTTAACAGTGTATGTCTGAGCAAAATCCAAGCCATGTTGTCAAAGGAATTGTCCGTAGAGCTCCGAGACAGGATTGTGTCGAGGCACAGATCTGGGGAAGGGTACCAAAAAATGTCTGCAGCATTGATGGTCCCCAAGAACACAGTGGCCTCCATCATTCTTAATTGAAATAAGTTTGGAACCACCAAGAGTCTTCCTAGAGCTGGCCACCTGGCCAAACTTAGTAATCGGGGGAGGTGACCAAGAACCCAATGGTCAGTCTGACAGAGCTCCAGAGTTCCTCTGTGGAGATGGGAGAACCTTCCAGAAGGACAACCATATCTGCAGCACTCCACCAATCAGGCCAGACGGAAGCCACTCCTCAGTAAAAGGGACATGACAACCCGCTTGGAGTTTGCCAAAAGGCGCCTAAAGACTCTCTGACCATGTGAAACAAGATTCTCTGGTCTGATGGAACCAAGATTGAACTATTTGGCCTGAATGCCAAGCATCACGTCTGGAGGAAACCTGGTACCATCCCTACGGTGAAGCATGGTGGTAGCAGCGTCATGCTGTGGGGATTTTTTCAGCGGCAGGGATTGTGAGACTAGTCAGGATCGAGGGAAAGATGAACAGAGCAAGGTACAGAGAGATACTTGATGAGGACAAGCTCAGGACCTCAGACTGGGGTGAAGGTTCACCTTCCAACAGGACAGCGAGCCTAAGCACATAGCCAAGACAATGCAGGAGTGGCTTCGGGACAAGTCTCTGAATGTCCTTGAGTGGCCCAGCCAGAGTACGGACTTGAACCCGATCGAACATCTTTGGAGAGACCTGAAAATAGCTTTGCATCTACGCTCCCCATCCAACCTGACAGAGCTTGAGAGGATCTGCAGAGAAGAATGTGAGAATCTCCCCAAATACAGTTTTGCCAAGTTTGTATTATCATACCTAAGAAGACTCGAGGCTGTAATCGCTGCCAAAGGTGCTTCAACAAAGTACTGAATAAAGGGTCTGAATAGTTATGTAATAAATGTGATTTTCAGAATTCTATTTTTATTACATTTGCAAACATTTCTAAAAACCTGTTTTTGCTTTGTCATTATGGGATATTGTTTGTAGATTATAATTGTATCAATTTTAGAATAAGGCTGTAACCTTAACAAAATTTTGAAAAAGTCAAGGAGTCTGAATACTTTCCAAATGCACCGTAATTGTGCACTACTGGGGCCATGGGGCTCTCGTCAAAAGCAGTGCACTATATAGAGAATAGGGTGCCATTTGGGACCTAAGCCATGTCCATCTTCATCCTGCCTCAGAGAAAACCCCAGAACAGGCCTGATGTCCATGCCAGGGCCGTTAGAAGGAGAGCTTGGGAGTTTACACCACTAAACCACCTCAAACAGACCCAGACCCAAGCTTCGCCCCAGGGACAGGGGAAGGGGCAGAGGGAGGCAGGCCCTATAAGCCATGCAGGGCTGCTCTCATCAAGCTTGATTGGACTCAGTGTGGGTCCTGGGTGGGCTAGAGGAAGTGGGAAGGCAGGGTGATGATTTCCAGACTTGAGGAGAGGATAGTGTCTGTTCACTGTTCAGTGAAGAGGTCTGTATTAGAAGAGGACTGGAGGGTCATCTCACTCTGACATCACCCAAACATGGAAGGAAAGATGGTCTATTTCCCCCAGGGATTCGATACAGAATATTATCATGGAACACGCACTCACATACACACATGGACATACATAGACACCCACATGGACACACACAGACACACAAACACACACAGACACACACAGACAGACACACAGGAGAGGAGTAGAGGGCTTGAGACGATAAATTCATTGAGAAAGAAGGCACAGCCTAAACACTCCCAGAGACTTCGGGAACCTTACTTCAAAATGTTCTTTTGTCTATCTTCTACCAAATTTGATGATACTCTAATGCCTGGTGACAGAATAATAACCATTGGACAAAAACCACTGTTGGAGCTGAAATGAACTGATGAAATTGAAATAGAGGGAGAGAGATGTTTTTTTCTCTGACTGTCTCTCACACACATACTCGTAACAGCTGGACTGAACCCCCATTGACGAAGCATGAGATATTGCCTCATCTGTATGTGAATGTTTTAACCATTAGGCTAGATACCCTCTGTTTCTCCCTCACATACACATACAGACTCATGCAGGGGTCTAATGCTAATAATCACACATTATATTAGATGATACTCGCTCATGTGCCAGACTAGGCTACAATCAACTGTTCTCAGGGAGGGTTTCTCATCAGATTGAAGATTGAAGCCATCCATCCATCTGTGGAAGATGTGGCATCCAACAGGGAGAGACAGTAGATTGTCTATCCCTGGTGATAGTGTGTGTGTGTGTGTGTGTGTGTGTGTGTGTGTGTGTGTGTGTGTGTGTGTGTGTGTGTGTGTGTGTGTGTGTGTGTGTGTGTGTGTGTGTGTGTGTGTGTGGTGTGTGTGTGTGTGTGTGTGTGTGTGTGTGTGTGTGTGTGTGTGTGTGTGTGTGTGTGTGTGTGTGTGTGTGCTCGTGTGTGTGTGTGTGTGCTCGTGCGTGTATGTGTGCGGCTAGATCCTTGTGCATTCTACATTATTGATGGACGTCAGTCAGTGTGTCTCTGACCACGTTTAAGTGTCTCCACGGGGGTCTCACAGGAATCACAACACATACACATACTTATCCACACTCTTCACCCACGCTGACTCTCATCAAACACACACACACACCACAGGCAGGTGGTGGCTCAACGACTCCTACTGTTTATCTTCTTTCCAGTGTGTACTACGTGTTTATTGTCTGGGTTTGTTCTGTCTTCTATCTCAGTAACCTGTGATGGCTCAAAGCCTTGTTCTGTCTTCTATCTCAGTAATCTGTGATGGCTCAAAGCCTTGATCTGTCTTGTATCTCAGTAACCTGTGATGGCTCAAAGCCTTGTTCTATCTTCTATCTCAGTAACCTGTGATGGCTCAAAGCCTTGTTCTATATTCCATCTCAGTAACCTGTGATGGCTCAAAGTCTTGTTCTGTCTTCTATCTCAGTAACCTGTGATGGCTCAAAGCCTTGTTCTATCTTCTATCTCAGTAACCTGTGATGGCTCAAAGCCTTGTTCTGTCTTCTATCTCAGTAACCTGTGATGGCTCAAAGCCTTGTTCTGTCTTCTATCTCAGTAACCTGTGATGGCTCAAAGTCTTGTTCTATCTTCTATCTCAGTAACCTGTGATGGCTCAAAGCCTTGTTTTGTCTTCTATCTCAGTAACCTGTGATGGCTCAAAGCCTTGTTCTGTCTTCTATCTCAGTAACCTGTGATGGCTCAAAGCCTTGTTCTGTCTTCTATCTCAGTAACCTGTGATGGCTCAAAGCCTTGTTCTGTCTTCTATCTCAGTAACCTGTGATGGCTCAAAGCCTTGTTCTGTCTTCTATCTCAGTAACCTGTGATGGCTCAAAGCCTTGTTCTGTCTTCTATCTCAGTAACCTGTGATGGCTCAAAGCCTTGTTCTGTCTTCTATCTCAGTAACCTGTGATGGCTCAAAGTCTTGTTCTGTCTTCTATCTCAGTAACCTGTGATGGCTCAAAGCCTTGGTCTGTCTTCTATCTCAGTAACCTGTGATGGCTCAAAGCCTTGTTCTGTCTTCTATCTCAGTAACCTGTGATGGCTCAAAGCTTTGTGGAGCTTACAGCTCCTGTGCTCGACATTGACCAAGTACCTTCACCTATTCAGCTATTCAGCCAACCATCACCACTGAGACGTACACTTACGGTTCACTGGAGGAAACATAGGAAAGTATTATATAGACACTCACATGCAGTACACACTTACTTACTCACACAAACACACACTAACACAGACACACATGAAAAGAACTGTTCTGATCACACTAGCAGCTGAAGACAGGACTGGCAGGTGTATCAACAGCTAAGTTTGACATCCTGTCTTGTTACTGTAAGTGTCCACTTCGACCTATCTTTTCTTCAAACCCTTTTTTCTCCTAAAGCCTTCTCTTTGTTCAGCAGTGCCCACCTGGCACAAACGTATATTTATGTTTCCTCTAATGTCCCCCTCGAAAGGATGATGGGACGGCTTCAGTTTGCCACCATGTGAAAGGCAGCTGCGTGATGGGGCTTGCCACTTCCTGAGTCTGAGTGTAACAGAGACACATCCTTTCATATCAGCAGGCTGCACCAGCGGGTACAGTAACAGTATAGCACACTACATCTTTCAGTACACGTGTCAGACTGACTGACTGACTGACAAACAGACAGATGGACAGAGGGGGAAGGAGAATAACTGGAAGAGGGACAAGACCAGGGGTTAGCTGGGGCTTGAGGCCAGCGGAGCCAAAGTGTAATTGAATTATCTTGTAGATGCCAAACTTGATACGGTGTTGTTCATTAACCCTGCATGGCAGGTGTGCCAGCTAATCTCCTCCAATACCTGCGGTGATAAGATGATAAAATAGACTTCCTCTCCTCCTGCTCCCTCCGTGTCCTCTTTTCCTGTTTGTCTACCTGTTTCTCTGACAGCTGTGGACCAGCCGGTCCCAGCATGTTTGACATCTGTCAGCCTGAAAAGGGGCCACTGGAAGGGTGGAGGAGTAGAGGGGGCTCAGTGTGCCAATGAGGCCTCCAGATATAAAGGGTGTTTTAGTAAATGGTGAGGACACTGTCTGTATGGGTGCCTGCATGGCTGGTGGGTAGATTAGCAGTGAGCAGGTATCATTCAGCCTGTTTGTTCCTAGAGAGCAAGAAGCTTGTTCTTCCAGGAAGAGGCGGGACCCAACATCATACAGATGTTTCTGTCTCATTGGATATGACTCTCCCTTTCTTTCTCTTCACCCATTCACTCTATAACAGCCTCTCTATTACTTTTCTCTCTCTCATTCACTCTCCTGCAATTGAAATGGAAAAGCATTCATTCATAATCATAATGTGTATAACATATCTGAAAAACGATAAAAAAATGTAATGGTAGACAATACCAATCCACTCTTTCTTTACCAAAGGAGGCGCAAATGCTTCCAAGCAAGCAGTTGAGGTGGGCTTGCCTTGCATGTGTGTGAGGAAAACCATCCCCCTTCCAGCCCCCATTTCCCTTCGTATGGATAGTGGCTCCATGTTGAGCTCTAAAAGGATAGTGGGGCCAGTGGGCTAAATTATTGATGGCCCCCCTGTAGCCCCATGGCCGTGTTCCATCCATTGTGACAAGACTGTTTGGATATTGTGCAATTGCTTTGCAGCTTGAAGTTAATAAGATCAAACACAGAGCATATAGTAACCCGCTCTGGAGACGAGATGGGGTGGTGTGGAGGGGATAAGAGATTGAGGGAGGGGGACAGAGAGGGGGGAAGGCGGGAGTGAGGGGATTGGGAAAGGGGGAGGAGGGGTTTGAGAGAGAAGTGAGAAAAATTGACAAAAAAAGACAGTGGAGAGAGGTAGAGAGACAATGGGGGCTTGGCTTGTCTAGCTGAGCGCTTAGGATCCAAACCTCCAAACCTCACAACAACAGCAGCAGCAGCAGCAGCCTATCAGCAGAACCCTGGAGGGATACAGCCCAGAGGGCAGCGGTGACAACAGCAAGCTAGTATCAGCCATCAGCCGCCAGGGGAACACAGCAATTACACACACTGCTTTTCTGCTGCTCCAGCGCCAACGTTAATTACACCAGTCAAACCGTTTCCTCTACAAAGATGATGACCTGGCAGCCTGCCCTGCCCTGATGATGTCTGACATTCCCAGGCCAAGTCTGAAATAAATATCCAATTTATAGTCCTCTACTTTTGTTATTGTATTGCTTTTATAGTCCACTACTTTTGGTATTCTATTGCTTTTATAGTCCACTACTTTTGGTATTCTATTGCTTTTATAATCCACTACTTTTGTCCAAGATGGGACTCTATAGGGAATATAGGGAATAAGTCCCTGTCCAAAGTTCTCACTCTCTCTGTCACCTGTGAACAACAGGTTAATCAGGTTAGTAACCATTTGTTTAATCATACTGACGGCTGTGATTCAGCTGGAGGATACTGGTTGCGTGCCAACAAACAGACAGAGCTCTATTGCTGCTCCACTCCAACACCCCCCACATCCTGTTTCTCTTTCTCACCTCTCTCTCTCTCAAGTCTTTCACTGCTCCCCTTGTCAGCCCGAGCAATTATCCAGATCCAGACTTGTTAGTGTTTATAATGGTGTTGATGAGAGGTCTAGCTCTGCTTGTGACATGTCACTACTTGGGGACTGGGGGAGAAGAGGAGGGGAGGAGGGGAGGAGAAGAGGAGGAGAGGAGAGGAAGAGGGGAGGAGAGGATGAGAGGAGGAGGAGGAGGAGATGAGGAGGGGAGGAGGAGGGGGAGGAGGAGGAGAGGAGGAGGAAAAGGAGGAGGAGGAGGAGGAGGAGATGAGGAGTGGAGGAGAGGAGGAGGAGGAGGAGGATGGGGAGGAGGAGATGAGGAGGGGAGGAGGAGATGAGTAGGGGGGAGGATAAGGGGTTGGGAAAGCAGTGCTGCTGCTTTGCTCCTAGATTGGTTTACATTGTGTCACCTACTGTTGGTTTATATGCTACTCATCTGAATATGTTTTCCAGTGAGACTAAGTGCTTCAGTGGAACAGTGCAGAGGAAAGTACAGTTTTGTTCCACCATGGTGGGTAATATGGGTTTAGCTTTCCATGTGGAACAATAGCCTGAAGCGATGCAACTCTCCTGAGCAAAGAGGAGCTGTGATTGTTGCCACCTGCTCTTCAGCAGGTGGTCTGTGTCCCAAATGGCACCTTATTCCTTATGGGCGCTGGTCAAAAGAAGTGCACTAAATATGGAATATGGTGCCATTTGGGATGCAGATTTGACCTCCTTACCACAGCATCCATATTCCACCTGACCCAAACAAGAACACCATCATTGTCTACCTGTAAGGTCTTGGGCAAGGTTGACTCATCCACACATCCCTGGGCTAGACCTGTACAGTACATATTCTAGGTGCCCATATGAAAAAATAGTATAGTATACTATAGTATACTTCAGTGTAGTATTCACTGTAGTGTTTTTGCAGAATAAAGTCAGAAAAACACTACAGTGAATAGTGTAAATACTGTAGTAAAAGAAAACTGTACTATATACTACAGTAATTATTGTAGTGTTTTTGCAGATTGCAGTATACTGTAGTATTTACCGTAGTTTTATTAAAAATAATATAGAATTGGTGGCTTTCTCCTTGAGGAAATTTACTGGAGAAATATAAATGAGCCAATTTTTCATAACCTGTTGGTAGGTAGGACTGGGATCTGAACAGATAGTTTAGAGCTTCTGCTCATTTCTATATCCTGTAGGGAACACAATATATATATGGTCTATACTTGGCATGTAGTTTCTCACTTATGGGTGTCACAAATTGGGATATGGGGGTAGGGTAATGGGCAGTGTCTATGCAAATGAAGTACTGTAATAGCTTTAAAAAAAAGTGCAGTGAATTTTGCGGACTGTAGTATTTCTGCAGACATTACTGTATTATTTACAGTGTTTTCAGTAGTGAATTACTTTTTTTTGCTATGTACCAGTGTAGCTAACTACTGGAACTACACTGGTGAAGTAGGCAATAATGTTCTTTCTTTTTCGACATCAGACCTACCTAATTTTCACTTGAAACATTGTTTTTGTGTTTAATGGGCTAAATTACACATTCTGTTAACATATGAGCCCAAAGTGATCTGTCTTGCAATTTGTATTCCTTGACATTTCAGATTTACATACAGTATAACACTTTTTCATGAAGTAGTTTGGATGTATGTAGTGAACTCATTTTTCAATGTAACTTTAGATAAGTAAACTCAGTGCTGCAAAGTAACGAATAAAAATACTTTTGCAGTTGTCACACCCTGATCTGTTTCACCTGTCTTTGTGCTTGTCTTCACCCCCTTCCAGGCGTCGCCCACCTTCCCCATTATCCCCTGTGTATTTATACCTGTGTTGTCTGTTTGTTGCCAATTAGTTTTGTGTCGTGAAACCTACCAGCATTTGTTCCTCTGCTCCTGTCTGTGTCTTGTTCCTGTTTTCTAGTCCTTCCCGGTCCTTCCCTGCCTACCATTCTATACCTTGCCCCACCTCACTGGATGATTGACCCCTGCCTGCCCTGACCCTGAGACTGCCTGCCGTTCTGGACTTTTTACACCCTCTCTGAATTACTGACCTCTGCCTGCCTTTGACCTGTCATTTGCCTGCCCCTGTTTTAGAAAATAACTTTTGTTTCTTCGACACTGTCTGCATCTGGCTCATACCTCAAACCTGATAGAAGTACTACTTAAGTAGTATTTTGGGTATCTGTACTTTACTATTTACATTTTTGACAACTTTTACTTTTACTCCACTACATTCCTGAAGAAAATATGTACTTTGTACTCCCATACATTTTCCCTGACACCCAAAAGTACTTGTTATATTTCAAATGCCTAGCAGGATAGGAAAATGGTCCAACTGACACACTTAACACGTGGTCATCCCTACTGCCTCTGATCTGGTGGATTCACGAAACACAAATGCTTTGTTTGTAAATTATGTCTGAATGTTGGCTCTCTGTAATTTTAAAAACAAGAAAATCATGCTGTCTGGTTTGCTTAATATAAGGAATTTTAAATGATTTATAGTGTTTACTTTTGATACATAAGTATATTTAAAACCAAATACGTTTAGACTTTTACTCAAGTAGTATTTTATTGGGTGACTTTCACTTTTACGAAGGTATCTTTACTTTTACTCAAGTATGACAATTGGGCACTTTTTCCACCACTGAGTGAACTATATTTTTCTTAAGGATAGTTTTAGTGTAGCTTAACTTCTTTCAGTGTGAAGTAATTAGTAGCTTGGAGAACTATATTTTCTGAGTAGCTTCCCCAGATTATTTAGTAGACAATACTGTAGCATTTACCATAGTATTCTACAGTATATTACACCATTGTATAGTAAGTTATACACATGTTAGAGGGATACTACAGTGTTTAGTACAGTATTGTACAGTATACTACAGTTTACTGCATAATTCTATAGTAAGTATAGTAGTATTCTATAGTAAACTGCAGTATTTTTCTATGTGGGACTTCATGGGAAAGTGTGACAGAGTGTAAAGAACACTCCTGGTTTGGAACATAGTTCCAGCATGTCAGCATCCCCGGCAGAACACAGCCAGGTAAACACAGCACCTCTGAAAGGGGTAAATAGGGCCCTGTTAAAACATGGAGGTGTTCCACACGCACACACACACGTAAATAAACAGTCAGGGAGGTAGAGGTGTATCTCATTAGTCCACACTAGGAACTAGGACACAGTGTGTCTCTTTCACAGGGGGTGGGGGTGTGGAAGAGGGGGGGGCATTTCCGACATCAGGAATAAGACCCACCACTATACCCAAACCTCCCACGCTGCTCTGTGTCAACCCACAACCACAAAACAGAATAACATACACACACAAATTCACACCCACACAAAAACACACATTCTCATGTACACACACCCCACACGCTGATGCACGTACACATACACACACACCTCCCAACCATTGTGGATGACACAGCATGCCCTTGGTCTGCTTCAGACCTCCTCTGACTACCAGTAATGAGACATTTCCCAGAAAGCCTCCATTTTAGAGAAAAGGTACACCACAGGAAAAGTACCATTGATCCAATTGTGCAATGTCTGAGTGCTCTAGGAACAACTATTTACTGTCTGAGTGCACTACTAACAAGTATTTACTAGCATATTTACTCTAATTGCTAGACAGCTAGACGAGCACTTTTTGCATTTCGTGTGGCGAGAAATACAGATCATTACTTTCTTGTGTGTGCTTTTGATGTGCAAAGATTCCATATTGTAAATGTTTTACATTTTACATTTTCATACTCTGACATTGACAATTCCATATTATGTTCTTGTTTTCACATTGAAATTCAAAAAATGGAACTTAGAACGTGGTAAAATATATACTTTTTTATTTATTTATTCATACAAAGAAATAGTATGAATGTTCAGTATTGAATTATCTAGAAACATCTGTTCCATTTTGCTCTTTCACTGTGTAAAATTAATTCATTTGATGTACATGATACCACAAAATACTTGATTTACATGTTCTTTTTAATTTTTTATACATACACAATCTGCTAAACGTCTAAGTTTTAACCATATTATATGCGGATGGGAATAAGACAAACATCACTAACATTTGTAGAGCTCTAAAAGGGTTGAATAAAAGTCTACCAGAATGGATGCAGCTGCGTGGACCGTGACCATGAGTGCACATTTTTAAGATAGAATGAGTCCCAAATGGAACCCTATTCCCAATAAAAGTGCACTACTTTTGACCAGATCCCTAAAGGATCTGCAGTAAAAGTAAAGTAAAGTACTGCAGTAAATAGGGAATAGAGTGCCATTTGGGACGTAACCCTTTTCTCTTAGTAACATGACCAAGATCAGAATTCAAGTGCATTAGGGGAGACCGGAGGCAAATGTAACAGGGGGTAACTGCCCCAGCCTCCCCTAATCCAGCCATTACAGGGAGAAAGATCAACATTATTCCAATTCAGAATGTGATAGCTTGTATTCACATGGTTTCCCTGCTCTATATAAAGACCATTTTAAATGCTTTCAAAACCATTGCACTATAAGGAGAGAAGGAGAGATTGAGGCATTATCCATATAGGCATGATAATTGAAAATAAATGTCAATTCCTTGGTGGAAAAAAGCCACTATATGTGAATAAGGGACAGTACAATGTTAGGACAAGCCCTACCTTCCACCTACCATAGTATGCTACCATCCACTAGTTTGAGGTAAAAACCATGGGCCCTGGTCACAAGTAATACACTATAGGGTGTAGGGTACCATTTGAGAAGCAGAATCAGCCCTCTTATCCTCTAAAGAGCAGAGCATGACTTTGAAGTAGACACTACCTGCGAGGGGATGGGCCAGCATGTACATCGCTGAACGATAACACCAGACTGTCTCTTGCATATCAAGAATTCAGACAGAAAGACAAACAATAACAAAGAAGCATTGAGAAAAACAAAGAACAAAAAAAAGAAAAGCTCAAAAGATAAAGATAGTGACTCAAGCAAGAGTGTAGCCTAGGTAACTTGTTATCTGAGCTCCATACTCTGAAAAAGTATTTTTTTGGCAACAAGTAGGAGCGAATTGAGATCGAATATGAAACTATGAAAGAAACAATGTTAGGATGAAGGGTTGAATAAGGCAAACTATATAGACCATAGACATACCATAATGAAGTCTTACCATGACAACAGTGATGTTCTGTATCTTCGCCCGAGGCCGTTCCCACAGAGAGTACTTCAGAAACTCTCCCTTTGATCTGTGTATGCGCTCCAAATGGCACCCTACTCCCTACATAGTCCACTACTTTAGACCAAAGACCCAAAAGTATTGTCATTTGACATCTGGTAAAAAGCAGTGCACCATATAGGGAATAGGGTGCCATTTAGGACGCACTTCAAGATCTGATCTGAGGCCTGACGATCCTGTTTGAGGATGATGTGTTCCAGTGAAGCAGAGCGCTCAGTGGTTTTTCTATCATCTCTATCGTTATGCTCTGTATCAGACAGATGTATAGGCCACTGCTAGCTCCTACCTCAACTCAGGCCAAGTGCTTGCACTGTGTCCCAGATGGCACCCTATTTCCTGTATATTGCACCCTATTTCCTGTATATTGCGTTACTTTTGAGCAATGGTCACTGGGCTCTGGTCAAAAGCAGTGCACTATATAGGGAATGAGTGTGCCAATTGGGATGCATTCAAGGACAATACTACAGTCCTCCCCTGACCCAGAGTGTCCTCCCCTCTCTGTCTCTTCGACAAATCAAACGTCTCTCAGAGCTAATTTAATTGGGACTTTGTATGACCTTTGGCTCTGAGCCAACAGTGTCTTGTAATGAGAGCAAGAGTATAGTGTAGAGGAGACCTGAATCGATGGACCTCAGTAACGTTATTCCATTAGCATCATGTCAACATGGAGCCCTATCAAAGTGATGCTGTCAGAAATAGGATTTAGGCCTTTGGTGGATTCATTAGAACAGGCTGTAGGAGCCCTACAAGAGGGAGGCCAGACGTACCCTTTAACCATGTCTGACACAATGAGGAGCAATTAGGCCAATTGATCCACCTGTTATTGAATGAAAGGGACATCAGATCAGCTGGTTAGGCCAATGACAGGGCAGGAGATCAGCTGGTTTGACCAATGGGACGGTAGAATAATGGGATGTGGATGGGGGTAACTCACAATATGAAGCACAACATTTTGAATGGATGGAACAGAAACTCATAGGGGTAACTAGACAAGGAACAATGTGTGTGTGTGGGGGGGGGTAATTATGGCTATTGAACGTGAAAGTGATTATGAATGTTTAAATCAGAATGCACATGAATGGGTTTTCATCACTGTTCTGTGAACACTATACCTGTGAAATGGTGCCTTTATCAATATCCTTATATTCTTATTTCAGTTACCAATTATTACTTATCTGCTTTTTAATTCTACTGAGTTGACATGAGGGACCATTTTAACTGTGCTGAGTTGACATGAGGGACCATTTTAACTCTACTGAGTTGACATGAGGGACCATTTTAACTCTACTGAGTTGACATGAGGGACCATTTTAACTGTGCTGAGTTGACATGAGGGACCATTTTAACTCTACTGAGTTGACATGAGGGACCATTTTAACTCTGCTGAGTTGTCATGAGGGACCATTTTAACTGTGCTGAGTTGACATGAGGGACCATTTTAACTCTACTGAGTTGTCATGAGGGACCATTTTAACTCTGCTGAGTTGACATGAGGGACCATTTTAACTGTGCTGAGTTGACATGAGGGACCATTTTAAGTTGACATGAGGGACCATTTTAACTCTACTGAGTTGACATGAGGGACCATTTTAACTCTACTGAGTTGACATGAGGGACCATTTTAACTCTACTGAGTTGACATGAGGGACCATTTTAACTCTACTGAGTTGACATGAGGGACCATTTTAACTCTACTGAGTTGACATGAGGGACCATTTTAACTCTACTGAGTTGACATGAGGGACCATTTTAACTCTGCTGAGTTGACATGAGGGACCATTTTAACTCTACTGAGTTGACATGAGGGACCATTTTAACTCTACTGAGTTGACATGAGGGACCATGAGGGACCATTTTTTAACTCATTTTACTGAGTTGACATGAGGGACAATTTTAACTGTACTGAGTTGACATGAGGGACAATTTTAACTGTGCTGAGTTGACATGAGGGACCATTTTAACTCTACTGAGTTGACATGAGGGACCATTTTAACTCTACTGAGTTGACATGAGGGACCATTTTAACTGTGCTGAGTTGACATGAGGGACCATTTTAACTCTGCTGAGATGACATGAGGGACCATTTTAACTCTGCTGAGTTGACATGAGAGACCATTTTAACTGTGCTGAGTTGACATGTTAACTCTATTGAGTTGACATGAGGGACCATTAAGGGAAGAATAAAGAAACAAAATAAAATGTGGAATGTAAAAAAAAAAGAAAACGAGGAAATAAATGTGGGCCAGATGCTATGTATGTACAATATGGTTAGGCAGCTTAGTGAATTAATTGCTTAGAAATAAAAATAAATTATTATAAAATAGATTTCTGTACATTTTACATATATATATAGCAATATCTCGCATGTCTTTTTTTTGCCATTCATTGAATTACAGAGAGAGAAAAAAAACAAGGTGTCTTCCCAAATTCACATCCATCAATCCCAACCAAAGTTATGTCCTGTCATCTGGTAGAACTTCATGTTGAAAGGTCTGTAGAAGTCCCGTAGCCTCTGCACCACCTCTGGGTGGATGTTGGGGTGGGTCCGCCCTTTGGTTTTGCCCAGGCAGTGGGGCTTGCTGCTGCCCTCAGCCTTCTTGAGGCAGGGGAAGCCCTTGGTCTGGTTGAAGTAGAAGTGTTTGTCAGTGATGATCCTCTTGAGTCCCAGGAAGTCCTGCACCCGGCCCAGCTCTCCGGCCGGGTCGCTGATCAGACGCTCTCCGCTCACAAACAGGATCTGACCCATGGGGAAGTACTGCAGCCAGTTGTCCAGGTGCTTGGCATAGATGCCGATCTGGATGGCGCTCCAGGATGTGTCGATGAGCCCCGTAGTCCTGTTTTTGAAGGTCAGGCTCTCGAAGGTGGGAATATCGGGGTTCTTAGACAGCGTCTGCGTGTAGTCAGAGATGGCCCTGGTGACGGGGTCCCGCACCACCACAATAAGCTTGGTGTCCCGGGACATGGCGGAGATCCGGGCCGGGGCCTCTCTGGTCACAAAGTAGCTGGGGGTCTTCTCCATGGTGATCTGACCCTCCAGGGTCTTGGGCATCAGCTCCCTGAGGAGAAGAAAAGAGGACCGTGTTAGAAGAAAATCTATCACTCATGACTCTTAGAACTAGGAACTATTACATTTTTAAAGCAGCCAGAAATACACTTTGCTTGAGAGAGGAGGGGGGCTAGGAGAGAGAGAGAAAGAGAGAGAGGGAGGGAGAGAGGGAGGGAGAGAGAAAGGAAAAGAGAGAGTGGGAGGGAGAGAGGGGGAGGAGAGAGAGAGAGAGAGAAAGAGAGAGGGAGAGAGTGGTTAGGAGGAGAATCTTGCATAATGTAATCTATCTTGCATAATGTAATCAACCAGATGGAGAGCATTGTGTTCTACAATCAATGAGTCAGTCAGTCAGTTAGTGTAGGCCGCTTGGCCTTATTACAGGGCTCCCAACCTATTACTATAGGCAGCCTTCCAACATAAACACCACTCACTAAAAACATACACACAGGCTAGAGGCCCTCACATCGCTTGTAGTCATGCAGCTATGTTCCTCAGTAAATATCCACCTACAAGAAAATTCTGTGTAGCGTAGAATTTACAATCAAATTCCATGAAGAACCATTTTTTCTATTAATCCTGGGCTATTTCATCATCTGATCAACAACACAGAGAAGTGCACTGTCTCATCCCTCCTGTCTGTCTCTTCTGGCTCTGCCAACCACCCTAATGGTCCAGTGAGGCTGGGCTTAAATCTTAATCCACCCTGCCTCTTTACACCATTAACCGCTTAGGCAGCAAAGCACAGCCTAATTTGCCTTTCACTGATTTAGCTAGAGCTCTCTGTGGCGTGCCCATGGCGGAGTGCTTCAACAATAAGCCCTCGAGCTGTCTGAAAGGAGACTCAACATGTTTCACTTTACCCAATGTTTCTAACAGGACCAGGGCCAGCCAGTACGGCTGTGTTAGAGGGAGTGAGACGTATCAGTTACATACAGAACCTATGATCAAGAAGCATTTGAATGAAAAGTGAACATGTTCTCCGCTGCCAAGACGGTTTCGGGTTTCAGAAATGGTGGACAATCATAGAGAGTGGATTATGGCGAGGCAATAAGAGGGGCTTTGACGGACACGGATCCCCTTTCCCTCCCTGGCGGAGAGCCCCTGGAGCCTCTAGCAGGAAACCCTGTACGTCTCTGATGTCTTCATGTGATTCTGGTTCTGATACTCGCTAGCTGGAGGTGAGGGGTACTATTATAAACCGAAGATTACAGGAATTTACACTCGTCTATGCTTAGGCACACTCCTTAACACACACATGCACACACAGTCTTGATACATACAACCCTGCAGGACACATATGTAGAAATACACACTAGAATACTGATACTATCTTGCTTGAACCCCAGTGCAAACAAGGCAGACAGTTAGTGAGAAAGCAAGGAGGAGGAAGATAGTAAGAGAGAGAGAGAAAGAAAGACAGATAGAGGAAGGAGAGAGAGAGAGAGAGAGATAACCCAGGCAGACAGGCTATCAGGGTGCACACGGAGATAAGGGTTCCTGTTAGCCTATTGTCCCCTATGTAGCAGGCTGTGTTGTTGTGCAGGGCCAGAGTTACACAACCATTGTAAAAGACCCTGTCCCTGCACTGTGTAATCCCACCGTGAGTGTTTACACACCATGTCTGCTGTAAGAGGCACTGGGGCTGCCATATAGACCTAGGCTTACCATTCTTTGTCCTACAGTTCCTTCAGTTCTATGTCCTCCTCAGTTCTGCTCTAGAATCTAGTTCATGTAAAACTACTGCACCTCATGGTTAATTCATTGACATGTACTACTGGCTGGCTCTCCTTTAATGCACTAGTGGTCACGTTTTATAGTGGAAATTGTGAGTAAAAAATTGCTTTCTGGGAGAGAGAGAGAGAGAGAGAGAGAGAGAGAGAGAGAGAGAGAGAGAGAGAGAGAGAGAGAGCAAGAGAGAGAGCGAGAGAGCAAGAGAGAGAGCGAGAGAGAGAGAGAGAGAGAGAGAGAGAGCAAGAGAGAGAGAGAGAGAGAGAGAGAGAGAGAGAGAGAGCAAGAGAGAGAGCGAGAGAGAGAGAGAGAGAGAGAGAGGAAATGAAGGAGAGAAAGCCCAGGGTGATGTGAGGTAACTAATGAAATGGTTAATGGACATTTCTTGACAGATATGTATGTGTAGTATCAACAGAGTCTTTCAAGAGCCAGCCAGTGATCTAATTAGGATCATATCAGCTTGATTGCTGACACAGAAGAGGAGAAGGGAGCAGGGGAAAGAGAACCAAGACTTCTTCCAAAAGCTCATTAACTGCCTATTGAAATCAAAACAGGGAGATGCACCGAATCTCTCTGCAAGAGCATGACAGATATCTCCTTAAGCAAAACCATTATTAGATAGAGAAGAAAGGAGTGTAAGCCAAACAGACTGATTATACACACACAAGCACACACACATACACACGGAGGCACGCATGCAGGAAGAAAGCAGTGCAAGCAAACACATGCACACACACACGCACAAACATTTGCACACAAACACACGCATGCTCACACACATACTACTGTTTCTTCAAGAGCGTTGATCCCACTTAAAGTGTTTACACAGGCTTCTCGAATGTCTTCAAGGAATATAAAACAAACATGTCAGCCTTAAAATACAAAGCATTAGTCACTAATTCTCTCTAGAAATAATGGTGATACTGCAGGCAACCTTTTTGTATTATGTAGTGCTAACATGCTGCATAAAGTCCCTAGAAGCAAACCAACACAGAACCAGCACACAGCTCTCCTTCTAATCCGATTTCTAAGTGACAATGGGGCCTGGCGATAGGGAGGGATAGGGAGGGAGATCGAGGTAGAATGTGCATGCTGATAGATTATGGTGATCCTAGCTCAGGGAATCCCTCTTGTGAATCAAGTGTAGGGGGTTGGGATGGAGGGAGGGAGAGGGTGAAAGGAGGGTAGAGCTGGACAGAGAGAGAGGGAGCGGGAAGACGAGACCCTCTAAACAGACCTGCCAAATCCACCACAAGAGAAGAAGAGAAGGCCTTCAATAAAAACCTCCCCCTCTGACTTTACCCACTTCTCTCTGAGAAGGGGGAGTAGAATAAAAGAGAAGAGGAGGAGGGGGCTCAGTTCAGTGGGAAGAGTAGGTCTTGGGAGGAACAATGCCTATTATACTCTGTTTTGATTTATGAGGTAGTGCTTTTAAAGGTTCTGTCAGCAAACAGGCAATTCTGTGACAAGGAGACCCTCTTTTTCCCTGCTTTCCTTTCAAATCGAGAGCATTGTCCTTTGGCGGCGGGGTGAACGAGGCAGTGGCCGGGCCATCGGGGCGGGGGTAAGGACTGGGGTAAGGGTGGAGGGGTGAGGTGGGGGGCTAGGTGCCTATTGAGGACTGATTGGAAGCACTTCTCGATCACTCTCAGCTTTGAGTGAGAGAAGCTTTTGGAGAGCTCTAGAGTGGAACGTGTGCCTAGAGATTGTCCCCTGGAACACTCAGCTGCCCCCCCCTAAAGACTCCAGAAGTTCCACAAGCTCTAGGGGCCTTCCACTGCCTCCGCTTCTCTCTGCTCAATGACACATGGGACAAATATCTTCACTCTAAGGAACCAACATCCATCTACGTTGTTGGTTCCTTACAATACATAACGACTTAAAGATGCACTCCAGGATCTTAAGCACAACAAATTCGTAACATACAGTATGAATTTGATTCGTAACATACCATACAAATAAAAATAAACACATCATACGAAATTAATGACGTAGTACACAATTTGATGACGTAGTACTCAATTTGATGACGTAGTACACAATTTGATGACGTAGTACTCAATTTGATGACGTAGTACACAATTTGATGACGTAGTACTCAATTTGATGACGTAGTACTCAATTTGATGACGTAGTACTCAAAAAACAGGGACACTTTTGGCTCGTGAGCACCACTTTCAAAACTACTGGCTGAAATTATGCAAACGTTTGAGAGTGCATTACGATATTCCAAAAATATTAGATATCTTAAAATTGCATGACAGACATTTACCATTAGGGTGAACTGCCCTTGCTCTTCACATCGGAACACACAACAAAACGCCAGGTTTGTATGGGTTTTCCTTTCTAGAGCTGAGGATGTTCAAAAGCAGGACTTTATAAAGCGGTTCAGCTGCTGGTTCTACTCCTGGTTCTACTCCTTTCTCTCTCTCTTTCCTTCTCTCTCCCCCTCTCTTTTTCTCCCCTTTCTCTATCTCTCCCCTCTCTCTATCTCTCCCCTTTCCCTATCTCTCCCCTCTCTCTATCTCTCCCCCTCTCTATCTCTCCCCCTCTCTATCTCTCCCCTTTCCCTATCTCTCCCCTCTCTCTATTTCTCCCCTCTCTCTCTCTTTCCTTCTCTCTCCCCCTCTCTATTTCTCCCCTCTCTCTATCTCTCCCCTCTCTCTCTCTCTCCCCTTTCTCTCTCTCTCTGTCCTCCGTCGAAGGGTTTTCTTTCCAAGTTGAAAGGGACGCCAAACAGTGATAAGACACAAAGCAGAAGCCCTCTTTGCATGCCAACTTCAAACGGGGGACTGGAGTGGCCCTGTGGCCTGCGTTTAACGGCCCACATCCCATCATAGATACAGTAAACACACTCGCACGCGCACACGCACACGCACACACACACAAACACACACACACACACACACACACACAGATAAATACAGACAAGACAGGGGTTATTTCTGTCTCTCTATCTTCTGTCACGTTTGATTGGACGATAAGAGGCTGCCTCTGTTTCCATTGAACGAGTGCATCTGTAACAGCCGCAACAAAATGACCACCGGTCTGTTTAATTGACAGAGGAGAGAAAAGTTGCCTTGTTATGGTGTTCCCTATATGATACAGGTGGCATTGGTTGTATGTCACTGCGTGTAAAGTCTTTGTTACTCAAGGTGTCTAGCCCTTGTAGGATCATTTGTTGTGTGAAGGCAAATCAAGAGAGATAGTTCTCGTCCACTAGGGACAGGAGAGACTGATGCACACCTTAAGTTGTTGATTAGACCTGCTCCCCATAGAGATAACACAAACACATGACACACACAAACAGCTTAGGCTCTAAGTAGCTGTAGAGCTGTTTAAATTAACCCAAAGACCCGAAGTCAAAACAAATCAAAGCTAATCGCCCAATCATAGGTGATAGCTAAGACAGTCTACTCTCCATGTGATTCACCTCAGGATGGCTCACCAACGCTGAGTCACCTATCCAGGCTGTATCACATCCGGCCGTGATTGGGAGTCCCATAATGTGGTACACAATTGGCCCAGTGTCGTCCGGGTTTGGTCTGGGTAGGCCGTCAATGTAAATAAGAATTTGTTCTTAACTGACTTGCCTAGTTAAAGAAAATAACATTTAAAAAATATATATATAATCAAATAATTATAATTATTCTCAGAATTCTACTGTTGCAGCTTATCAGGTGAAAAACTTCTGCCCATTTAGAGCACTGAGTCGTCCCACTTGGTAATACTTCTTTGTAATGCTTTCTGAACTCATTAATTACTTCCTGGATAGCCACTACAAACACTTACCTCCTCTCTCAATACTCTATAGGCTATTGATCAGTAGCAGTCCCCAAACCGCTCAGAGACCAGCCTGGAGATCTGAGAGAAGCTAAGTGACACTTCACAGGCGGAGACAAGGAGAGATGGAGGAAATGAAGGAAAGAAGCACTTGAAAGACTCTCTTCCTTTTCTTCCAACCTCTCACCCAAGGTCTTCAGATGAACGGGAGTAGAGGAGAGATGTGGCTACAAAGTCGTCGGCTAAAAAACAAAGACTCATCTGCGGTGTAAGATAGACATCTTGAGGCCCACTTGTTCCTTGACTGGCCACAAAGTTTGGAGGTTTAACCCCTGTTCTCGACAACTGGCTGACTAGTAATTAAGTCTGCGCTTGAAGTGGTCTATTGAGTACTCTATTGGAGCCCCTCCCTCTGTTCTGAATGCGTACGAGATATTCATTCTGCATAGTTAGACTAGTTGTTTTCAAAAACACCATTTATCAATGCAAGGATGATGAAGGATCCATTCAACAATGGAAAGTATAATTTATTCCAGTCTAATTTGAACAAATTCAACAGCTTGTGAATCTCTGACTGGTAAATAAGCACATTATGAAGCCTCTATAGGGGGCTGAAAGTAATGTACTACAGTCTGTTTGTAATTGTCCAGCAGGAGAAGCTAGTCTGTCTATGAAATGGGATTGAAATATAAACACACACACCCATATTGTGGATGCCACAGACTGAGCAGACAGGCAGGCATGCACAACACTCCTGGCCCACTACATACATATTCCCAAAGCAGTGTTGAGACACACACACAGAAGCCAGACATTATGAAATATACCCCACTGAGCCCAGAGTATTTAACCGCAGAGCAAGGCTTTGGCTATAAATTCAAAATAATAAAGTGACGGTTTATGGCAGAGGCACTAGATCCATACTGAGAGAGTGAGAGGAGAGGAGAGTAGGGAGGAGGAGAGTAGGGGAGAGGGGTGGATGGTAGGTTCTGGTATGTGGCCACTTAGAGTTTCCTGACAGCTCATTTCCTGTATGAAAAGATCCAGGGATCTCCTCTTAACCTAAGGGCCAGGAGTGAATGTGCATGTGTGCATTCTCCTGATTGTGTGTGTGTGCATGTGACTGTTTGTTAGTAAATAACTCATGCTGACTGTGGGATGAATCCTATTTGATACTAAAGGACCATTAAGCCTTGAGAAGAAGCCCCTCTTCAGATTGTCAGGGTGCTTTCCATCCAGGCCTGGAGTTACACATTAACAGACCTCACTGAATAAATGGAGCCACTGGATCTCTGTAAGATGTTGGGTTGGATACACACATGCACACACACAAACACACAAACACACAGACACACACACTGATGGAGTGTGGAAGCCCCTGGAAGAGGCCGTCTGAGCTGTCTACTGAAGAGGGGAGATGAATAATGTAGATAGGCGAATCGTCCCAGACACACTGACCTGGGTGGCTGAGCCCAGCCTCTCTCAACCCTCTATCGTCTTTCAGGAGTCAGACTCTCAGAGCATCCCATTTAAATAATATTATTTTGGCTTCAACGTTAACAAACAGTTAACCTAAATGGCCCCATACATCACTGTACTCACTGGGAGAAATATGCCAACAAAGTTGCAATCTTATAAAAAAAAATGTTTTACTGCTAGTGTCTGTGTGTGTGAGTTTGGCCCAGGCCATGCGGTTTGGTTTGGTCCAACTCCATGGTTTTAGTTTAGGCTAAGGACCAGCCTGGTTCTTGGAGGGAACATCGGACACCAGCAGAGAAGAGTAAATAAACAGAAACTAAACGACCCATACAGAGTTAGGTATTGTATGTCAGGCAAAGTGTCAAAACGACATGCCAACACTGTACTACTGTAACCGCCAGCTTCAGATACTTGGATGCATTCCAAATGGCACCCTATTCCCTTTATAATGCACCTATTTTGATAATGGACTGCTGAGAAGCAGTGCACTATAAAGGGAATAGTGTGCCATTTGGAATCTCTGTTTTTGAACTGAAAACACTTAAATGAGGTTAGAGTGCTCCAGAAACCTCTCTCACAACCACAGTGGTTCCTTTGTGATGGGTTACCATCCCTGCAGCATGACACACACACATCACTCAATTCTATAACTCACGATTTGCTACACGGTCTGTTTTGGGTTTATTTGTTGCTATTCAGTACCTCTGAAAAGACAAATAACAGTGGGAATGTGACATCTTTCTGCTTGGAGGGCCCGCATCGAGGTACATGCCTGTGGCCATGCAGGCTGAGCGGAATTACTGAGTGTTAATAACAAGACCATGGTGCAAGGAGAGGCAGCTCTCCATGTGGTATAAATAAAACAGTTAAGATGGTGGGGGAACAGGGTGGCGGGGGGTGGGGGGTAGAAAGTGCTGCCTTCACTTCCTCCTCTCATGCTTTACACATTCTGCCCACCGAGGTTATGTACCAAATAGCATTCTATTCCCTATGTAGGGCACTTCTTTTGACCAGGGGCCATAGGGCTCTAGTCAAATACGTAGTGCACTACATTGAGAATATTATAGACCCTGGTCATAAGTAGTGAACTACATAGGGAATAGGATGCCATAGGGAATAGGATGCCACTTGGGATGCAACCCTAGTCCCTACCCTGAACTGCTGCCATTTTCAGTAGTACTTTCCACTGAAGAGGGAGGAATGAAGACTAGCTATGCCAAAAGGGTCATTGTATTTCACAATTCCTTTTAGAATGACAACGCGACACCTCAACACTTGGATTGACGAGATACAACACAAGGTATACACTTCGGGAGTGGGCCATGACAACAAGTACATCTACTCTGGGCACACAGGGTTCCACTGCAGGTACACACACACAAACACTAGCTGTAATCCAGTGCTGGGTCTGTATTATATATATTTTTAATTTAACCTTTATTTAAGTAGGCAAGTCAGTTAAGAACAAATTTTTATTTACAATGACGGGTTACCCCGGAAGACGCTGGGCCAATCGTGCTCCGCCCTAATGTACTCCCAATCACGGCCAGATGTGATACAGCCTGGATTCGAACCAGGGACTGTAGTGATGTCTCTTGCACTGAGATGCAGTGCCTTAGACCGCTGCAGCCACTTAGGAGCCCGACCCCGAGTTTGTTTAGTGCTGGTAATCCTCTGTGATCACTGTGTTATGTTGTGTTTGCTGTGGGTGTTTGTTAAAGGTGTTAGCAGACCGCTGGTGACCCCTGAGGCAGCCACAAACTCCAGCATCGCCATCACCAGTCACCTTGTAGACTCAGGCCTCATCAGTATCATGGGGTCGTTCAGATACAGCTCATTCAGATGTGTGTTTGCGTGCGTGCCGCACCAGAAGCAGTATTTGAAGGTATTTGACATGCTCCAAAGAACATTTTACTCTCTGATCTAGATACAGATAAGACTCTCTGATCTAGTACAGATATGACTCACTGATCTAGATACAGATATGACTTTCTGATCTAGATACAGATATGACTCTCTGATCTAGATACAGCTAGGATGAACAAAAGATAAAACGGACCGTAGAAGAACATACATGTCACCACCACCATCCCCTATAGACACACACACATATATACAATACACATATAAACATTTCCAGTCAAAGGTTTGGACACACCTACTGATTCAAGGGTTCTACACTTTAGAATAATAGTGAAGACATCAACACTATGAAATAACACATAGGGAATCATGTAGTAACCAAAAAGGTGTTGAACAAATCAAAAATCTATTTTTGATTTTTGATTCTTCAAAGTAGCCACCCTTTGCATTGATGGCAGCTTTGCCCACTCTTGGAATTCTCTCAACCAGCTTCACCTGGAATGCTTTTCCAACAGTCTTAAAGGAGTTACCACATATGTTGAGCACTTGTTGGGTGCTTTTCCTTCACTCTGTGATCCAACTCATCCCAAACCATCTCAATTGGGTTGAGGTCAGGTGATTGTGGAGGAGAGGTCAACTGATGCAGCACTCCATCACTCTTTTTCTTGGTCAAATAGCCACTACTAAGCCTGGAGATGTGTTTTGGGTCATTGTCCTGTTGAAAAACAAATGATAGTCCAACTATGCACAAACCAGATGGGGTGGCGTATCACTGCAGAATGCTGTGGTAGCCATTCTGATTGTGTGCCTTGAATTCTAAATAAATCACTGACTGTGTCACCAGCAAAGCATCCCCACACCATCACACCTCCTCCTCCATGCTTCACGGTGGGAACCACACATGCAGAGATCATCTGTTCACTTACTCTGTGTCTCACAAAGACACGGCGGTTGGAACCAAAATGCTCTAATTTGGACTCATCAGACCAAAGGACAGATTTCCACCGGTCTAATGACCATTGCTCGTGTTTCTTGGCCCAAGCAAGTCTCTCCTTTAGTAGTGGTTTCTTTGCAGGAATTCGACCATGGGCTAATTCATGCAATATTCTCTGAACAGTTGATGATGAGATGTGTCTGTTACTTGAACTCTGTGAAACAATTATTGGTCTGCAATTTCTGAGGCTGGTAACTCTAATGAACTTATCCTCTATGGCAGAAGTGCTGGTCTTCATGAGAGCCATTTTCATCATAGTGCTTGATGGCTTTAGTGACTGCACTTGAAGAAACTTTCCACATTGACTGACCTTCATGTCTTAAAGGAATGATGGATTGTCGTTTCTCTTTGCTTAAAACTGATTGGCTTAAACGCATTACGACGGAAAGAAATTCCACAAATTAACAAGGCACACCTGTTAATTGAAATGCATTCCAGGTGACTACCTCATGAAGCTGGATGAGAAAATGTCAAGAGTGTGCAAAGCTGTCATCAAGGCAAAGGGTGGCTACTTTGAAGACTCTCAGACATAAAATATACTTTTATTCAACACTTTTTTGGTTACAACATTATTCCATTTGTGTTATTTCATAGTTTTAATGGCTTCACTATCATTGTACAATGTATAAAATTGTATAAATAAAGAAAAACCCTTGAATGAAAAGGTGTGTCCAAACTTTTGACTGTTACTATATATATATATATATATATATATATATATATATATATATATATCATGAAGAACAAGTTTTATACAGTTTTATATATATATATATATATATATATATATATAGTAACAGTCAAAAGTATATTATATATATATATATATACAGTGCCTTGCGAAAGTATTCGGCCCCCTTGAACTTTGCGACCTTTTGCCACATTTCAGGCTTCAAACATAAAGATATAAAACTGTATTTTTTTGTGAAGAATCAACAACAAGTGGGACACAATCATGAAGTGGAACGACATTTATTGGATATTTCAAACTTTTTTAACAAATCAAAAACTGAAAAATTGGGCGTGCAAAATTATTCAGCCCCCTTAAGTTAATACTTTGTAGCGCCACCTTTTGCTGCGATTACAGCTGTAAGTCGCTTGGGGTATGTCTCTATCAGTTTTGCACATCGAGAGACTGAAATATTTCCCCATTCCTCCTTGCAAAACAGCTCGAGCTCAGTGAGGTTGGATGGAGAGCATTTGTGAACAGCAGTTTTCAGTTCTTTCCACAGATTCTCGATTTGATTCAGGACTGGACTTTGACTTGGCCATTCTAACACCTGGATATGTTTATTTTTGAACCATTCCATTGTAGATTTTGCTTTATGTTTTGGATCATTGTCTTGTTGGAAGACAAATCTCCATCCCAGTCTCAGGTCTTTTGCAGACTCCATCAGGTTTTCTTCCAGAATGGTCCTGTATTTGGCTCCATCCATCTTCCCATCAATTTTAACCATCTTCCCTGTCCCTGCTGAAGAAAAGCAGGCCCAAACCATGATGCTGCCACCACCATGTTTGACAGTGGGGATGGTGTGTTCAGGGTGATGAGCTGTGTGGCTTTTACGCCAAACATAACGTTTTGCATTGTTGCCAAAAAGTTAAATTTTGGTTTCATCTGACCAGAGCACCTTCTTCCACATGTTTGGTGTGTCTCCCAGGTGGCTTGTGGCAAACTTTAAACAACACTTTTTATGGATATCTTTAAGAAATGGCTTTCTTCTTGCCACTCTTCCATAAAGGCCAGATTTGTGCAATATACGACTGATTGTTGTCCTATGGACAGAGTCTCCCACCTCAGCTGTAGATCTCTGCAGTTCATCCAGAGTGATCATGGGCCTCTTCGCTGCATCTCTGATCAGTCTTCTCCTTGTATGAGCTGAAAGTTTAGAGGGACGGCCAGGTCTTGGTAGATTTGCAGTGGTCTGATACTCCTTCCATTTCAATATTATCGCTTGCACAGTGCTCCTTGGGATGTTTAAAGCTTGGGAAATCTTTTTGTATCCAAATCCGGCTTTAAACTTCTTCACAACAGTATCTCGGACCTGCCTGGTGTGTTCCTTGTTCTTCATGATGCTCTCTGCGCTTTTATCGGACCTCTGAGACTATCACAGTGCAGGTGCATTTATACGGAGACTTGATTACACACAGGTGGATTGTATTTATCATCATTAGTCATTTAGGTCAACATTGGATCATTCAGAGATCCTCACTGAACTTCTGGAGAGAGTTTGCTGCACTGAAAGTAATGGGGCTGAATAATTTTGCACGCCCAATTTTTCAGTTTTTGATTTGTTAAAAAAGTTTGAAATATCCAATAAATGTCGTTCCACTTCATGATTGTGTCCCACTTGTTGATTCTTCACAAAAATACAGTTTTATATCTCTATGTTTGAAGCCTGAAATGTGGCAAAAGGTCACAAAGTTCAAGGGGGCCGAATACTTTCGCAAGGCACTGTATATATATATATATATATATATACAAAGCTGCTTTGCATCTTGTTTGAATTGCCTGTCATCCGTAACTGCCTGAGGACTTTTTGAAGGCAGGTGAGCTAGAAAGAGGGGATTTCCTCCTGTCAGTCAGTGTACAAGGATCTATATTCGTGTTTGTGTGTTTGTGTGTGTGTGTGTGTGCGTGCGTGCGTGTGTGTGTTTGTGTGTGTGTGTGTGTGTGTGCGTGTGTGTGTTTGTGTGTGTGTGTGTGTGTGTGTGTGCGTGTGTGCGTGTGTGTGTGTGCGTGTGTATGTGTGTGTGTGCGTGTGTGTGTACCATTACATGTCTCTCCTCCCTTATTCCCAGACAGTACAGCTGTGGTGTAGGTTAATGGTTTACAAAATCCTTAAGACAAGCCGTCTTTCTGGCTAACGTATAATTAGCAAAATTGTGTAGCGATAGTTCCAGTAGTGAAATTAAACTGTTCATTTGTGAGGAGAAGAATGACAGCAGTGTTGTTGTGCTCCTGCATCCTCAGGCAATTCTAAAGCTCTGTCTTGGATGATAGCCTAGATATTGTCTGCTTTGATATCTCAGTGCATCTCGAAGACAAGATAATTGCTGAAAGTACAGTGAGCGAGCCGGGACCCACGTTGTTAACCCTTTCTACTGCTGCTAGTTCAAGTTACCGCCCAGCATTGATGTCCAAGGTGGAGTGCAATTTCAAGGTTTCATTATTTCATTTGGATGTCGGAGAAACATTGGGAGCAAGATGACAAATGCTTTCACTTTTGTCCTCCGCTGTCTCTAGCGAGGGCCTCATGGTTTGCAACTAAACTCTATCCACTCACTCTCCATGCCAGAAAGACAAGTCATTTGAGAGAAAAAAGAGAAAGAAGCTGATTTTAAAAAGACATTTGAGAAATGGGCCCTGCCAGGGAAATATGTCAGCCTTAGCCAGAACACTTCTTCGTTATTCTCCTCTTTGCTACTGTAGATATGAAAATCCAAATGTGTTGATTCTGTTGTTGCTAGCTATATTCATTAAAACATTTAAATAAATACATATACAGTACCAGTCAGAAGTTTGGAGACACCTACTCATTCAAAGGCTTTTCTTTATTTTTTCATTTTCTACACTGTAGAATAAAATTGAAGACATCAAAACTATGAAATAACACATATGGAATCATGTAGTAACCAAAAAAGTGTTAAACAAATCAAAATCTGTTTTAGATTTTCGATTCTTCAAAGTAGCCAACCTTTACATTGATGACAGCATTGCACACTCTTTGCATAATCTCTAACCAGCTTCACCTGGAATGCTTTTCCAACAGTCTTGAAAGAGTTCCCACATATGCTGAGCACTTGTTGGCTGCTTTTCCTTCACTCTGCAGTCCAGCTCATCCCAAACCATCTCAATTGGGTTGAGGTCGGGTGATTGTGGAGGCCAGGTCATCTGATGCAGTACTCCATCACTCTCAGTGGTCAAATAGCCATTACACAGCCTGGATGTGTGTTTTGGGTCATTGTCCTGTTGAAAAATGATGATAGTCCCACTAAGCGCACACCAGATGGGATGGCGTATCGCTGCCTAATGCTGTGTAGTCATACTGGTTAAGTGCGCCTTGAATTCTAAATAAATTACTGACAGTGTCACCAGCAAAGCACCTCCACACCATCACACCTCCTCCTCCATGCTTCATGGTGGGAACCATACATGTGGAGATCATCTGTTCACTTACTCTGTGTCTCCCAAAGACACGGTGGTTGGAACCAAAAATCTCAAATTTGGACTCATCAGACCAAAGGACTGAATTCCATCAGACTAATGTCCATTTCTCATGTTTCTTGGCCCAAGCACGTCTCTTCTTCTTATGGTGTCCTTTAGTAGTGGTTTCTTTGCAGCAATTCGATCATGAAGGCCTGATTCACACAGTCTCCTCTGAACAGTTGAAGTTGAGATGCATCCGTTACTTGAACTCTGTGAAGCATTTATTTGGCCTGCAATCTGAGGTGCAGTTAACATTAATGAACTTATCCTCTGCAGCAGAGGTAATTGTAGGTCTTCCTTTCCTGTGGCAGTCCTCATGAGAGCCAGTTGTATCATAGCGCTTGACTGCACTTGAAGAAACATTCAAAGTTCTTGAAATTTCTCAGATTGACTGACCTTCATGTCTTAAAGTAATGATGGATTGTCATTTCTCTTTGCTTATTTGAGCTGTTCTTGCCATAATACGAACTTGGTCTTTTACCAAATAGGGCTATCTTGTGTATACCAACCCTACCTTGTCACAACACAACTCATTGGCTCAAACGCATTAAGAAAGACATAAATTCCACAGATCTACTTTTAACAAGGCACACCTGTTAATTGAAATGCATTCCAGGTGACTACCTCGTGAAGCTGGTTGAGAAAATGCCAAGAGTGTGCAAAGCTGTCATCAAGGCAAAGGGTGGCTACTTTGAAGAATCTCAGATATAAAATATATTTTTATTTTACACTTTTTTGGTTACAACATGATTCCATTTGTGTTATTTAGTCAAAATAAAAAAAAGTTAAAATAAAGAAAAACCCTTGAATAAGTAGGTGTGTCCAAACTTTTAACTGGTACTGTATATATTTATATATATATATAAATTGCGGACCCCCGGCAATATCTAAGCGGACCCCCGGTTTTATACCCCTGCCATATGTTATGTGTATTTCTTTAACACATAATCTGTAACGACGTCTACCGAACTCGATGCCCCTCCTTGTTCGGGCGATGCTCGGCGGTCGACGTCGACGGTCTTCTAGCCATAAGCCGATCAATTTTTAATTTTCCATTTGTCTTGTCTTGTTTTCCCACACACCTGGTTCTCATTTCCCTCATTATGTGTTGTGTATTTAACCCTCTGTTTCCCTCAGGTCTTTGTGTGCTATTGTTTATTCTGTTTCATGTATTGCGCACGTTAGTCTGTTGCGCTGGGTTTTGTTAACCTGTATTATTATTTCGTGTTCACTTTGCTGTGTGTTTTTGGTTCGCCAAAATAAAAGGCAACACCACATCTGCTCTCCTGCACCTGACTCCTTTACAACCATTTACGCATACCTGACATAATCAAATTGTTTTGGTGGAGATTTGCGGATAAAAGGTGCACACCTTGCTGCAGCGTGAAATGATTTCTCTGAACTTTTTACGTTAAATGTTCAGTTTGGACAACTGCTATTGTATAGCTTTATAATTCCACAAGCGAAGAGTACAAGCTCCAAACACCCAGTACTTTCGATCAGTAGGAAAGACAAGATAGAGACAAAATGGACAGAGTGAAAAAGAATGAGAGAAAGCCAGAGGGAGTTTGTCCCCTGGGTTTGGCTTGCTGGGTTGCCTTGGAGCTGAGCTGTTCTCACTGTTCTCCTCTGAGGCCCATTGACATACAGAGAGAGTGAGAGTGAGAGAGAGTGAGAGAGAGGGAGACCACTCAGGGCTCCTAATGAGCTGTGCTCTTTTATGGCCAAGGGTTAATAGAACACCTCAGGGGGCCTCCTAGTCTCCACTACCCAACTCTTACTTTCCCTCTCACAGCCCCAGCCCTGGTTCGAGCACCAGACGCAGCCCCATCCACTGCCACACCTACCCACACCTTAATGGGGACCTCCGAGACTTAATACCTGGGACAAGTCCAAGTCTAATGTCATAGCTTTCTCCTTCTCCTCACCCTCCTCCACTTTACGCCCACCCCTTTCTCACCTACCACTCTCTCATCTCTCAATATCTGGGGGAGCGATGCCAACAGAACACTGACTGACCATGGCGTTGGAAGGAAAATTGAGTAAGAAGGAGGCTAATGATTAACAACGCATAGGAACGCTTGTGTGTGTTTTTTTCTCTAATTCCAAGCCCCTGGGCTCTTTTAATGTGCCAAACAGTGTTTATTTAGCAGCAATGAATGAGCGTTAACTCAGGAGGGAGGTCTGGTATTGCTCTGACATGTGTTCCCACATCCAAATTATCACCTCGTTAAATAGGACCCAATTCACTAGTGGCACAGAAGGAGGGTCAGTACACAAGGGCCTATAGGAGAGAGAAAGAGAGAGGGGGAAAACATCACTATCTCAGAAGACCATAGCTTCTTTTCTTCTTCTTTTTTGATTATTTCTTCTTCTCCCAACTCTTTTCATCATTGCCTTCCTTGTCTTGCTTTGACTCCAGCTCTGGGGGGAATACATAAATTATTTCTCAAAAGGGAGAACAAAAATGGCATCAACAGACAGACACACAAGTGTCTCCTCTCCTCCGCCAGAGTGAATGAATGAGCGTGTACAATAGTCAGTTTTTCAAACTTAATTTTGTTGTGTGTGTGTGTGTGTGTGTGTGTGTGTGTGTGTGTGTGTGTGTGTGTGTGTGTGTGTGACACTGAGTTCCTGTATCCATAGTTCTAGCAGTAGGTTCCTGCTGCGGCGGCCATCTTCCCCCCACTTTTGTGGGTAGTGCTGAATGGGCCACTCACATGGGCCACTAGGCCACCACAGTGCTGCGCTAGCTAGCTGCCACTCCCCTTTCCACAGGTCACTCCTTTCACAATTAGCTGGTGGTAATTTGGGGATGAATGCTCAAAGCTGCCTTTCTCCAGCATCCAGCCCCCACCTCCACCTCATCCACCCCCAGTCTCTCCCTATTCTCCCCTCCATTCGGTAGGGCCATGCCAGCTTAGGCAGCGGGGAGCGAGGGCCTCTTCTCCCCTTCCGTGCTGACCACTCGTGGTCACTGAGGCCTGCAGGGAGACCCGCCCAGGATCGGGCGAACAGAGCACGACATGTGACACTATTCTTATTTGCCAATAGGCGGAGTGCACAGCTGAAGAATGGAGAAAGGAGGTTCATAAAAGAGGTTGTTTTGGGGTGGTGGGGGGGAAGAACGGGGGGGTGGGCAGCCAGGGCTGAGGGTTGAAGCCTGACCATAAAGAAAATAATCCGCTCTCATTTGGGACCGCTGGGGAAGCTTACCCAACACAGAGGAATGGTTTCGAGCGACTTGTTTTTATGTTTGCGGCTCCCGCTCTTTGAGGAGGGGATGTCAACCTGCTGTCAGCGGTACGGTTGGCTGGTCGGCCATGTTGGCCCCTGAAGAGGGGAGCTGTGGAGGTAGGGAAGGCCAGGGCAAGGATACAGGAAGCCATCACAGCGCCAAAGTATCAGATCGCCACAGAGTCAACATTCCTCTCTAGCTATAACTACAACATAATAGCATCCATCTCCAGTTGAGAGGTTTCACAGACGATTTCAGATATTCTACTGTCTGTCAATGACTTTATCAGGCAAAACTCTTATAGTGAATATATTTCCTATCTCACAATTGGACAGTTGAAAAGTCAGGTTCCTTAATTCAGCATGTTGGTTTATACATCGACATAACAAATCATGTTTTCCTGTGTTGACAGGGGATGCTCTCAGCAGGTTAGTCTCTAAATCAACATAACTAACTGTATTTCCCTGTGTGGACCTGTAGCCCTGTAGGGTCCAGTAGCCCTGTAGGGTCCAGAAGCGTTTTCCTGCTCTGCAGATGGTCAGCACACAGACCCTGTCAGTCAGCACACAGCCACACTAAACCCCAGTCAAAGGCCCTTAACCCATCTAACCCTTCCACACGCTTTACCTCCAATCAGGCCTGACTAATCAATACACACCACTCCCTAAGGACCCAGGGACAAGGCTCTGTGTCATCTGTGTGTGTATGGTGTCCATCTCTGTGTGTGTATGGTGTCCATCTCTGTGTGTGTTGAGCATTCTTTTGACTTGAGAAGAAGAGTATACAGCTGAATATAAAAGCCCTAATGTAAGTCATTACAGGAGAAGACTTTGTGAAACTGGTTGACTCCTTCATTCTCCATTTAGTCTCTATTTTTTGGACAGCACACATTCAATTGACATTTTGCATTTTGTTGTTGATGATGTTAGTCTGAACTTTGCCAGTGTGGCACTACAACCAGGTGGCCTTTCTGACATTCTGCCTGCCAGTGAGAGGAAGGAGGGAGAGGTCAGTGGAGAGCAGATGTGTAGGGTCACGTCACCTATATGGAAACAGGGGTGCTCCTGGGGTGAGGAGTTAAAAAGAAGAGGCATCCAACCAGAACTGTCGTTGACACGGACAGAAGCCCCTGTCTGGTCTCTGGAAGCAGGGAGCTGGGGGGGTGGGGGGGGGGTGGGGGCGGCAGGCCCATAGATAACAACTTTACACTGACTGACTTCCTTTCGCAACCATCTCCAGTTTGATAGCGCAACAGGATTTTTTTACCCCCTCTGAAACTCCCCTTTTGAACAATGCTCCACTTGTCCCTTTGTTGTGGTGGAGCTTCTAAGCAGGCCCTAGCTAGCTAACCGACACTAGCTGCCATTAAGTGCGTTTTTTTCTTTGGTTCTTTATCACAGGGTGGAGGGATACAAAGGTTCACCGGCCCACAAAGACACCCCACTCAGGGATGGCGCCATTTCAGTCCAACTACTCCTTTAACAGAAGACTGAAGCATAACCTTTGATCAACCACTGCAAACAAAACAGCAGCCAGATTAACTTGGCATGGCTGAGAAAGCCCATCCACGTTGGTGATCTTTTGCGGTCTCAAGGATCAACTATTTCAGCTTATATATCACATTAAACATCCTTAATTCCCTAATGTGCAATAATAAAAGTGACATGTTACAAGCACACTACATAGCCAAAAGTATGTGGACACCTCGTCGAACAGCTAATTCCAAAACCATGGGAATTAATATGGAGTTGGTACCCCCTTTGCTGCGATAACAGCCTCCACTCTTCTGGGAAGGCTTTCCACTAGTTGGAACATTGGTGCAGGGACTTGCTTCCATTCAGCCACAAGAGCCTTAGTGAGGTTGTGCACTGATGTTGGGCGATTAGGCCTGGCTCGCAGTCGGCATTCCAATTCATCCCAAAGGTGTTCAATGATGTTGAGGTCAAGGCTCTGTTCAAGCCAGTCAAGTTCTTCCACACTGATCTCGACAAACCATTTCTGTATGGACATTGTTTTGTGCATGGCGGCATTGTAATACTGAAACAGGAAAGGTCCTTCCCCAAACTGTTGCCACAAAGATGGAAGCACATAATCATGTAGAATGTCATGCTGTGGCATTAAGATTTCCCTTCACTGGAACTAAGGGGCCTAGCCCAAACCATGAAAAACAGCCCCAGACCATTATTCCTCCACCAAACTTTACAGTTGGCACTATGCATTGGGGCAGGTAGCATTCTCCTGGCGTCCGCCAAACCCAGATTTGTCCGTCGGACTGTCAGATGGTGAAGCTTGATTCATCACTCCAGAGAATGCATTTCCACTGCTCCAGAGTCCAATGGCGGCAAGCTTTACACCACTCCATTTGACGCTTGGCATTGCGTATGACGATCTTAGGCTTGTGTGTGGCTGCTTTCATGAAGCTCCCGACTGACTGCTCTTGTGCTGACATTGCTTCCAGAGGCAGTTTGGAACTCTGTAGTGAGTGTTGCAACCAAGGACAGATGATTTTTACACCACACACGCTTCAGCACTCTGTTCCCATTTTGTGAGTTTGTATACCCCACCCCTTTGTGACTGAGCCGTTGTTGCTCCTAGTCATTTCCACATCACAATAACAGCACCGACAGTTGACCGGGGCAGCTCGAGCAGGGCAGAGATTTGACGCACTGACTTGATGGAAAGGTGGCATCCTATGAAGGTGCCACGTTGAAAGTCACTGAGCTCGTCATTGCAGGCCATTCTACAACCAGTGTTTGTCTATGAAGATTGCATGGGCGTGTGCTCAAATGTATACACCTGTCAGCAATGGGTGTGGCTGAAATAGCCAAAGCCAATCATTTGAAGGGGCGTTCACATACTTTTGACCATGTAGTGTATCATAAGCACAATCATTAACCAAATATAGTACATGTCAACAAAGGAGTGTTGAACTTTCCCCAAGCACTTCAGTTCAAGGCAAGGCTCCCCATTTCTTCATGACAAAAAGTTTGCCAGAAACTCAAGAGAAAATCTTGTTCAAACAAAGCTCAACAATTATCTTTCTCATAGGGAGATTCTGGGGAGAATGGTGATTATGTAGTGAACAAGCACAGATTGATCATTCCTCAGTTATTCACACAAGAGTGACAGACTCCAAATAGAGAGTGTGAAAGTTAGGAGCCTTGCGACCAGAAGTGTTCAGAACTACTCCTTAAACCATAAAAACACTCTTAGGGAGGAGCAGTGAACGAGCACAGTACATTACTGCATGGAGCTGACAGGCAGCTGAGACGAAAGCCCATCACCCATAAGCAAACCACAGAACCATAAATGATATATCAGAGCCCCATCATGACCAATACATCTATATGGAATATGAACACAGAAAGGGAGGTAACACCACCGCAAACTGTCAGAATGACGGAGATTTAAAATCAACTCGACAAAAAGGCTGTTGTAAATAACAAAATATGTAAAAACGTTGATATGACGGAGGCAACAGGGAGTTCAGTGCAGTAAAATGGCAAGAAATAGACACTGAAAAAGTGTGAAGAATTCATTGAGTAGCTAATGAAAACAGTCCAACTGAAAGGACCGGCCAACTCATCGGCATTCCGATCACACTGTAGCAGGTGCTAACAGTACCTTTGGAACTAATAAGGCAGAACCGTAGAATTAGGAATGAAGGATATCTATGGGTAGAACAACAATGAGTGATCCATGTTCTATTCCAGAAAGAATAACACCGATACTTTCAACTGACAGGGCATACAGTATCTTCGTTCTCAATTGAACTGGTTGGTCCACACAGCACAGACTGCCCTGACCTGCTCTCTCTCTCTCTCTCTCTCTCACACACACTCCTTAGGGGCTGTTCATGCATGACCTCACAGTGGAAATGTGTACCTCCTGATACAAAGCGCCCCCCTTGCACAAGCCTTGTGTTTTGTCTTTGACACCAAATAAAAACTGTCAAAGTACATCAGAGAATCACAATAATCCTGTTATCACTGCTCTATTCTCTTTTACTTTTGCAGCGGCGTCTCCTTCCCTCTCTCTTTCCTTTTCTATTCTCTCCCGGGCTGCATTTAGTTGGTGAATTCCAAGGCTAAGTTTGTGTGACCATTGGCCCGCGGAGACAAAGATGGTGCAAACTAGCCAGAGAAGAAGAGTGGACGACACAGTAGTACTGTGTCAGAAGATCGCTTTACACTATTGCAAAAGACTTCGTAAATGGCCCACACATAACGCAACAATAAACTACCATTTAACGGAAAACTCCACCCAAAAACTATTTTTTGGTATGTGTTTCATTAGTCCATTGTTGATATATGTCAGCAAATCAAGTTTTCAAGATCTATAACTTTCAAAAAGACATCCGGTGTGATCTCTCTCTCGTATGGAAAGTCCAGTATGTGACACTAATGGGGAAGTTGGGAGTAGTAATCATGAAGTATGATTTCATTGATTTAGTTTATCTTCTCCTTGAAGACAAACAAGAAAGCTTATCAAAACGCTCCATGAGCAGCATGCAGGGAGAACTACATTCAGAACTACAGCCAGCCGGTTCGCTCTGACACACACTCTCCTTTACTTCAGTAGGGGTTGGGTCAGTTTTATTGACCCTGCTTATCTTACTGTTAAAGCATCCACACGTGTGTGAGTTTCACATCATAAAGTTATATAAGAGCAGGACAGACAGAGGGAAAGCATCAAAACAACTCTTCACTTTGTTTGCGTGGCGTTTGTGTCTCGGGCAAAAACACCAGTGCCCAGATATAGAATTTGAGCGTGGCATAGTGTGTTTGACACACAACATGTGTGACTGCATGAGAGGGGAAGTCAGTACAGCTTACTAAAACATGAGATGCTTTCTGACAAACTGGGTTAGATGGAAAAGCTCAGCTGAACAGTGTGTGTGTGTGTGTGTGTGTGTGTGTGTGTGTGTGTGTGTGTGTGTGTGTGTGTGTGTGTGTGTGTGTGTGTGTGTGTGTGTGTGTGTGTGTGTGTGTGTGTGTGTGTGTGTTGGCCAATATATTAAACATACATTTGTCCACAGATCAAACTACACTGTGTTCCAATATTGTTACTCTTGTCCCATCAAATGATAAGCCAAAAGAGAGGCTTGGCTGGAGGGTATGATTTCTTGAGCAGATTTGATGGATAGCCGGAGGCCTGAGAAAAGCCTGGAGAATACTAAATTAAGAACCAGCCTCATTCTAGGTACAGATACGGGTTTATGGGCCACACAGCCAGAACCGCAGATAAAACGCTGGGTCATGTGTGTTTATTCTATCCGTTCCTCACACGGTGCCCGCCAGCAGGCAACCTTCGCGTCCTGTTTTCTCTGTAAACAGCGGCCAGAGAGAGGGTTGAATCATCGACCCAAAGGAATTCACCGCAGCTATTTTCCTCATTACCATTATCATTAACTGCTCAATGTTCCGTTTTGCTCGTGTTTGTTCTTTCTAAAAGTATGCAATGATGAAGAGGAAATTGGGTTCATGGGAAATCTAAATAAAATGAGCTAGAATTAGCGCTTACCATTTGGATAACTTATTTCAAAGTGTGCAAAGTTTAATAAATAATTGTAGGCTACCAAAGCCAATTCAAAAGCTCAAGTTGGATCTCTGAATAATAAATTCGACATAAAGACAGTGTCTTTATTTGAATCAAATCCATATAGCCGGACACACACTCCATACACACAGGTTTCTCATTCCGCTTTTCTTTCATTTCACTGCTCTACTTTAGTTGGGGGTCCTCAACTGCCTCGCATATTTAACAGCCCGGCTCTTTACACACAGCACCAAATCCGATTATTCAGAGGGGCATGCAATTGTTTTTATCAACTTGTCAGATGAGCTATTAGTTCTGCTCGCCGTCCAGGGAAAAGAGATGGAGAAACTCTCCTTAAACTAAAGCAATGTCCCCGGGGTTTAAGCAAGGAGAAAACCAACCACTATGCATGGTCCCTGATTTTCCTGCAAAGACCTTCAACAGCTACGCTATTTTCGGCATTTTACTGCGATGTTAAACTGAAATTAAAAACGCACATAGGCTGGCTGCATTTAATGCACTGACTTCATTCTTTTAAAGTTTTCATTTGACTAATTCATTCAGGTAAACGGATTAGGCTACATAATGTTCCACTCATATTAATTCGATATGAGTTGCCATTGCTCAGTCGTCGTTGCTGAATATGATACTGAATATGACATCTAAATTATTTTAATAGGCCCTACTACTTTTCTAAGCTAAGTTAAGAGAATCCAACGTGAGGTAGAGCAAGTTGTTTATAACGTTTAATTATGTATGACTAATATAGGTGGGGGTTTGTCATGTATTTCCAAATATTGATCAAGGAATAGCTCATATACTGTTGGTGGGATTTTGTTTGATTTACTATTGAATTAATTCTGGGGTACGTTTTTCTTTCATTATCCTACAGTAGCCTACTTAGCCTAGTGTATTAGTCCTCCTCCCACTCATTATCCGTTCAAAATGTAAATGACTGGTATAAAGGTTAGTTGGTAGTATACCCTCTTAAGAAACGTTTGAATCGTTTTTTTTTTTACTGTTGTTCTCCGAGTAGCCCAGCGCTATTGTGTTGTAGATTACTGTTACTTTCGAGTGCATTTATTATGTATACATTTTGAAGGAGAGTGCTAGGACAAATCCGCTTGGCTTAGAATGTATTTAAGCTTAACATCATTTTTCCCAACTCAAATATGCCTAACTATAATAGTAAGTATGTTGCATATTTATTTACATTTGAAAGTTGGAAATATACAAACAAATGTAATTGGTCATTAAAGTAATCAAGCACATCTTATTTCTAATATATTAGGGGCCTATATGGCATCCAATAATAGGCTAATAATAATTAATCGATCTCGAATTCACAACTTGCACATTACCTGACCTTTTCAGACTGTAGTATAATAGACATATTAGTAACTTATATTCAGTTTATAATCAACTAATTATTTAATTAATTCTGTATGAAAAGTAACCCGTTAACTTGCAGTATTGCACTGTGTCCAATAGAGACCACTGTACGACGTGGAAACGGCTCAGCCCAGGCGATACTAAGACAGTGCATGTTCATTCAGGCATATTCTAGCCTACTACTGGATCATAAACTGAAGAAATAAAAATACAAACGTATGCATTTGTTATCTCTTAATGCTATTCAATGGCCCCACAGTTTTATGCACGTTTGAATACTCGATTATATGTCCACGTTGACGCCAAAACTGCTTGGAATTTGGAAAAGCACCATACCAATATACATAACTAAAAATCTATTAGAGTAATAGTCTGTACTGTAGATTATAGATATCATATTTTCTATTGACCTTACCGTAAATATGGTCACTGACGTTATCTCTAAACATTTATGCAGAATAAACGTATGTTGCAAATAGCGAATAGGATATGATCTAGGCATATTATTATGCATTATGGAACTAACTAAAATGACTTTTTGAACATATTTCGTTTTATTTGATAAATGATTAATACAAATCGTATTATAAAAACGTAGAGATATAATTATCCTGAATTATACTATCGAATAATTTTACATACACTGCATTGTTTAATTATATACTGGTTATAGCTTATATATATTAGATGATACAACTTTTCCTGTGATTTTAATATGATCAACTATGCTAGTCTAAGTGCATTTTAGACTGTTATAATGCAAAGAAACCCTCCACCGTTTGCAATCCAATATAATGTTTGTGAAAGATATAGGCAACGAAACGAAAGGAATAGGCTGCTATGGACAACTATTGGAACGTCAACGTCTAGTAACTGGATGAGTAGCTTTGACTGTCATACATATTCTCTCACCGTTTCTTGTATAGCGCTGGTTCATCTATGGGAATCATTGATGTATGTATGATAACCTATCACCTTTAATGCACATTGAATGTGAGAGCATATAATAATGTAGATTAATTTACCTGTACCACTCCAGTCCATTCTCGTAGTTGCGGTCGAAGAAGTGCGGTTCGGCTCCCACAGCTCGGATGTCTGGATGCACGCGGAGGAACTCGAGCAGCGCGCGCGTCCCTCCTTTCTTTACACCGATGATGATCGCCTGGGGAAGCTTCTTGCTCCCTGATCCGTTGGAGAAACTTGACATCGCACCGGGCTCAGGAGCTCTCTGCCCCTCGCCCCTCATCTCGTCCCAGTCCTCCGCTCCTCTGTACGCGTCTATATCGTTATTGAGCAAGTCTCTGGAGGAGGTCCGGACAGAGGGTTCGTCGTAATCGGATTCTATATCCACCCAGGGTTGGGGTCTAGGGAGCAGTCTGGACATGAGGTCCACTCTGCCGTTATTCTCTATCCTTTTACCGACCACAGACCCTGTCTCCTTTCCCCGGTAATTGTCCACGACCAAACTTGGCATGGTGGCACAGTAGCCCACGCAGGAGTAGAGCATATATACCCAGAGTAAAAACATGATGCCGAGCAGAAAGAGTTTATTTTTCACCGGGCTGAATGAGAACGCATACAGATTGTGACAAACCAGGCTATATTCCATAAGCCCTGCGAGTGCATACCATATTCCAGCGACACATATTGCCAAAACCACTCACTCCGGATGGCACATCAAGTAGCCTCGCAAAATGCACATGCCATTCATTTAAAACGGAAAAATGAATAAAGCAAGCAAATAAACTAAAGCGGATGTATCCACTGGTGCAAAGTCATTGCATGCTATAATCGTCATTCACCAGAGCCACAGTAAAGAATTCGGAAAATGATACGAACGACTGGTGCACTTCAGTGGCGCTACTCCACACCCTAGCCGTCTCTCTTCACACGCATCGCGGTTGCCAAACCTTCGAACAACTGCTAGTTTTGAGCCTTCTCTCGAGGACTAGACCTTTTACAGCACGAAGGGGCGTACCGATACATCTGATTGACAATCACCATGGCCAATTGACTCACGCACGCTAAATAATCAGTTGTTTATTCGTAGAAACGGACCTATCACAGGTGAGTGTGGGAGGGCGCTCGCGTTGGGATTCTCGCCATAAAGATGAAACGCTCTTATTGGATGAAGAGACGAACGGTATTCTATATAATCACTAGGGAAATTCTATAGTTAAAACTGTATTTTTGGTGAGGCAGCTGCGAAGTCCACCTGCTGTGCTATTCCCTTTTTATCTTTGAGCATTATTTAATGTCTATACTAACTAACACAATGGATTGGGTAGGGGACTATTTTCTGCTTCTGTGTCATATAGCCTATAGGCCTACGAGAATAAATGATTTATTATGCATATCACTGAAGCGCATATCTGTGAAGTTATAGGCCTATTTATAACCTTTCTGGTCATCTCAAACTCATTATGACCAAATATAATTTTTGCTGTTAGAGATCTTCTGCTTTGCTAAACATATGGGGCGGGGCCATCGGTTGTGCCAAGCACGGTATATAGGCTGCATTAGAAGTTTAACATTTTCTTCCATATTTTCAAGGAGAAAAAAATATTTTCGATGATTTAGCTTTTTCAAGAAAGATATATCGAGATATAGGCTACAAATTAGTATTCATAACAAAAAACAGTTTTAACAATGTCGTTTCCCAATTGTTTTGGCAGAGAACTTGGAGAAGATATTAGCTATATGTTTGACAATAATGAAGTTGAACCGTTGGTGAAATCAACTTGCAAGTCATTTTAGATGGAGAAATGAGCGGTTGTTATCAAAGGAATAGTAGACTTCGCCACTTAATTTTTTACAGTGAACGTAAGTAGTCATTAATTAATAATAATGATTCATACCTTTATTATTGATAATAACACATTAATTATTAGCAGTTGTATTACAAAAACGACAAGATTATTATTATTATTATTACTAGCCTATCATTATTATTATTATCATCGAAAACAACAACAAAATGATGCCAATTAGATTTTTGAGTTATGCAATTCTTGCAAGAAAAAAATATGTCTTCATTCAATTGAAGAGGACTTTGGCCTATCAGTTTATTATTTGTTAATATTATTATTTGTTAATATTAAACTATTTGTATGCCATCGGAAATGACCACGTTGTCCTAAATTCAATGTAAATATGCAGAAAAATGTCGACTTTAAACGAAAACAGTGTGTGCTGGAACTTTCGAACCAGTTTGACAAAAAGTCCCCAAACTGTCTGTTCGCGCTGAAGGTGGCTGACTATTCATGAGGAAATAAACGCATTTGTATATTTGAGAACGTTTTCACTCTCACATGGATATGAATGTTATGTGTATAATGTGTTATTTCTTAATGAATATGAACTCATATGGCTACCTCATGAACTTGTGAACATTTTATTCATAAGTAAGTCAATTATACAAATATTTGGTCAATCAATCAAGTATTTTTTCGTTAATTGCAAGGGCAACTGGTGTAGCCTAGTAACCCACAGACTGCCGCACCGCCCGCACAGCCTACAAACTCTGTGATGCATGGTACATGAAAACTAAACCCATTCTCCGAGGACAATAAACTACTTTAGGCTATTCTATATCAGGCTTTTATCATGATCTTTGTTAAAGATATATATTTAAAAAAGATCTTAACATGTCTAAATTACAGCAATATTTTAACAACTTTGCACGGCAGATATCAAGTCAATGACAACCCTAAAATGGATCAATTTAACTTCAAAGGACATCTACATTCGATCCAAAATCACATCAATTAGAGGTCCTCGCACCGAAGGTACTGGAAACCTTATTGTATAAGTTATATGTCTTAGTCTGAAAAATAACTGATAAACCTAACCTACATTAGCCTGAACAATTTTGTCAAAGACACATCACATTGCAAAGGTTTCAGAGATGAGTATGCTAGATCATTTACAGGCCACTATAAACATACATAGGCATAAGCCTAGCTATACAATTCCATACTTTCGAGTCACTGAAATCTTTTCAACACTTAGTGTTTTTGTCACACACATCTCACAAGCCCAAAAACATTTCGTAGAAGATCAAATAATGTGCTCAGGATCTGTTAAAAGGCTCAAAAGTGACTTCAAAATGATGCTACATTACCGAGGCATTGGAGGTAAATCCACGACAACAGAGGTAGGCCACTTCACATGACTGACCAGACACACTAAGGCATCGCGGGGGGAGTCAGCCAGATGTTACGGTCAAGAATCAACTCGGTCCTCCTTCGGGAGTCGGGAGTGCATCTCTGTAGGGCTGTATCTTCTGTTAATGGGAGCCTGTAGACGCTAAATTGACTCGGGTTCATTCTTTCGTATGTGTTTAACATTAGGCCATATAGACTAGCCCTACTAGACAATATTCAAATCAAGAAATCTTTTAAATATTTTTGCACATGCACATTTTTATTTAGGCTATACAATTCTAAAAAGCCGAATCATTCCAGAGCCCCTGAATCATGCGGAACCACTACATCCTGTTTAGACTACGCTACTACAGGCCTAGCAACCGACGGTAGGCTAGTGAACTTGATCGACCAAATAACATTGAGGGATCGACCCCATCCACGTTAGAAATGTACAGAACACGAAGAGCCTCGATCTCCTCCGATAGTAAAGTGGAAGACAAAAGGCAACTATTAGGCAAAGTATTTATATGATCCATCAACTGGGTTGTCGTGGAATGTGAGCCATTTTCTCGTTTAATTCTCTGAGATCAGAGCCCAGATGTCGGGTCACTATGGACATAAAAGCCAGCATGCGTTCACAGTGGATGTCTGGATGGGAAGTTCCTTCCCCGTGTTTATCAATATTTCACTCTTTGTTGTTGACTCTGGCAAAGGCCCTGCTGCCTGACACTCTAGTGCCTTCAGTTGACGGTGATTTAAAGGGTGCATGTCAATGCGCTGAATAGAAGTTTTAAGTTCCAAATGGCACACAACTCCCAATGCAGTGCACTAAATAGGGTGCCATTTAGGACGCCACTAGAAGATACTTCCTTTAAATTAATGATTATGAATGCATAACTTTGGGATAAAATATAGGAATTATTCTTACGATTAAATACTTCTAGTTCATGAACTCAAACCAAAACCACATTTTGATACATTTCCCCCGCCTCATTCCAAATAAAGGGTTGCTGAAATATTTATATGAAATAAAACACGCACGAGGAAAATAAGAACGTTTATGTTTAAGACTATTAGTCAAATATAAAACTAGCCTACTTTATTAAAGATGCAACAATTGCCATCTTCATAGGATGATATCATTTACCTGTTAACAAGACAGCAGGTGAGGAGTCAAGGCTTCTGGTTGACAAGGTCCATCAGCGAAGGGAGCTCCAGGACTGTAGAAATCTCAGAGTGGAGGCCTGGTAATAGGAGTCATAGTCGCTATACACTTGTCATAGAGGCAACAGGTGAGAGCTGTATTAAATGCCTATGAAGTTTGTACAGCATCTGAGATAGGAAGGGAGAGCCAAGTAGAGGCCTGTGTTTACGTCCACAATGGCACCCTATTCCCTACATAGTGCACTGGTCAGCAGTTGTGCACTATTTAAGGAATAGGGTGCCATTCGGAAGGAACCGAGGGGCGAGGAAACCCCAGCAGGGGAAAGAGAGGGAGCTGCAGGGGCAAGGCAGACCCTTTTGCCTCCCCATGGATGGAATCGAGTGAGGTCCAGTCTACCACACTGCTTTCGCAGCCTGCTCTGAGCGGATGTTGTAAACGTGACAGGCAGGCAATCACACTGACTGAGCCCTCAGAAGGTTGGCAACTGACATTTCATCTACACATTGAGAGTGAGACACAGAGAAACACACACACACACATAGGTTGCGGTGGTGTTTTTTCAGCCGATACAGTAACAGCTGTGCTGATATGGAACACTATCCATTCTGAGCCCTTTCGGAGGATATTACAGTTCTGTTCCTCTGCAGCATGCTTGGGACAAATCCCACAGCCCCCTTTAACTAAGGAAGGGGAGGTAAAGAGAATGTGTCTCAAATTGCACACCATTCCCTAAATAGTGCAGTACTTTTGACCAAAGCCCTATGGGTCCTGGTCAAAAGTAGTGCACTGTATAGGGAATAGGGTGCCATTTGGGACACCAGGATTGTTTAATGGAGGTGGGTGATGTTTAACGTAAACAAGCTAAGGGTAAAGAGTGGAAGGGGAGCATGTGTTGGGACTAAGTGACAGGTGCAGCAGTGGGTTGAGTTTTGCTAAATAGGTGTTGGTGATATTGATATTCATGTGACTAACAGGACATGTGTCTACTGATGCTACGATTAACCTGAATCTTGACATTACTGAAGTTTATGCCCATGCCAACACAATTATCTAGCTGGCATGTGGTGGTGGTGTGTGTGTGGGTGATGAATATCTACACAAATGTGTAAGACTCATCCCTTTTATGTCAGATAGCACAATGACATCATCTGCACTGATAGGAATGACGCCCCCTGTGGGAAGCACTTGGTGTCACTAATGAAACCCCCTCTAAATTTGCTTTAATATGGATAACAATGACACACTTGACACAGTATAATGAAATAAGACAATCAACTGACTCAAAAGTAAATCAAATAAATTGGTTAAATCATAAGACGTTTATTGTAAGAACATTTGTAATGATTTTTGTGTCTTACAAAAATGGTTTACAAGTTAACTTTTCTCTTTTATTTTGGTGCAGGTGAACCGTGTAGAGTTAAAGCAGTGTGTTGCAGACAGAAGAATACCCTCCACTGAGATTGCTGAACAGCTAAAACCAAGAGGCATAGGCAATCGTTACAGTCACGTAACATATAGGCAAGTAATAACTTATCATTGCATTTCAGTGCAGTGGCTAGGTTTCTTTAAAACGTATTTCCTTAATCGATTATTTTTTTTAAAATTGAACAAATATTGATGTAACTCAATGTACTGTTGTCTCATTTATCTTACAAGTCTTCATGTCCATCACAGTTCACTCTCGATTCTTTCTTGACGTCATCTTGTGTTGATACAATGCATGGGTTTCTTTCAAGATTGGGGCCCAATTGCGAATCCATAGGAGCAATTTACACTGTACAACATTCTTATTAACAACAGTCATATACAACATGGACAGGGACTAGAGGGCAGCCTTCCTTTATAAATACATATATACACACATACTGAAATGATTCCTTACACTCTGAAGTTATTTCAGGAATTCACAATGTGTGGTTTTCATTGATCAACCATTTCAGCCATGTTGCTTCCACCCCGTCCCCTTGTCTTGAGGGCATGGAGAGTGCAGTTGGTGAGCACCACAAGTCCACAGACATACATACACACAGTCCCTAGTACTCCCCTCTCTCAGGGTACAGAGGCAGAGGGAGGAAGACATGGTAAGGTAATACCTCCATTTGTACGAAGGGTGGGTGGAGAAGTAGTGGCCAGTGTGTTGGAGGTTGGATGTGGTGGTGGGGTCTAACGGGCTATCCTAGTTCTGCACGGAGAGGGGCAGGGGTGCTGGGGCTAGGCTCGAGGTCTTCGCCACGCCCTCTTTATCGGTCCGGGACTTCTTACAGGTGAGCGCCAGCAGCAACAACATAGGCAGGTGCCACAGACTGCAGAAGAAGAGCTTGCGGGCGGAGCTGCGGTCTCCCTTCTGGTAGAAGCGGAAGGCCAGATAACTGATGTAGAGGTTGATGGGCAGGGAGACTAGAGGAAAGGTCCAGGTGGTGACGTCCAGCACAGGGCCCAGGGCCGAGAGACCGATCAGACCCAGGCTGTGGCGCAGGGCCACCCTCTTACACATGCCCGGGTGGGTGACGGACATCATACGGTAGCCTCCCCGGGAGTAGTCCTCACGCAGGTTCCAGCTCAAAGCGTTGAAGTGGGGAAACTGCCAGCAGTACAGGAAGCCACCCAGCAGCAGAGCACCTAGAGAGGGGGAGGGAGAAGAGAAGATCTTGACAATGACTAGATAGAGAATTCACAAATCTCTTGGTGTTGAATTTCCCAGTCCCTCTCGCAGGGATTTATAGTGATTTGTGGGCAAAAATGCTTGATTTTGCTGCAGCAATTCTGACATTTTGGACAGCAATATGCAATGGTTCTGTCCAATTTATCACAAAAATGCACTGAGGGAAAAAGTTCATTGACATGTGGCTTGATTGAACCATATTACCCTCTCTTTTTGCTGCGGTGATGGGTCTGTTGTATGCAACAAAATTGGGATGATTTGACGTAAAATAGTGCATTGCATAATATGCAGGAAACTGTTGACTTTGCCCATTTGTTTTTTTTGCCAACGATGTATCCTGGAGGGACTGATTTCCTTTTTGACTGAATCTACGTCTTTTTTTCAATCAACTTATCCTTCCTGGACATTTCACTGCCCTGACCCCTATGACACAGCCTCTGTACACGATACAGGAGATGTTGTGAGGTGAGAGAGTGAATGGGTAACTGAATACGAGAACATGAATGTTGTAGACACTAGTCAGAGAGGAGGAATCCCCCAGTCATTCTGTCTGTTCTGTTCCTCTCAGACCTGTGGTTAAACAGAGAGAAAGAGACCCATTCATCAGCTCGCCTTGCACATCCTGTGTGTGTGTGTGTGGGGGCAACAAACAGCCCGGGGCCACGTGTACGGTGTGGCGTTGTAAACGTTCCACCAGAGAGCAAGAAGCAGCAGAGAGAGAAACAGGAGACCCGCCCCGGCCGCCGAGGCACAAAGACTCACTCGGCAGCGCTGCAGAGGCACCCGAGCGTTACATACAGGGTTTCCTTTTGTTTCACTCCGCTGTTCTTGCGTTTTGTAAACACAAAAGAAGCCTAAATCCCGTAGGAAAACAGGGCCTTAAGGCACCTCTACTGCAAACCTCTCCGATCTCACCAAACACAGTGATCAAACAGGACTATAGTGCAGCCTGTAGTAGCAGCTAACAGGACAGATGATGGTAACTATTGTCACTTTAGACTTACTTCTGTTCTATTATTTTATTACTTTATTTTTTGAACGTTTAAATGACCCCCAATTGACCTGGTTAAAATGCCAATGTCCAAGTCATACTTATAGCCGAAACTGAGGGGGTCCTTCTTACATAAAGGGCATGAATGTCATTGTATAGCATGAGAGCAGTCATTGAATCAAGAGGGCCACCAAGGGAAGAAAAAAACCCCAGCGGAAGTTCAATGGGAATAAAACACATTCACTCCCACGTGAAAAGCCCCATAGATTCATGATTAACATTTTGTTGAGAGCAAGTCCCAAGATCTTGGCTTGGTGAGTGTAAACTAGTGTGTGTACCCTACGGAGAGACCCCGGTGACAAGTTGCAACACAGTTCACAGTTGCCATAACAGAACACTTAACATGTCTGCCAAACAATCTGGAGAGGAGAGAGGAGACCCCCCTCTGCTCTGCCTTCCTCATCCACTAGAGAAGTGCACGCACGCGCACACACACAGCTAGCCGAACATAAACACACACAATACTGTGTGTGTGTTAGCAACGTGGGACTCTGGGTTATGGAGTATGTAAATAAAAGGCTGGTCGTAATGGGGGGGAGGGGGGTGTCAGGCCTGGTCACAGAGGTCCTCGTCAACCCAGTGAAATACATACAAACTCTGTTGTGTTGAATGTCAGTTGTGAAAGAGGCCTCACGGAGTCAAGCAGAGACTAATTGTGTTGGAATGACAAGACAAACTGTAGAAATAGAATTGAACCTATAGAATAGCTGCAGTTCAGTGGAGACATGGATATACAACATGCAGACATTCCCTCTAGTCTACACTACAGCCTAGCTCCTAAGTCTCCTGGGAGTGACCACACAGTAGGTTCATTTAGGCTGTGATAAACCGTGTATTTCCCACTAGCTGGATATCTAGTTTGGAAAATAATAAAATCGCTCTGAAGTGTCAGATTTGAACCACTTTATCAGAGTTTAACATATGTTACTGTAGGAACGAACACCAATGTATTATCATGAGTCTACACAGAGTCTAATATGGACATATGAACTTTAACACACCAAAGCTGCTCTTTGACCCAATGTTGGAAGAACAAGTATGGTGTATCCTTTTCTCTCCTCTATCCCCCATTTACCAACATATTCAGTTTGAACAGCTCGTCATACACCAGCTGCTTCATCGTGAAACATAAGATGGGGTGTATCATTACTGTGTGTGTGTGTGAGGGAGACCCATAGGACCAAGTATCATGACTGTGTGTGTGGGAAAGGACACTAGGACCCAGCAGAGAGAGGCGTACATTGAGTGCGTGTCGTCCAGTTCAGTACCTGGGTCCAGAGCACCTGTAGCGGCCGTCCAGCCCATGATGGGGGGAATGGCCCCCACCACCGCCCCCACCCAGGTGTTGATGATGCTGAGCCTCTTCAGGGGTGTGTAACAGCAGGTGTAGAGGAAGATGTTGAGGGCCCCCAAGGCCCCTGTTAGAGGGTTCACAGCCAGGGTCAACAAAGTGATACCAGGGACACCACAGACTAGGGCAAAGCCCACCGCATGGAGAGGACTGTGTGACGGAGGAAGAAAGGGAGGGAAGGAGAGAGGATAAGGAGGGAGATAGAGACATCTCTTAATATAACTTCCCCACACTATTTCACCAACAACAAATTCAGCATACAATAGAGAGCTAAGCTTCCTTCAAAATACTGAACACCTGGCTTAAAGACACAGAATACTGAACACCTGGCTTAAAGACACAGAATACTGAACACCTGGCTTAGACACACAGAATACTGAACACCTTGCTTAAAGACACAGAATACTGAACACCTTGCTTAAAGACACAGAATACTGAACACCTTGCTTAAAGACACAGAATACTGAACACCTTGCTTAAAGACACAGCAAGACAGAATAGAACAACCATTGTTATCATGTTCTGATTGAGATATGTGGACTTGTGGAGATTATAGGAGAAGATGACAATAGTCCCATGTGAAGACACACACACAGCGAGTGCCACACGGTCGGGCCACACACTCAGAGACAGTTAGTGGCGGTCCGGCACTCAGTCTGAAAACATGGGCTTAGAGGAGAGCTCATGTGATCAGCGTTTGTCAGGGATAAAAGTGGCCCTGCAAGACAATGAGCATGTGGCTACGAGGCTGTACGCATTACGCACGCCCAGAGATCAAACCATCCTCAGCCCTAACCACAGAGGCTCCCGCTTTTAACCGGATGAAGACCTCCTCCTCCCGCTGTCTTTCATTGAAAGCAGCTAGCTAGCAACTGACTGCAGGGCTGGTTCAAGTAAATATGCTGTAAATTAGAGGGAGGAGATTTGGAGATTAAAATCTTGAACAAACGCAGCAGGCCTTCTGAAGCGAAAACAGGCTTTTATTTTGGGAGATGGGGTATTAATGTGATTAGTGTGTTATGTCTGTTTTATGTGGCAGTGGAGTGTGTAAGTGTGTGTGTGTGTGCGCTCGCTGAGTTTGGGTAATCTCTGTGGGGGTCGAATTGAGGACTGCGTCTCCCGGCCTGTGGGGAGGGGGTTGTCTGGCCTTAGTTTATAGTTGGACACTGTCCCAGTCATAACGCTGTCAGCCGGGGGGGTAGTCAGCACTTAGCCCATGTAGCTGGCTGGTTGGCTATAAGAGGGAACTTACCTTCCACAACTGGGGGCTAAGACAAGTTCTTCGCCCACGTTTGCAAGTTCTTTGCCCAGGTTTGCAAGTTCTTTGCCCAGGTTTGCAAGTTCTTCGCCCAGGTTTGCAAGTTCTTCGCCCAGGTTTGCAAGTTCTTCGCCCAGGTTTGCAAGTTCTTCACCCAGGTCTAAATGTTCTTCACCCAGGTCTAAAACAGGGGTACTAAACTCATTTCATGGAGGGCTTAGTGTCTAGGAGGTTTTTGGTTTTCCTTTCAATTAAGACCTAAAACAACAACCAGGTGAGGGAAGTTCTTTACTAATTAGTGACCTTAACTCATCAATCAAGTACAAGGGAGGAGTGAAAACCCACAGATACTCGGCCCTCCGTGGAATGAGTTTGACACGTGCTCTAAAAGTTCTTCAAGCTCGAGTGAGAGAATGAAGAGAGAATGAGGACTTAGACAAGAGCATACGTTGGGGGGTTGAAGGGGTGTCTTCAGCGTGATGAGAAGGTGGTTGTTGGCAGGCTGGCAAGAAAAAAAGTGTCTGGAAGAGAGTGTCATGGCTTCTCCATTTAGATCAATGAGGGCTACACGAAGGAATGGCTCAGTGTTCAATTGAAATAAGATCCACACAAGAGTGTGATGTGCTAGAGGAGATGGTGGTGAGCCGAGTCCTCTCTCTCTCTCTCTCATCCATCTTACCGAAGGTCCAAAATCACCACATGCTGCAACCTCAATGTCTTCAACCTCACACCACAATAGAGAATGAGTTCATCTCATTGAGATTTCAACAAGAGATTAGAGGGAGAGCTCTGCAAAGTTGTCCAAACAGATTATCAAAAAGACATCCACCAGTATGCTCTGCTATACATCTAGCTGTCTAGGGACGGTCTTCTAGAAGACCCAGATTAAACTAGACTAAAAATCACTTTCAATCAACTTTTCTTCCTTGGACATACTTTGTGATCTAGGCTTGAGCTGGGTCCAGGGAGCCTCATGGAGAGGGTGGAGCGAGGATGGAGCGAGAGAGAGAGAGGATAGAGAGAGAGGATGGAGAGAGAGAATGTGAGATACTGAGGGCTTGCTTGACAGGGACTGTAAGTGTTGTCTGCGTCACAAATGGCACCTCATTCCCTATATAGTGCACTACGTAGGCTATGGTCATATTCCCTACGTAGGAAATGGGGTGCCATTTGGGATGCTGCCGTAGCCATCCAGCTGGTCCACATCGGGCCACAGGTTGTGTGTGTGTCACACACAGTCCTCAGTCACGTCAACACCAGGATGTACGGACAAAGCCAGGCAGCGGCAGCACCCTGGGTCTGTTTGGAGAACAGTTTACATCCTAAATCTCCAACTCAACAAGAGGAGTGTCCCTTTAAACAACACATCACATGAGGATTCCACTGTGGACAGGAGGAGATGGGGCCAGGTCAGGGTTCAACACCAGCGCTTCAGCATCTCACAGTTGTTATGGTAGGAGTCTTCTCATTTACCCTGGAGTTCCCTATGCCAGGGATCATCAACTAGATTCAGCCCCGGGACCTTTTTTTCTTTAATGGATGGTCATGGGGCCGGAACATAATTAGAAATCATTTTATACTACAGATTGACTGCAAGAAGCCTAAACATATATATTTGACTAAAGCAAAGTCATTTCAAAACTTGCTTCGATTTGTATACGATCACATATCTCTATTATGAGTGGGAATATTTCAAAACAGATTTCCAAAATTAAAATCAACTGGAGCTGATTTGCTGGTGTTTTTACAGTCTTATGTCCAACAAAGAAAAAATAGTTGTATTTATTTTGCTGGCTAGAGCAAGAGTGAGTGAGAAAGAGAGGAGAGAGAGGAGAGAGAAGAGAGAGAAAGAAAGAGCAGGTACAGGTAGCCTACACCCTCCTCCCAGCCTGCCAATAAATAGTATCAGGTTACACCTGGCAGGTGTGGAAGGGGAGGACTGGTTGGTGCTGCAGGCATACTATTTCTGATCTGATATTGGCAGCAACCTTCCTGGCTCCTGGCTGTACTCTGCTACTCTGTATAGACAGCCTGTAGCCTGTCTCAGGCTTGGCACCATAACTAATTGGGAAAAGAGTGTAAATGGATCTGTGATATGGGTGGTGTTGCTGTGCTCTGCAGCACTATTGTCTAATTGAAGGTGTGCTCCCTACCTCCCCTCGTTATCACGAGACATGCAATAACACAGAGCTGTTATTACGCCAAGTGGCAGGATCCAGTTTCTCCACTGGTAATACACTTCACTAGATCAGATAACCTACTCAATATGGAGACGGCATGATAAGGGACGTGGCAATGTATTTGGTGATGGTAGCAAGGTATCAAAGTCAAGGGATTTTATCCGTGTGAAATAAAAGGTTGAATGATTGTGAAAAATATATTTTATGCAAAATTGTTGTGAGACAGAAACAGAAGTAGACACAAAAACAGAGGCTATCTCCCAAATAGCACCCTATTCCATATGTAGTGCACTACCTTTTGACAATGGCCCATTGAACTCTGGCCAAAAGAAGGACACTATATAGGGAATAGGGTGCCATTTGGGATAGATATAACAATTGTACGTTTACCTTATCTGTCCCCTGACCAGGGGCCGGTTCTTTGTGCGGTTCATGTTGGAGTCAAAGGGCACCTCAAAGTACTGTGGAGATAGAAAGAGAGAGAGAACAGAGTATGGGTTAATGGAGGAGTCAAGGAAGGAAGGAAGGAAGGAAGGATGGAAGGAAAGGAAGGACAAACATACAGCTCATATTCAGAGGCCTTTCAAGTTCTTCTTTGTAACCATTCATCCTGTCAACTCACCATTCCCTAAACTGCCTGGCTATGTCACCCATCACCACAGACACCTGGTCAGTGGCACTTTCATAACCCTATCTCTCTGCTTCATAGTTTTGGTCTTAACCAAAATCATCTTCTATGGGAGCATGAGAGGCTTTGCTACAAAACTTTTAGGGAAAAGCTTTTCTGATATTTTTCATGACCAAAATGAGGCTAAATTGTGGTAAACATACAGGGGAAGATACACAGCAATGTATTCGTTGGACATCTGCAGTGAAAGAACGTGAGGGAAGCAGCTCAAGACAAATCTCTGAGCAGAACAGCGGCCCTTCACGTCGCAGAACGGGGACTGAGGTGGGATGTGGTTAGGAGGTTGCTGGGGTCTAGGGTACATAGGGGGAGGATTATGTGAAAAACAACATTTTTCTGTTTTATGATCTACTCTGCTTCAAAGTGGCCCCAAGAGATCAGCTATGTGTGACTAAAACGCAAACACATGGGGCGCTTAAATGCAGGAACCAGCTAGTATGTGTACGTGTGTACATGTGTGTAGGCCTATGTGTGTGTGTGTACATAAATCTGAGCCAGCACCCTAATGATGAAAACAGACAGAGCACTCAGACCAGAGTCCAGACAACCAGAGAATATTAAGATCCATTACTTCTGAAATATGGCTGGAATCAAATAAATAAACAGATAATACACTTCTCTCCTCCATCTCCCCCTTCCTTAATTTACGCTCCTTTTGACATAGAAAAGCCTCTATATTTAAAAACACCCGTGGTGGGTAATAGGTTTCATATAGAGCACATTTATATTTCGCTAGAGGCCTTCGGAGAGTTGGGTCATACCACTTTAGTTGCAAAGGACTTCTTTGCATTATCTATGACAGGGAAGTCTGTCAGCTTGGCCTGTCGGTGTGTCCCCTCTGGAGACCTAAAGGAATGGATCGTCTTGACCTGATATGCTGCTTTCTCAGGAAAGGAAAACCTTTTTGGATAGATGAGAGGTTGCATAGCAACTTGCAGGATTCACCCGTGTTCTGTGTCTGCCTAGGAAATGCATTATAAAAAGGGGAAGGCACACTGAATTGTTCCTCAAAAGAATCACCTGTACTACAGATATGACTAAAACATTCCCGACTACTTCATGACCAGTCTAGCAGGTAGGTGTAACGAGGCCCTCAACAAAACTTGTAGCGTACGCATAGCAGTGTTCTAGCATACTGGACCGTTGGCCTTCATACTTTTTGAATTCTCCATGCAGCTTAAGCAATTTCTCTAACTGTTAACACATTCAAATAAATAGAGGACGCGTACCGGAACCGCGTTGGCTGGGAATTATGGCGAGGTGCACGGTCAGACTTCGTATCCTCAGCCCCCGCGGATGGTGTTCTCAGAGCCGCGTAGCTATGTCACAATGGGACGCTGGACTATCACGTCTCAGTGTCTGTGGACTACGATATACGCTTGAAACAGGTGGGCAACTGGTCAGGCCTAAGCTTCATACAGAGTGTGGGGTTGATAATTGATGCATTTCATTTTGTTTCAGTGGCAGGTTGTGTAACATAAGCTCACAGCCACCCAAAGGGATAAAGTTAGTGGTGGGATAAGCTAAGCTCCATATAAAGTCAGTCTTCCCCTTCCCTCTTGAGCTGAAGTCTGCTGTGCTGGGGCTGATGACGGGCTGGCCTGGGTTGGGAACAGCTGTGGCTGCGGCTATGGGACCCAGGACTCAGGCTGAGGTGTTAATTCTATTTCCTGGGTCAGGAAACGCGTCAGGGGGTCAGGGGCCGCGAGAGAGAGGGAGAAGAGAGGTCTGTACTGCAGTTGGAGCGGCAGCCAGGGCGAGAGCAGAACTGTCCCTCGGGCAGACGGAGAGCTCACATGCAGAACTGTCCCTTGTGCAGACCGAGAGCACACATGCAGAACTGTCCCTCGTGCAGACGGAGAGCTCACATGCAGAACTGTCCCTCGTGCAGACGGAGAGCTCACATGCAGAACTGTCCCTCGTGCAGACGGAGAGCTCACATGCAGAACTGTCCCTCGTGCAGACGGAGAGCTCACATGCAGAACTGTCCCTCGTGCAGACGGAGAGCTCACATGCAGAACTGTCCCTCGTGCAGACCGAGAGCTCACATGCATGCAGCAGGACTGTCCCTCGTGCAGACGGAGAGCTCACATGCAGAACTGTCCCTCGTGCAGACCGAGAGCTCACATGCAGAACTGTCCCTCGTGCAGACCGAGAGCTCACATGCAGGACTGTCCCTCGTGCAGACGGAGAGCTCACATGCAGAACTGTCCCTCGTGCAGACCGAGAGCTCACATGCAGAACTGTCCCTCATGCAGACGGAGAGCTCACATGCAGAACTGTCCCTCGTGCAGACGGAGAGCTCACATGCAGGACTGCTCCTTGGTCACATAAAATCACAATCGTTTCAGTTTCCAATAACGACGTCATTCTGACCTGCACATAAAACTCTGACACCCACATAACTGTACCTCTGCTTTGCTCCCCCTTCCCTACAGGCCTGTGTGCAAAAATACCAGGAGTGCAGAAGAGAGGAGTGTATCCCGGAATACAGCCCTAGTGTTTGGAGCAGGGTTGGGGTCAATTCAGATGTTCTTTTTTATTCACTCCCATTCAACTCATTAATTGAAATTCAAAATTGGCCACAATCCCACAGGATGTAGAATTGTAATTTGTGTTTGAGTGACAGGAAGTATAATTTAATTCCACACAGTCATAGAACATGAGTTTCTATGACTTCCAGTCACCAAAGAATAAATCACTTAGAGCCCGACCGATAAAAATTGGTTGATCTTTTCACAGGCACACTTGTATCGGCCTTTCTTCCACAGATAAAGCGCCTATATTATATACATAGAATAAACAAATGACGGTCAATTTTTGACATTTTCAATGGTAGCCTGAAGAGGGCACTCTACGAGCTGTTCATTGAACATCATTCAGCCCGAGGTCACAACGTGAGAGAGCGTAGGCATGGTGATTTGATGGTGAGTAGCTTGCCACAGCCAACATATTAGAATAAGTAAATAATCAAAAGTACACATCACCAAGCAAGCAGCCCTGTCCTCATCACATTCTCACTTGGTTAACATTAGCTGGCTAGCTAGCCGGCAAGGTAGTTAGCTTAGCTAGTTAGCAATCTGTGCTACTTATGTGCCAAAACTGGACAGGCGCCAAAGTGAAAACTGTGGGGCTTATTTTGTTAGTTTTCCGAAATATGAAATAATCAAAAAGCAAGACAGTTGGCACAGATCTATCCTTCAGGCCATGTGCACTAGCTAAATCAGAATGTGTGACAAACCAGTGCGGAAAGCATTTGCCTGCATAAATGTTCTGCCATCAACACATTCCATTTGCAATTGAAATGTATAGCCAATACCTTTTGTATTGAATAACAGTGTAAAATAGATATGGTTTCTGTAAGACAAAATTGTCGTAATGACCAGCTAGCTTTTGCTTGTTATAACCAAAGATTATGGATAGACTGACAAGATATTTGTCTCTCTGCCCTAACAATGGGTGTCGCTGTCCACAAAGCGGTACGGTGGGCGGGCTAGCTCCCACCTATCCTTTCTTTGGATTGGTGGATACATCTCATTATTGTTACCATTTTTTGAATATTTGATGAGGGTTTTTGACGTCAAACGCCTGTATTCAATGGAGAGAGATGGTATGCTACTAGCCTCATGCCAATAATATGCATAGCCATCGAGACAACAATATAATTTTTTTGCTGGGATTTCACGTACACTAGTTATATCAGTACACTCGAAACAACTTAAGCGTAACAAAACTTCTATTTGATCAAATCAACCATACGTAGCAAATAAGCCATTCATTTTTTTGACCAAATTCAACACTCATTGACCTCCATACAAAAACTCCTTTCGTGGTGGGTGAAACAAAAAAACGCCACCTGCTGGAGGGAGACAGATTTTTCGCTGAGTTGAATGGTTGCCATAAAGTGTTTTTTTTACATGACCTTTGTTGTAAACACTGTAGTAAATCTACTCAAGACAAATGCTGATACTGACATCTAGTGGTGACATGATGAAAAACATGTTAGTGCATTACTTGCAATACTTATTTGTGAACTTGTTAAATTCCTTCAACCAGCCACCCCTTGTGGTGGTTTAGTACAAACACTTCTACATACTACTTAAATATGTGTCCAAGCCAAACTAAACAAGTTTTGTATTTACTGTCGTATTTATAGAGGATATACACTGAACAAAAATATAAACGCAACACGTAAAGTGTTGGTCCCATGTTTCATGAGCTGAAAGATTCCATATATTTTCCATATGCACAAAAAGCTTATTTCTCTCAAATTCTGCATTTCTCCTTTGCCAAGATAAGCCATCCATCCACGTTACAGGTGTGGCCTTTCAAGAAGCTGATTAAACAGCTTGGTCATTACAAAGGTGCACCTTGTACTGAGGACAATAAAAGGCCACTAAAATGTGCAGTTTTGTCAAACAACACAATGCCACAGATGTCTCAAGTGTTGAGGGAGCGTGCAATTGGCATGCTGAATGCAGGAATGTCCACCAGAGCTGTTGCCAGATAATTTTGTTTATTTCTCTACAATAAGCCGCCTCCAACGTTGTTTTAGATATTTTAGCAGTACGTCCAATCGGCCTCAGAAATGCAAACAACGTGTACCCACACCAGCCCAGGACCTCTACATAAACTCAGCAAAAATATAAACATTATTTTTTTCAGGACCCTGTCTTTCAAAGAAAATTCATAAAACTCCACATAACTTTAACCTCTTTACAATGAAGATCTGTAAACACAGTTTCCATGACACTGATAGCTTACAGATGGTAGGCAATTAAGGTCACAGGTATGAAAACCTAGGACACTAAAGAGGCCTTTCTACTGATTCTGAAAAACACCAAAAGAAAGATGCACAGGGTACCTGCTCATCTGCATGAACGTGCCTTAGGCATGCTGCAAGGAGGCAAGAGGACTGCAGATGTGGCCAGGGAAAAAAATGCAATGTCTGTACTGTGAGACGCATAAGACAGCGCTACAGGGAGACAGGACGGATAGCTGATCGTCCTCACAGCAGCAGATCACGTGTAACACCTGCACAGGATCGGTACATCCGCACATCATAACTGGGGGACAGGTACAGGATGGCAACAACAACTGCCCGAGTTACACCAGGAATGCACAATCCCTCCATCAGTGCTCAGACTGTCCGCAATAGGCTGAAAGAGGCTGGACTGAGGGCCTGTAGGCCTGTTGTAAGGCAGGTCCAACACCAGACATCACCGGCAACAACTTTGCCTATGGGCACAAACCCACCGTCGCTGGACCAGACAGGACTGGCAAAAAGTGCTCTTCACTGATGAGTCGAGGTTTTTTCTCACCAGGGCTGATGGTCGGATTCGCGTTTATCGTCAAAGGAATGAGCTTTACACCGAGGCCTGTACTCTGGAGTTGGATAGATTTTAAGGTGGAGGGTCCATCATGATCTGGGGCGGTGTGTCACAGCATCATGGGACTGAGCTTATTGTCATTGCAGGCAATCTCAATGCTGTGCATTATAGGGAAGACATCCTCCTCCTTCATGTGGTTCCCTTCCTGCAGGCTCATCCTGACCCTCCAGCATGACAATGCCACCACCCATACTGCTCGTTCTATGCGTGATTTCCTGCAAGACAGGAATGTCAGTGTTCTGCCATGGCCAGCGAAGAGCCCGGATCTCAATCCCATTGAGCACGTCTGGGACTTGCTGGATCGGAGGGTGAGGGCTAGTGCCATTCCCCTCAGAAATGTCCGGGAACTTGCAGGTGCCTTGGTGGAAGAGTGGGGTAACATCTCACAGCAAGAACTGGCAAATCTGGTGCAGTCCATGAGGAGGGGAGACCCTGCCATACTTAATGCAGCTGGTGGCCACACCAGAAACTAACTGTTACTTTTGACCCCCCCCCCTCCGTTTGTTCAGGGACACGTTATTTCTGTTAGTCACGTTAGACATGTTTATGTCTCAGTTGTTGAATCTTATGTTCATACAAATATTTACACATGTTCATTTTGCTGAAAACAAACTGTTGACAGTGAGAGGACGTTTCTTTTTTGCTGAGTTTATATATAGCAACATGTTTGATGTATTATATACAAGATATAAACTATATATTAAAAAAGTATACATTTCAACCACACCCGTTGCAAACAGGTGTATCAAATCGAGCACACAGCCATGCAATCTCCATAGACAAAACATTGACAGCAGAATGGCCTTACTGAAGGGGTTAGTGACTTTCAACATGGCACCATCATAGGATGCCACCTTTCCATCAAGTCAGTTTGTCAAATTTCTGCCCTGCTAGAGCTGCCCCGTCAACTGTAAGTGCTGTTACTGTGAAGTGGAAACGTCTAGGAGCAACAACCACTCAGCCACAAAGTGGTAGGCCACACAAGATGACAAAACGGGAACAGAGTGCTGAAGCGTGTATGGTGTAAAAATAGTCTGTCGTCGGTTGCAACACTCACTCACTGTTCCAAACTCCCTCTGGAAGCAACGTCAGCACAAGAACAGTCAGTCGGGAGCTTCATGAAAAGGGTTTCCGTGGCTGAGCAGCCACACAAAAGCCTAAGATCATCATATGCAATGCCAAGCGTCAGCTGGAGTGGTGTAAAGCTCGCCGCCATTGGACTGGAGCAGTGGAAAGGCGTGGTCTGGAATGATGAATCATGCTTCACCATCTGGCAGTCTGATGGACGAATCTGAGTTTGGCGCATAGCAGGAGAATGCTACCTGCCCAAATGCAGTGCCAACTGTAACGTTTGGTGGAGGAGGAATAATTGCCTGGGGCTGTTTTTCCATGGCTAAGGCTAGACCTCTTCGTTCCAGTGAAGGGACATCTTAACGCTACAGCATACAATGACATTCTAGATGATTCTGTGCTATTTCATCTTTGTGGCAACAGTTTGGGGAATACCCTTTCCTGTTTCAGCATGACAATTCCCCCGTGCACAAAGCGAGGTCCATACAGAAATGGTTTGTCGAGATTGGTGTGGAAGAACTTGACTGGCCTGCACAGAGCCCTGACCTCAACCCCATCAAACACCTTTGGGATTAATTGGAACGCCGACTGCGAGCCTGGCCTCATCTCCCAACATCAGTGCCAGACCTCACTAATGCTCGTGGGTGAATGGAAGCCAAGCCCCAGCAGCAATGTTCCAACATCTAGTGGAAAGCCTTCCCAGAAGAATGTAGGGTGTAAAAACAGCAAATGGGGGAGAAAAAAACTACAGTAACGTCCATGATTTTGGAATTAGATGTTCGACGAGCAGGTGTCCACATACAAATATACAGTTGAAGTCAGAAGTTTACATGCACTCAGGTTGGAGTCATTAAAACGTGTTTCTCAACCACTCCACAAATTTCTTGTTAACAAATTATGGTCTTGGCAAGTCGGTTAGGACATCTACTTTGTGCATGACAAGTAATTTTTCCAGCAATTTTTTACAGAGATTATTTCACATAATCTCAATTCCAGTGGGTCAGAAGTTTACATACACTAAATTGACTGTGCCTTTAAACAGCTTGGAAAATTCCAGAAAATGATGTCATGGCTTCAGAAGCTTCTGATAGGCCAATTGACATAATTTGAGCCCATAGGCAGTGTACCTGTGGATATATTTCAAGGCCTACCTTCAAACTCAGTGCCTCTTTGCTTGATATCATGGGAGAAAAAAGAAGAAAAAAAAATCAGCCAAGATCTCAGAAAAAAAATGATAGACCTCCACAAGTCTGGTTCATCCTTGGGAGCAATTTCCAAACGTCTGAAGGTACCACGTTCATCTGTGCAAGTATAAACACCATGGGACCACGCAGCGGTCATACCGCTCAGGAAGGAAACGCTTTCTGTCTCCTAGAAATGAATGTACATTGATGCGAAAAATGCAAATCAATCTCAGAACAGCAAAGGACCTTGAAGAGGCTGGAAGAAACATGGCCAAAAGTATCGATATCCACAGTAAAACGAGTCCTATATTGACATAACCTGAAAGGAAGTAGCCACTGGTCCAAAACCGCCATAAAAAAGACTACGGTTTGTAACTGCACATGGGGAGAAAGATCATACTTTTTGGAGAAATATCCTCTGGTCTGATGAAACAAAATAGAACTGTTTGGCCATAATGACCATCGTTATGTTTGGAGGAAAAAGGGGGAGGCTTGCAAGCCAAAGAACACCATCCCAACCGTGAAGCACGAGGGTGGCAGCATCATGTTGTGGGGGTGCTTTACTGCAGGAGGGACTGGTGTACTTCACAAAATAAATGGCATCATGAGCAAAGAAAATTTGCGTGGATATATTGAAGCAACATATCTCAAGACATCAGTCAGGAAGTTAAAGCTGGGTCGCAAATGGCTCTTCCAAATGGACAATGATCCCAAGCACACTTCCAAAGTTGTGGCAAAATGGCTTAACCTCTCTTGGGTAGGGTATTTTGATGTCCGTATGAAAAGCGTGCACAAAGTAAACGGACTGTTAATTAATCAGGCCCAGTAGCTAGGATATGCATATAATTGGTAGATATGGATAGAAAACACTCTGAAGTTTCTAAAACTGTTAAAATTGTCTGAGTACAACAGTACTGATATGGCAGGCGAAACCCCGAGGACAAACATAATTTAAAAAACATTTTTTATTCAGCTTACCACAATTTTCAATGGCTACCACTTTTATTATAAGGCCAAGTCCTCCCAGATTGCAGTTCCTAGGGCTTCCACCAGATGTCAACAGTTTTAGAAAGCGTTTCAGGCTGGTTTTTGGAAAAAATAAACCAGAAATTATAGTTTTTCTTAGGTGGCTCCCATTTTGGCTGTAGTGTTTCCAAGCGCGTGAAAGAGAGCGCGTTCTTTGGTATTTTTCTCCGGTAAAGACAATAACGATTCTCCATCTTAAATTTGATAGTTTATTTACGTATTAGGGTACCCAAGGTTTGATTATAAACGTTGTTTGACTTGTTTGGAAAAGTTTATTAGCAACGTTTGGGATTCGTTTTGTATGCATTTCGACGGAGGGAAACTGGATGGATTATTGACTGAAGCGCGCCAGCTAAACTGAGTTCTTATGGATATAAAGAAGGACATTATCGAACAAAAGGCCCATTTGTGATGCAACTGGGACCATTTGGAGAGCCAACAGAAGATCAAAGGCATTTTTTATATCGCTATTTCTGACTTTCGTGTTGCACCTGCCTGGTTCAAATATGTTTTTCATGTATTTGTTCGTGGGGCGCTGTCCTCAGATAATCGCATGGTTTGCTTTCGCCGTAAAGCCTTTTTGAAATCTGACACAGCGGCTGGATTAACAAGAAGTTAAGCTTTATTTTGAAGTATTACACTTGTGATTGTATGAAAGTTAAATATTTATAATACTGTCGTTTGAATTTCGCGCTCTGCAATTTCACTGGATGTTGGCCAGGTGGGACGATACCGTCCCACCTGCCCATAAGAAGGACAACAAAGTCAAGGTATTGGAGTGGACATCACAAAGCCCTGACCTCAATCCTATAGAACATTTGTGGGAAGAACTGAAAAGTGTGTGCGAGTGAGGAGGCCTACAAACCTCAGCTCTGTCACGAGGAATGGGCTAAAATTCACCCAACTTATTGTGGGAAGCTTGTGGAAGGCTACACAAAATGTTTGACCCAAGTTAAACAATTTAAAGGCAATGCTACCAAATACTAATTGAGTGTATGTTAACTTCTGACCCAGTGGGAATGTGATGAAAGAAATAAAGCTAAAATAAATCACTACTATTATTTTAATAGTAGTTATTCTTAAAATAAAGTGGTAATCATAACTGACCTAAGACAGGGAATTTTTACTAGGTTTAAATGTCAGGAACTGTGAAAAACTGATTTTAAATGTATTTGGCTAATTTGTATGTAAACCTCCGACTTCAACTGTACACTACATGACCAAAAGTATGACTACACCTAATATAGATTAGAAGAGGCATTTGAATTTTATTGAATGCAACTATATTTCCTTTCATTAAAACTAATTGTAATTCTGTATCCTGCTTACTACTTAAATTCAAATTCTAGAATTGAAATAGATGAGGTATTCTCAATTGATTTCTGAATGAGCTGACTGGTTTGACTTTGTGCTAGTCCTCCGTGGAGCCCTGGTTTGATGTGGGTGTCCTATTCTAGCTACTCAGTGAGCCCACTGTGTGCTGACAGTGTGTGTCGTCATTTCACAGCGCCCCCCCTCTATTAGCCTTCCTCCTCTCTGCCTTTTAAGTTGGATCATCTGGATCACATCACTACCAGCCCTCTCCTCTCAGCCCCTTGTCATTACTTCCCTACAACCACACAGTCCCATATGCTCCAAACATGGGTCCACGGCTTTAAACAATTATGCCATTCCATTCTACTGTGTGTGTGAACACACGCGTTTGTGTAGGTGCAGGTAAAGAGAGCCGGAGCGGTTCAAATCTGTTTAAAGTAATGGAGTATCAAATCAGCTCTTTAAATCTGATTGGCACAAAAACATGACCACCTGACAACTTAATCACTTCCTGTTCTCCTAGTCTCTTCCTGTAAAACAGAATGCTCGGAGGGAGAGACTCCGTCCTACTGGCCTAAATCACAACCAATCACATCACCAGTGCCATAAATGTCAAACTGATATCATAATGAAGAAGTCATTCCACCTCAAAAAGTACAAGAGAATTTCGACATCCACCATCTCAGATTATTCCAAATACATTGTTGTACATAAAATAAATAAGATTAGCATTCCAGAAAACATTTGGTGAAATATAGTTTGATTTCTTAGAAATTAAGCCAATTGATTGTACCCAAATTGGCCATTTTAATTTATAGGATTCATATAATCTACAATAAATATAGTACCTAACATCTGATTTGGACCTTCATTCTCACTAACAATAAGACACAAGGTATCCCAAAAAATTATCAAAAGCCACCCATGGACCCCCACGCCAAGCCCACCCCAGCAACCAGTATATAGTATCGGTTCTCCATGTTGACAAGTAGCCGTCTTCATCGACCTTGCCAAGGCTTTCGACTCTGTCAATCACCATATTCTTATCGGCAGACTCAGTAGCCTCGGTTTTTCGGATGACTGCCTTGCCTGGTTCACCAATTACTTTGCAGACAGAGTTCAGTGTGTCAAATCGGAGGGCATGCTGTCCGGTCCTCTGGCAGTCTCTATGGGGGTGCCACAGGGTTCAATTCTCGGGCCGACTCTTTTCTCTGTATATATCAATGATGTTGCTCTTGCTGCGGGCGATTCCCTGATCCACCTCTACGCAGACGACACCATTCTATATACTTTCGGCCCGTCATTGGACACTGTGCTATCTAACCTCCAAACAAGCTTCAATGCCATACAACACTCCTTCCGTGGCCTCCAACTGCTCTTAAACGCTAGTAAAACCAAATGCATGCTTTTCAACCGATCGCTGCCTGCACCCGCATGCCCGACTAGCATCACCACCCTGGATGGTTCCGACCTTGAATATGTGGACATCTATAAGTACCTAGGTGTCTGGCTAGACTGCAAACTCTCCTTCCAGACTCATATCAAACATCTCCAATCGAAAATCAAATCAAGAGTCGGCTTTCTATTCCGCAACAAAGCCTCCTTCACTCACGCCGCCAAGCTTACCCTAGTAAAACTGACTATCCTACCGATCCTCGACTTCGGTGATGTCATCTACAAAATGGCTTCCAACACTCTACTCAGCAAACTGGATGCAGTCTATCACAGTGCCATCCGTTCTGTCACTAAAGCACCTTATACCACCCACCACTGCGACTTGTATGCTCTGGTCGGCTGGCCCTCGCTACATATTCGTCGCCAGACCCACTGGCTCCAGGTCATCTACAAGTCCATGCTAGGTAAAGCTCCACCTTATCTCAGTTCACTGGTCACGATGGCAACACCCATCCGTAGCACGCGCTCCAGCAGGTGTATCTCACTGATCATCCCTAAAGCCAACACCTCATTTGCCGCCTTTCGTTCCAGTACTCTACTGGAACGAATTGGCAAAAATCGCTGAAGTTGGAGACTTTTATCTCCCTCACCAACTTCAAACATCAGCTATCTGAGCAGCTAACCGATCGCTGCAGCTGTACATAGTCTATCGGTAAATAGCCCACCCATTTTCACCTACCTCATCCCCATACTGTTTTTATTTATTTACTTTTCTGCTCTTTTGCACACCAATATCTCTACCTGTACATGACCATCTGATCATTTATCACTCCAGTGTTAATCTGCAAAATTGTAATTATTCGCCTACCTCCTCATGCCTTTTGCACACATTGTATATAGACTCCCCCTTTGTTTTCTACTGTGTTATTGACTTGTTAATTGTTTATTCCATGTGTAACTCTGTGTTGTCTGCTCACACTGCTATGCTTTATCTTGGCCAGGTCGCAGTTGCAAATGAGAACTTGTTCTCAACTAGCCTACCTGGTTAAATAAAGGTGAAAAAAAAAATTAAAAAAATAAAAGTACTATGGAGCTGCTGCTTGGAGTATTGTTTCTTCATTTTTTTTTTGATGTATTCCCTGTGAATCTGGTGATGTTTTTTTCTCCCTTTTCAGAGAAATTAGCCATTGAAGTGATAAATTGCTTGCAATATTTACCATAAATTAGTGTGGAATGTGCCCACTAGATGTTGCTCTTCCTGTTACTTTTATACATATTGCAGTTTGTGTTCATTAAAAATGGATCACATCATTTTTTTTGCAACTTTGGGTAGAAAACCAATACCTTTTGCACATAGTGAAAACAGATTGTATGGTCATCCTCAACTCAATCGAGCCCTCCAAGAAAGCAATTTAGTTTGTCATTCTCTTAGGCTTAATTTGTGTCCAGGAAACAGTCACAAATGTGTATGAATCATACACAAAGGTGTATGATTTATCCCCTTCAATTATTATTATTATTATTTTTTTTTTTACAATTAGTTAGACCATTCCTGGTGAACAAGCAAACCACATGGCAACAGCAGTTCTAATGGTTTCAATGTTATGGGCTGCGTTTCAAACTCAAAGTAGACAGCCCTCGGCCCTAAACCCTCAGCAGAATCCCCGTGGCCATGTTTGTCATCTGTCCAAATGACTAGCCAAGCAAGGGAAGTTTGCAACGTAAAAGCCCCAGTTTTTAATGGAGTTTGCGAGTGTACAATTATGTTCACTTCGGGGCCTGAAACACCCCAGAATTCAATTTGCGATGATTGTACACCCGCTAAGAAAAGCCAGACAAAACTTAAAACCTCAACATCAATATGGAGTCAACATTCAAGTGCAAGTAAGAACAAATGTAAATACGTTCAAAATTGTGCTACTAATGCACAAACACGTCTTGTAAAAGTAATTCTGTTTTTGTTCATTAGCTTTTGGAATGTTTTCCTTCTTCAGAAGTAGCTAATGTTAGTTAGCTAGCTATCACACAGTAGGTGTATATTAATATTTATATAGTTCATATAAGTAGACATGCACTCATAATTGACTGTAGCGCATATAAAGAACCCACAAGCTACCGGTGGCTGAAAACACAATCATTGCGCGATGAACAAGTGACAACTTTCCAGGTAAGGGTGTTCCATTTAAAAACCATTCCTTCCTCCCTCTCCCCTTGCCCTGCAAGTGTATACTCAGACGTCATCAGTCGTGTCCACTTAATTTGAGGGCTGAGGGGATAGGGCGTGTCTTTTAAGTGTTTGGAATCCAGCCATGGTCTTTATTGGTCAGAGATGTGGACTCGAGTTGCAAATTCTGTGACTTGAGACTTGACGAGGCAAAGAGAAAAAACACTTTCCACTTGAGCATCTATGACTCGTGACTTAACTACATTTTGTAAATTTGGATTGGGCTACTTTCAAACTTGGGCTGGCTGGCTACGCTACCTTGACATTTTCAATCCAAAATGATTAACTGAAATTAATCAAACAATACTCAGTTACAGAAATAGACTGCGTGAGTTACTTTTTAATTGCAGTTGCATAGGCCTATATGATGCAAGCCTGCATAAAGCAAGCTCAGCCCTGTGAGTTCTATTGCAGTCATTGTATTGTGTCTGTTACGAGATTAGGAAAAGCTCTGGGTCCCAGGGAAAACAATTTGCCCCACCAATCTGGGACCTGTGGTGCCACATTTGCATTGGTCCCAAAAATCGTTGCATTCAAAGACTATGTGGGAAAAGGGGATGCAGTTTGTAAAACTTGTGGGTCCAAAATCACTGATGCATTGCAATGAAATTAGCAATAAACACTTTACCATTGAGTTGAGGACTCAAAACCCAAAATGATGGACTCGTGACTTGACTCCACCTGAGCTGTGAAACGTGGGACTTGACTCAAGACTAAAAAAAAAGTTGAGACTTGGTCCCATCTCTGCTTATAGTCTTTAATGGTAAAAGTCCCAAAACACACACAGCATAGTGTTTTGCAATGGTAATGGTATTGGGTTTAATGGTACATTTCACTAAAATCACACAACATAGAGATGTTTTCTAATTATTTTATTGAAAAACCTGACTGCCATGCAATGGTTTTTAATTGTATTATTTTATTATTAGGGTTGTCACATTTTATTCACGAGACCATTTCTCCATGAAAGTTTTGGGCTTGTAGGAAAAGTCTTCACATGAGAATTGCACCATGTTGGTAGCCCTCAGAGAGCTGCCATTTGTTGGACTATTCAAAGAGTTGGGTTGAAGCATTAGGTTGCTAAGAGAATGACAAACTGAAATGCTCTCATGGAGGACTGGCTTGACCACACAATTCATTTATTTTGATAATGAGAAAAAGCTATTGGTTTTCTACCCAAAGTTGCAAAGAAAATGTTGTGATTCATTTAATAAACTAAGAAAAATGGTGTATGGTTGCAGTAACAGTGGCATATAGTGGGCAAAACCGTCAAACTAATGTGCAGTAAATATGGCAAACAACTTCAAATGGATCATTTCTCTAAACGGGGGAAAAAAACAGAACCAGATTCACAGAGAATATATTACAAATGCTGAAGAAGCAATACTCCAAGCCACAGCTTCATACTACTAGTCAACATAGAGAACGGATACTGTATTGCTGGTTGGGGTGGGATTGGCGTGAGGTGGGGGGTCCGTGGGTGGCTTTTGACCACTCCATAAAGAGCTCTGTAAAAAGTCTGCATCCCAAATGACACCATTCCCTTTATAGTGCACTAATTTTGATCAGATACCGTAGAGTGTGTGTCAAAAGTATTGTAGTGTAAAAGGTAATAGGGTTCCATTTGGGACGCAGCCATTAAGAGGCTCACAGCTAAAGCTGTAAGTTTTATGTCTAGCCTGTCATTGTGATATGATACAGAGTCAGTCTCTAGACTGTAGTATTCACATCCTCTGAGGTTTCACAGAAAGAAGACAGAGCTCACAGCGATACTCGGCGTGGTTTGATTGATGGACATGGTGTAAAACTGAAAGGGGGTCCAGAGGGGAGCTGCACCGGAAGCTATGGAGGGGTTGTGCTGCTTTTGATTACACACACACACCCCCTGACACCGCTGCAGGGACAATTATCCACCAGATGACGAGGGCGGAAAACAGAGGCGAGACCATGGAGAGCGGGGGAGATGGGGTAGCATACAGACACTACAGCTGCCAGATCCAGGGGGAATCAAAGACAAAACGTGATCCTCCAACCACCACCAAGTCTCAATTGACAACAGGCCTTGTGAAGTGTGTGTGTGTGTGGCAATTCCTCTTCCTGTGGTCGACTTAGAGGAAAAAGATATGCTTTTTTTTCACACTGATTTATAGTGATGGTAAAAAAAAACACAGCGGGTCTTCGAGAACTTTCATGTCTGGCGAGATGAACAGACTTTGCAGTGCCATTGTGTCTAAGTGGGTGAGTCTGGAGGACGCCGCTTGGCCGGAGTATATAATGGCTTAATAAAAGGCTAGATGGAACATACCTGTCACTTAGGAGATAAACCATGTGGATGCCAAAGCTATCAGTCCCACACACATACACCCTCAAGGGCAACGAGTGAGAAGCTGTTTGTGAATGTGAACTGTGTGGGCCCCACTCTAACCATTCAGTCTTGTCAGAATGGACACTATTACAACACACACCTCAAAGCAGCTGCCTCCCTCAGGCGTCAATCATAACCACGGTGCTACAGTGTTTAAACAGTAACCGCATACCTGTGTCTATGAGGCCCGCACCCATTGTGCACCGCTCACTCCCACAGGGAGAGGGATTGCCCTACCAACCCCCCACACGACAAACAGCCCGCCAGCCAGGCCACACAAAAGCAACAGGAGTGTGACAGAGGTCGGGGAAAGAGAAGAGATCTGCTAACATTACACACACACACGCAGCTGTACAATATCAACCCCTCTCTCTTTTTTATCTTTGTACTGAGGGAAACCCAGGTGCACTGTGTACATATGGTAAACTCAACAAAAACACCAAGTCATCACGTGTTGGGGCTGTCACCTGTTTGTAGTGTACACTGGAGCTCAATTGAAATGGAGACTGTTCCAACTACAAACATCCGTGGGGGGAGGGGGTTTCTAGCTTCTTGTATATGCCAGCCCTCTTTAAAACAGCACCTGATAGCTCTCCACAAACCCCTCTAAACCTGTTGGATGAACTCTCTCCGATATACTGTTTGGACAAACCCAGACACTCAATGATTTAGAATACCTAGCACGAGCCAACACTTGCTAACATACAGTGCCTTGCGAAAGTATTCGGCCCCCTTGAACTTTGCGACCTTTTGCCACATTTCAGGCTTCAAACAAAGATATAAAACTGCATTTTTTTGTGAAGAATCAACAACAAGTGGGACACAATCATGAAGTGGAACGACATTTATTGGATATTTCAAACTTTTTTTTAACAAATCAAAAACTGAAAAATTGGACGTGCCAAATTATTCAGCCCCCTTAAGTTAATACTTTGTAGCGCCACCTTTTGCTGCGATTACAGCTGTAAGTCGCTTGGGGTATGTCTCTATCAGTTTTGAACATCGAGAGACTGAAATTTTTTCCCATTCCTCCTTGCAAAACAACTCGAGCTCAGTGAGGTTGAGATGGAGAGCATTTGTGAACAGTAGTTTTCAGTTCTTTCCACAGATTCTCGATTGGATTCAGGTCTGGACTTTGACTTGGCCATTCTAACACCTGGATATGTTTATTTTTGAACCATTCCATTGTAGATTTTGCTTTATGTTTTGGATCATTGTCTTGTTGGAAGACAAATCTCCGTCCCAGTCTCAGGTCTTTTGCAGACTCCATCAGGTTTTCTTCCAGAATGGTCCTGTATTTGGCTCCATCCATCTTCCCATCAATTTTAACCATCTTCCCTGTCCCTGCTGAAGAAAAGCAGGCCCAAACCATGATGCTGCCACCACGTTTGACAGTGGGGATGAGGTGTTCAGGGTGATGAGCTGTGTTGCTTTTACGCCAAACATAACGTTTTGCATTGTTGCCAAAAAGTTCAATTTTGGTTTCATCTGACCAGAGCACCTTCTTCCACATGTTTGGTGTGTCTCCCAGGTGGCTTGTGGCAAACTTTAAACAACACTTTTTATGGATATCTTTAAGAAATGTCTTTCTTCTTGCCACTCTTCCATAAAGGCCAGATTTGTGCAATATACGACTGATTGTTGTCCGATGGACAGAGTCCCCCACCTCAGCTGTAGATCTCTGCAGTTCATCCAGAGTGATCATGGGCCTCTTGGCTGCATCTCTGATCAGTCTTCTCCTTGTATGAGCTGAAAGTTTAGAGGGACGGCCAGGTCTTGGTAGATTTGCAGTGGTCTGATACTCCTTCCATTTCAATATTATCGCTTGCACAGTGCTCCTTGGGATGTTTAAAGCTTGGGAAATCTTTTTGTATCCAAATCCGGCTTTAAACTTCTTCACAACAGTATCTCGGACCTGCCTGGTGTGTTCCTTGTTCTTCATGATGCTCTCTGCGCTTTTAACGGACCTCTGAGACTATCACAGTGTAGGTGCATTTATACGGAGACTTGATTACACACAGGTGGATTGTATTTATCATCATTAGTCATTTAGGTCAACATTGGATCATTCAGAGATCCTCACTGAACTTCTGGAGAGAGTTTGCTGCACTGAAAGTAAAGGGGCTGAATAATTTTGCACGCCCAATTTTTCAGTTTTTGATGTTAAAAAAAATTGAAATATCCAATAAATGTCCTTCCACTTCATGATTGTGTCCCAATTGTTGTTGATTCTTCACAAAAAAATACAGTTTTATATCTTTATGTTTGAAGCCTGAAATGTGGCAAAAGGTCGCAAAGTTCAAGGGGGCTGAATACTTTCGCAAGGCACTGTATATACACCAATGGGCCCTAGTCAAAACTAGTGCACTACACAGGGAATAGGGTGCCATTGCCATCCCAAGTTGCTTAAAAACTTCTTAGGGCTGCAATCCAGTTAACAGGATTGATATGACAACAGCCAGTGAAAGTGCAGAGCGCCAAATTCAAACAGAAATCTCACAATTAAAATTCCTCAAACATACATGCATCTTATACCATTTTAAAGGTGATCTTGTTAATCCCACCAAAGTGTCCGATTTCAAATAGGCTTTACAGCGAAAGCACCACAAACGATTATGTTAGGTCACCACCAAGTCACAGAAAAATTCAGCCATTTTATAGGCCAAAGAGAGGAGTCACAAAAAGCACAAAGAGATAAAATGAATCACTAACCTTTGATGATCTTCATCAGATGACACTCATGTTACACAATACATATACGTTTTGTTCGAAAAAGTGCATATTTATATAAAGAAGTCTCAGTATACATTGGCGCGTTACATCCACTAGTTCCAAAAACATCCGGTGATATTGCAGAGAGCCACATCATTTTACAGAAATACTCATTATAAATGTTGATGAAAATACAATTGTTAGACATGGAAATATAGATACACAACAGTTGCATTAAGGAGAAGTGTAAGATTTCAAAAATACTTTACGGAAAAAGCAAACCATGCAATATTCGGAGTACAGCTTTCAGACAACAAAGCGGCCAAAAAGATATCCGCCATATTGTGTAGTCAACAGAAGTCAGAAATAGCATTATAAATATTCACTTACCTTTGATGATCTTCATCAGAATGCACTCCCAGGAATCCCAGTTCCACATTAAATGTTTGATTTAGTTTGATAATTTCCATCATTTATGTCCAAAGAGCTACTTTTGTTAGCACGTTTGGTAAACAAATCCAAAGTCATGAAGCGCGTTCCCTAGTTGCAGACGAAATGTCAAAAAGTTCCGCTCCTGTCCGTAGAAACATGTCAAACGATGTATGGAATCAATCTTTAGGATGTTTTTAACATAAAACATCAATAATGTTCCAACCGGAGAATTCCATTGTCTTCAGAAGTCCGATGAAACAGAGCTCCCTCTCATGTGAACGCACATGGTCAGAGCATGGTCAGCTCATGGCAGACCTTACTCATTCCCTTCTCATTCGGTTCCAATTCACAGTAGAATCCTCAAACAAGTTTCTAAAGACGGTTGCTATCTAGTGGAAGCCTTAGGAAGTGCAACATAACCAATATCCCCCTGTGTATTCAATAGGGGCTGGGTTGAAAATTGACCAACCTCAGATTTCCCACTTCCTGTTTGGATTTCTTCTCAGGTTTTTGTCTGCCATTGAGTTCTGTTATACTCACATACATCATTCAAACAGTTTTAGAAACGTCAGAGTGTTTTCTATCCAATACTAATAATAATAATAATAATATGCATATATTAGCAACTGAGGACCAGGCCGTTTACTCTGGGCACCTTTCGTCCAAGCTACTCAATTACTGCCCCTGCAGCCAGTTGTTTAAGGCAGAGTCAGTATTGTATACCGAGCGTACAAAACATTAGGAACACCTTCCAAATATTAAGATGCACCCCCTTTTGCCCTCAGAACAGCCTCAACTCATCAGGGCATGGACTCGATAAGGTGTCAAAAGTGTTCCACAGGGATGCTTGGCCTATGTCGTCTCCAACGCTTCCCACAGTTGTTTCTGGTTGGCTGAATCCTCTTGGGGTCATGGACCATTCTTGATACTGCTGAGTGTGAATAATCCAGTAGCATTGCAGTTCTTGGTGTGCCTGGCACCTTTTACCATACCCCGTTCAAAAGGCACTTAAATGCTTTGTATTTTGTCTCCCCTTCATCTACATGGATTGAAGTGGATGTAACAAGAGAAAATAAGGGATCCTAGCTTTCACCTTGTCAGTCTGTGTCATGGAAAGAGCAGGTGTTCTTAATGTTTTGTATACTCAGTATAGTGTTGGAGCAATGCAGTATAGTGTTGGCAGTATAGTGTTGGAGCACTGCTATGTGAGCGATGCTGTGGTTTCTCACTAGGGCCTGAGTAACCTGTTTACCAGATTACAGTCTTCCAGAGTGCTTATTAAACTGTGAACACACAGCAGGGGGTTAACAAGAGGACTGTCTGGCATTGAGCGAGAAAACGAGAGAGAGAGGCTGTGCAAAGGACAATATTTATTCAGCTCCACTATACTCGTCAAGTTGCCTTGCCATCAGCGTGGCGTCAACGTGATTATTTACCTGCTATACAGAGCACATTGTTGAGAGCAGAGAGGAAGTGTCTCTTGCCTCATGTACTGTAGCATATTCATCGATTATGCGTAGGCACAATAGCTTTGGTACAGTTTTTCGCAAGTAGCCTCTTTAAATTGTTGCTAGTCGAGGTCATATGCAATCAAAATCAACTTCCTTTCTCATTGGACGTGACGCAACGCGGCAGTGAAGCAGCTGTCATTGATTTCAAAGGACGCATTTCCTCAACGGCTGATGGCAATGCTGTTAGTGGCGGCCGTGGGGTCAGAGATAAAACGGAAGACAGGAACATCTGCCAGCCGTCCCGTCTCAGGTTCTACAGCTAGCCATTTCCATAGTCCACTGATCCTGAGGCGTGCTGACATGACTGGGATCACCAGAGTGGAATCTTAGGGGGTGTGTGTGTATTGCACTCTGCCCCATGTGTGGTTATGGCGGACATTAACAAAAGGCGCAGAGTTCAGAAACACACTGAAACATTTGAACCAGATCTCTCTCTGGTCCGCATGGCACCATGTGCATGACATAGGCCACTGTAGAGACGGACTCAGACCAGACATATGGAGCTGGTAAGGGTTACACCTCTCTGCCTACTAAATCCCTCAACCATGGAAGTATAGATTAGCTGTACGAATCATATTTTGGGGTTCCTAGTGCTAGGCTACATCCTGTCACTTGTGTGCGCGCTCTCTCTCTATCCCTTCCTCCCTCTCGGTAGTGTAACACTGTGTTGGCAGAGGTTCAGTTGGCTGTGAGTTGGCACGGCCCATCTCAATTAATTGGTTGATTAATGAGGATAAAGATGTGGAGGGGACAGGGATGAAGAGGAAGAGATACAGACTAGGAGGAGGACGAGGGGTAACATTGGGATGTGGAAAACAGAGGTCAGGACAAGTCCCCAAATTCATACTACAATTGCAATTCCTTTTTTCCCCTGGCATACTGCTGTTTTTCATCCAGCCCCACTGACCCGATCACAGACTGTTTTTATGGCTGTCGCTACCGTTGTTAAGAAAACATAAAGGACATTTCCTAAGTTCTCGACTCTATCACTGGCGTCTCACGATGGACGAGTGTTGCCTATTCTGGTTGGATGTTTGAGGCAGTTGGAGACGGCAGGGGTCCTGGGTAGGATGGGGAGAAGAGGGTCTTTAACCTCTGGCAGGGGTCCTGGGGTAGGATGGGGAGAAGAGGGTCTTTAACCTCTCTGGCAGGGGTCCTGGGGTAGGATGGGGAGAAGAGGGTCCCGTGTTGAGGTGATGGAGACCTAGTTCACCATACACGCAACAGGATGTCATATCGCGTCACTACGCTCAGCGTTTAGGGCAACACCACGACCCGGCTACAGCGCCTCCTACTGAGAGGAAGGGTTCCGGTTACAGTCTACAGTGTGAGTGCGTGTGTCATGTCTATTGTGTGAGAGCGTAAGTGTGTGTGTGTGTGTGTGTGTGTGTGTGTGTGTGTGTGTGTCATGTCTCACCCACTGAGCTCTCAGTGGATAGCAGTGGGGATGATGAGATGGTGATTAGGTTAGCTATGGCTATAGAACACCCACAGGGAGGTATTCTATTACAGGGCATGTTTATAGGGTCTCACGCAGCAGGTAGACATACCTTCCTGTTTTGACCTCACTACATATTTCAAGCCATCTGTAAACAAACTACCCAAAACAGTCAAATGTGCTTCCCACCATGAAGTTATGGGTGCTACACAGTGCACTACTTTTGACCAGGTCTAATCTGGAATAGGGTGCCATTTGGGAGGCAATTCATGGCTCTGAGTGGCATCAGAGAGAACAGGTCTGAATGTACAGTGCATATTCAGACACCTTCCCTTTTTTATTCTAAAATGGATTAAATAAAACATTTTCCTCAATCTACACACAATAACCCACAATGACAAAGCATTTACATTAGAATTTAGACACTTTGCTATGAGTCTCGAAATTGAGCTCAGGTGCATCTTGTTTCCATTGATCATCGTTGAGATGTTTCGACAACATGATTTGAAGTGCACCTGTGGTAAATTCAATTGATTGGGCATGATTTAGAAAGGCACACACCTGTCTATATAAGCATTGTATCGAGGCATAGATCTGTGGAGGGGTACCAATACATTTCTGCAGCATTGAAGGTCCCTGGGAACAGTGCCCTCATTCTTAAATGGAAGAAGTTTGAAACCACCAAGACTCTATCTAGAGCTGGCCGCCCGGACAAACTGAGCAATTGGAGGAGAAGGGCCTTGGTCAGGGAGGTGACCAAGAAATGGATGGTCACTGACAGAGCTCCAGGGTTCCTCTGTGGAGATGGGCGGACCTTCCAGAAAGACAAGCATCTTTGCAACACTCCACCAATCAGGCCTTTATGGTAGAGTGGCCAGACAGAAGCCACTCAGTAAAAAGGCACATGACAGCCCGCTTGGAGTTTGCCAAAAGACACTTAAAGGACTCTCAGACCATGAGAAACAAGATTCTCTGGTCTGATGAAACCAAGACATGAATGCCAAGCAGCACATCTGGAGGAAACCTGGCACCATCCATACGGTGAAGCACGTGGTGGCAGCATCATGCTGTGGGGATGTTTTTCCAGCGTCAGGGACTAGTCAGGATCAAGGGAAAGATGAACAAAGCAAAGTACAGAGAGATCCTTAATGAAAACCTGCTCCAGAGCACTCAGGACCTCAAACTGGGGCAAAGGTTCACCTTCCAACAAGACAACAACCCTAAGCACACATCCAGGACAACGCAGGAGTGGCTTTAGGACAAGTCTCTGAATGTCCTTGAGTGGCCCAGCTAGAGCCTGGAACCCGATCGAACATGTCTGGAGACCTGAAAATAGCTGTGCAGCGACGCTCCCCAGTCAACCTGACAGAGCTTGAGAGGATCTGCAGAGAAGAATGAGAGAAACTCCCCAAATACAGGTTGCCAAGCTTGCAGTGTCATACCAAAGAAGACTCGAGGCTGTAATCGCTGCCAAAGGTGCTTCATAAAAGTACTGAGTAAAGGATGTAAATTTGATTTATTTTTTAAAATACATTTAGAAAAATTACAAAAAAACTGTTTTTGCTTTGTCATAATGGGGTATTGTGTGTAGATTGATGAGGCAAAAAAAGAAGAAGATTTAATAATTTAATTTAGAATAAGACTAACGTAACAAAATGTGGTAAAAGTCAAGGGGTCTGAATACTTTCTGAATGCACTGTATGAGCAAATCCAAGATCACAATACGAGTTCCAATTTCAAGCATTGTCACAGGTGTAAACTCCTATCTTGGCTAGTGCCCTGGTCCTCCTAACCTGATTTGGTACGATGTCCCTACAAGGAAAACAATGAATCCCTTCCCAGTTCCCTCCTAATCAGACACACCCTGGCAAAGTTAACAACACAGTATAGAACCGGATTAACTAGGTGATAGGGCTGCCATTATTCTCACTCCACTGTAAACATAAATTGTGCTAATAGGACAAACCCCTTTCTCTGGAGCACTGGCTGGCCGACCATATCTATCTCAGACTGATAACACACACACACTTAATAACAAGAGCATTCCACTGAGGCACCTGTTAATCATTAACTCTCCACACTAGATTAGCCTTTACCCAGACTTGGTGTGTGTGTGCGTGTATGTATGCGTGCACACTTGCACGTTCCAATGTTCCAAACACTTCACATGTTTTGAAGGGAAATATACACCACTTTCTGGGATTTTACCATCACTTGACAATAACTGTGAAGGTGTGTGAGTGAGATGACATGTGTTTCGCAAGTTTGTAATAGTATGTCTCAACAGTTTGGTTAGAGAACAGGCATGTGCATGACTGTGTATAGGAGGAGAGAATGAGAGTGTTTAGAGTACCTCCTTCTCCTCCAGCTGTGTGGAACAGTTAGAGGTTCCTAGGAAGGGTTCAGCCTGAATCCTCCACTCGATCCTATTCATTCGGCACCAGATGAAGAAAAAAAAAAAAACTAGGAACTAATTGTACTTTCCCAATTAGAAAAACAATTTTGTTTTCTGTTACAAAACATTTTTCTACGGTATGCCCTAATGAACACAACCCAGATATGGTGGGCCCTTGGTGGTCTAGGGAGGTGGGGCGCTCCTCTTGGGAGTTCTACCAATTCAGTCTGAGGCGACAAGTGTCAAACATCTGAACGACGGCCTCCCTGGCCTGATCTCTCTAAACATGACGGGGCCCGTCAGCACCTCTGGCAGGTTTGTGTTGAAGCCGTGGACACCAGCGACCCACAGTTATATCCACTCATTCACCTAGACAGGGTCATTCATCAAGCTGATGGAACATCATGGAACTCTCAGTGAAGAACACAGAGAGAACTAACACTGTTCCCTAATCTTTGTCACGCAGGGCCCCCTTCCAGCAAAGGAAAACTGATGATGCACTACCCAATTTCTATTATAACACAGCTGAATGGGGGGGCAGCACAAATGCCTGTCCATTTAAGGTTTTAGACATCAGACTTTGGAAATTATATTTGGTTTGGTTAGATACAGGGCGAAGAAAAAGGACAAATTGATACAATTCCAATGAGGCAATTGAGAAAACAAACAAAATCTATAATTCTTAGGTGCCTGTCAGGCCAAGTTGGTGAGTTTGTGGTAAAAATGTCAAACTGACAGGCTTACAGACATATTAGGCTATTTAGTTAATCGGATCTTTTTGAGTGATCGACAATAGAAATACACAGCCTATAGTCTTAGGCTTAGTCTCTGACACACAAACACATCGGCACACACGCACACATCCTACATCCCTCGTAGAAAAACCTATTCAATTCTTCTGTGTTTATTTTTTCAATTTTTTTTTCATCAGGGTATTGTGGTAAGCACTCTGGCATGCTGAGACATGGGTCACAGGCCTCCAGTGTTCTGTCTAGTCTCAGGGCTCCTTCTGAAAACAGCCATACAGTCCTGCCGCTCACACAATGAGACCCAGCTAACGCTGCCTTCCATCACATTCCTCAATCAGGTCTGCCTTTCTTCTGCCTCCCGCTCTTCCTTTATTTGTCCTCTTTCTCCCTCCCTTTCTCCCTCCCTTTCCCCCTCCCTTTCCCCCTCCCTTTCCCCCTGCCTGCATGTTCTGTAAACTGAACAGCTGATAACACACGATACAGCAGCCCCAAGTCCAACACAGTACAGAACAGTATAGAAGCCCCAGGTCTTTTTGGGATGCATCCCAAAAAAGGATGCATCATTTGGGACGCGTCCCTGGTTTTTGGATGTGTCCTCCTCAACATACTATAGGTCACATCCTCCAGTATAGCAGAGCAGCTTTGATGCTGATGGGAGAGAAAACAAGAGGATATAGTGTTGTAGCACAGAGCCAGCCTGCCAGAGAGCACATGGTTAATATCAGGGCTGTGTCTGAACATGGCCAACATAGGGAGGGAGTGGGAGGGAGAGATTCCTTCAACCATCACATGGAGACTGGAGCTGGAGAGTTGAAGAAAATAAACGTCCTCCCACCATCTTTATAATCTCTAATTATGAACCAGGATGTATTTGTGGTCCCCCCCACCACTCTCTATATGAGTGGGTTGAAAGATTGCATTGATCCGATGCCCCCCACAAACCCGCTATTATTTCAACATGCATTTGCTTGACAGGAAATGGAATGAGTTAAAGGTTAATTTAATGCTGGCAATGGGGGTGGCAGCATATTAACTGGTAAAACAGGAACCGGGAGTTTGAACTGAGGGGGTAAAACTAGTGAGGATAAATAATATTGTACAATATTTGCAAAAGCAGATGGGAAGTCCCTCCATGAATAGACACACTGAATGGTGAGTCCCTGTCATAGCCTCTCCGTGTCCACTTCATGAGCGACACCCCAGAGACCTAGGCTCTCTCTCTGTCCATCATCTACTCCAGTTAGCTCCTTGGATAGCTCCTGAGACGGAGTTGTCAACAGTCTGTCCCTGTAAAGCCACAACATGGTTTTTGACAGACATGGAGAGAGCGGGCTCTCTCTGTCTGGGTCTCTCTCTCTGTGTGTGTGTGTGTGTGTGTGTGTGTGTGTGTGTGTGTGTGTGTGTGTGTGTGTGGACAGTGAGCTGAGAGCAGTCAGTCAGAGGAGACCCCAGAGGACTGTAGCCAGGGTCCATGACTTAAGGACTGGGACACATCTAAATGGCTGAGGACAGGCTTGCTGACATGTGTGATTTTACAGCTATAATGTACTGAGGATAGTGTTGGCTGATGAAACTGGAGCTGCTTTTCTACTACCTACCCTCTATCAGTCAGGAAGCATTTACTAGAAAGAGGAAGTGGGCTATCAGATAAAAGGCCTCTAGGCATCAAAAAGCCAGAGTAAGAAGATAGAGACCCACTTTATTAGACACTTTCAGACAGACATAGCGGAAACAGTTAATCCCCAGGATTTGGATAGGAGAAACAAAGGCAGTTTCAAGTTCTATCCTCTCCATTACAAAACGTATCTCTCTCATATACACAGACACCTACTAGGAGGGGAAAATACAGCTGATCACAGAGTCCCTGCAACTACCAATATGAGGGGAAGAAATGAATGGGCGGAGAGACTCAGTGCCCTACCTGAATGACTGGCTACAGAACCTTTCATCTCTAGCTAAATGTGGTGGTGGTGTGTGTTTATGTTCAGGAGTCGTATTTTTCTTGGGAGTATCACGTGTCTGTATTGAGCGACGAGGAACAGGTCGGCAGATCGAGTTCGAAGACAAGAGGATCCAATGAAAGGCGCTACTGGATCAGGCCTGGTTTGATTATATAAATACCCTTTCATCGCGTGCCAACAAAACAAAGGATCATGAAAAAGATGACACCAACTAACTGTGTTTAGCTATTGGTTTAGTGAAGCTAGAGAAAACACCACAGACATAAAGGCAGCAGCTCCTTTAGATAAAGAAACAGCAAATAGTGGTGCCTGCCTGCCACACTCCAAAGGCTTTCAGGTTTCTTTTGTTCTTGGTTGACAGAGAGATTTCTAAGAGGAGGCGAGCTAGCAGGTGAGCCATGGAGAATCCGGAAAACGGTTATTAAGCATCAGTGTATGGAGAACTAATGTTATTTCACGCTGTTGGAAGGGGGAAAGAGTTGCATTACAAAAACAAAAGTGTGGTATTACAGACGCTGTGTGCCCGAGATGGCGAGAGCTGTAATGAGTAGAAGGATTAAAGAGGGAACTTCTACACACACTACTACCTGTCATGTGGACATTCCTCCAGACCACCTGCAGTCTACCCAGAGACACCCCACCTGGGCCAGACAGAAAGACAGGGCCTCTCGTGCCTCCACACCGCCCAGCCCTACAACGTCACACCCAGGGCCCCAGCCTGGCAGGTAAGTCTGCCCCAGGTGAGAGCCAGCTGACTGGGAGAGGAGAGCAGCTGGGATCAGAAAACAAGAAGACTAGACAGATCAATGGTAGACTGTAGTAGCATCTCATGCATTGTCACATGTATGCAAGCATCTCACATTGGTTTAGAAAGCAGGTGGGAGCTAGTTTGTGTGACACCATCCCAGTCGTTTTACTACATTTTTTGGTCTGCATTGCACACACAGATCATATGTCTTCAAAAATGTTGCAATCTATGTGTCAAAGGTAGCTTTTCAGACTGTATAGTTTCCTGCTTTTAGTTGTCAGTCAAATAAAAACACTGGAACATGTATGTCTAGTTTTAGTCACAGTCTGCATACTTATTTTCTATTAAATAATTCATATTTAGTCTACCTTCCATCATGTGCACGTTCAGAAAGCCTACGATCACCTCGTATACCTTAGCCGGCAGCATTGGTATTGTGGCTATAATATACAGACTATAAAGCCTTGGTTAAACAATTTCCGGCACGGATTTTCTCCCCATCATAACAGTCAAGGGGGTAAATAACAGTGGTTTCTAGGGCTGGGAACTCACAATATCATATTATCATGATATTTCGGTGCCGATATGATATATTGTGATTGTCATGATTCTATACAGAGCCTTCAGAAAGTATTGATACCCCTTGACTTATTCCACATTTTGTTGTGTAACAGCCTGAATTCATAACTGATTGAATATGTTTTTTTCTCAGCCATCTACACACACACACACACACACACACACACACACACACACACACCATCCCATAATGACAGTGAAAACATATTTTGAGAAATGTTTGCAAATTAATTGAGAATGAATTACAGAAAAATATGTATTATATGCATTTACACCCCGAAGTCAATACTTTGTAGACGAACCTTTAGCAGCGATGACAGCTATGCGTTTTTCTGGGTCAGTCTCTAAGAGCTTTCCACAAGATCGTGCAACATTTGCCCATTATTCTTTTCAAAATTCTTCAAGCTCTGTCAAATTGATTGTTGATAACCATCTTCAGGTCTTGCAAAAGATTTGTCTAAGTCAAAACCAACTCAGCCATTCAGTAACATTAACCGTCTTCTTGGTAAGCAACTCCAGTGTAGATTTGGCCTTGTGTTTTAAGTTATTGTCCTGCTGAAAGGTGTTTTCCTCTACCAGTGTCTGGTAGAAAGACTGAACCAGATTAAACAATATTAATGCACACAGAGCGAGTCCATGCAAGTTATTATGTGAATTAAGCACATTTTTACTCCTGAATTTATTTAGGCTCAACAAACAGGGTTGAATACTAATTGACTTAAGACATTTCAGCTTTAATTTATAAACATTTATAAATACGTAATTCCACTTTGAAATTATGGGGGTATTGTGTGTTGCCCAGTGACCCAAAAATAGCAATTTAAACCATTTTAAACTCTGTCTGTAACATAACAAAATTGGGGGAAAGGGGTATGACTACTTTCTGAAGGCAGTGTATGTACTGCAACTCGATCCTGTGATTTTATTGCAATTCGATGTTCCAAACATTCTGCTCACCATGTGTCTGCTGCAGAGGGACAAGAGAGAGAGAGCCAGGAGAAAACTAGTTTTGATCAGTCATGGAAATAAAAGCACTGAAAACAAAATTGGCTCCTTATTTCAAAAAGAAGATTGAGAACAAGCTATGAAGGAAAAATACTGGAGTTTTGGTGCCGGCACAGCCAACTAGCTCAAATTAATAAATATTGCAATATTGTCAACACTATACAATATAATCGGCACAAACAATATCCCGATATATAACTATCGATTTCTCCCCGATCACTAGTGCTTTCCTTGAAGAGGGGGGAATTTGAGCTATACAAAAATGCAAGAAGTATTACTGTACTCCTAATAGTCAACAAATAGCATTGGTTTCTCCCCATAGGAAAAAAGCAACTGCAACTCGCATTTTGCGGACCGCGACAACACAGATGAATGAATAACAGCGCATGGGGAAATAGAGCTTCTGATGGGATCAAAGCAAAATAGCCTACATGAAAGTAAGAGAGATTGAGTTATTTACAAGTCAAGTGTCCTGGCTTCGCATCAGTTCAAAAGATTGATGAGTGATTGAAGTGACCGTCTGGTAGCTGCGTGGGATAGCTGGGCAGATCTGCTCAATTAGACAGCCAACTGAAAGATTCTGCATACATGCATGCTTATGATTGGACAAAACAGATGAAAAGGAGCTTCAAGTCAAATGCCCATTCGTTTTACATGGAATTCTCGTCACATTTTTGTAGACTAAAATGAAAAGTAATTTGAATAATTATTTTTTCTATATATTAATAATAGTTATTGTTGACTAAATTAACACTGGATCAGACTCGGTGCAACATAATGCTGGCCTGTCTAGAACAGAGTCTTGCATTACTGCTCTGATCGTGCTTTGTAGGAAATTCTTAGAGGTAGAGGGTGTTCCAAAAAATGGGTTACATGATGTCCAAATCTGTCCAGAAATATAGCTAGCAACACCCAGACAATGATATTTCCAAACCTCAAAGGTCAGTAGATGCCTTGAAGCATTGGGACAGTTTGACAAGGCACATATTTATGCTAAAATACCCTACATTTGTTTTTGTTGTTGCTAAACCACTCTCTCACCATCTGCTGTACCGCAAAAATCACTGTAAATCTCCTTTGTGCAATCTAGAAGTGTTACAGCTCCATCATTAGCACATCAGAACAACTCGGTCATTAATACATTAAGCCTCCCGCCAAAAGAATCCTGACGATGCCACATCTGACTAAACAAAGCCAAGGTTCATATGGCGTCAGGTGCAACCAAAGCTCGAGGACAGTCCCAAACAAGGCCCAAGGCATGAGGACAGTTCTTGGCCAATGCTGCCAAGCAGCCATCTTGGTTTTCCAGGCAGCAGCGATGCCCTTGCCCCATAAGCTGCTTGACTGAGTTAAAATTAGCATGAAGTGTTGGCTGGCGGGCAACACCATAAAACAGTGCTGCTTTTGTTAATTATCCACGCATCTCAACATTAAATGGAGGGGTCCCGTTTGCCGTTGGCTGTGTTAGCTACCTTCGAGAGGGGAGTTTGAGAACAAACAAGTGGTATCCCCCAAATGGTACCCTATTCCCTATATAGTGCACTACATTAGACCCTATGGGGGTAAAAATCAACCATGGGTAGAAGACGACGACTAATGAAGTAGCAAAACAGATCTTAAAGTGGTAGCTGCTTAATAAATGACCTAGATTTGGGAACATTGGGTCTCTGTGTTTTTATGACAACCACTACCTGGTCATTCCTTAAAACTGTGTCACTAGTAGCCTAGTTCACCATCAATGCCTTGGCTAAGGTACATCAGATAAGTTTCAATGGAACCAATCCTCTGCGACATCCTTTCCAAACATAAGAGCATGTAAACAATTACGCCTATGCTTTATAAAACATTTCTCAAGCGGAAAACAAGAGGGCGGAGCTGAATGGAAGGTTTGAGATTCATCAATACAGAAGCACAGAGGATGCTACCGCAATCAAGATTTAGGCCTAGATAGAAATCCCTAGGCATATAACAATGCTCGAGTCTTGAGACCCAAATCTTGGCCCGCGTAAGCTTTGTTTGTGAGCACTCACCTAGTCTGAATTTCCACTCTGGTGCACATTTCACTATGTGCAAATGTTGTTAAATAGAACAGACAAGCAACAACTACCCTGATGCGCCTGACAAGGCTTGATATTCATCTAATCTGATCCAATAAGGTAAACCAACCTTAGAAGCAGACCAAGGGGGAAAATGGCTTAATTGTAATCCTTCAACGATGACAGAACTAGCAAGTGATATCATTCATTTCCTATCCCATTTTACTTTCACTGATCCTTGTAACATAGTATCACACAGAAGATATGCATGTACTCATATTGGCCATCCTAGCATGGTAATTGAACGTTCTGCACCAGTGCTTAAGTTATTATTTTGTAATTTCATTGTAAAAACACGCCAATTTCTGACTACTCAATAATAACAAAGAGCCGTCCTTGGATGCAGACTTGCTAGATCAAATATGCAACACATGCAGTGTTCAAGAACCTGCTCCCCCATGGATGAAATTACTGTAGTTTTCTGTGCTGTAGTTGGTGGAAAATGTTGATGGGGAATACAATGGTAAAAACCATCTTTCCTTCAGAGGGGAAAGGTTTAACAGCAGTACTTCAGTAACACAACCTTCAACAAGGCAGCAGGTAGCCTAGCGGTTAAGAGTGTTGGGTCAGTAACCGAAAGGTCGCTGCTTCGAATCCCCGAGCCTATTAGGTGAAAAATCTGTCTATGTGCCCCTGGGCAACAGAATGTGAGCTTGAGAGATCAGGATGGTTTGTACTAGGCTACCTGAGTAAGGCACTTAAACCTAATTGCTCCTGTTAGTCGCTCCGGATAAGAGCGTCTGCAAACTGACTAGAATGTAAAATGTAACAAAGGGCAGTAAAGGAACCTCCTCCGATAACAGACAAGGGGTCCGCGAAGGGGCTGCCCATTTAAACATGCATGATGTGAACTTATGGCCTCAACGTGTTAGTGCTGCGGACTGAGAGTGCATCTGAGTGCAATGAGGAGAGTCAGAGGAACACTTCTAAAAGGAGTGCATACTCAGCAGTAGCCCATTATCCACACACACTCAGGTGCTGAGTGACGGTAGGGCCAGTGTGTCCTTTAGACTAGAAAAGGGGCCACTTCACCACACTGGCTGCACCAGCAGGCACCTCTAGAGAGGACCACCAAGGTGCTGACCAGTCATATCCTTTTCCATGTGTAAGAGAACTCAGACATGAGGTATGGTATAAGACATTATCAGGGCCAGTTTCCAGGACCCAGATTAATAGCATTAGCCTCTTCTAGGATTGTCCATTTAGCTTGCTTTTTAGTCCAATCGTTTGTTTCAATCTGGGTCTGGGAAACCATCCATATTCGTTTACTGTATGACTCAAGCAACTGCACTGTCATACAGGTATGGGGTCGGTCTCGTCATTTTGTCACCATAGACTTAAATAAGGAAGGAAGTATTGATTGCTGTCCTTCTCTGTTCTACCATTTGTAATTATATTGACAGCTGTTTCAATCTGCAGCAGGCTGGTGGCCTGCTGCATGTCTCGCTGGTCACTGAAGCCCAGAATCACAGCACTTTGTCAGAACCTGTAAGGCTGAGTTGAGACAGAGAGCTGCCTGCCCAGTCATTCAGCGAGTAAGTCATGAAGTCTTCCTCTCTGGGTGACGGCTGGTTCTATTGTAGACAAGTGTGTGTACAGTAAACAGACCAGGGCGATGAGAGAGGAGAGACACCTTGCGTGCGAGGGGGAAGTGTGTGTCGCTGCAAACACACGCCTTTGATCAAAGAAGCTGATGACTTGTTGTGGATCCTCCTGGGGCAATTCCCATGAAAGTATTCTCAGCGGTCTGACTCACAGATGTAAAATGAACCTGGTTAGCCACTTTTTATTCTGGCACTTGTAACACAAAGATGCCCATACTTTAATCCTGCAGTCAAATAGGTTATGCTAATAGGTTGTACAACTGTAGTCATATGCAGTGCCTTCATTCAGACCCCTGGACTTTTTCCACATTTTATTACGTTACAGATTTTCTCCAAAACTGATTCAAATAGTCCCCCCCCCCCTTATCTACACACAATACCCCATAATGACAAAACAAAAACAGGTTTATTTTTACATTTGATCAAATGTATAAAGTAAAAAACTGAAATATCAAATTTACATAAGTATTCAGACCCTTTACTCAGTACTTTGTTGAAGCACCTTTGGCAGTGATTACAGCCTTAAGTCTTCTTGGGTGTGACAATGCAAGCTTGGCACACCTATATTTGGGGAGATTCTCCCATTCTTCTCTGCAGATCCTCTCAAGCTCTGTCAGATTGGATGGGGAGCATTGCTGCACAGCTATTTTCAGGTTTCTCCAGAAATGTTCAAGTCCGGGCTCTGGCTGGGCCACTCAAGGACATTCAGAGACCATTCCTGCTTTGTCTTGGCTGTGTGCATAGGGTCACCTCTACCAAACTGTATAGTTTGGTGGAGAAGGAATAAATGGTATGGGGCGTTTTTTCATGGTTCGGGCTAGGCCCCCTAGTTCCAGTGAAGAGAAATCTTAAACGTTACAGCGTACAATGACATTCTAGACAATTCTGTGCTTCCAATTTTGTGGCAACAGTTTGGAGGAGGCCATTTCCTGTTTCATGGTCTATGGAAGAACTTGACCGGCCTGCACAGAGCCCTGACCACAACCCCATCGAACACCTTTGGGATGAATTGGAACGCCGACTGTAAGCCAGACCTAATCGCCCAACATCACTGCCCGACCTCACTAATGCTTTTCTGGCTAAATGGAAGAGTGGATGCTGTTATAGCAGCAAAGGGGTGACCACCTCCATATTAATGTCCATGATTTTGGTGTGAGATGTTCGACGAGCAGGTGTCCATATACATTTGGTCATGTCATGTAGGCTCCTGTAATATTGTAGTCGTATAGGCTAGACTACTGTAATATTGTAGTCGTATAGGCTAGACTACTGTAATATTGTAGTTATAGATTAGGCTACAAGAGCTCATGAGGTTAAAGGGCAGACTAATGCAACAAGAACTCTTGAAATGGTCCAATTGGTCAATTGAGGGAAAACCACAAACCCTTGACCCATGTTAAGGTTACAGTGCTTTAGGCTGCCTGAAAAGCTGATGTACTTGAAACCACTAATCATCCACTTGTCTTCACAACAAAACCAGCCAATTCTGACATCCGAAACATTTAAACAGTTGTCAAAAACTCCACTCTGGCGCTGTAGTGTTGCAGGGAGCATAGAGCTGAAAAAAGACCAATAGGCTGGACTCAGGTGAATAGGGCAAAGAATGAAAAGGAGGAAGTCAAGTGGCATGAGTGAAAATATCAGGGGTAGTTCAGAGTTTAAAAAATATATATTTAACCTTTATTTAACTAGACAAGTCAGTTAAGAACAATTTCTTATTTGCAATGATGGCCTACACTGGCCAAACCCGGACAACGCTGGGCCAATTGTGTGCCGCCCTATGGGACTCCCAATCACGGCCGGTTGTGATACAGCCTGGATTTGAACCAGGGTGTCTGTAGTGACACCTCTAGCACGGAGATGATGCCTTAGACCGCTGCACCACTTGTGAGGATATGAAGCTTCATCAGTTCAGCTTCTATCAAATAAGGCCTGGACTATGGACTTACATTAAAAGGAGCAAGTCAATGGATACCAGAAACGACCGTGGTCCGACCACACATTTGTTTAAGGTCATTTTCCTAACCACCTGCCTCCTAAACTACTTTGTAATGATTTGAAATCAGTGAGCACACTTGCATTGCAACTCAAGATTTCTTCCTGTTCATTTACACTGAGATTGGCCAGATGTGATGCATGCTGTAATTACTGTATGACTGCTCCAATGTGCATGTTCACTGCCACCAGCAACTCAACGGTTTCTGCATATATGATATTTTATTAATGTGTGTGTTTTGAAAAAAAAATCTGTTATTCCTGGAACATTTTGCGTCATTGGATTGGCTGGCTTACTGTGTTTGTTCGAGAACAGTCATGAATGTAGGTGCATTAATTTCAACTGTGAGGTGGGGAGGTCAATACAGTCGGCCTATATAGGCCATTTACATATTCTAGAGCCATTTATTTCGGATGTCATCATAAAAACAAAAACAAAGAAAATATCAGTGGATCTCATATTGCAGCCCTCCGCACCAGTGAATACAAAGCTAATAATTTAACTAGCCCAATATCTAGCCAAGGCCCCTCTTTTCCCCAGGCGTTTCTCTTGAGGACACAGATCTATGATCTCCTTTACAGCATTATCAAAGGCAAGCGTCAGTCTCCTCCGGTCTCTCTCAAGCTGCATAAGATCCAGTCATGTACAGTTTGACATGGATTGGCACCCCGCAGCTCACACAGACAGAATTTAAGGAAATTAACTATTAAACAGTGCCGCCTAGTTAAATATTCATTTGAATCCAAAGCAGAATGAATGAAACCCATCGGGGCTGCTCTCGTGCCTTCCTGATCCGACCAAGCGATTAAACAAGGGACTTTCCATCCTCATAATAAGGCTCCCCAGTGAATTCACTTCACAGCTTGGTGGAAAAGGAGAGAGAATACAAAAATCAAAAAAAAAAAAGTGGCAAAGGTTAGTTAGCTCTATTGTTTTAACAAAGCTGGTGGAAAACAAGAGCTCTCACACACACAGCAGCAGAAGCATCTGTGCAAAGGGATCAGGGTAGTGTTAAACCTCTCCTTAGGCAGCCTACTGATGTATCTGAACTTTACCATCATAAACCAAAAGAGAAAAATAACCCCCCAAAAAACATGTGATGCAGACAAAATACTCAGTCATTACACACAGTCAGAGCGGAACTAATATGATGACCAAATGATGGATTGATTACTAGAGCTAGCAGTCCATCGGTCTTTCTCATGCTTTCTTTGAAGCCCACCACACAAACGATTAGTTAAACATAAACAATTTGACCTCAGCATAGAGGTTATTTTGAAACAGTCTGTTGCAATTCTTCCAAGTGGTGGAGTGGAGGCATGGGGTGTTTAAATGTTTTATTCCATCTCAAAGTAGCTTAATGTTTAGAGGGAGTGTGTGTCATGGTTTCTGTTAGATGGTAATAGCTGGCTTTTGGCCGCTAGATTTTTTTGCCGATAAATAAAAAATTGCCGCCAGACAATTGTCCAGGATAAGAAAAAAAATCCCATTGCAAAATGTTATTTTTGCCTCTTCATTGATGGAAACACATTTGACCGGTCATGCTTATCGGTCTATGTTAATTTGCATAATTAAGGGGAATTAAATTGGTGTGTGTATTTTCATAGTTATGTTTATCAACACGGGCAGCATACAGATTATGAGCGGAAAATCCACCAGACAGCACGAGATCTGCTGCTACAGCTTCTCAAACAGCTCATTCGTTGCTGTAGTGAAATGTGTTTTTATAAGCCCAATAATTGAGTAGCAATTCTAAATGCAATCGTGTGTTAAAAGCAGTTCTGATGGCTAAGATTAAAATGAGCTACTATTTTTATTTCGCAACTGGTCATTCAAAAGCGCTTCACATTTGCCATTCAAGTGAATATAGGCAACTTTAGGCAGGTTTCAGCGTGTCACACACCACTGACTTTGCTATGAGCTGGAGGCAGTACGCATTTTGAACACACACACTTAATTATTTGAAACCTGAACATTTTACTTCATATTATGAGGCATGTCTTACCTTGCTTCAAAGTAAAAACCATAGAAACGTGGAAGCAATCATTGAAACCTGTAGCCTTTTTATTAATGTTCTATTGGGTTTCAAATCAACTTTCTTTCATTTTCCAGTAGCCAGTAGACATTCCTAGTCATATTAGCAACCCGTGCTAGTTGTTGCATCTTTAGGATTTCCTCTCTTTCTAAATGTCAAATAGATATTTTAATCTTAGTCACATGAAACCACTCACATGAGTGGTGGGCTTTTAACAATGGTGTATCCCCGCTAACTGCATTATGGAACAAACATGTGTATGTAGCCTACTGCCTTGTGTGCATTGCTGTGCTTATGTGAAGAAATAAATAGTTAAAAATGTTCTGATCTGATGCATCAGCCTTATTTTTTTTGGTAGCCTAGGGCTACTGGGTTGTATGAATTTGGGATCTATCCTCCCACAACTGTCCCAGTCCATTTCATTCTCGCACAGAACGACAAGCTGACCAATAGAATAGGTACACTTTTCTACTGTGGGGATATTAGATTGCCGTTCGTTACTCATCTTGTTGCTGAGGATAAGCAAATGTGACAGTTATTCTAACATCTTCAAAGTGTGCATCTGAAATCGGTAAAGTCGCATGTCGTTGCATGTTCTGTTAAGAATAACCATAATCTAAATGTAATGCTGTCATTCTGAGCACCGTGGGTGAACGCCCTAATGGGGTTACACACCCAATGCATATGGGTCAGTAAATGTATCAAAATCTCTGTTAAATTAAAATGCTGCCGGTCAAGTGTCCGGCAACAACTTTCCCTAACAGTAACCCTGGTGTGTGGGGATGTTGTCATGCTAGTGGTATTCATGCTCTGTTTGAAAGCGTATCTTCTGTCACTACTGCTCACCAGGGGACAGATAAAACTCTTAGAGCAGAGCATTTTCATGGTCTTTGAAGAGTGTTCTTGTTGGAGAGGTTGAGAGGTTCTGTTACTACTAATGGTTCCTCTTCTGGAGGTAGAATGTCACAAAGGGTACCCCAAAAGACATTAAAACCTTGGAGGGTTTGTGCAACCCTGGGAGAGGACTTGACAGTTGAAACCCACCGGGTAGTTGAGTAGGCCTACCCCAGGGAGGGTAGAATGCCCCGTATGTGGCTGGCACCAACCCTGGGAGAGGACTTGACAGTTGAAACCCACCGGGTAGTTGAGTAGGCCTACCCCAGGGAGGGTAGAATGCCCCGTATGTGGCTGGCACCAATACTGGAAGAGGACTTGACAGTTGAAACCCACCGGGTAGTTGAGTAGGCCTACCCCAGGGAGGGTAGAATGTCCCGTATGTGGCTGGCACCAATACTGGAAGAGGACACCTAGTTGACAGATTTAGAACTGTGGTGACATCCAACTGATTGTATCTCAGAAGATATGACAGCAAGGTATCCACAAACTGTAGGCTATTCAGTGCCTGATATGACCTTCAATAGCCTGACCTTATCTACCATTGTGTCAATACAACGCCTAAAGGAAAAGCAAATAGCAGCAACAATTGAAAAGCACTCAGGAAGTCATTGGAAATTGATGGTGGGATATTACAATGGTGAATAAACAAATGTTCCACCACCTTTAAAGATGAATGATAACATGCATAGAATAAGCCTGCTATGTGGATGTTATTCTCACCATTATATATAAAGCATTAGGCTCTGCATTTAGAAAATGTCTGAGATAAAAGTACATTTTTAAATGAAAGTATGAATATTTACTGACTGTATAAGTTGCTCTGGAGTGTATGATGCTAAATTACCTACATGTAATGTAGTAATTAAAATAAAGCTAAATAAATGACTCCATCTATTTATAAGATCTCAATTTCTTGTACACAACTAGGCTGTTTCTGTCATCTCTCACACACTGCCATATCTCTGAATCACAGTACATTGCCTCTGATGATGCTCCCTATGCATGCAAATGTGGATTTTAAAAATGCATGGGAAGCGATGGGGATGCATGCATGAGCCACTCATTCTCCAACCAAATGACAGGCGACACAAAGTGTGCGGGGAAATTGCCTGTGGAGACAGAGGGTGCCTATCCCCATCTATGTTACCATTGGAAACCTCATAAGTAAATTAGTCTAATCATCAATCAGCTCATTATCAGATCCACAGGTGTTCTAGAACCAGCATCAGCAACATGCTGATTTTCAAGGTTTTGGAACGAGAGAAATTGAGGTAATGGGCCACATAAAAAATGCAAGCCTTAGCAGGCTTCATTATTGCATCAAGCTCAATAGCATGATTAGGACCCCCATGCCAGACAAGTCAAGTCTAAATTAAACAATGATCTGCTCAGTTCAAACGAGGGGAATATAACCAGAAAACCAAAGACAAAATGTAGGCTCTTGCACGTAAGAGGGATTTCTTCAAAAATGCACTTTTGAAGTAGGGCATAACGAGACAAATAAAAAATAATTATCACAATAATTTATCCTAAAATTAATTATTTTTGTTTTGTGGTTACAGCAAATAACTCAAGTGTGATTTGAAATGGCTTTCCTTCGGACAAGATTTAACATTTGCATCAGTATAGCTCTTTAAATGCCCTTACAGACTCACAAGTTAGAGGTGGGGTGCCCAAAGGAGGGTTCAAGACATTGTATCCCAGTGGGTAATTTTCTGACTCATTTCAGGGCCCAGTCATTCCAACAAGCTAGCACCTCAATTTGACCTCCAAGCGTTTGGGTAAATATGATTAAAACAGTTGATTGATGGCGTCCGGGCAAGCGGTACAATGCATCAAGGCTAAGACAAACAGACTCCTAAACAGCTTCTATCCCATTGGCCATAAGACTTAAATGGCAAATAACTACAGCTCTCCCGCTCCCAGAGTATCCACATTGATTATATACCAATCCACAAGTCTCAACCCACTCGCACAACCTACGCTGCTGCTAAAATTACTATCGATTTGATGTATTACTTATATACACTACTGTCCATTGATTCCCATTAGTATGTATCCTGCTACTGGTCACTATTACTCCTGATTACATGTATAACCACTAGTATGTTAACATAAGTATTTACTATTCCTGCAACCAGTCACTTTCAGCCCCAATTACATGTAAAGTATATCCTCTTCATAGGACAAGGTGGAATCCTATTACACCGGCTCCGACACTCGTTGCATGTGGCAGGGTTTGCAGATGATAACAGATTACAAAGGAAACTCAGCCATGAGATACACTCTCAAACGAGCTAAATGCTAACATCAAGGAACACAACACTGTCTTGCGTGAAAGCCCATTGTTCCGGATGCTTGTGTAATCTCGCTCTAAAATCAAAGTGTGTTCATCGCATATACAGATGTTATCGCAGGTGTAGTCAAATGTGTGTTTATTGCTTCAACAATACCTAGAAAACACATCATCCAAAAGAGAAAGATTAAGAAATATCACAACGAGCAATGTCATAATCTGGAATAGACAGACAGCATTCGGAAAGTATTCAGACCCCTTCACCTTTTCCACCACAATTTACATTACATTTTAGAATAAGGTTGTATTATGTATTTTATCAAATCTACAAACAAAACCCCATAACGACCAAATTGAAAACAAGTTTGACATTTTTGCAAAAAGTATTCAGAACCTTTGCTATGAGACTTGAAATTGAGGTCAGATGCATTCTGCTTCCATTGATCATCCTTGAGCTGTTTCTACAACTTGATTGAATTCTACCTGTGGTCAATTTAATTGATTGGACATGATTTGGAAAGGCACACCTGTCTTATGAATGTCCCACAGTTTACAGTGCATGTCAGAGCAAAAACCAAGCCATGGGGTGGAAGGAATTGTCCATAGAGCTCCGAGACAGGATTGTGTTGAGGCACAGATTTGGGGAAGGGTATCGAAACATTTCCGCAGCATTGAAAGTCCACAAACACACAGTGGCCTCCATCATTCTTAAATGGAGGAAGTTTGGAACCACCACGACTCTTCCTAGAGCTGGTCGCTCTGCTAAACTGAGCAATCAGGGGAGAAGGGTCGATGGTCATTCTGACAAAGCTCTAGAGTTCCTTCCAGAAGGACAACCATTTCTGCAGCACTCCACCAAATCAGGTCTTTATGGTTTAGTGGCCAGAAAGAAGCCACGCAGTAAAAAAGGCACATGACAGCCTGCTTGGACTTTTCCAAAAACTACCTAAAGGACTCATGGGAAACAAGATTATATGGTCTGATGAAACCAAGATTGAACAATTTGGCCTGAATGCAAAAGCGTCACGTCTGGTGGAAACCTGGCACCATCCCTACGGTGAAGCACGGTGGTGGCAGAATCATGCTGTGGGGATTTTTTTCATGGACTAGTCAGAATTGATGGAAAGCTTAACAGAGCAAAGTACAGAGAGATCCTTGATGAAAACCTGCCCAGTGCTCAGGACCTCAGACTGGGGTGAATGTTCACCTCCCAACAGGACAATAACCCTAAGCACACAGCCAAGACAAAGCAGGAGTGATCCCTGAATGTCCTTGAGTGGCCCAGCCAGAGTCCGGACTTGAAAATAGCTGTGCAGTGATTCTCACACACTGCTCAAAAAAATAAAGGGAACACTTAAACAACACAACATAACTCCAAGTCAATCACACTTCTGTGAAATCAAACTGTCCACTTAGGAAGCAACACTGATTGACAATAAATGTCACATGTTGTTGTGCAAATGGAATAGACAACAGGTGGAAATGATAGGCAATTAGCAAGACACACCCAATAAAGGAGTGGTTCTGCAGGTGGTGACCACAGACCACTTCTCAGTTCCTATGCTTCCTAGCTGATGTTGTCACTTTTGAATGCTTGCGGTGCTTTCACTCTAGTGGTAGCATGAGACGGAGTCTACAACACACACAAGTGGCTCAGGTAGTGCAGCTCATCCAGGATGGCACATCAATGCGAGCTGTGGCGAGAAGGTTTGCTGTGTCTGTCAGCGTAGTGTCCAGAGCATGGAGGTGCTACCAGGAGACAGGTCAGTACATCGGGAGACGTGGAGGAGGCCGTAGGAGGGCAACAACCCAGCAGCAGGACCGCTACCTCCGCCTTTGTGCAAGGAGGAGCAGGAGGAGCACTGCCAGAGTCCTGCAAAATGACCTCCAGCAGGCCACAAATGTGCATGTGTCTGCTCAAACGGTCAGAAACAGACTCCATGAGGGTGGTATGAGGGCCCGACGTCCACAGGTGGGGGTTGTGCTTACAGCCAAACACTGTGCAGGATGTTTGGCATTTGCCAGAGAACACCAAGATTGGCAAATTCGCCACTGGCGCCCTGTGCTCTTCACAGATGAAAGCAGGTTCACACTGAGCACGTGACAGACGTGACAGAGTCTGGAGATGCCGTGGAGATCGTTCTGCTGCCTGCAACATCCTCCAGCATGACCGGTTTGGCGGTGGGTCAGTCATGGTGTGGGGTGGCATTTCTTTGGGGGGCCGCACAGCCCTCCATGTGCTCGCCAGAGGTAGCCTGACTGCCATTAGGTACCGAGATGAGCTCCTCAGACCCCTTTGTGAGACCATATGCTGGTGGCCCTGGGTTCCTCCTAATGCAAGACAATGCTAGACCTCATGTGGCTAGAGTGTGTCAGCAGTTCCTGCAAGAGGAAGGCATTGATGCTATGGACTGGCCCGTTCCCCAGACCTGAATCCAATTGAGCACATCTGGGACATCGCGTCTCGCTCCATCCACCAACGCCACGTTGCACCACAGACTGTCCAGGAGTTGGCGGATGCTTTAGTCCAGGTCTGGGAGGAGATCCCTCAGGAGACCATCCGCCACCTCATCAGGAGCATGCCCAGGCGTTGTAGGGAGGTCATACAGGCACATGGAGGCCACACACACTATGGAGCCTCATTTTGACTTGTTTTAAGGACATTACATCAAAGTTGGATCAGCCTGTAGTGTGGTTTTCCACTTTCATTTTGAGTGTGACTCCAAATCCAGACCTCCATGGGTTGATACATTTGATTTCCATTGATAATTTGTGTGATTTTGTTGTCAGCACATTCAACTATGTAAAGAAAAAAGTATTTAATAAGAATATTTCATTCATTCAGATCTAGGATATGTTATTTTAGTGTTCCCTTTATTTTTTTGAGCAGTGTATATATCTTATATAGCTACACTAGCATTCAAAAGTTTGGGGTCACTCAGAAATGTCCTTGTTTTCCATGAAAACATACATGAAAGGAGCTGCAAAATGAATAGGGGGGAATGGCCCTAGCCCTCACCTCTGATCCAACAGGTCCCAGACATGCGATCCCAGACGTGGGATTGCGATACAGGCTCTTCGCTGGCCATGGCAGAACACTGACATTCTTGTCTTGCAGGAAATCATGCACAGAACGAGCAGTATGGCTGGTGGCATTGTCATGCTGGAGGGTCATGTCAGGATGAGCCTGCAGGAAGGGTACCACATGAGGGAGGAGGATGTCTTCCCTGTAATGCACAGCATTGAGATTGCCTGCAATGACAACAAGCTCAGTCCCATGATGCTGTGACACACCACCCCAGACCATGACGGACCCTCCACCTCGATCCCGCTCCAAGCCTCGGTGTAATGCTAATTTCTTCGGCAATAAACGTGAATCCGACCATCACCCCTGGTGAGACAAAACCTTGACGTGTCAGTGAAGTGCACTTTTTGCCAGTCCTGTCTGGTCCAGCGACGGTGGGTTTGTGCCCATAGGCGACGTTGTTACCTGTGATGTCTGGTGAGGACCTGCCTTACAAACAGGCCTACAAGCCCTCAGTCCAGCCTCTCTCAGCCTATTGCGGACAGTTTGAGCACTGATGAAGGGATTGTTCGTTCCTGGTGTTGTTGTTGCCATCCTGTACCTGTCCCGCAGATGTGATGTTCGGATGTACCGATCCTGTGCAGGTGTTGTTACACATAGTCTGCCACTGCAAGGACAATCAGCTGTCCGTCCAGCTCCCTATAGCGCTGTCATAGGTATCTCACAGTACGGACATTGCAATTTATGGCCCTGGCCACATCTGCAGTCCTTATGCATCCTTGCAGCATGCCTAGGACACGTTAACGCAGATGAGCAGGGAACCTGGGCATCTTTCTTTTGGCGTTTTCCAGAGTCAGTAGAAAGGCCTCTTTAGTGTCCTAGGTTTTCATAACGGTGACCTTAATTGTCTACCGTCTGTAAGCTATGTGTCTTAACGACCATTCCACAGGTGCATGTTCATTAATTGTTTATGGTTCATTGAACAAGCATGGGAAACAGTGTTTAAACCCTTTACAATGAAGATCTGTGAAGTTATTTGGATTTTTACGAATTATCTTTGAAAGACAGGGTCCTGAAAATGGGACATTTCTTTTTTTGCTGAGTTTAGTTGTCAATTTGTTGAATTAATCTGAAGAGATTTCACCCCATGCTTCCTGAAGCACCTCCCACAAGTTGGATTGGCACTTCTTACGCACGGTCAAGCTGCTCCCATAACAGCTCAATAGGGTTGAGATCTGGTGACTGTGCTGCCCACTCCATTATACCCATAATACCAGCTGACTGCTTCTTCCCTAAATAGTTCAGAGCTGTGCTTTGGGTCATTGTGCTGTTGTAGGAGGAAATTGGCTCCAATTAGGCGCCATCCACAGGGTATGGAATGGCGTTGCAAAATGGAGTGATAGACTTCCTTCTTAAAGATCCTTTTATCCCTGTACAAATCTCCCACTTTACCACCAAAGCATCCCCAGACCATCACATTGCCTCCACTATGCTTGACAGGTGGCGTCAAGCACTCCTCCAGCATCTTCTCATTATCCCGTCTCATAAATGTTCTTCTTTGTGATCCGAACACCTCAAACTTATTTTCGCCTGTTAATAACAATTTTCCCAATCTTCCTCTGTCCAGTGACTTATTTTGCCCATCTTAATCTTTTATTTTATTAGCCAGTCTGAGATATGGATTTTTCTTTGAAACTCTGCCTAGAAGGCCAACATCCCGGAGTCACCTCTTCACTGTTGACGTCGAGACTGGTGTTTTGCGGGTACCATTTAATGAAGCTGCCAGCTGAGGTCTTGTGAGGCGACTGTTTCTCAAACTAGACACTAAAGTACTTATCCTCTTGCTCAGTTGTGCACTAGGGCCTCCCACAATTTATATTCTGGTTAGAGCCAGTTTGCGCTGTTCTGTGAAGGGAGTAGTACACAGCTTTGTATGAGAAGTTGAGTTTCTTGGCAATTTCTCACATGGAATAGCCTTCAGAACATGAATAGACTGACGAGCCTATGTAGACATTCCATTAAAAAAACAAAATAAGCTATTTCCAGCTACAATAGTCATTTACAACGTATTTCTGATCAATTTGATGTTATTTTAAATGGACAAAACAAAATGTGGTTCTCTTTCAAAAACAAAGACATTTCTAAGTGACCCCAAACTTTTGAACGGTAGTGTACATCAAACACATTCTCTCTCGCTCTCATATAGAGATATCTATATACACACACACACACACACAAACACAGCTCCAAAAGTATTGAGGCAGTGACAATATTTTTTTGTTTACATTGCATCATAGTCAGACTGTCAGCTTTAACTTGAGGGTATTTTCATCCATATAGGGTGAACCGTTTAGAGACTACAGCACTTTTTGTACACGGTCCCTTAAAATGGGGGGACAAAAGTATTGGGACAAATTCACTTACATGTGTATTAAAGTAGTCAAAAGTTTAGTTGCATATTTCTATTACGCAATGTTTACATCAAGCTTGTAAATATACACACTTGTTGGATGCATTTGCTGTTTGTTTTGGTTGTTTTCAAATGATTTTGTGCCCAATAGAAATGAATGGTGAATGATGTAGTGGGGTAATTTTTTTGTCACTTATATTGTAAACGAGAATAGAATGTTTCATAAACACTTCTACATTAATGTAGATGCTACCATGATTACGGACAGTCCTGAATGAATCATGAATAATGATGAGTGAGAACATTACATAAACACAAATGTCATACCCCCAAGACATGCTAACCTCTCACCATTACAATAAAGCTTGAAGGAGCCCACTAAGAGGAGTTAGAAGCCAGAGATCCTGTAGGAGGGTTAATAATACATGTCTCCACAAGACAAGAGCGAAGGGCGTCGCTCACAGTGGCGGTAATAGCGGACGGGCCGGGGGGCTCGCAGCTCGCGTGCCACCATCCTTAGACAGCACTTCGCAGGAGACAAAGACACAAACTAGACAGGCAGGCACAAAAGAGCACTCAGTCACCCTTCAACACTACAGGGAAAATGACATGCCAGACAGCCACAAAAGACCACGTTTTATCCACAACAAAAAACTCAAATCACACAATCTTTAAGACTCAGTCACACTCACATTTTTATTTAACTCGGCAAGTCAGTTATTAAGAACAAATGCTTATTTACAATGACGGCCTACACCAGCCAAACCCAGACAATTGTGCACCGCCCTATTGGACTCCCAATCACGGTCGGATGTGATGCAGCCTGGATTCGAACCGGGGACTGCAGTGACACCTCTTGCACTGAGATGCAGTGCCTTAGACTTCTGCGCCACTCGAAAGCACTTGGTGTGTGTGTGAAGTATAACACATACTAGACTGAGACACGTCATTCACACGCTAGAAGGCTGAGTCCCAAATGGTACTCCATTCCCTATGTAGAGGACCACTTTTGACCAGATAGCTATGGGCCCTGGTCAAAATCAAATTGTTTGATACGTGCCGAACACAACAGGAGTAGACCTTACAGTCAAATGCTTACTTATAAGCCCTTAACCAACAATGCAGTTTAAATAAACATTTACAAAATACACCCCCCCAGAAAAATAATAATGAGGGTATATACAGGGGGTACCGGTACCGAGTCAATGTGCAGGGGTACAGATTAGTCAAGGTAATACGTACATGTAGGTAGGAGGAAAGGGACTACGCATAGATAATAAACAAAAAAAAGTCCAGGTAGCCATTTTATTAATTGTTCAGCATTCCTATGGCTTCGAGGTAGAAGCTTTTTAAGGAGCCTTTTGGACCTAGACTTAGCAGTCTATGACTTGGGTGGCTGAAGTCTGACAATATTTTGGGCATTACACCACCAAGTATAGAGGTCCTGGATGGTAGAAAATTGGCCCCAGTTATGTACTGGGCTGTACACACAACCCTCTGTAGTGCCTTATTGCGGGATGCTGAGCAGTTGCCATACCAGGTGGTGATGCAACTTGTCAAGATGCTCTCAATGGTGCAGCTGTAGAACTTTATCTTGGGACCCACGCCAAATATTTTCAGTCTCCTGAACACCAACAAACTTGAAGCTCTCGACCAGCAAACTTGATGTTGGAGTTGTGCTTGGCCAAGCAGTCGTGGGTGAACAATGAGTACAGGAGGTGACTAAGCACGCACTCCTTTGGAGCCCCCGTGTTGAGGATCAGCGTGGCAGACGTGTTGTTGCCTACCCTTACCACCTGGGGGGTGGCCCGTAAAGAAGTCCAGGATCCAGTTGCAGAGGGAGGTGTTTAGTCCCAGGGTCCTTAGCTTAGCGATGAGCTTTGTTGGCACTATGGTGTTGGCACTATGGTGTTGAAGGCTGAGCAGCATTCTCATGTAGGTGTTCTTTTTGTCCAGGTGGGAACGGGCAGTGTGGAGTGCAATTGAGATTGCGCCATCTGTGGATCTGTTGGGGCAGTATGCGAATTGGAGTGGGTCTAGGGTTTCCGGGATTATGGTGTTGATGTGAGCCATGACCAGCCTTTCAAAGCATTTCATGGCTACAGAGACGAGTGCTAGGGGGCAGATGTAATAAAGGCAGGATAGCTTGATGTTCTTCGGCACAGGGACTGTGGTGGTCTGCTTGAAACATGTAGGTATTACAGACTCGGTCAGGGAGAGGTTGAAAATGTCAGTGAAGACACTTGCCAGTTGGTCCGTGCATGATCCAAGTACACATCCTGGTAATCAATTCACAACCCGCGGCGTTGAATGTTGACCCGTTTAAAAAGGTCTTGCTCACATCAGCTACGGAGATCATGATCACACAGCCGTCCAGAACAGCTGGTGCTCTCGTGCATGCTTCAATGTTGCTTGCCTCGAATCAAACATAAAGAAAGCATTTAGCCCATCTGGTAGGCTCACTTCACTAGGATGGGTTTCCCTTCCTAATCCGTAATAGTTTGCAAACACTGCCACATCCGACAAGTGTCAGAGACAATTTTGAAGGGTTCCTTCTTAGTCCTGTATTGATGCTTTGCATTGTTTGATCGTTCGTCTGAGGGCATAGCGGGATTTCTTAGTGTCACACACTCCTTGAAAGCGGCAGCTTTAGCCGTTAGCTCAGTGCAGATGTTGCCTGTAATCTATGGATTCTGGTTGGGATACGTACGCACGGTCACTGTGGGGACGACATCGATGCACTTATTGATGAAGCTGGTGACTGGGGTGGTATACTCTTCAATGCCATCTGACGAATCCCAGAACATATTCAAGTCTGTGCTAGCAAAACAGTGCAGTAGCTTGAGCGAGTCACTGGTACTTCCTGCTTTCATTTTTGCTTGTAAGCAGGAATCAGGAGGATAGAATTATGGTCAGATGTGACAAATGGATGGTGAGTGAGAGCTTTGTACGGTTGTGTGTGTGTGTGGAGTAAAGGTGGTCTAGAGTTTTTTCCCCCTCTGCTTGCACATGACATGCCGGTAAAAATTAAGTTTGCCTGCATTAAAGTCCCCGGCCACATGGAGCGCCCCTACTGGATGAGCATTTTCCTGTTTGCTTTTGACCTTATACAGCTTGTTGAGTGCGGCCTTAATGCCAGCGTCGGTTTATGGTAGTAAATAGACAGCTACGAAACATATAGATGACAACTCTTGGTAGATAGTGTGGTCTACAGCTTGAAAGGTACTCTACCTCAGGCAAGCAAAACTTTCTTAATATTAGATATTGTGCACCAGCTGTAGTAGGGCACTATACAGGGAAGAGGGTGCCATTTGGGACAGAGCAAACACTACTAGACTGCACTTTTCCTCCTGATTTGACAGTACAGGCTAGGTCCCGTTTGTTTAGCTGAGGACCTCAGGTTACACCCGGGGTCTTTAGACCCAGCTTGAAACAGTCTTCAGTCCCAATTACTCAATTAGCTGAAATTAGGGCCGGAGAGTGGTGAGTTAGTGATGGGGGGGGAAGAGATGGGCCCGAGTGGCCTTCTGATGGCTGGAACACCCGGGGAGTCCTTCCCTGCTGTAACCCCCCAGGGGCTTGGAAAGCCAGACCACCTCCAGGACACTCCAACACTCAAGGCCCTGTCTCCAGACCCATTACAGAGCTGTTCAACCATCTGGCAGGTTTGCAAGGAGACAGGGAGCTCTGAGGGAAAACCACAAGCTCAGCCCTCAGACGAGGCCATCACCACCTCATCCCAAGCAGGTTCCAATACTACATAACACTACCACTAGGTTTGAATATTCTCCGGTTTTCACAAAATGTTTCATCCCGAGAATAAAACACTTTTCCCAGGTAACCCAGCATTTCCCCCCAAAAACCAGAAGTATCATTCTAAAGCATATAAATGTTTGGATTGGATTAGAGTTTTGATCGGCATGAAAATTCAAACCCGATGCAACATGAGCCTGATGAGGGATAAAATATCTTTAATGTAAGAGCTAAAGACATTTGACCCCAAGCACAAAAAAAGCCCAAATAATTGTGCTGTTATCCAGCACATGGATAGCACATTTCAACTACAGAAACAAATAGATGTAGCTATATCTCCTGGGTAAATAAATGATACATGCTCCAGTAGGCTAATCTTTGAGCGTGAACTGTATTATATACTGGAATTATACACCACGTTCCAACCAGGAAGCTAGAAGAAAACATGCAATGCAGGTGCAGGACATGCGGCCTACAAAGTTACAAATATGGGCTAGCAAGTTTGACTATAATAGGACCCATTTGACATTTAGTAAGCTGACGGATATATACCTCGATATCATAATATTTACCCTAATGTTGTGTATATTACTTTCTCTAGTGTTGCTTCATGCCTTCCCCGCTGTCAACAGTTGAATGAAATGAGTGTCATTGTCCTCATCTTCATTGTCATGACATGCTTGAACAATAGTTGGACTAGAATAAGATGCAGATGGAATGGTCTGAATAAATAACTGCTATAGCCTAACGCCATAGCCTGTCCTCTTCTTTCAAACTCCTATTGGCTGCTGTATTTAACATTCATCAAACAAGATGAATGTCAAATCATCGAATAGTTTATTAGTATAATCCAAATAAATATATGTCCATCCAGCTATTCTCGTCTAGCCTTTCCTGGGACTGCAAGAGCTAAGCTTTTTTTATGGGAGGGACCAGCAAAGTGCAGGTGCATTTTACACAAAAAGGCTATAAGTTAGAAGCGTACACGTAACCCACCATTCATTAGCTAAATAGAAGGCTAATACTGCATAGAATGTATTACCTGAAAGAGGTAGGGTAAGACATCTATATGTACACTGTATTATCTTGAACAGGATTATCTACTGATGACATTTGAACGTAACGGATGGAAAGACTGCTCACTGATTTAAAGCAACGATATTCGAGTGATAGGCTGTTTTAGAACTCTGCAGCTGTAATTAAAAGAAAACTCATCTTCACAAAAATATGGGGGAAAAGTGTCCCCCGAAAGCCAGACTGATGTGTAAATTAGACACGCATTCAGTCCTTATATTGCTATAGTATATGCTAAGCTGCAGCAAATGTAGGCCTTCCCGTCACAAGAAAAAAGCTACCATGAGGGTACATGCATTGTGAACTGCGGTCCATACCGAGGTGTGCAGTCTGTCCCCACCCTGAGCGTTAATGACTGATCATACAGAGAGAAAGCCGTAGAGAAGACAGATTCAGACATTGCATACAATTTAACAGTTCCATTTCACGTACTGCTGCTTATAGAAATGATTTAATATAATTTTCCGTTTCTTGCAGTTATTTATCCTAGGAAAAGGGAGTCGGTTTGGGCGGGAAATCTCGGTAACCAAGTTCCCACTATTCAACCCTAACTACCACCCTGTCTGTGAAATCAATTGGGCACATTTCATCTGGCGAGGTAGTCAGAAAGTTTGTCGTGAATCATGTCAAATTGTGTCCGCAAGGAAAGCACACAGACAAACAAACTTGGATACCCGGTTTAGCAAAGCTGGTGATCCAACTGCCAAGCCAGCTGTTTAAGTTTTGTTGGGAACTCTTGCGGAAGAGAGAAAAAAAAAACCTGCAAAAGCCCACTATCCTTCTCTGGCTCACTGACTCGGGGTCAAATCACATGACTGTCATTGTGTCTTTTTAGTGCAGTGAGAAACTCCAGGCGGTGCCATGCCATTGTTACATGACTCCAGGAGCTTACACCCTTGCGTCAGTTTCCCGAAATGGGGAAGTTTAAGAAAAGAAACCACAACATTTCTGTCTGTGAGAGCGCCTGCCTTCGGGCACTTCCCCCATGGGAAGAACAGCAGCCTTGGCTTTGATAGCTGCACTACTGAAGGTCTGGCTTCCCTTTGCTGGCTTCATAGACAGGTTAAATCCCAAATTACACCCTATTCCCTATATAGTGCACTACTTTTGACCAGGACCCATAGAACTCTGGTCAAATGTAGTACTATACAGGGAATATGGTGCTATTTGGGATACAAACCCAAGACAGGCATTCTTCTTCCCCAAAGACATTTTCTTTTCTCCCTTTCCTGAAGGTAATTCAACCACAGTTGTTTTATGTGGTCTCACACACACACACACACACACACACACACTCTGTCCGCTGCCGACAATTCAGTCTTCAGGGCCCAACACATTAAAGGATTAAAGGGTGGCGGGGGAATTCATAGGAAGTGGATCTTTAGTGGGGGGATCTACCCTCGGCTTACTTTGATTTGAAGCTGTAGTTTTATTTGTCAAATCAAGAAAATAAGTGTGTGCTTTGATCAAGCCCAACCACTGCACTGACACTGTAGCACTACTTGAAGAAAAGAAACACTTGGCACCACATCTAAAAAAAAAAAAAAAAAAGGTATAAAAAAATGTAAGTGTAATTTTCTTCGTGCCCCTCCCTTTCTTTTGGTTTTATTATGAAAACCAAATGGACGACCAAAGTGTTTAGATCAATTACGCCCAGGTGAGGGTGTGTTTCTTTTACGAGACAAAACCTTGACAGATGATCCGGTGTGTCAAGCCGACACAGCGGAGGATCAGAGTCACCACGGAAGCAAAGTGTGTGGGGCAGGGCACCGCAGTGTTACGTGTCACACGACAACCCCTAGGCCTGTGAGTGTGTGTGTGTGTGTAATTACACAAAAGAAAATTACATTATTTTCCAAACAAAGCAAAAACAACAACTACTTGGCAGTCACGTGCATAGACATATTTTAAAAGGTGGAGCAACTACCAACTTGTAATTAACTGGCTTTTTTGTCTAAGAATTGTGTTACCCTGTTAGAGAAACAAATACAAATACTGTAAAACCTTCATCTCTCTATGGGCTCATTGGATATCTTTTTTTAGGAAAGTATCACTGGCCAGCCAGTATGATTGAGCAGGCATACTACCAGCATAGGTAAGGTTAGGTCTGCATCCCAAATGGCACCCCATTCCTTATATAGTCAAAAGTAGAGCATTATGTACGGTAAAAAGGCCCCATTTGGGACACCAACTGGAAGAAATGGCCTCCTTGAACCAGGTGGCTCTTTTCCCTTTAAACTACATTTAATTCAATCCCTCAATCTTGCCAATTAAAACAGATGACATCACAGGGATCTGTCACCACAGAGGGACATTGAGAAAGACAAGAAACATGGAGGCAGACAGGGGCTGCCTTGTGTGGAGTGAAGCCCCGGTCTGTCTGACAACTGGTGCTGGCCACAAGAAAGAGAAGCCCTGGCCTAAAGATTTAATGCCCTCAGATTCCAGACAGAACCGTGAGGAGACGCGGGCTCTGCTTACATAAGGTCTGAAAAAAACAAGGCCATCCACATAAAAAAAGGGAGGAAAACATGTTGAGGTAAGACAGTCCTACAAGAGCTCTGTATTTACTTTCAAAGACAATTTACTACGATCCAATGACAATGGCATTTTTACCTCATCCACAATTTTCTTCCTGTATGTCTCTTTGCCAGCGTGAAAAAATGACTGTCAGTTGGCCAAGTGCACGCCGCCACCACCCATAATGCACTGGCCTGGCTGGCGGGCCCATTAAGACTTCAAAGCGGAGACACATCAAACAAAACAAATCAACATGAATTCCATTTGTCCTGCTCTACTGTAATACTACCTCCCAACTCTACAACTTATACTACTACCCTTCATGTCCGGTTAAAGGAAGTCCACATGTTCCACACTGCCCACTTCAGAACAGCAGCTAACCCACACCTCGAGCCTACCCAAACTATAGCCACACACTCCCCTCTAGGACCCAATAAAAACTGAGTTGGCGGAGAAGGCGGACAGAACCAAAGAATCCAGACATTAAAACAAAATTCAAAAATGGATTGAACTTAGTAGGAAATCAACTAAAATGTTTTGAACTTTAGAAAATGCATTCATTTGCCCAAGATTATCATAAGATATAAACAAAATGCATCAGTGATTCGTATTTTCCCTCAACTTTCTGAAATGGCACAGGAATGCCCGCGTCTGTGTGCGTGTTGGTCTACCACTAGAATGAGCTCATGATTATTTGCGTCAATCCAGTGGCCATTTGTCGTGCAAACACTGCAATCAGCTGAGCACTACAGAAACATTGCTAACATCGGTCTAATGATTTTAAAATGATTTGGAAAATAAAACCAAATCAGACTAATTTAACTGATTGTAGGGCCCGAGACCCATCACCTAAACCCAGTCTTGGTGGGTGGCTCCCTGGACTTCACCTTCACCTTCACCCAAGCCCCAGGCTTCTGTTCTGATTAGGCCTGGCTGGTGACTGCTGTGCTGGGAGGAGATGATGAAAGGAGAAAGATCTAGTACTCTAAATGAAAGATTAATCTTCATGTCCTTCCTTGCCCCGAAACAATATCTATAGAAAATTAAGAATGACAGCGGCTGACTTGATTACGTACAGGGACGGACGGACGGACATACAGGGACGGATATACAGGGACGGACATGTGGTGGCTACCGCCTCTCCCATCTCTCAGAACTAAACTCCTCAGGGCTGGGGCCCTGGAGCCCTACAGCTGGGGATTAGAGACTACCAACATGCCACTGCTTTTAGAGAAGGAGACATAATTGTCACACCTATATGATATTTTGCACTCCTGCTCCAGTGTAAGGTAGATGGGTGAAGAGGTAAATTGAAGGGGAAAGGCAGGCAGAGTTTCGTTCCAAGAAGTCATTGACGGGACAATGCCATTTTTTGTTTGTTTGATGGATTGACGCTATTCATATTTCTACAGATGTCACACTGACAATGACACGCTAGACTAGAGAAAATACTACATGCCTGCACCGAAAGGTCAGGTCCAAGAGCTTTGGATTGTTGGGACAAATTATAAGTTCCGTTCATTGTGACCCGGTTGAGAAAATAACCTAATTCCAGCTCTAAACGAGAGAGAGGACACTGCCTGGAACTTGGCTGTTGAAGGCTGGGCTAGTGTTAGGGCTAAGGGAGGGTTTTACAACCGAACACATTTTGCAACAAAAACAAGCATTTCTCATTGGACTAGGTCAGGTTAGTCCCTCCCAGTTTTAGTCGGTTTAGAGCCTACCTGAGTGAACATAACCCTGCTGTCTGGCCCCTAGGGCAGGAACCTTCAGTGTAATCAGGGCCCTGGACAAATTACAGGCAGAAGGCTGCAGCTAATAGGGGTTCAACCCAGGGCTGAGGGAGAGGTTGTCCATTAAACTAATATTCTTAAGTCATGGAGCGCATTCCAGCGCACAGCGTCAACACTCAGCGAGGTCTGATTATTCCAGGCATTTTAAGTGTCCAGGCGCAGCGGTCACTTTATTTTTTGGTACAAAAAAAGCCTTCAGCAGACAAATAATAACAGTATTTCAGTTTGAGTCGCCTGTTAATGCATTTTTTAGATACGCAGCGAGAGAGGAATTTAACTAAAAGTTCAAAGGTGCTGTCAATGGCTCCCGCAATGTTTTGTAGAACAACATGAAGTGCACGACGAGGGGACAGTACTGTGTGTGTGTGCATGTCTGTCAGCCAGTGAGTTCATGTTTGTGTAAAGTGCAATGAAAATCTATTACGCGTTTCAGAACCCAACTGTAATCTTGCCAGCCATTGAAATGAGACCTCATCCATCTTTCAGAGAAACAACTTAAGAGGGAGAAATAAAAGTTTAAAAAATTGACCACTCGGGACCGATTACAGTGATTTTAATGTTTTGTAAGTCTGGGGTTGACCAGGGGAAGATGTTAAATGCAGAATCATTAAAGTTTTGAGCTATTAACCACCCCATACAGTGCCAGAAACCAAAGATTTGGCTTTTGTTCTCCATGTAAAACAAAGTTCATCACGGGGAGGGGATATAGTCCACAATAATACATGCATTAATAATATAGCAGGCTAATTGTGCTTTACCGATGGACATATCTCACTGCAATAACAAGACCATGTCTGAAACCAAACCAAGAATGCCCAGGCAGGCTACTCTGCATGACAACAGCTGTGACGCAACTGACCTGGTTGATGGAGTTGGCAGTGCAGGAGGCGAGCCCTGTCCCGAGGGATGCCAGGAAGAAGGTGGCAGGGTCAAAGGGCACTGGAGCCATGGCAAAACCAGCTGCTGCCGTCCACACTACTAACGCTGAAACAACCAGACAATAATATCAACATCATACCTACACACACAAGCAACATGCATGCTTGTCATACTTGAACACCATAATTGCCATATCAATTATATGACTACAGCTTTGGGCAATTACTGGCAGAACAGGATCAGGAATGCAAACTGGTGAGTGCCAGAAAAGGGTGACACGGAAACAAGAAAATTCTGCGTAAACTGCTAAAAAGTTTGGTTAATTTCGGAGTGGGGTTGTCACGATAACAACATTTTACTAACGATGTGATACAAGGTCAAGTATCACGATAGTTTTCTATACATTCTGCACCTGTGATACACAATAACCGGTCCCTGATATTCACACCTCTACTCAATACAACACATTGAATGGGCTACTGCAGAAAATGGCCGATTTGCTCATATCCAAAGGCCTACCTGTGATTTGGCAGGAGGAATGTAATCAAAAAATATTAACACATATTGATCTGCATTTTCATTGTGGCAGTAAGGGGGAGAAAACACTATATGAAACCATATTTAGTAGGGCCCGGAATTGCCAGGAACCTCACGATAGGATATTATCACAATACTTGGCTGCCGATGAGATATGAATTGCAATTCGATGTTCCAAACATATTGCTCACCATGTCTGCTGCAGAGGTAAAAGAAAGCGTCACGAGAAAAAAAAGTGCTGAAAACAAGAATCGGCACCTATTTAAAAAGATGGAGAACAATATATGAAGGAAAAATAATATATGAAGGAAAAATAACGGAGTTTTGGTGCAGGTGCAGCTAACTAGCGGAAAAATTATATTGTGGTAGTCAAAACGATACAGCGTCAACAATAATATCCGTTACGTAACTGTTATTGAGACCCCCACCCCCATTACTAGCCTACTCTTCAGACAACTTTACAGACTCACACACCCCCTCCCCACAGCTCCCAAAAGTTAGGCACCAAACCGAATTTAAGGAACACCAGAAAAATAGATAGATTTATATTGATTCGGCAACTGCATCCTAAATTTGAAGATATTGGATAAAGCACTGATAGGACATCCCGCTCTGAACTCTGATATTCTCATTGAAGGACGCGTGAGGATTCATTCTGTGCTCAGTCAATATTTTCAATACGAGAAACATACCCCCCACGCCAAACCTTTTTTCTTAGGATCTACACGATTCATGTGGACAACCCATTTTGAAATCAAAATGGCGGATATCGCAGAAAAGTGACGAGTTTGCATCCCGAGTATACGCGAATGCTACAAGTTCCCATCTTTGTGAAAGGTGAAGCAATACCCTAGACCAAATTGTGCACATGCTTGATTAAAAATAAGACATGCTTTCATACATGTTCCTTTGGTTTTACGGACAATTTTAAAAAAAAGGCTAAAATCATAACACTGTCAATGCTTGCTAAAGTTTGATCACTAAGCAATTAAGACTTGATTTTGGTTACCAAGTAGTCTGGCATGCATAGCCTAGTCCTTAACATACCTGTGAGTTTGATTTTGGAAAGTTTGGCGTACACATCTGGAAGCTCAGCCAGGTCCACCTTGAGCTCCTTCCACTGCCTCTCCAGCCGAGCCTCCCTGGCTTCATCAGACTCCACCTGCACATGGGGCACCTCTAACATCTCAGTCCCAGACTCAGCTGCACTAGACTCAGCTGCACTGGACACAGCCTTTGTCTGTGGTGGTGACACAGTCTTGCTGGAGGGAGGATTCAACACAGCAAGTGCTGCCACAGTCGAGACAGGACTTGAGACAGGTGTTGCAGTCATATTTGTGGTTGTGGTCTCTGGCTGTGGTGTGACATCGGTGACCATAGGCACATGGTCGATGGTTGGGACTTGCCGGATCTGACTGTCCATGCCGTCATCACGATGGTCCTCGAGGACAGTCAAGATGGCTGTTTGCTTAGGTTTAGCTCTCTGATAGAGGGCATTGTTACTCCTCATCACATACTGGGAAGAGGGGGGTAGAGCAGATAGTGGGTGTGAAGATAAAGGCGCTCTATTGGCACATATTCCTCCTTCGAAAGTACAAGCAGTGAAAGTCATACTTGTACATTGGCACACAACACGGTTAGGTGGCACTGACATAACATGCAGCTGACAAAAACATGTAACACATCGAGCTAGTTGTTCTCTTATTTTTTGATCAATAAGTGGCGGCTGCCCATGACATAGCCTATACAGCTGCAAGTATAATACAGCTAATCCTGTGTACATGTCCTGACATTACCTGGTACATATAGGCCAACTAGGTTACATGAGCATGGACTGAGAAGTCAATTGGTATGATAGGGCACAATCTAAGGACAGAATGTTGACAAAACAGTGTTGTTGTTGCCTGATAAAATGGGCAGGATGCGACTTACCTGGCGCTTCAAGAAGTTGAGGTGGTGAATCCATTGTGATGGGTCTCTCCTGGACATCTGGATGAGGCTGCGAGCACTCTTGTGATTTCTAATGGCATTTCTACCAAATAGTTTCTGGTTCACACTCACACCAACCAGACCTAAAAACACAAAACAACCATGTTCATGACATGAATATGCATCATCTGACCGAAATGTCCACTGTTTTGGGCTTGCTAGAAAAGTAATTTATGCTTCTCTGCTATAACAGAGGCTAGCCCAACAATGGACTAAAAGAGCCTAACATTTGTCCCTATAGTCCAAGGACTTTACATGGTTTTGTTTAAAAGCGAATCGGCTCTGGAAGAACTGAGGCAATCAAAGAGGCAAAACGTCAGTATAGAGACAAAGTGGAGTCACAATTCAACAGCTCAAACATGAGACGCGAGGCCAGTTAAGGACCATATCACCTCCATCTTACCTGACACCCTAGATCCACTACAATTTGCATACTGCCCCAACAGGTCCACGTACAATGCAACCGCCATTGCACTACACAATGCCCTAACCCACCTGGACAAGAGGAATACCATGTAAGAATGCAGTTCAGCCTTCAACACCATAGTCCAAGCCCATCACTAAGCTCAGGGTCCAAACCCCTCCCTGTGCAACTGGATCCTGGACTTCCTGACAGGCCAAGCCCATGTGGTGAACGTAGGCAACAACACCTCCGCCACGCTGATCCTCGGGGGTCTAGGAAACCGATGGACAATATTTTAGGACGAAATTCAAAATGACATTTGACAATGTTGAAGACAAACATTTCCCAGACAGCCATGTATGCATTACATACATTTTCAAATCAAACAATACATTTTACTTTGTTTTTACCAAAATTACATAACGGTAATAATTTTGTTTGAATCGTAAATCTCTTGATAAACTAGGGAAATTTAGATGGCATAGTCTTACTCCCAATATATGCAAATGCATATTCAATAGGAGTATGTGTATGCATTGAGTTAAGCTTGTTTTGGCCAAACTGCTTGCCTTCCGTTCGAGAGCCAAACTGCTTGCCTTCCGTTCGAGAGCCAAACTGCTTGCCTTCCGTTCGAGAGCCAAACTGCTTGCCTTCCGTTCGAGAGCCAAACTGCTTGCCTTCCGTTCGAGAGCCAAACTGCTTGCCTTCCGTTCGAGAGCCAAACTGCTTGCCTTCCGTTCGAGAGCCAAACTGCTTGCCTTCCGTTCGAGAGCCAAACTGCTTGCCTTCCGTTCGAGAGCCAAACTGCTTGCCTTCCGTTCGAGAGCCAAACGGCTTGCCTTCCGTTCGAGAGCCAAACGGCTTGCCTTCCGTTCGAGAGCCAAACGGCTTGCCTTCCGTTCGAGAGCCAAACTGCTTGCCTTCCGTTCGAGAGCCAAACGGCTTGCCTTCCGTTCGAGAGCCAAACGGCTTGCCTTCCGTTCGAGAGCCAAACGGCTTGCCTTCCGTTCGAGAGCCAAACTGCTTGCCTTCCGTTCGAGAGCCAAACTGCTTGCCTTCCGTTCGAGAGCCAAACTGCTTGCCTTCTGTACAGCCTACTGATCAACATTTGCATAGAGAAGCGTCACTCCAGCATGTCACGCCTCTGTGGAAGGACATATGCACAGCTGTTATTTTTTTATTTATTAATTAAAGAAGGTTAACTAGGCAAGTCAGTTAAGAACAAATTCTTATTTACGATGGTCTACCCCAGCCAAACCCGGACGATGCTGTGACAATTGTGCGCCGCCTTATGGGACTCCCAATCACGGCTGGATGTGATGCAGCCTGGATTCGAACCAGGGACTGCAGTGACGCCTCTTGCACCGAGAGGCAGTGCCTTGGGCTCCCGAGTGGTGCAGCGGTCTGAGTTGTTTCACTTATACATACTCCTACTGAATATGCATTCACATGTATTGTGAGTGCATTCACATGTATTGTGAGTGCATTCACATGTATTGTGAGTGAGATTTAGCATTCAAATACAATTATAACCATTATGTAGTTTGGTAAAAAAAACAATGAGTTAATGTATTGTTTCATTTCAAAATGTATGGATTAATGCATGTTTGATGCATGTTTGTCTTCAACATTTTCAGTTTAGTTTGAGAATATAAAATATCTACTCAGTGGAAAAGGGTCCAACATAATGTCAAAGATGTTCTCATTGCTCAGTGATAACGTGTGGTCATTTTCCACGATGGCAGATTTTTATTTTCTTATTCCCCCACTGTCAGGACGCATCTCTAAACAGCTCAGCTGCCAGGATGAAATTCGAAACTAATCAATTGGCTAGTTCAGCCATCTGTCAAGAAATGGGCGGGAAGTAACTGCTACGATTGGATAGAGCGAGGTATCTAATCACATTTCTCACCGTCGCTCAAATCAGTTGCTGCAGTTTCCTGCTACTATGAGAACTAGCTCAATGGCGATGACATTTTCTACCAAGCCATAAATGTGCATAATATTTAAAACATGAACAGTGAGGGTAGGAGGGGAAAAAATGAAAACGAACATTGTCTGAATGACTCAAATCTGCCTATAGTTTAAGTTATCACATGCTCCGAATACACTGAACCTTCCACAAAGATGTAGTAAAAAAATATATAGAATAACTGAACAAAAACACAACCTGCTACAATAAAGATTTGACAGACTTACAGCTCAACCAGTCAATATAAATAAATTCATTAGGCCCTAATCTATGGATTTCACATGACTGGGAATACAGATACGCATCTGTTGGTCACAGACACCTTAAAAGAAATGGGCCTCGGGATCTAGTCGCGGTATTTCTATTAATTCAATTTGCCATCGCTAAAACGCAATTGTGTTCTTGTCCGTAGCTTATTCCATCCCAAACCCCAACGCCACCATGGGGCGCTCTGTTCACAGTGTTGAAAATCAGCAAACCGCTCGCACACCCAACGGCATGCAGTTGAGGCCGGTTGGGCGCTCTGCCAAATTCTCTAAAGCGACATTGGAAGTGGCTTATGGTAGAGAGATGAACATTCAGTTCTCTGGTAACAGTGCTGGTGGACATTCCTGCAGTCAGCATGCCAAATGCACGCTCCCGCAAAACCTGAGACATCTGTTGCATTGTGTGACAAAACTGCATGTGCTGTTTAATCAGCTTCTTGATATTCCACACCTGTCAAGTGGATGGATTATCTTGGCAAAGGAGAAATGCTCACTAATAGGTATGAACAAATATGTGCCATTTTTTTTAGTGTAACAAGCTTTTTTTGTAGCTCATGAAACCAACACTTTACATGTGAGAGAGATCTATCTATACACACACACGTCAAATGTTTGGAAACACCTACCCATTCAAGGGTTTTTCTTTATTTTACATTGCAGAATAGTGAACACATCAAAACTAAGAAATAATGTAGTAACGGTAAAGTGTCAAAATCAACATATATTTGAGATTCTTCAAAGTAGCCACCCTTTGCCTTGACAGCTTTGCAAACTCTTTGCATCCTCTCAACCAGCTTTATAAGGAATGCTTTTCCAATAGTCTTGAAGGAGTTCCCACATATGCTGAGCAGTTGTTGGCTGCTTTTCCTTCACTCTGCAGTCCAACTCATCCCAAACCATTTCAATTGGGTTGAGGTTGGGGGATTGTGGAGGCCAGGTCATCTGATGCAGCACTCCATCACACTCATTGGTCAAATATCCCTTATACAGCCTGGGAGGTGTGTTTTGGGTCATTGTCCTGTTGAAAAACAAATTATAGTCCCACTAAGCCCAAACCAGATGGGATGGCGGATCGCTGCAGAATGCTGTGGTAGCCATGCTGGTGAAGTGTGCCTTGAATTCTAAATAAATCACTGACAGTATTACCAGCAAAGCACCCCCACACCACCTCCTCCATGCTTCACGGTGGGAACCACACATGCGGAGATCATCCGTTCACTTACTCTGCGTCTCACAAAGACACGGCAGTTGGAACCAAAAATCTCAAATTTGCACCCATCAGACCAAAGGACAGATTTCCAACAGTCTAATGTCCATTGCTCGTGTTTCTTGCCCCAACCAAGTCTCTTCTTATTGGTGTCCTAGAAGTGGTTTCATGGCAGCAATTCGACCACGAAGGCCTGATTCACGCAGTCTCCTCTGAAAAGTTGATGTTGAGATGTGTCTGTTACTTGAACTGAAGCATTTATTTGGGATGTAAACTGAGGCTGGTAACTAATGAACTTATCCTCTGCAGCAGAGCTAACTCTGGGTCTTCCTTTTCAGTGGCAGTCGTCATGTGAGCCAGTTTCATCATAGTGCTTGATTGTTTTTGCAACTGCACTTGAAGAAAAATGTGAAGTTCTTGAAATTGTCCGGATTGACTGACCTTCATGTCTAAAAGTAATGATAGACTGTTGTTTCTCTTTGGTTATTTGAGCTGTTCTTTCCATAATATGGACTTGGTCTTGTACCAAATAGTGCTATCTTTACAACTGATTGGCTCAAAACACATTAAGAACAAAATAAATTCCACAAATTAACAAGGCACACCTGTTAATTGAAATGCATTCCAGGTGACTACCTCATGAAGCTGGTTGAGAGAATGCCACAAGTTTGCAAAGCTGGCAAGGCAGCTGAAGAATCTCAAATATGTTTTGATTTGTTTAACACTTTTTTGGTTACTACATGATTCCATGTGTTATTTCATAGTTTTGATGTCTTCATTATTATTCTACAACGTAGAAAATAGTAAAAAGAAAAACCCTGGAATGAGTAAGTGTCCAAACTATTGACTGGTACTACACATACAAAAGTATGTGGACACCCCTTCATATTTCTGGATTTGGCTATTTGAACCAAACCCGTTGCTGACAAGTGTATAAATTCCTAATAGACCACACAAATTCACAGAACGGGGTTGCCGAGTGCAGAAGCATGTAACAATTGTCTGTCCATTGTCGCAACACTCACTACAGACATCCAAACAGCCTCTGGAAGAAACGTCAGCACAATCATTATTTTGTCAGGAACTTCATGAAATGGGCAGCCACACACAAGCATAAGGGCAATGCCAAGCGTTGGCTGGAGTGATGTAAAACTCGCCGCCATTAGACTCCGGAGCAGTGGAAACGCGTTCTCTGGGGTGATGAATCCCGCTTCACCATCTGGCAGTCTGACAGAAAGATCTGGTTTTGGCGGATGCCAGGAGAACGCTAGCTGCCCCAATGCATAGTGCCAACTGTAAAGTTTGGTGGATGAATAATAGTCTGGGGCTGTTTTCCATGGTTCGGACTAGGCCCCTTAGTTTCGGTGAAGGGAAATCTTAACGCTACAGCATACAATGACATTCTAGATGATTTGGTGCTTCCAACTTTGTAGCAACAGTTTGGGGAAGGCCCTTTCCTGTTTCAGTTGCCCTTCTGTGTACAAAGCAAGGTCCATACAGAAATGGTTTGTTGAGATCGGTGTGGAAGAACTTGACGGGCCTGCACAGAACCCTGACAGAATGAACATCTTTGGGATGAATTGCAATGCTGACTGCGGGCTAGGCTTAATCGCCCAACATCTGTGCTTGACCACACTAATGCACATATCCCTGCAGCAATGTTCCAACACCTAGCAGAAAGCCTTACCAGAAGAGTAGAGGCTGTTATAGCAGCAAAGGGGGGCCAAATCAATATCAATATCAATATCAAATATCAAATATCAAATCAATATCAATATTTATTTCTGCATTTTAAGACACTTCTGTCCCTATTACGACAATCTAATCCGACTATCAACTGTCAATTTACGGATACAATTGCTACTGGTCAGATCAGTACACCATTAAATAGCTAAAGTTACACTGCAAGTCAGATGGCTCGTTGCCGAAAATGGTGCATGTTCAAAATACTAACCAGCTAACATTAGCTAGCTATTAGATCATATCTGATATCTTAGCACCACAATCACCTAACCAGCTAGCTAGCATAGTAGCTAATAATGCTAGCTAGTTAACGCCACAGATGAAAGGGATAGTTATCGTAATCTTTGCTAACAGGTCACATAGCCATTTCATTAGCTTGCTAGCTTTCTTATTGCATGAATATCCGAACCTGTTCGACACAAGCTTTATTATTCGTGAATTAACTAAACCAATCATTTGCAACAGGAGTTTGATTTGATTTTGGTCACTGTGCCAATTCATCCACTTCTCAATACATCACATCTCTGTTGGAGAATGAGTTAGCTTGACGCTTTCTGCTGATTTTCCCAGCTAGACATTCCTAGGCATTGAGGTACACATGGCACAGACGGTGAGTGGCGGCTGGTATAGCAGCAGTTTTGCTATATAAAAGGGACTATAGATTAGAAAAAGTATAATATCGGCCCAATATATTCTCGGTCATTCTCTAACGGGCGCCCCCTGGGGTATGTGCCCAGCCCCCTCCTTCACTCCATGTTCGCCCACGACTCCATGACCAAGCACGTCCCCAACTCCATCAAGTTTGCTGATGACATGGAGGATGTGAGTGCCAAAACAAAGTGGCTGATCATGGACTACAGGAGACAGCAGACAGAGCACGCCCCATCCACATCGATGGGACTGCAGACGAGTGGGTCAGAAGATTAAAGTTCCGTGGTGTGCACATCACTGACGACCTGAAATGGTCCGTTTACAAAGTGTGATGAAGGCGCAACAGCGCCTCTTCAAACTCAGGAGGCTGAAATAATTCCAGAACCCTGCCCTGAACCACAGACACCTTAGCCACACCTCAAGTTATGTCTAGACTTAACAGTTCATGCAGCTTTAGTATTCTGATCACAAAGTTCTGATCATAGAATTCCGAACGAGTAATGCCTCTACACCTACATATAAAATGTGTCTACCGTGTCCAGATTCCCTTTTCCCGCGCTATATTCAAATGCCAGTATGCATTCTACAAATGGTGGAATAGGCAAAATATGATAAACACTGACGGTAGTAGCCAAATACTGTAGTTAACTAGCAAGCTAACCAGCAAGCAACGCTAAAAGGACCGCAAACGGGTTAGCATAAGTGTAGCCAAAAATAATTATAAACATTAGCTAGCTGGCTAGAATTTATTAGGCCAGCAAACACATTCCTTACACGCTAGGAACGCATTTTCTTCAACATTATAATGAAAAGGTGCCTCTCGTTCTCTAGTTGTCTTGCCTGTGTGCTTAGGGTCGTTGTCCTGTTGGAAGGTGAACCTTCACCCCAGTCTGAGGTCCTGAGCAGGTTTTCATCAAGGATCTCACTGTACTTTGCTCCGTTCATCTTTCCCTCGATCCCAACTAGCCTCACAATCCCTGCCGCTGTAAAACATCCCCACAGCATGATACTGCCACCACGCGTCACCGTAGAGATGGTGCCAGGTTTTCTCCAGACGTGATGCTTTGCATTCAGGCCAAAGAGTTCGATCTTGGTTTCATCAGACCACAGAATCTTGTTTTTCATGATCAGTGTCTTTCGGTGCCTTTTGGCAAACTCCAAGCAGGTGGTCATGTGCCTTTTATTGTGAGGAGTGGATTCAGTCTGGCCACTCTACCATAAAGGCCTGATTGATGGAGTGCCATGAGGTCAGGGAGGTGACCATGGTTGTCCTTCTGGGAGAATCTCCCATCTCCACAGAAAAACTCTAGAGCTCTATCAGTGACCATCAGGTTTTTGGTCACCTCCCTGACCTCATGGCTTGGTTGTTGCTCTGACATGCACTGTCAACTGTGGGACTTTTATATAGACAGGTGTGTGCCTTTTCAAATCATGTCCAACCAATTGAATTTACCAAAGGTGGAATCCAGTCAAGTTATAGAAACATCAAGGATGATCAATGAAAACAGGATGCACCTGAGCTCTATTTCGAGTCTCATAGCAAAGGGTCTGAATTCTTATGTAAATTACATGTTTTTTATTTAACAAAATCAGCAAACATTTCTAAAAACCTGTTTTCGCTTTGTCATTATGGGGTATTGTGTGCAGATTGATGAGGATTACTTGATTTAATCGGTTATATTAGAAGGCTGTAACTAAACAAAATGTTGAAAAAGCTCACGGGTCTGAATACTTTCCGAAGGCACTGTAATTAACGTTAGCACAGGTACTGTATGCCACTGTTTCCTAAACAAAAACTGTCAGATGGAAATATGCCGTGTAGGAACAGTAACACTATAGAAAGGTGTGTAATGTTGCTTTTTTATTATTTTTTTCTCGCTGATAAAGATACGCTCCTTATGTTTCCCAAACCGTACAGCAAACGATGCGTGTTAAATGTTTAGACCAAGCGTCGGGGCGCTTAACAAATACCCATGGGCAGAAGATATTATCGTTAATGGGGTATCGAGTTACAGACAGCCCAGCTAACATCAGCAACTTGTTATAGTGCTAGCATTTGCTAGCTAGATAACTCTTCAACGCAAAGTATAGTTGACGGATTTGGTGCTGGCACTGCAACACCACACGATGTGTATAGCGATATGTCAAATGACTAGATGAATCGAGAGTAGATTGGCACACATTGGCTGGAATAAATCGAAGGTCATGCAGCATTGCTAACTGACAGACATACATAACATACCGGTACATAGCTAACAGTTTTATGTTAGCAAGCTTACCTAACCGAGCAAACGTTGGTATTTTCGACCAGCAAAAGCACAGTAAATTAACATTTTATTCGGGTGCATCAGAAAGATAAGCCCATTATCTATGTGTTCACCTGTGAGTCTGCTACATGTCGATTTGTACATGTTTTTGTAGCATAAAGCCGGCTCCCTTATGTCCTCTTCACATGTAGCAAGTCGCCATTTTGACCTCGTCTGAGCGTGGGAATCACTTCCGGTGAGACAGACTGTGCAAGCGCATTTCAGATGCCTCATTTGGACGCGTAATCATTTAAAGTCATACGTGCACCTTAACACACACAGCACAAGTATGTGACACTGGCAGGTGTTATAACGTTCAACAGAGACAAACATGGAACTCATGTAGCACATCTAGTCCTTAGCCTATCTCAGGTTGAAATTATGTGCCCACTAGGTTACATGGTTGCCTGAAAAAGAGCACACCATTGACAACAAGAAACGGTGCATGGGTAAAATCACTGGGGAAGCCAAGCCAGAAAAAAAGCCTTATTGCATTGTTTGCACTATAAATCCTGTTAGTTCATATGCCTTGCCACTGTGATATAGGCCTAAGGCCGAGACAATGAGAGACACAGTAGGTGTCCATCCAATTGGGGACAGATTTTCATGCAAATATTCAAAAATCTGCATGAAAACATTATGCACATTTTCCCACCAGAGATGTTTCCATCAAATTGACCTTTTGCTGATAAAAGGCTGTGTGCCATGACGTAGTGCACATAAAAATACATTTTGCACTTAAAAGGGTTTCCATTGGATTTTCAACTCTACTGATGGTTTTCTCACAAAAGGTGATGCCAGTGTGTGGCCTTCTCGTTCTTTACAATTATTATTATTATTACTATTATCATTGTGGACACTAGAGGGATATTCATTTTATTTGTCAAGCATCAACCTCATCACCTTGCACTTTCACCATCCTGTAAAGTTCAGCATAATTTATATAATCTGTAGCTTAATAAACTGCATGCTTTCCTGATATGTTGTAGTGGGAGGACCACACAACATTGACATTGTGTGACTCCAAGTTTACATAGATAGGATGATTATTATATCAATATTTCTGCATAAGTGTTTCCACTGACATTTCTAGCATAATTCATTTTACCAACACAAAAATATCCCACCTTGTGTAGTTTATTTTGTTTTGTCGACATTTGGAAAGTGTAACGAAACTTTCATCCGGCCTGTCATGACATTTTTAATTTGACATGTACTTTACTCTCATAAAAAGGTTGGATGGATATTAAAAAGGATGCATAAATAATATCAAAACCAACTCTGAACCTACTATATTAATTTGGGGACAGGTCGAAATGCATTAAACATTTATGGCAATTTAGCTAGCTAGCTTGCTGTTGCTAGCTAATTTGTCCTGGGTTATAAACATTGGATTGTTATTTTACCTGAGATGCACAAGGTCCTCTACTCCGACAATTAATCCACAGATAAAAGAGTAAACCGAGTTTGTTTCTAGTACTCTCTCCTCCTTCAGGATAATTCTTCTTCTTTGGACTTGATATGGTGGTTGGCAACCAACTTTAAGGTGCATTACCACTACCGACTGGAGTATGGACCTCAGTTCATCTTTCAATCACCCACGTGGGTATATGCTCCTAAAAACCAATGAGGAGATGGCACCTGGGTATATGATACTAAAAACCAATAAGGAGATGGGCGAGGTGGGACTTGCATTGCGTCAAGCATCACAAATAGAACCAAGTTCTATTTTAGCGAATGGCTATGCAGACGCTCGCGAGCAGTGTGGGTGCAATGATTGAATAAAATGCATGTGTACATTTATTTTGCAACACTCGCTCACGTGAAGCGAGCAGTGTGGTCAGCATATAGGCAGAAAAAAGCATGTTGACACACCCTGCTTGTAGAGAAATGCCAATGCCATCCTAATCTCTCTTGTGTTGCCGAAATGGGCTATGACTCTATTATACACTACATGCTTTAACTTTTTGTCGTTCTAGGCTACCTGGCTAAAATGCTTGCTTGCCTAACTTCCATTCGTGGGCAACGATTAGCCAGCTAACATTAGCCTACTACATCTAGCTACATATTGAACTTACATCCTCTCAGGCCAGAGGCGCAATGTATGAATTTGTGGTTGGATTAGAATCACCATTATAATTATTGTCCAGTACGGATAATTAAGTAAAACCACAAGTCTAAATCCCGTTCTCAATGGCTAATTCAGGAAAGGGCCAATTTTAGCCAGCTAGCCACCGGAGGACAATAACATAAGGAGATGCAACAATGCACATTTTTTCTGTCAATGATATTGGCTTTTGATGTGATGTGATTGGTGTGAAGCCAAATCCAAATTGGCTTTGCTTGACACTTTTTATTGTATAATTTTTCATCAAGGGAGGCCAAATGCTCGCCGGCTTCCCTTGCATTCAATATTACGGCGGGAACAATGTAATACTCTTTTTGACCAGACAGCATCAGATAGATGGGCCGTACATACAGAGACAGATGGGCTCTGTTTTGCTCGCTGGGATTCTTTCTCCGGTGAGATACATTCAGCCTCTGACGAATTGAAGGACAATTATGAAACACAGAGAGATGAAAGATAAATTATTGTATGTAATTTAAAAAAATATATACATTTGGGGGAAGCCTTGCTTGCCTTGGCATCCATGAATACATGCCAATGTAGATCACATGCCTGATGTCCTAGAGGAAAATGAAAAAGCGTACCTGTAGACTTCAAGCCATTGCTCTAATTCCAAATTAGTATTGGCTTGCGAAACTACCGCTAACTTCCGTCATACTGCATGCAGAAACATAAAAATCGTATCCACGAGTTCATCTGACTCTGGGTAAGTAGATCAACTTATTTGCCAGAATCTTGCAGTATCCCTTTTCATGTGAAACTTGATGGTCCTGATTTCAATGAAGTCTACTGTTGTTTGTTTCTGCTTTTTTACCAACTCCTCCTTATACAGTGCCTTGCAAAAATATTCACCCCCTTGGCGTTTTTCCTATTTTGTTGTATTTCAACCTGTATATTAAAATGATTTTTATTTGGATTTCATATAATGGACATACAAAAAAATTGTCCAAATTGGTGAAGTGAAATTAAAATAATAATAAAATTCTAAAAATAAAAAACTGAAAAGTGGTGTGTGCATATTTATTCACCCCCTTTGCTATGAAGCCCCTAAATAAGATCTGGTGCAACCAATTACCTTCAGAAGTCACATAATTAATTCAATAAAGTCCACCTGTGTGCAATCTAAGTGTCACATGATCTGTCACATGATCTCAGTGTATCTACACCTGTTCTGAACGGCCCCAGAGTCTGCAACACAACTAAGCAAGGGGCACCACCAAGCAAGCGGCACCATGAAGACCAAGGAGCCCTCCAAACAGGTCAGGGACAAAGTTGTGGAGAAGTACAAATCAGGGTTGTGTTATGAAAAAATATCAGAAACTTTGAACGTCCCACGGAGCACCATTAAATCCATCATTAAATAATGGAAAGAATATGGCACCACAACAAACCTGCCAAAACAGGGCCACTCACCAAAACTCACGGACCAGGCAAGGAGCGCATTAATCAGAGAGGCAACAAAGAGATCAAAGACAACCCTGAAGGAGCTGCAAAGCTCCACAGTGGAGTTTTGAGTATCTGTCCATAGGACCACTTTAAGCCATACACTCCACAGAGCTGGGCTTTACGGAAGAGTGGCCAGAAAAAAGCCATTGCTTAAAGAAATAAATAGGCAAACACGTTTGGTGTTCACCAAAAGGCATGTGGGAGCCTCCTGAAACATATGGAATAAGGTACTCTGGTCAGATGAGACTAAAATGAAGCTTTTTGGCCATCAATGAAAACGCTATGTCTCGCACAAAGCCAACACCTCTCATCACCCCGAGTACGCCATCCGCCAGTGAAGCATGGTGGTGGCAGAATCATGCTGTGGGGATGTTTTTCATCGGCAGAGACTGGGAAACTTGTCAGAATTGAAGGAATGATGGGTGGCGAAAAATACAGGGAAATTCTTGAGGGAAACCTGTTTCAGTCATCCAGAGATTTGAGACTGGGATGGAGCTTCACCTTCCAGCAGGACAATGACCCGAAGCATACTGCTAAAGCAACACTTGAGTGGTTTAAGGGGAAACATTTAAATGTCTTGGAATGGCCTAGTCAAAGCTCAGACCTCAATCCAATTGATAATCTGTGGTATGACTTAAAGATTGCTGTACAACAGCAGGATCCCATCCAAGTTGAAGGAGCTGGAGCAGTTTTTCCTTGAAGAATGGGCAAAAATCCCAGTAGCTAGATGTGACAAGAGTATAGACATATCCCAAGAGACTTGCAGCTGTAATTGCTGCAAAAGGTGGCTCTGCAAAGGGGGGGGTGAATATTTATGTATGCTTATGTTTTCAGTTTTTTTGTCTTATTTCTTGTTTGTTTCACAATGAAAAATATTTTGCATCTTCAAAGTGGTAGGCATGTTGTGTATATCAAATTATATAAACCGAACAAAAATATATTTTAAATCCAGGTTCTAAGGCATCAAAATTGGAAAAATACCAAGGGGGTGAATACATTCGCAAGGTACTGTATCTACTTGGAGCACATAAACTTATAGTAAAAATGTTTCTTTACTTTAGATTTTGCATTCAACGTTGTAGATTGCAGACCTATCACGTATTGATAATTATTTTCTGCCCTATTTTTATGCTCCAAGTTGATAATGATACACTTTACTTTTCTTAATACAGTGCATTCGGAAAGTACTCAGACACCTTGACTTTTTCCACATTTTGTTAAATTACAGCCTTATTCTAACATTGCTTAAATATGAAACTCAGCAAAAAAAGAAACATCCCTTTTACAGGACCCAGTCTTTCAAAGGGAATTCATAAAAATCCAAATACCTTCACATGTCTTCATTGTAACGGGTTTAAACACTGTTTCCCATGCTTGTTCAATGAACCATAAACAATTAATGAACATGCACCTGTGGAACAGTTGTTAAGACACTATCAGCTTATGAAAACTTAGGACACTAAAGAGACCTTTCAACTGACTCTGAAAAACACCAAAAGAAACATGCCCAGGGTCCATGCTCATCTGTGTGAATGTGCCTTAAGCATGCTGCAAGGAGGCATGAGGACTGCAGATGTGGCCAGGGTAATAAATTGCAATGACGCCTATGACAGCTCTACGGGGAGACAGGACGGACAGCTGATCGTCCTCGCAGTGGCCGACCATGTGTAACAACACCTGCACAGGATTGGTACATCTGAACATTACACCAGGAACGCACAATTCCTCCATCAGTGCTCAGACTGTCCGCAATAGGCTGAGAGAGGCTGGACTGAGGGCTTGTAGGCCTGTTGTAAGGTGATGTCGTCACCAGACATCAACGGCAACAACGTCGCCTATGGGCACAAACCCACGTCACTAGACCAGACAGGACTGGCAAAAAGTGCTCTTCACTGATAAATCGGGGTTATGTATCACCAGGGGTGATGGTCGGATTCGCGTTTATCGTCAAAGGAATGAGCATTACACTGAGGCCTGTACTCTTGAGTGGGATCAATTTGGAGATGGGAGGTCCATCATGGTCGAGGACGGTGTGTTACAGCATCATCGGACTGAGCTTGTTGTCATTGCAGGCAATCTCAACACTGTGCGTTGCAGGGAAGACATCCTCCTCCCTCATGTGGTACCCTTCCTGCAGGCTCATCCTGACATGACCCTCCAGCATGACAATGCCACCAGCCATACTGCTCGTTCTGTGCGTGATTTCCTGCAAGACAGGAATGTCAGTGTTCTGCCATTGCCAGCGAAGAGTACGGGTCTCAATCCCATTGAGCACGATTGGAACCTGTTGGATCGGAGGGTGAGGGCTAGGGCCATTCCCCACAGAAATGTCCGGGAACTTGCAGGTGCCTTGGTGGAAGAGTGGGGTAACATCTCACAGCAAGAACTGGCAAATCTGGTGCAGTCCATGAGGAGGAGATGCACTGCAGTACTTAAAGCAGCTGGTGGCCACACCAGATTCTGACTGTTACCCCCTTTGTTCAGGGACACGTTATTCCATTTCTGTTAGTCACATGTCTGTGGAACTTGTTCAGTTTATGTCTCAGTTGTTAAATCTTGTTATGTTCATACAAATATTTACACATGTTAGGTTTGCTGAAAATAAACGCAGTTGACAGTGAGAGGACAATTATTTTATTACTGAGTTTATATATTTTTCTCATCAATTTACACACAATACCCCATAACGACAAAGCGAAAACAGTTCATTTTTTACATTTTTGCAAATTTATAAAAAATCAGAAACATAAATACCTTATTTACATAAGTATTCAGACCCTTTGCTATGACACTCTAATATGAGCCCAGGTTCACCCTGTTTCCATTGAGATGTTTCTTCAACTTGATTCAAGTCCACCTGTGGTAAATTCAATTGTTTGGACATGATTTGAAAAGTACAAACTTGTGTTTATAAGGTCCCACAGTTGATAATGTATGTCAGAGCAAACATCAAGTGATGAGGTCGAAGGAATTGTTCCTTAGAGCTCCAAGACAGGATTGTGTCAAAGCACAGATCTGGGGAAGGGTACCAATACATTTCTGCTGCATTGAAGCTCCCCAAGAACACAGTGGCCTCCCTCATTCTTAAATGGAGTAAGTTTGGAACCACCAAGACTTTTCATAGAGCTTGTTACCCGGCCAAACTGAGCAATCGGAGGAGAAGGGTCAGGGAGGTGACCAAGAACCAAATGGTCACTCTGACAGAGCCCCCGAGTTCCTTTGTGGAGATGGGAGAACGTTCCAGAAAGACAACCATCTCTGCTGCACTCCACCACTCAGGCCTTTATGGTAGAGTGGCCAGACGGAAGCCACTTCTCAGTAAAAGGCACATGACAGCCCACTTGGAGTTTGCCAAAAGGCATCGAAAGACTCTCAGACTCTGAGAAACAAGATTCTCTGGTCTGATAAATTCAAGATTGAACTCTTTGGCCTGAATTCCTCCTCACGTCTGGAGGAAACCTGGCACCATCCCTAAAGTGAAGTATGGTGGTGGCAGTATCATGTTGTGGGGATTTTTTTCAGTGGCAGGGACTGGGAGACTAGTCAGGATCGAGGGAAAGATGAACAGAGCAAAGTACAGAGAGATCCTTAATGAAAACCTGCTCCAGAGTGATCAGGACCTCAGACTTGGGTGAAGGTTCACCTTCCAGCAGGACAACAAACCTAAGCACACAGCTTGAGAGGATCTGCAGAAAAGAATAGGAGAAACTCCCCAAACACAGGTGTGCCAAGATTGTAGCGTCATACCCAAGAAGACTCAAGGCTGTAATCGCGGCCAAAAAGGCTTCAACAAAGTACTGATCAAAGGGTCTGAATACTTATGTAAATGATATACATTTTTAGTGTTATTTTATTTTTTGCAAACATTTCTAAAAACATTTTTTTGCTTTGTCATTCTGGGGTAATGTGTGTAGATTGATGGGGGGACGATTTAATACATTTTACGCTGTGACGTAACAAAATGTGGAAAAAGTCAATGGGTCTGAACACTTTCCAAATGCACTGTATTTCAAAAATATTTATATATTTTTTCTTCTCTATACCAGGGATCATCAACTAGATTCAGCCGCGTGCTGATTTCTTCTTGAGCGAATGGTCGGGGGGCCGGAACATAATTATAAATCATTTGTAGACTGCAAATTGACCGCAAGAAGCCCAAACAGATATAATATTTGACTAAAACATAATCATTTCAAACCTTGCTTACATTTGTATACTATCATGTGTCTCTCTATTAATACACTCCTGAGTGGTACAGCGGTCTAAGGCACTGCATCTCAGTGCTTGAGGCATCACTACAGACACCCTGGTTTGAATCCAGGTTGTATCACAACTGGCCGTGATTGGGAGTCCCATAGGGCTCCCAACCCAGCGTCTTCTGGGTTTGTCCGGTGTACTGTAGGCCGCCATTGTAAATAAGAATTTGTTCTTAACTGACTTGCCTAGTTTAATTTTTTTTAATTGTGTGGGAATAATTGGGAACAGATTTCTTAAATTAAAATAAATTAGAGCTGATTTCCTGGTGTTTCTACAGTCTTTTCTGTCCAACAATAAAAAATTATATTAATAAAAAAATATTTCATTTTTCTGCTCAGAGGCAAATAAGACCACCTGTGTGTGGGCCAAATTCGGTCCACGTGCTGCCAGTTTGAGAATCCTGCTCTATACCCTCAAAAGTCAGATCCAGTCATTTTTAATTCAGTCTATTTATTTGACAAATATTCCAGATATCATTTGAATCCCTTGTTTAGCCATCAAGCCAATCATATAAATTCCTATAGTCATGATAACTTTGAGTCTTATCCCGTCCGTTACTGTAGATCAGGGGCATTCAACTATTACTCTATTAGGGTTTTCTGTTCTACCTGAAAATGAATTGCACCCCTCTGGTGTCCCATGACTAAACCTGTCCCTGATTAGAGGGGAACAATTAAAAAATGCAATGTAACTGGCTTCAAGGTCCAGAGTTGAGTTTGAGGGCTGATGAGTTTGATGGATTTCCTCAACCGATCAAAGGTAACAAATCCACTGTTTGTTCCAGATCAAACAACATATTTGTTTTAGCAAGTTCACCTGTTTATTTAGATATATCAGTTTGTTTTTAATTTTGTTGGAACTGAACTAGTGGTTCATCAACCAGACAAACCCTGTCGCTGTCCAATAAATCTGAGTTGCAGATGGGATTCGTTTAACTCTAAATTGCCTTCTAATTCAATGGCTGGCCTTTTGCCTCCCTGCCCTTGCGTGTCCTCTGTGTAGCCCCACTGCTTGGCCTGTTATTTATGTGTGTGATCATCCCGATGGCCTGGGCTGCCAATGGTGGCTGCCTGATTAATATCCTCAGCTCTCTCCTTTCCTGCCTTGACTTTGCAGCCTCAGTTACCCCTGTGCTACTACATAAGTTTTGGTCAGAAAACATTTCAATAAAGCCTAATATACTGTGTAGGTGAAAATCAAATCAAGTTTATTCGCCATATGCACAGGATACAGCGAAAATGGTGCAATGAAATGCTTATTTGCGAGCTCCCTCAACATACAGTGGGTATCCAATACAGTGGGTATCCAATACAGTGGGTGTCACGGTCGTCATAGGCGCAGTGTGAGAAGAATACATTCTTCTTTAATAAACAAAGAACACTAAACAAAATAACCTGACGCTAATTACACCAAGGGCTGACATGCAACTACACAGACAATAACCCACAAAACCTAAATGGAAAATGGCAACCTAAATAGGATCCCATATCAGAGACAAGGATAAACAGCTGCCTCTGATTGGGAACCAATTCAGGCCACCATAGACCTACATTTACCTAGACATACCAAAACCGCATAGATATACAAAAACCCTAGACAAGAAAAAACACACATACCACCCTCGTCACACCCTGACCTAACCAAAATAATAAAGAAAACAAAGATAACTAAGGTCAGGGCGTGACAGTGGGTATCATAAAACGCTTTGGATTTTTTTTCACAGAATACTTAATAATGTCAAAGTTATAAGAGAATGCTCCACTTTTGCTCCACATTTTTTCAAATGAATAAGATAAAGTTGTTCCATAAGTATTCACCCCCTTTGTTTAGGCAATCCTAAATTAGTTCAGGAGTAACATTTGGCTTCACAAATCACAAAATAAATTACATGGACTCACTCTGCGTGAAACAATAGGGGTTGACATGATTTCTGAAAGGCTGCCCCTTCCTCTGTCCCCCATACATCTGTAAGGTCCCTCAGTCATGTATTGAATTTCAAGCACAGATTCAACTACGAAGACCAGGGTGCTTTTCAAATCGAATTTTTTTTTTGGTTGCGTACACAGTTTAGCAGGTGTTATAGCGCGTGCAGTGAATTCTTATGTTACTATCTCCTAACAATGCCGTTAAACGTAACAAAAAGTACACAAATAAATTAAATGTAAGCAAAAAAGACAAAAGAAACGAACTTGTAGGTCATAGGAAATAATACTGCACTCTTAGAAAAAGACGGTTCTCCGGCTGTCCCCACAGGATAACCCTTTTTCTGTTTCAGCTAAAACCCCTTTTTTGTTCCAGGTAGAACTCTTTTGGGTTACATGTAGAACTCTCTGTGGAACGGATTTACCTGGAACCAAAAAGGGTTCTTCAAAGAGTTCTCCTATGGGGACAGTCGAATAACCCTTTTAGGTTCTAGATAGCACCTTTTTTTATAAGAATGTAGAAACTGTCTACTCAAATAGTACACAATAACACTAAAAGAAACAAAAGACTGCAAAGTTGACTGGGAGCTAGCAATAGGGCGTCCATCTTCGGCACCAACTTGTCTTATGAAGCCAATGAAGGACAATGATTGGTGGATGGGCAACAAGAAAAAATGAAACATTGAATATCTCTTTAAGCATGGTCAAGTTAATAATTATCCTGTGGACGATGTATTAAACCAGGCAGACACATAAAATATACAGTCGTCCTTCTGACCTGAGGTGCAGGACAGGAAGGAAACGGCTCAGGGATGTTACCATGAAGCCAATGGGGATTTTAAAACAGCTACAGAGTTCAATGGCTTTGACGGGAGAAAACTGAGGATGGATCAACAATATTGTAGTGACTCCATAATAATGACCTAAATGAAAGTGAAAAGAAGAATACAAATATACAGAATAAAAAATATACCAAAACATGCACCATAAAGTTAAATAGCATTACTAAAGCAATACTGAAAAAAATATTTGCAAAGGAATACACCTTTTGGCCTAAATGCAAAGCCTTATGTTTGTGGCAAATCCAACACAACACATCACTGAGTAACTACATCCGTATTTTCAAGCATGGTGGTGGCTGCATCATGGTATGGGTATGCTTGACATCAACAAAGACTGGGGAGCTTTTCAAGATAAAAAGAAACAAGATTGATCTAAGATCAGGCAAAATCCTATAGGTAAATTCATCTTTCAGGAGGACACTAACCCACAACACAAGGCCAAATCTACACTGGAGTTGCTAAATTGCACTTTTAACTTAAATCTTGAAAATCTATGGCAAGAGTAGATCCTTGATCTTGAAGAATTTAGAAAATAATAATAGGCCAATATTTCACAATCAAAGTTTGCAAAGCTCTTAGAGATTTACCCAAGAAGTCTGACAGCTGTAATGGCTGCCAAAGGTGTTGCTAACATGTATTGACTCGGGGGTGAATACTTATATAATCAAGATATATCAGTAAATTATTACATCTATTTTAATCGCACTTTGTAACACAATAAAATGTGAATAAATCCAAAGAGGGTAAATACTTATGATAGACACTGTATATAAAGTGTAGACTAGTATAAAAAGTGTAGGCTAGTATATAAAGTGTAGGCTAGTATATAAAGTGTAGGCTAGTATAAAAAGTGTAGGCTAGTATATAAAGTGTAGGCTAGTATATAAAGTGTAGGCTAGTATATAAAGTGTAGGCTAGTATAAAAAGTGTAGGCTAGTATATAAAGTGTAAGCTAGTATATAAAGTGTAGGCTAGTATATAAAGTGTAGGCTAGTATATAAAGTGTAGGCTAGTATATAAAGTGTAGGCTAGTATATAAAGTGTAGGCTAGTATATAAAGTGTAGGCCAGTCTTTGCTGACGTTGCAATGTTTCCATGTGTTGTTATGAGAAATAGCCTATTTGGCTGGGTTATCAACGTGATTATGATAATAGAAAGTAGACTCAGTGAAAGTAGTCTTAAAGGAAAAGTGTTGTACTAATCAATATGTTCCAACTGAGCACACCGTTGCTACAGAGTTGTTACCATTGGAATCTATCCTAAATGATGTATTTATTTCAGCCAATGTATAGCTAAGCCTACAGTAAAAAGGCTACTTTTTGCATACATGTACCTAGGTATGATAGATCCTATTTGTTTATTTCATTATCAAATTGTTTTGCAGAAATGTACAGTATCTACCATCTTGTATCTTACACCATCATGCTGTGGATCTTTTATATGATTGTAGATGGTTTCATTGAGCACAAAAGGCACTGTGCTGTAATCCAATCAGATCCGGGCATCCCATCCCAATCCAGCCATCCCTTTCCCTGATTCATCTAATTCATTACAGCTTCCAGCTGCATGGCCCCTCCCCTCCTCTCCTCTTTCCTGGCAAGATTACACCATGTAATCTGGTTGCTCCATCAAGATGGAGGGGACTGATGTATGTCAACAATACACACTAGGGTTGAATTCCGAATGTCACCCTATTCCCACGTTTGACCAGGCACTTTTGACCAGAGCTCTATGGGGCCTGGTCAAAAGTAGTGCACTACCTAGGGAATAGGGTGCCATTTGGAACACATCCCATCCTAGACCCAGCTTCACAGACCCTTTATTACAGGAGATAATGATTGTGTGCTGTACAACAATATTTGATTTGGCTCTGAACCAGTCAACCTCTTTTGTGTGATTTTGATATGTGTGATAAAATGTTTTATTACGTTGTTATACACCACATCTTTTTTTTGCAGTGGAATTCATATTGGCTCCTGTCTTGTTTCATATTGCCTCTCTAATGACGTCTGGAGTGAAGTTGTGGAGGGTCCAAAGTTTAAACCATATCTTCATGCTGTGGATGTGTGTTGAGCTGTAACCTTACCTCAGACCCTGGAGTTTCAGTATAGCAGCCCCCCCAGATGTGATGAGTGACATACAGCCCCAGTAGAACATTATAGGGCCTCTCACATTAACATTAACAATCAGACTCATTCATAACCACGAGGAGCAGAGCTGGCTGTTCTGCCTCCCCCAGCCCATGATGGGAATAATATTTGTTTATATCATTTAGGAATAATTGATACTGGTCCAATGCAATACGAAGGCTTGGATAGAGGAGAGGAGCCATAGGGAAATGATTTCCAGCATTCAGATCTCCCCATTTCCCTGGCTGGCCATGAGGGCAAAAGGAGAGGTAGTACTGTGGTCTATGTTGTTGACCTGGATGGTTTAGATTTAAGGTACTTTGTGGAGATTTCATTCTAATGTATTTAGGTGATAATGTCTTCCCTTGGTGACAAATATGGCTATAATGTCAGGCTTCATGGCATACTTATGTGGAGCACAGGGACGATTTATATAGCTATACATGATAAAGATGCAACCCTTTATTTTCTCAACAGTTGAAGAGTAATGGCTCCAATTGTCCAACAAAGATTGGAAAATTGCATGAGATGCTCAACAGAGGGAAGACAGAAGCTCTGTAGAGGTCAGAAACCCAGACATGCCTCCACTTCCTCCTCTCCCTCCTTCCTTCTCTCCTATCTGTGTTGTGGGGTCTCCTCTCCTCCTCGTGTACTCTATTCTCCTACCCTCTCTTCCTCCTCTCATCCTCTCCTCTGTGACGTGGGGTCTCCTCTTCCTGTCCACAATGTAGGGTCTCCTTGCCTCCTCCTCTCTCCTCCCCTTTCCTCCTCTCTGTGATATAGGGTCTCCTTGACTCCTCCTCTCTCCTCCCCATTCCTCCTCTTTGTGATGTGGGGTCTCCTCACCTCCTCCTCTCTCCTCCCTTTTCCTCCTCTCCTCTCCTTGATGTAGGGTCTCCTCACCTCCTCCTCTCTCCTCCAATTTTCCTCCTCTCCTCTCCTTGATGTAGGGTCTCCTCGCCTCCTCCTCTCTCTTCCCCTTTCGTCCTCTCTGTGATGTAGGGTCTCTTCGCCTCTTCCTCTCTCCTCCCCTTTCGTCCTTTCTGTGATGTAGGGTCTCCTCGCATCCTCCTCTCTCCTCCCCTTTCCTCCTCTCTGTGGTGTAGGGTCTCCTCACCTCCTCCTCTCTCCTCCCGTTTCCTCCTCTTCTCTCCTCTCTGTGATGTAGGGTCTCCTCGCCTCCTCCTCTCTCCTCCCTTTTCCTCTTCTCCTCTCTGTGATGTAGGGTCATGTCGGGTCTCTCCTCCTCTCCTTTCTGTGATGTGGGGTCTCCTCTTCTCCTCCACTTCTCTTCAAGCTGTTGGGTCAACAGCGAGGCAGTTCCAGGACCTCAAGAACAGATGGGCACTGTGTGGAAAAACAATGCCCACAAGGCCCAAGAACAATAGGTTGAATTGGAAAGGTCTGCTCAACACAAGGAACCTCTCAAAAGGCCTATACAATGATTTCATCCACAGCTGACAGTGGTCTCAATGTGCAGCTCTTTTATCACGCCACTTTAGCATCTTGAAAAAGACTGTAAACATCCTCTTTGAGAGACAATGAAACACGAGTAGTCCGTAAAGCGTTACAGCATGTATTAAAATTTGGACATTTCGGAGTGGTGACGGATCAGTGTTAGACCACCGTAATCTGTAACAGTTTCCTGAGGAGATGTGCTGTAGGCTATGTCACTGAAAGCGGAAAATACATCTGGTGCAGGCGGTACATATTTTCTTTGCAAGATAAATTTGCCAGGTTGGCGTCTTCGAGGTAAACAAGACTGGAACATTGCAGCTCTCAGAGAAGATTCAGAAAGAAATATTTATCCGCTCAGCTCTTATGAAAACAAATGGGAACACTAAGATAGTGTGTGTTGGAAAAGAACTATAAGCACATTTGGAAAATCTTTAAAAAATGAAAAATAATAATCCTCTATTGGTCATTGGATAACCTCTGATTAACTCCTATTAATTTATGACAAACAAAGTAATATGTCTGGGCAGGGTTGTGTAGCCCATACTCTGCATGCTATTGCTGAGACAGCTATAGCCTAATATCTTGGTTTGAGTTATTTTGTGGGGGGGACTAATTTCTCCCTAAGAGGAGACTAACCTTGCCCAAATGTCCAGCACCATTGAGATTAAAGGTGAACAAACATGGGAAAGCAGCCATTAGGAAGATTGATGGACCAGGACTATGTTAGGGTCTCTTCAGTTGTCTGGGTTGCTGTGAAATCGATGTGGCCAAGCAGCCAACGGGAAAAGGGGGTCTCCATAGCGAATTTCAAATGGCAGAGGAATTTACCCAGCTTGTTAATTTAAACACAGATCCCTGGCGCTCTGCGGTGGAAAGGTGACATGTTGAATCAATTGAAGGTAACTTTGGCCCCAGGTTGTGTAAGCAAAGTGCTGAAGGACCATTAATAGACTTCAATACTTAGGGGCCTCTCTAAGTCTAACTGCAGTCCAGAGCAGCACCTCATATGGCATTCTACAATGCCCAACAGTCCAGCTTATTTGGTGTTTTTTGTTTAACACGTCCAATGCAGCAGAGAAAGCACTGAGCACAGATAATGAGGAGGACACCCCCCCGCGTGTGTATGTGCATGTTAAACCCTCTAATAAATGGCCCAGTGAAGTAACATTGGCCTCCTGGACCTGTCATCGCACCATTTCATCCTGCCTGATTTACAAGGACTGTCCCACAGGCTTAAGTGCCATCACTAATCCCTTGGAGATGGCCATTTCAACTGCTGTTATGTGGAGTCCGATCTTTAAAAAAGGGGTTAGAAGACAGAGACAGACAGACAGTGACTGGCTGCTACTAAAGTCCCAAGCAGAAACAGATGCAGCCAGGTCAGGCCAGGGAGGGAGGGAAGCTCCGCTGTTTATAATTGATTTTCAAGGGCAGCGTCTTGTTGTCAGAGTTTGTCTAACAAGCCTCCCGGCTGGCGCCGCTGGAGCTCGTCAACTACAGGGTGTCAAATGGAATGGCTATCCCACCCTCCACCCCCCTTCTCTTCTGTTGGAGATGATGGCACCGTTCCGGAATACCGGGATCAGCCATGGAATTAGTCTGACGCTGGGATTGTCTCTTGTCTTGGTTTCATCTTATGGAGGAGGGAAAAGAGAGGCATGATGACATTTGTCCAAAGTATTTTGAGGCAATGAAGTATTTGAAACCTCCCAAACAGGGCTTCTGTTGTTTTACATAGTGATTAAGTGTGCCTGTGTCCTTGTGTGTCTTGTCTCTCGATTCTGCTTTATATCCCAGAAGAACACATATCCGCAGGAAGTAGGGGTGCTGAGAGTGCTGCAGCACCCCGTGATAAAACCAACCATATATATATTTTTTTTAAATGCGTTTGAGCCAATCAGTTGTGTTGTGACAAGGTAGGGTTGGTATACAGAAGATAACCCTATTTGGTAAAATACCAAGTCCATATTTATAAGGGTACATGGCGATACCCAGATGCAGACAAAGGAGGCAGATGGTTAGAGTCCAAGATGTTTATTAACATTCCAAAAGGGGTAGAAAAGAGAATGGTCATGGACAGGCAAAAGGTCAAAACCAGTTCAGAGTTCCAGAGGTACAGAATGGCAGGCAGGCTCGAAGGCAGGCAGAATGGTCAGGTAGGCGGGAATGGAGCCCAGAAAACAGGCAAAGGTCAAAACCAGGAAGATTAGTTTAAGAGAATAGAAAAGCAGGAGCACGGGATAAACACACTGGTTGACTTGAACATACAAGACGAACTGGCACAGAGAGACAGGATACACAGGGATACATAAACCAAGGAAAATAAGCAACACCTGGAGGGTGTGGAGACAATCACAAGGACAGGTGAACAGATCATGGCGTAACAGAACCCCCCCCTCCCCCCCCCCTCTAGGGACGCCACCATCCTACCTGGGCGCGTGGTGAAAATCGGAGATGAGGGCCGGGTCCAGGATGTCTTTAGCCGAAACCCAGCACCTCTCCTCCGGGCCATAACCCTCCCAGTCAAACAGATACTGGAAACCCCTGCCCCGTGGTCAAACCCTCAGGAGTCGTCTCACCGTATACGCTGGCTGGCCATCGATGACACGGGGGGTGGGGGGCTAGAAGCAGGAGACAGAGGACAGTGAGACAAGGGTTTAATCCTGGAAACATCAAAAGAAGGGTGAACACAGAGGGTACGGGGCAACAGCAGACAGACAGCAGTGGGACTAATGACTCTAGAAATGGGGAAAGGACAAATGAAATGGGGGGAAAGTTTACCGAATTCTACCCTGAGGGGTAGGTGCCCAGTGGATAGCCATACCCTCTGCGCAACCCAATAGCGAGGAGCCAGAGTCCGGTGGCGGTCCGCTTGTCAACAATATCTGGAGGTGGTCTTGAGGAGAGGTCTTTTCCAGATACGCCGACAGCGACGGACGAACATCTGGGCTGAAGGTACGTTGACCTTAACTTCTTGCTCTGGGAAGAGCGGGGGCTGATACCCCTTTCAAATGCTCCATGGGGTTAGTTCAGTAAACCCAGAGGACAGGCTGGCTGACAACCCAAAAGAGTGCAGAATGCCTTCCAGAATTGGGACGAGAGCTGTGGACCCCGGTCCAAGACAACGTCAATCGGGAGTCAATGGATACGGAAGACATGCTGCACCATAAGCTGGGACGTCTCCTTGGCTGAAGGTAACTTCGGAAGAGGGATGAAATGGGCGGCCTTTGAGAATCTGTCCACCACCGTCATAATAAATCCAGAGAAATATGGGACCAGGGGCGATGAGGGACAGGATGTGGCTGAAGGAGTCTTGCTTGCGCGCACACCATGCATGCGGCGATGAAGGCTGAGACGTCAGGAACCATGGTAGGCCACCAGAAGCATTGATGGAGGAAAGCCAGGGTCTGACGATTACCAGGATGACCGGTAAACCTGGAGGAGTGAGACCATTCCAGGACCTTAGAACAGACCGCATTGGGCACAGACAGATGGTTAGCTGCGCAGATGGTTGTTCCTGGGCAGATAGCTGGGACAGGATGGCCCCCACTCCAACATCAGAAGCATCCACCTCAACCACAAATTGACAGGACGGGTCTGGATGGATGGGGATGGGTTCTGTTGTGAACCGATGCTTCAGGTCCACAAAGGCTTTGTTGACAGCTGGAGACCATGTAAATGGAACTTTGGGAGAGGTGAGTGCAGAGAGGGGGGACGCCTGGGTGCAGTATCCACGAATGAAACGGCGGTAGAAGTTGGCAAAACCTGGGAAACGGTGCAACTGCACCCTGGACGTGGGTTGAGGCCAATCCACCACTGCTTTCACCTTTCCAGGATCCATCTGGACATTTTCCTCAGCAATGACATATCCCAGAAAGGAGATGGTAGAGCGGTGGAACTCAAACTTTTTGGCTTTTAAAAACAATTGGTTCTCCAGGAGACACTGAAGGACCTGTCTGACATGCATAGCATGTTCTTGGGCAGACCGGGAGAAAAACAGGATGTCATCAAGGTATATAAACACAAACTGGTTTAGCATGTCCCGGAGCACATGGTTTACCAGGGCCTGGAAGACAGCAGGGGCATTGGTGAGTCCAAACGGCACGACCTGGTACTCATAATGTGAGTACCAGGCTGTGTTGAATGCTGTCTAACACTCATCTCCTTCACTTCGCGTATCCAAACCAGATGGTAGGCATTCCGAAGGTCTAGCTTGGAAAAAATGGTGGCCCCCTGGAGAGGTTCAAAGGCTGAGGAGAGGAGTGGTAGTGGGTAACGATTCTTAATCGTAATATCATTAAGACCCCGGTAGTCAATTCACGGAGGCAGGGTTTTGTCCTTCTTCTCCACAAAGAAAAACCCTGCACCGGCAGGAGAAGCAGACAGACTGACAGCCCCAGTAGCCAGAGACTCCTCTATGTACTCCTCCATGGCCTTGGTCTCTTGCCCAGGTAGAGAATATAACCTACCACGAAGTGGTGTGGTGCCTGGGAGGATATCAATGGCACAATCATAAGGACGATGCGTGGGAAGAGAAGTAGCCCGTGTCTTGCTGAAAACCTCCAGGAGGTCATGGTGGAGAAATCCGAGATTTGACTTAAACCCTGAGGAGGCTGTCTCGGGGAAGACTAACCTTCTTTGAGGCAATGGGAATGGAAAAACGGACTCCAACCCATGATTGAACTTGTGGTCCAATCAATAACGGGATTGTGTTTTTTTTAAGCCAAACAAATACCAAAACAACTGGAACTTGTGGAGACTCAATGAGAAGCAGCTGTATAGCCTCACTGTGATTTCCTGAAACCCGTAGATTAACAGGAACAGTGACTACCAATGGAGCGAACATCCAGTGCTCTAACGTCCATGGGAACAGAAGTTGAGTGGGAATACCTAATTCAGAAACTAGAGTAGCATCCATAAAACTCTCATCTGCCCCAGAGTCAATGAGCACCCGTAGAGATTTAGACTGGTCTCCCAACAGCAGTATAACCAAGGAGGGAGTACGGTTAAAACTTGTTAGGGCTAGGGGTTCCACAACAACATCCGCTGAAAAGGCAGAGCGTGAAATTCTAAAATATTTTTTAGACATTTTTAATTGTCATACATTCACAAGTGCAATACACCAAATTAAAGCTTAACTTCAGTTAATCTACCTATCGTGTCTGATTTCAAAAAGGCTTTACAGCGAAAGCACACCATATGATTATGTTAGGTCAGAGCCTAGTCACAAAAACACATACAGCCATTTTCCAGGCAAAGAGAGGAGTCACAAAAAGCAGAAATAGAGATAAAATGAATCACTAACCTTTGATGATCTTCATCAGATGGCACTCATAGGACTTCATGTTACACTATACATGTATGTTTTGTTTGATAAAGTTCATATTTATATCCAAAAATCTCAGTTTACATTGGCGCGTTATGTTCAGTAATGTTGTGCCTCGAAAACATTCGGCGAATTTGCAGAGAGCCACATCAATTTACAGAACTACTCATCAGAAACTTTGATAAAAGATACAAGTATTATGCACAGAATTATAGATGTACTTCTCCTTAATGCAACCGCTGTGTCAGATTTCAAAGAAGCTTTACGGAAAAAGCAAACCATGCAATAATCTGAGTACGGCGCTCAGACACAAAAACAAGCCATACAGATACCCGCCATGTTGTGGAGTCAGTAAAAGTTAGAAATAGCGTTATAAATATTCACTTAGCTTTGATGATCTTCATCAGAATGCACTCCCAGGAATCGCAGTTCCACAATAAATGTTTGTTTTGTTCGATCAACTCCATCATTTATGTCCAAATACCTCCTTTTGTTAGCGCGTTTAGTAAACAAATCCAAACTCACGAGGCGCGGGCAAGTCCAGGCGAAAGTTCAGACGAAAAGTTTGAAAAGTTATATTACAGTTTGTAGAAACATGTCAAACGATGTATAGAATTAATCTTTAGGATGTTGTTAAAATAAATCTTCAATAATGTTCCAACTGGAGAATTCCTTTGTCTTTAGAAATGCAATGGAACGCAGCTACCTCTCAAGGGTGCGCGCGTGATCAGCTCATGGCCTTCTGCCAGACCTCTGGTTGAAACAGCTCTCATTCACCCCACTTCACAGTAGAAGCCAGAAACAATGTTCTAAAGACAGTTGACATCTAGTGGAAGCCTTAGGAAGTGCAATAGGACCCCATAGACACTGTATATTCGATAGGCAATGAGTTGAAAAACTAGAAACCTCAGATTTCCCACTTCCTGGTAGGATTTTTCTCAGGTTTTTGCCTGCCATATGAGTTTTGTTATACTCACAGACACCATTCAAACAGTTTTAGAAACTTCAGAGTGTTTTCTATCCAAATATACTAATAATACTGTATGCATATATTGGCTTCTGGGCCTGAGTAGCAGGCAGTTTACTCTGGGCAAGCTTTTCATCCAAACGTGAAAATGCTGCCCCCTATCCCAAACAGGCTAACGTCTTTGTGCTAGGGGGCACTATTTTCATATCCGTATTAAAAGCGTGCCCAAAGTAAACTGTCTGTAGCTCAGGCCCAGAACCTAGGATATGCATATAATTGGTAGATTTGGATAGAAAACACTCTAACTGTTAAAATAATGTCTGTGAGTATAACATAACTTATTTGGCAGGTGAAACCCCGAGGTCAAACCATCCAGTAAAAAAAGTTTGAGGTCACTGTTTTTTCAATTCGTTTTCTATGGGAAACTATATTTATGAGGCACCTGGTTGCAGTTCCTATGGCTTCCACTAGATGTCAACAGTCTTTAGAATTTGGTTGATGTTTTTCTTTTGAGAAATTAAGAAGTAGGGCTGTTCATTGTGAGTGTCAAGCCAAGTGGACTCTATTGTTTGTTGCGCGCGACCTAGAGCTCGCTCCATGTTGATTTTGTCTGCTATTGAACACAGTATATTCCGTCCTAAATTGTATCGATTATTTACGTTTTAGGATACCTAAGGTTGGATTAGGAAAGTTGTTTGAAATGTTCGGACCAAGTTTACAGGTAACTTATTAGATCATTTGTAGTCATGTTGGGCGAGTTGGAACCGGTGTATTTCTGAATCAAATGTGCCAAATAAATGGACATTTTGGGGATATAAAGAAGGAATTTATCGAACAAAAGCACCATTTATGATGTTTCTGGGACATTTTGGAGTGTGAACAGAAGAAGATCTTCAAAGGTAAGGCATAAATTACATTGTTATTTCTGACTTTCGTGTCGCACCTCCCTGGTTGAAATATGTTTGTCATGCATTTGTATGATGGGGCGCTGTCCTCAGATAATCACATGGCTTTCGCCGTAAAGCCTTTTTGAAATCTGACACTGTGGCTGGATTAAAAATAAGTTAATCTTTATTTTAACGTATTGCAATTGTGATTTTATGAAAATTAAATATTTCTAATAATTTAATTTGAATTCCGCGCTCTGCAATTTCACTGGATGTTGTCGAGATGTTCCGCTAGATGAACGTTTAGCCGTACCATGCTAACTCCCTGATTTTCTCCATAATAGTTTTAAACCCCTGGTCGTGGCATTCCGTCAGGGAATTAAGCCCTTCCAGAAGGTCCTGAAGTAGCTCCAGATAAACAGGCAAAGGTCAAAACTGGGAGGACTAGTAAAAGAGAATAGAAAAGCAGGAGCATGGGAAAAACATGCTGGTTGACTTGAACATACAAGATGAACTGGCACAGAGAGACAGGAAACACAGGGATATATACACCAGGGAAATAAGCGACACAAGGAGGGGGTGGAGACACTCACAAGGACAGGTGAACAGATCAGGGCGTGACAATATTATGGAAAGAACCGCTCAAATAAGCAAAGAGAAACGACAGTCCATCATTACTTTAAGACATGAAGGTCAGTCAATCCGTAACATTTCAAGAACTTAAAATAGTTTCAAAAAGCGTCAAGAGCTATAATGAAACTGGCTCTCATGAGGACCGCCACAGGAAAGGAAGACCCAGATTTACCGTTGCTGCAGTTCACGAGCGGTCTAAGGCACTGCATCTCAGTGCTTGAGGTGTCACTACAGACACCCTGGTTTGAATCCAGGCTGCATCACAAACGGCTGTGATTGGGAGTCCCATAGGGCGGCGCACAATTGGCCCAGCGTCGTCCGGGTTTGGCCAGGGTAGGCCGTCATTATAAATAAGAATTTGTTCTTGACTGACTTGACTAGTTAAATAAAGCTTTTTTTTAAAAGTTCATTAGAGTTACCAGCCTCAAAAATTGCAGCCCAAATAAATGCTTCACAGAGTTCAAGTAACAGACACATCTCAACATCAACTGTTCAGAGGAGACTGTGTGAATCAGGCCTTCATGGTCGAATTGCTGCAAAGAAACCACTACTAAAGGACACCAATAATAAGAAGAGACTTAATTGGGCCAAGAAACACGAGCAATGGACATTAAACCGATGGATATCTGTCCTTTAGTCTGATCAGTCCAAATTTGAGATTTTTGGTTCCAATCGCTGTGTCTTTGGGAGACGCAGAGTAGGTGAAAGGATGATTTCCACGTGTGGTACCCACCGTGAAGCATGGAGGAGTGTTTTGCTCGTGACACTGTCTGTAATTTATTTAGAATTCAAGGCACACTTCACCAGCATGGCTACCACAGCATTCTGAAGCGATACGCCATCCCATCTGGTTTGCATTTAGTGGGACTATCACCTCCAGACTGTGTAAGGGCTATTTGACCAAGAAGGATGATGGAGTGCTGCATCAGACGACTTGGCCTCCACAATCACCTGACCTCAACCCATTTGAGATGGTTTGGATGAGTTGTACCGCATGGTGAAGGAAAAGCAGCCAACAAGTGCTCAGCATATGTGGGAACTCCTTCAAAACTGTTGGAAAAGCATTCCAGGTAAAGCTGGTTTGGAGAATGCCAAGAGTGGGCAAAGCTGTCATAGGGGCGATGGTTGGCTTCTTTGAAGAATCTCAAATATAAAATATATTTTGATTTGTTTAACAATATTTTGGATACTACATATGTGTTATTTAGTAGTGTTGATGTCTTCCCTAGTATTCTACAATGTAGATATTAGTACAAAATTAAGAAAAACCCTTGAATGAGTAGGTGTGTCAAAACCTTTGACTTGTACTGTATATATATTTTATTTTATTTATTCCCCCCCCACAAAATTAAGGAACTAGGCCTCTATTACTCCTGTATTAGCATACTCCTGTGATTTGGATCTCTTGATTGAATCTCCTCATAATGCCCGTGAAATGGTCATTCAGAGGAAAATTAATTGTCCATCTGTCTCCAATCTATTAGTCATTTATTTGGCTGTTTTCACTTGAAATTGTTTCCCTTCTGTTTTATAAACTGGGTGAGAACGAGTCTGTTTTCTTTCATTTCACTTTATTATCTTGGTTTGGATGCTAGCTGGACCTGTGGCTGTAACTGGGTGGAGGGCCTTGAGGGGAGTTCCTTGTGGTGCTGGAGAAGGTGACAGCCTGTGGACCTCTAGGGTCAACGAGTCCAGCCCATAAGCCAGAACCATACTCCATACTGGGTCTAAAAGGGTTACCCCAGAGCCACTATTCTTTTCGTGGTCTATTTGGTTTGGCTGAACTCTCACTGTCAGTCCAGGGTTTGAGGCCACGCACAGGAAAACGTTGCAACGAAGGGCCCACAAATTTGTCAATAGGAAGAGGGGGAAAAGTACCACAGCACATGAGGTTTCTGCTGGGGTCACAGCAATGTCTCCATATTTCTCCACATCCATCCAGAGAGATTGCCTGCATGCGCACTGCAACCCCTGGCTTGCTTCAATGTGGCTTTCCCATCAGTCTGTACACATGTTATTTATCTACCCTAACAAGTTCAAATTGGCTTGTATTTGTCCAACAACGGAGCCTTGCTGCTTCAGGGGGCGTGGTGGGGATTAGGTGGAAGTTGGGTGGGGGAGTGGGAGGAGCGAAGCCACCTCTCGCTGGAGTATGAGGTGAGGATGTGGAGAGGACGAGAGGAGAGCAGTCTCTGCAACAATGTCGCCCCTGGTATATTCATCCTGTTAAAAAAGAGGAGAAAGCTGAAACTGGTCCCATGTCCAATTCTCCTCATTGTCCGAGAGTAATCAACTGTGTCATCCTTGTCATAAATCTCGTCTGACCAGCGGTGGCTCCCGGCCCAGATGGGAATGAGCTCTCTTCACTCGTACTCTCCTCCATGTCATAAATCCACAACCATCTATAACAGAATCTGTTTTCTCTGCTGTGTATTTCCCCTGAACGACCCGACGGATGCGGGAATAAGCAAGGATATTGCAAGACCACAGTCTCCTCCAGAAAGAGTCAATAAGCAAAATGGACTATGACTATATTCTCTTCCTAGCTGCTGAAATAAAATTGGATTTTTGAGGCGATGATGGTGTGCGATTTAATGCAGATTCCAAAGCTTGGGCCCTGTACTGTCGCTGGAATCACAACAATAGAAAATCATGAGAACAACATGCATGCTTTCAATTACTGCATTCTGCACATTTCATTTTTAAGCTTACTTTTTTTAAATGAAATGAGTTTTAGTCTATAAACACAGCTAAATAGTTCTGATTATAGGACTCGACCAATGTCTCTACCACAATAGTAAACTTAATAACAACTAAAGCTTTCATTCACACATATGGAAAACATATCTGTCTTACTGCTTGTCCCTTTTTTATCCTTCTTAGGTCAAACAAACAGAATTCACAGACATGGACAATCGACGAAAAACAAAAACAGATCCTGTAGTAAAATGTCATTTTTATAGAAATCTGTCCCGAGTTTGTCTGATGTTTATTGGTTTAAGAGTGAGATAATTTCCCGTCAATAAAACCATAACCTAATCCATGCAGTTTTTAGTTTGGATTTCAGAAACAGCTGTGGACGTCTCCATAACCCAGTTTTACATCCCTGGGTAAACTAAATGTCCCTTTTATATGATAAAATGTATTCATTTGGGGACGTTAGATTTAGGCTACATGAAACCAAGCTTTTCTGTATAATATCAATATCAAGCATATTGTTAGCAGAACATTCCCCTGTACAACAGATATGTGAGGTTCTGCTCTATTTGATAGTTGGACAAATATGTGGGCTTGATTTCAGTATTGATGCAATCCACCTTGTCCTTCATGCTGGTCTTGTACCAGCACGTTTCCAATAAAGAGTTTTGAGTATTGTATAGATCACCATTGTGGCTATGTACCAAATGGCACCGTATTCCCTTTATAGTGCACAATTTTGCACACAAGTAGTGCACTACATAGGGAATAGGGTGTCATTTGGGAGTCAACACCACTGTGACCCCAGGTCAGTGTGCATGGTTAGCCTTATGAAGGTTTAGTCTGAGCAGCTGTGGTCCATGGAGTCCTGTCTGTCGGAGTGTGACAGCTAGGGAGCATTCCTGGATTCTGCTCTCATTCAACAGGGACCAAGCTGTTTCACACATTACATTACAGAACTCCCTCTCTGCCTCAGAGTGACTGCACAGCACCCCCTGTACTGGTGGTGTAAGACTATATTGTACATCAGGTACCACCGACCCCCACTCCACCCTGATTCAATGGTGGTGTACTGGCTGTACTCTACATTACCACGACCCCCACCCAGCCTGATCCCTGATCCACTGGTGTTCTACTGACTGTAGTCTACATCACTTAATTTACCAATACCAGGGTTGGGGAGTAACTGATTACATGTAATCTGATTACCCAAAAAAATGGTTATGTTACCAGCTATAATATCACAATAAGATTACAGATAATTTTGAAAAACTAGATGATTTCTTCTTGGATTCATTTTTAAATTCAGAAAGGATGTTTGTGGAAAAATTCATTATGACACATTTCTGTTTTCTCAATGACATTCAATTCAGAATTGAAGTTTAAGTTTGTTCCACCTGAGTGAGTCTGACCACAAGTCAGAGACCACTATAATGATATTGGGGTAAGTAATCCAAAAGTAACGTTACTGATTACAATTTTGGACAGGTAACTAGTAACGGTAAAGGATTACATTTAGAAAGTAACCAACCCAACCATGTGTAAGGAACGACGATGCAGAAGAGAAGCAGGTACAGGGAGTTGACATTTCATTTGGAATGGACATGCAACAGGACAGGAACAGCATCAGAACTGGGAAACATAAAGACAGACGACAATCAATGCAGCAGCTGGGAATAGAGCTGGGGAACTGACAAATATAGGGGGGTAATAAACAGGTGATTGAGTCCAGGTGAGTCGAATATCGCTGATGCACGTGATGAGGGAAGGAAGGTGTGCGTAATGATGGTGGCAGGAGTGCGTAATGCAGGGCAGCCTGGCACCCTCAATCGCCAGGGGGGAAGAGCTGGAGCAGGCGTGACAGTACCCCCCTTCTAAGGGCATCACCCGGCGTCCCACCTGGGCGAGCCTGACGGGCCGGCCAAGGCACGGGTGCTGGACAAGCCGGTTGGACGTGAAATGCAGATGAACCGGTAAGAGGCGTGGGAGCCTGGTGAGCCGGCTGAGGCATAGGAGCATGACGATCTAGCTGAGGCATGAAAGCCTGTCAATCCCGCTGAGACGTGGGAGCTCGATGATCCGGCTGAGGTGTAGTAGCCTGACGAGCCGGCTGGGAGTAAAAACCTGATGATCGGGCTGAGGCCTGACGTGGGATGGGTGCCTTCCGAGCCAACCGGGGCAAGGAAACCTCTCGAGCCGGCTATGGCATGGAAGCCCGACGATCCAGCTAAGGCACCCCCGGTTCCATCGGCGGAAGCCCCTGGACCTGACGTCAACACCAACTGAACCGCCAGTATTCCCTGATGCTCCATTTGATGGCTGCTGCATTTTATAAGGAACGACGCTGTAGAAGAGAAGCAGGTACAGGGAGTTGACATTTCATTTGGAACGGACATGCAACAGGACAGGAACAGCATCAGAACTGGGAAACACAAAGACAGACAACAATCAATGCAGCAGCTGGGAATAGAGCTGGGGAACTGACAAATATAGGGGGGGTAATAAACAGGTGATTGAGTCCAGGTGAGTCCAGTATCGCTGATGCACGTGATGAGGGAAGGCAGGTGTGCGTAATGATGGTGGCAGGAGTGCGTAATGCAGGGCAGCTTGGCACCCTCGAGCACCAGGGGGGAAGAGCTGGAGCAGTCGTGACACCCTGACCACGACCTCAACCATGACCCCGACCCTCACCCCTGATCCACTGATGGTCTACTGAATGTACTGTAGCTACATCATTCATCACCCTGTTCCATAACCACTACCCCTTTTGTTCCTCCAGTTCCTCCAGTCGCCTCGACCCCCTCTTCGTTCAGAGGAGGAAGTGACAGAAAGACAGAGTGCACCAGATGGGGCAGAAAACAAGAGGATCCTATCAGTGCATGAATTGAATTACCCCTCCAACGGTTTGGGATAATGAGGAAAATGTAGATATGTAATGGTATCGCATAATTCGCATAATTCATTCATTGCACTTTTTCTCATTTAAACTTCTCTCTTTACCCCATCCTCCTCCCATCTTCTGCCTCCTTCCCTCCCTCCTCCTCACTCCCTTTCCTTTCTTTTCTATGTGACACTACATTTTTCTGAACTATGGTCAATAATTTATTTGTAACAGAAAATGTTTTTATATAGGGAATTATCTGCGTGCCATGCGTGTCACTGAGATGGAATGTGCAGGCCTTGGCCCAGGGGGGAGCACAGCACAGGTGGTTGAAATCAGCTTTATGTTGTGTTTTCTTCCTCTGCACCTAGTTGATCTTTTCTTCTGCAGTAATGGATTGCAAAGTGGCACTGCACTGTAGTTAGTTTCCTGTCCTTTCTCCAGATTCATGGCTTGAAGGCTGTGGGCTCGAGCCCAGCATTGCTTCTGTGCTTTGAAGAGGACCAGGGACCAACAGTTCGGGATTAGTTTTAGAATGAAACCGAAATGTGGTGTTAGATTGAAGCACCAACAGTTTTTTTGTTTGCTAGTTTTTCAAACATCCCCATACATGCACACCTAAGAAATTAGTGCAGGACAAACAACATACAACATATTGTTTTTCAAACTAGCTAATAATATATGTTGTTGTCCTGCACAATTACTTAATAAGAGTTGGCGATCTGACATCAGATGTTCAACATTTCATTAAGATTTTTTTGGTCAGAAAAGTTGCTTATTTAGGCCTACTTTATGAGCTGGTTTCAAACTGTATTTTAGCCAGTGACCTATGTATCTGTATGCATGTGTATACCTCTCTTGCCAAGTGTCTTTCAGAAGACCTCTGGGTTCATTTTACCTCATTTACAGCTCATTTAAACGTTTCATTAGGCTGAATTCCCCTGCTTATTACAATAAACTGACCATGGTCTGGCTGTCCACTTCGTTTTACACATGGTGTGTGCATGCATGTGGATGGAGGTTAGAAGTGGTTGTTTGAAACGTGATGCTGCAGGGGCCAATTAGATCCTTATGAAGGCACTCTTTCATGTCCTGTACCCTTCCAGACTTTGTCCCAAATTGAGTGCACTACTTTTGACCAGGGCCCTTAGGGTCCTCTGTAGCTCAGTTGATAGAGCATGATGCTTGCAATGCCAGGATAGTGGGTTTGTTTCCCGGGGTTGCCCATACATAAAATGTATGCACACATGACTGTAAGCTGCTTTGAGTAAAAGCATCAGTTAAATGGCATATTCCATTATAATTAGGTAGTGCACTTTAAAGGGAATAGGGTTGTCATTTGGGACACCTGCCTGACTTGTCCAGCCTGAATCAAGTGCTTCCTTATGCCAAAGTGTTTACCTACTACTTAAGAAAATGAAACAAGTCTCTCTGTGAGTAGGTATTGGGTGAAGACATTTATAGTGTGCGAGTGTATGTATACATGAAGGTGTCACTCAAACACCTACGGCTTTCAAGAGAAAATAGTCACAGTGTCATGATGTGTTTCTCCTTCCTACCTAAATGACCCTCTCTCTGACTGCGTTGCAATTTCCTCACTGAAGAACAGTTTCTCATAGCTGAAGTAGAGAGACCCGTGAGGAGATTTCATAAGGCATAGATGGATGTTGACATCAGCAGAACAAATTGGATTCATTTTGTTTTCATAGGTTTTATAGGTTTTTATAGGTTCTTTATTCTGTTTCTGTTTAGAACTAAAAGTTCCAGGTGGATTTGTCATTATGTGGAGGCTCAGCCGGCTAGACAGATATTTGGAAGGGAGGAAAATGAGAGGGATACCGACGGACATTCCATATACTGAGGAATGCTGGGATATTTTATAGGGCTGTGGTTCTCCTGTAACAGTGTCCCTATAACCTAACCATCCGTCCCCTCTGGAACATCAGCAACACCCTACATCTGTCAATATCTGTATCGGGACGGAGGCTCTCCACAAGGGTACACCAAACTGAGAAGGTAAAGATGTCCACAAATGTTCCTTACTACTGCCTCACAAATGATGTCTGTGTCACAAATGGTACCCTATGCTCTATATTTCATGGAGCCTTGATCAAAAGTAGTGCACTCTGTAGGGAATAGGGTGCCATTTGGTATGTAACCTATGTCACTGGGTCATAGGAGGAGGTGACCTAGGATATCTCTGGTGTTCTCCCCTGGATTTTTCTATCAAGGTGGTGCTGATTATCGATGTGAGGGGGAGGCCCGGAGGCCTTTGGACTCAGAGAGCCTTAAATGATCACAAATAAAATAGCAAAGTGAGGAGACTTTGCTATATGAATTTCATGTGATCACTTGTGGAGTGTTCCAAAAACACATGTTTTCATGTGATCACTTGTGGAGTGTTCCAAAAACACATGTTTTCATGTGATCACGTGATCTTATGTGAAGTTAATGTGATAACATGTGACAACATGTAAAGCAACGTGGTAACATTAAACTACACATGTTTTAAAACATGCTCACATGTCAAATGTTTGAAAAACATGATTTCACGTGAAATATCAAGTGAATTCATCTGATATTTCTGTAAGGGAAGCCCATGTGTGAGCACATACAGCAAGAAGCCTCCTATAAACAGTGGAGGGTTCATTTGATTTAAACTGAAATGGAAACTTGTTGTGACCTCTGTGAATTACAAACGGCTGTTTGCTGGGCCTGGTAGCCAGGTTGAGCACTGTAGGGTTTTTTACTGCAGTGGTCCATCATGTCCAGCTGTTTTGCTTTTAGCAGGATACAGCAGGGCTCTTTGATAGTCTGGCCATTTTGTTACACTTGCAGCTCATCAGGCTACAGTCTGGATTTGGAGAAATTGTTAGCAGGTTTGGAACACCTGTGTTCTGTTCCCCTCAGCTCCATGTTGCTTCAGTGCTCTCTGTTCTATAATGAACAAAGAATGTTTTAGATGGCGCTTTCAGATGGGTATTTTTCCCTTCCTTTATTTTCCTACTGTATGATTTATTTGTGTAATTAATCTAATTATTTATTAGCTTGTTATGAGATGGAAAGAATGTTGACTGGAAGAATTTTCCGTACAGGTTGTGTGCCTGGGCATACAATACTGTTATGTGCTCAGTTGTTCTTCATACTGTTTGCTCTTTTTTGAGATGACGTGAGATAGCAACAGTAGAAGTAGAACAAGACCTCCGCAGATGCTCTCTGTTTGTGTGGTCTACTGGGACACATCACCAGGGAGTAGGGGAAACCCCCCTCCATGGACCCCCTCTTCTGCCGCCTGCACCAATCCCAGGAGCCTGAGCCTCAGGAGACAGGAGGGAATTGGAGAGGATTGTTCATGTTTTGCCACCGTAGCGTTTCGACCTCTGCTCACCCACCGTGTGAGGGGCCTCCATCAACTGCCTGTCTCTCTGATTGATTTATCAGCATGGAGGAATGGTGTTCTCACGACACCCATGTCTAAGTGTGGCTCACCACTCTCACCCACATAGAGTATCAGCTCTCTTCTTCAGGACAATTCAACCTATTCAACTGTCTAAAAGGAATCAGAAATCACTAATTGTGTTTTTAACCTAGGGACATTTTTCCTCCTCCTTCACAGAAGGGCAAGGTGAGGCTTGTTCCTGAAAATGTGAATGTGTAAACAAACATAGTTTTCACTGTGACGCTCCCAGGCATGACAATATTATTATATTAATCTTTGTTAACAAAATAACTTAATCATGTTAAACAGTTTGAACTGCTCAATAAGACACTCTGGTTGGTCAAACGTTTTCTTAGATATCTGTACACAAATACAATGTTTACTGTCAGTGTTTCAAGCTTTAAATGGAAAAATGACTCCCAATGTCTCACCTCCAATTCTGAGATCAGAGCTGAGAGTGATTGCATGTTGTAGACTACAGACAGAGCACAAACGCAGTGAAACAAAAACAGTCCCATATAAGCATTGATTACCAGGACCACATAATTAAAATCAATCCATCCAGCACCGACATTTGTGCCAAAAGCAAATCTATTTGGTGGAGCTCAGTAATGGATGGGGTGCATGAATAGAACATAGAGACAGGTCCAACCGAACGCAACCATTCTCTCCCTTACCATGAATGGCTATCTTTGGCTCTGTACAAGCTTAGACATTTTAATTGGCCAATATGGTTCTTTGGAGCATGATTGGGATTCTGGAATTCCACGGGGTTGCGGAATTAGTCCATCATTAGGCATTACAGGAGGCTGTGCCAGTGGGTTGGAGCCCGTTCAAATGGGGCCTTCTGGAGTTGGCGGGCCAATCAATTGACTGGGGTTTGGGGAGGTAGAGAGAGCTTTGTCTCAGAAAGGAGTGAGACTGTGTCAGGGAGACTGGTAAGAGATGGAGGTCAACAATATGATTGAGACTAGGGCTCTTAGCATCAATCAAGTCTCTTCATCTCTCCTCTCAAGAGGAGACGGGCCATTATGAGGCTACACTGGAGAGTTTTATTCTAACTAGTGCTGAGAGCCTTCGTTCAATGGACAGCTATTCAGGAGAAATGAGAACTTGACAGGATCAATGATGGCCTTGTGCGTCTGCTCAAACACTTGATGTAGTGGCACATTGGATCAGTCTACCCTCTTTCTTTGACATCTCACTACCGCTCTCTGATTTCAAAGCTACTTGAAGATTCTACACGTGACATTCTGTTTTTCACTTCTCCCTCACTGGACTACATGACCAGGAAGTATGTGTCTCATCCTTCTTCATGCAGTACCGGACAAAGATCCCCAGTTGTCCTCTCCACAGCCATCCTCTGTTTGCCCTGTAGAGGAAATGCATTACATATCATTTTAGTTCTTATATGAACTACTGTATATATTCACTAGAGCAGCACATTTATCATAAATCCACCAATATCCTTTATATCCATCTAGCGAGGCATTCCTAGTCGATCGCCAAACATTTCTGTGAAAAACAACGATAAAGCCTTGCGTTCCTTTTAATTGTATTTGTCTCATGCAGTTGGCGGTAGGTGCACCTGATTCAGCTGCTCTGCATGGCGGGTAAGCGAAGTGTTCCAATTTTGAACAATTTCATGTGTCTCAAGGTACAAACTCTGCCTTCCTGGCGGGCCCAGAGAGCAAATATGGTGCACTATTGGCCAACTGCTGGCCAATCGGATGGCTCAGATTACTGTGTCTGTAGTAACGTTGCAGGTGTAAAAGAAAGTTACGTCAAAGTTGATACTGTGAGATTTCAAAACTTTTCAAATCTTTTCAAAACATGACTAGAGACAGACTCAACAACTACAGCAAAGAGCTGATGTTCTTCCTATTTCCGCTCAGCACTACAACAAACACTGCAGCTGTAATGTACATAGGCCATCTGTAAATAGTCCATCCAACTACCTCATCCCCATACTGTATTTATTTATTTATCTTGCTCCTTTGCACCCCAGTTTCTCTACTTGCACATTCATCTTCTGCACATCTATCATTCCAGTGTTTAATTGCTGTATTGTAATTACTTCCCCACCATGGCCTATTTATTGCCTTACTTCCCTTATCCTACCTCATTTGCACACACTGTATATAGACTTTTTCTACTGTATTATTGACTTATGTTTGTTTATTCCTTGTGTAACTCTGTGTTTGTCACGACTTCCGCCGAAGTCGGCTCCTCTACTTGATCGGACGGCGTTCAGCGGCCGACATCACCGGCTTTCTAGCCATCGCCGCTCATTTTTCATGTATCCATTTGTTTTGTCTTGTTCCCTGCACACCTGGTTTTCATTCCCCAATCAATCTACATGTATTTATTCCTCTGTTCCCCATCATGTCTTTGTGTAAGATTGTTTGTGTTACGTGTGTATTGTTGACGCGCCAGACTGGCTTGTTTTTTCCATGTTATTTTTCGTGAAAATGTTTATTGTTAAACATAATTCTTGTGACTGTTTTGAGCGTTTTGCACTTTTGCCTAAATAAAGTGTGCGCCTGTTCACACATCTCTGCTCTCCTGCACCTGACTTCGCTACCAGTATGCACACATCTGACAGTGTTGTTGTATGTGTCGAACTGCTTTGCTTTATCTTGGCCATGTCGCAGTTGTAAATGAGAACTTGATCTCAACTAGCCTACCTGGTTAAATAAAGGTGAAATAAAAAATAACATAAAAATGAGTGAGTAGGAAAGTGTATCGATAAGCTTGTGTTGTTGGGTCTTTTTTAATATCAAGGAATATTTAATTTTCTCTGGTCATAGTAGTAACAACATGAATTTGTGCATGAGGCAGAAATAATGCGGTGCGACTCGAGTTTCACGGTCAACTTGAAGACAGTGTCCCTTTTTGGTCCGTGTCATCAGAGAAAAGGGGCAGTGAAGGGATGTTGAGAGGCGGACCCTCAGTCTGCTGCTCTCTCCCTCTGCTGAGACTGACCATCAGATGCAGGCACCATCAGCCCATTAAAATTAAAAGCAAATTATTTAAATGTATGCTCACTCAGCTGTGCTTCACAAGTAATATAACAATGGATCTATTATAATTTTAAAAGACCAATTACTGGAAAAAAAGATCAGAATTATGCTGCATGTGTAAACGCAGCCATGGAGTCTCTCATGCTACACCATCCAAATAAAAAAAGATCAGAATTGGGCTGCATGTGTAAACGCAGCCATGGAGTCTCTCATGCTACACCATCCAAATAAAAAAAGATCAGAATTGGGCTGCATGTGTAAACGCAGCCATGGAGTCTCTCATGCTACACCGTCCAAATAAAAAAAGATCAGAATTGGGCTGCATGTGTAAACGCAGCCATGGCGTCTCTCATGCTACACTATCCAAATAAAAAAAGAATTGCACATGCTTCATAAACAACAGGTGTAGACTAACAGTGAAATGCTTACTTACGTGTCCTTCTCCAACAATGCAGAGTTAAAGATAACATACTTTTTTTTTTTTTTACATAAAATTGACACAAGGAATAAATACACAGTGAGTATTAAATAAAAATAATGAGTAAAAATAACCTGGCTATATATAGGGAGTAGAAAATAACAGGGCTATATACAGGGAGTACCAGTACCGAGTCGATTTGCAGGGATCCAGCCAGCAGACCAGATGCCATGGCATTGCTTTTTATTACTCTTTTATTGTCTCTCTGAGTGAGAATAAAGCTTCAGTACAACACAGCAACAAATAACTCTGTCAGCATGAAGATGCTTCTTCATTTAAACTATTTTAATGTTGCTTCTCTAGACGCTTCTTTTTCATAGTAGCCTCTTCTTTGTATCCAATTATCAATTGGATCCAAGAGTGTGTGTGTGTGTGTGTTTCTGTGTGTGTGTGTGTGTGTGTGTGTGTGTGTGTGTGTGTGTGTGTGTGTGTGTGTGTGTGTGTATGTGTGTGTGTGTGTGTGTGTGTAAATGTGTCACAGCAGCAAGGAGAGGTACAATTAATGTAAAGATATTGTTCTGCCTGGGTGGGCTGGGACCTCAGGATATTATCTCTGCAGCGGACAGAAATCATTGTTTAAACGTTAGTTAAACGTTTCGGGTGGCGAGGGGATATGCCTGACACAGGTGTCATGTTTAATATCTTTCATATATCATTATGAGGGAGGAAAGAAAAGGGAAGAGTGCCATATGTCCCCAGGGAGAACCCAGACACAGACAAGCCATCCTAGACAATTGCTGTGTTCCTTTTAGTATTTAGTATTTATTAGGATCCCCAATTAACTGCTGCCAAGGCAGGGATACTCTTCCTGGGGTCCAAACAGGAAACAACATAACAAATAACAATCATAATATACATAAATATACACAGCACTACATTTACATTACACTTTAGCCATTCAGCAGATGCTCCCATCCAGAGCGATCCACAGCTAGTGCATTCATCTGGAGATAACCAGGCGAGACAACCACATATCACAGTCGTATCCCAACCATGTATCACATACATAGTACAATACATAATACAATGCCTAATACAAATGCTTTAAAACATGTGTGTGTCTCTTTTTAAATCTGTTTTTATTGCTAGCTTGAGTTGCCTGGGGTGGTAGAGAGTTCCATGTAGTCATGGCTCTATTTAATACTGTGTGTTTCCCAGCCTCTGTTCTGGACCTGGGGACTGTGAAGAGACGTCTGATTGCATGTCTTGTGTGATACTGATGAGTGTCCGAACTGTGTGCCAACTGCTTGAACAGAGAGTTCGGCACCATCAATACCTCGCACAAAGACCAATAGTGATGCAGTCCATTTCTCCTCAACTTTGAACCAGGATAGATTGACATGCATGTCATTGACATTTGCCCTCGGTGTACATCTAAGTGCGATACATGCTGCTCTGTTTTGGACCAACTGCAATTTGCCTATGTCCTTCTTTGTCGCACTTGACCACACAACTGGCCAGTAGTCCAGGCGTGACAAAACTATGGCCTGTAGAACCTGTCTGGTTGACAGAGATATCAAGAAAGCAAAGCAATGCCCTTATCATGGACAGACATCTTCCCATTTAAGCAAGCATTGAGTCTATATGTTTTGACCATGACAGCTTGCTATCTAGGGTGACACCCAGCAATTTAGGTTCTTCAACTTGCTCAATAGCCACATTATTCTATAATACACTTGAGTATACAAAACATTAGGAACTCATCTTTCCATGACATGGACTGACCAGGTGAATACATGTGAAAGCTATCATCTCTTATTGATGTCACTTGTTAAATCCACTTCAATCAATGTAGATGAATGGGAGGAGACAACTTAAACAATATTTTTTAAGCCTTGAGACAATTGAGACATGGACTGTGTATGTGTGCCATTCAGAGATGTGAATAGGCAAGACACAATATTTAAGCACCTTTTTAACAGGGTATGGTATTAGGTGGCCAACTTGACACAACTGTTGAAAGCATTGGAGTCAATATGGGCCAGCATCCCTGTAGAACGCTTTTGACACCTTGTAGAGTCCATGCCCCAACAAATTGAGGTTGTTCTGAAGGCAAAAGAGGTGGGAGGGCTTCCTAATATTTGATATACTCAGTGTAGATCTAGATGAGGTTTAGGGTTGAGCGAGTGATTTGTCCTAAAAATGATGCTTTTAGTTTTTGAAATTTTTAGCACCAGCCTATTGATCGTTAACTATTCTTAAACTGACTGGGGCTCTATGTTAAGGGTGTCAGTTATTTATTTTACTGTTGCAGCCGATGTGTATACTGTTGAGTCGTCAGAGTACATGGACACATAGGCTGTATTCAAGGTCAGTTGAAGGTCATTAGTAAACACCGAAAACAATAATGGTCCAAGCTGGCTGCCCTGCGGTACACCACACTCAACCGAATTTGCATTAGAGAGGCTTCCATTAAAGAAAACCCTCTGTGTTCTATTGGATAGGTAACTTTCCATATATGATAAGGCAGAGGATGTTAATCCATAACATCTAGTGTCACGGGTTACTAGGAGTGGAAAGTAGGAGTCAGGCGCAGAGAGCAGAGGGTTCAATGATTAGTAATAATTTATTTCTCCAGAGAAAATGGTCATTCCAAACACAGGGCGCATACACACTGACCAACCCAAAACACAGGGCAAACGATCCAGAGAACTGTCACGTTCTGACCTTTATTTCCTTTGTTTTGTCATTATTTAGTATGGTCAGGGCGTGAGTTGGGTGGGCAGTCTATGTTTGTTTTTCTATGATTTGGGTATTTCTATGTTTCGGCCTAGTATGGTTCTCAATCAGAGGCAGGTGTCATTAGTTGTCTCTGATTGAGAATCATACTTAGGTAGCCTGGGTGTCACTGTGTGTTTGTGGGTGATTGTTCCTGTCTCTGTGTTTTGCACCAGATAGGGCTGTTTTGGGTTTTCACGTTTCTTGTTTTTGTTAGTTTGTTAGTTTGTTCATGTGAAGTGATTTATTAAAACACGAATCAAAATAACCACGCTGCGCTTTGGTCCGCCTCTCCGTCAATGGAAGAAATCCCTTACAAGAACAAGAACACATCCACAGTCGACAGAGAACACAAAATAATCCTGCACAAACCTAGGCGGGCCTAACAGGCTTAAATAGACCAAAAATCAAGAAACACAAAAGGAACAGGTGCAACTAATAAAACTAAACAAACAGAAAAGGAAAAAGGGATCGGTGGCGGCTAGTAGACCGGCGACGACGACCGCCGAGTACCGCCCCGAACAGGCAGGGGAGCCACCTTCGGTGGGAGTCGTGACACCTAGGTTTTTTCAGCAATATGTTATGATCAATGATATCAAAGGCTGCACTAAAGTCTAACAAACCAGCTCTCAATCTTCTTATTATCAATTTCTTTCAGCCAATCATCAGTCATTTATGTCAGTGCCGAGCATGTTATGTGCCGTTCCCTATAAGCAAGCTGAAAATATGTTGTTCATTTGTTTTCTGTAAAATAACATTGTATTTGGTCGAACACAATTTTTCCCAAAAGTTTTCAAAGCTCCGGTAACAGGCTGATTGGTCTGCTGTTTGAACCATTAAAGTGTGCTTGACTATTTTTGGCAGCTGAATGACCTGTGCCTCCCTCCAGGCCTGAGGACACACTCTGTCTCTGTCTTCTAGGCTTAGATTGACGATGCAGCAAATAGGGAGTCGCAATGTATTCCGCTACCAACCTCAGTCATTTACCATCCAGTTTGTCGGTTCCAGGTGGGTTGTCCTTATTTATATATAGCAATTATTGTTTCACCTCTTCCACACTAACTTTGCGGAATTCAAAGCTACAGTGCTTGTCTTTCATTATTTGGTATGTTAGGCATCAATAAGAAGTCTCAGCATTTGTTGTTTTCTAATCTTGCCAACAGAAAAGTTATTAAAGGGGTTGGCAATATCAAAGGGTTTGTTATGAATGAGCCATCAGTCTCAATGAAGGATGGAGTTTTTAGATTTTCTGCCTAGAATTTCATTTAAGGTCCTTCAGAGCATTTTTGCTATCATTCTTTATATAATTTATCTTTGTTCCATAGTATATTGTTTCCAAGACACTTCTAAACAGCTTCTACCCCCAAGCCATAAGACTCCTGAACATCTAGTCAAATGGCTACCCAGACTACTTGCATTGCCCCCCCCTCCCCTCTCCACACCACTGCCACACTCTGTTGTCATCTATGCAGTCATTTTAAATAACTCTACCTACATGTCCATACTACCTCAACTAACCGGTGCCCCCGAACATTGACTCTGTACCAGCACCCCCCTGTATATATTGTTATGTTTTTCTGCTGCTCTTTTATTACTTATTACTTTTCTCTTACTCTTATCCATTATTTTTTTAATAGGGGCTAGTAAGTAAGCATTTCACTGTAAGGTCTACTACACCTGTTGTATTTGGCGCATGTGACTAATAAAATGTGATTTGATTTTATAGTTTCTTCTTTTTGTTAAGTTTAGTGATTTCTCAGTTTACTGTATGTTTGCCAATCTGCTGTGTTGCCAGACTTATTTGCCATTCCCTTAGCTTCATTCCTCTCAGCCATACAGTTTTTAAATTCCTCATCTATCTGTGGGGATTTGGCAGTTTTAACAGACAGTTTCTTTATGGGCACATGCCTGTCAATACCTGGAAGAATGTGCAGCATCAGGATGTTCTTCATTACACACACCAGACTAACAAAGATTTTTCACATCTTGGGAATCATTGGGAATCATTGCATTGGAATCATGGGAATCGTTGCAAAACCTCTTGTATGACCACTTATGCAATATTTTAGGTCCAGACTTTAAAACTTGGGTTTTCCTAGATATGGCTATTATATTATGATCATTATATCCGATGGGTGTGGATACTGCTTTGGAGCAGATTTCTGCAGCATCAGTAAAGATGTGGTCAATACAAGTGGATGATTTAGTTCCTGTTCTGTTACCTGGGGAATTTAGTACCCTGGTAGGTAGACTGATAACCTGAACCAGGTTGCAGGCACTGGTTACAGATTGAAGATTCTTCTTGAGTGGACAGCTTGATGAAAGCTAATCAATATTTAGGTCACCCAGAAAATATACCTCTCTGTTGATATAACATACATTATCAAGCCTTTCAAACATATTATCCTTATACTGACTGTTAGCACTTGGTGGTCTGTAGCCACTTCCACAAGAAAATGCTTTTGTGAGGCAGTTGAACCTGTAGCCATATTACTTCAACAGCATTTGACATGAGATCTTCTCTAAGCTTTACAGGAATATGTGACCGACCAGCTCGATTTGGTCTTATGTAGCAAAATTTGAAATTGTGTTTTTTTTTTACATTGGATAAAAGTAGAAAATAGTATATCACACACATGAACAAGTGGAAAGTCATTCTGCTTTGAAAGTTGGCCCTTGAATGTTTTGGTACACCTACTAGAGAGCACTTCTTTATCTACACCCGTTCAGCATCACTCACACCCTCTTAAGCCTTAGCCCCACCCATCTCTTCACATGTGAGGCCATGTGCAATACAGAGTGAGTACAGGAGTGTACTAAACAACAGATTTCAAGACTAAAGGCTGGTTTATACTATGTCTATCGACATGTCTGTAGACAGCTGTTGCAGTGACATCATGAACATTCTATTGTTGTCCGACATCAAACTTGTCGTTGTCGTTGTGAAAAAGTATAAACACAAAAACGACAGGCTGGTGTATTTGTACAACAATAGAAATGCATTTAATATGTCAATCTAGCAAGCCAGGCAACCACAAGCAACTTTCTAAGCAACTTTAAGTTAGCTGGCTCGCCAGTTTAAATAATGACCATTTCATAGCTGACAACGTCTTAACTTTAGCTCATTTTTATTCATTATTACAGGGAAATAAACTCACAACAAGATAATTATTTACAAGTTCATGGTAAGCTAATTACATAAAACTGCTTACGGTTGTTATTGTGATTGAATGAAAGGAGGGCATTCTACCGGAGAATTTTAAAACTGGGACACTGTCTCAGCCTAACGTTATATCGTAAGTAGACTTTGGTGCAGGTCATGTTGTTATTCACATTATTGTCTCTGGTAAAAACTTACCATATCAAATAAAGTCTAAGTGTATTTGTCACATGCACAGGATAGAGAAGGTGTAAACGCTACAGTGAAATGGTTACTGGCATAGTGGAGTCTTTTGTTAAGGCATTTGCTAGCTAGCTAAATAATGAACCATAATCCCAACTCATAGTGTTACTACCATGCATGAATCTGCAGGTATCTAAAGCCAACCAACTAGGTGTAATGTTCGCCAGCTAGCGAACATCAAATCAAAATCAAATCAAATTTTATTTGTCACATTCGCCGAATCCAAAAGGTATAGATAGACCTTAGAGTGAAATGCTTACTTACAAGCTCTTAACCAACAATGCAGTTTTAAGAAAATACAAAAACAAATGTAATCAAGAAAAAAGTAAGGTAAGAAAAACAAATCATGAAAGAGCAGCAGTGAATAACAGTAGCGGGGCTATATACAGGGGGTACGGGTATCGAGTCAATGTGTCAATGTGCGGGGGCACCGGTGTCGAGGTAATTGAGATAATTATGTACATGCAGGTAAGGTTGTTAAAGGGGCTATGCATAGATAATAACAGAGAGTAGCAGCGTGGGGGGATGCAAATAGTCTGGGTAGCCATTTAATCAGTTGTTCTGGAGTCTTATGGCTTGGGGGTAAAAACAGTTTAGAAGCCTCTTGAACATAGACTTGAAGCTCCAGTACCACTTGCCGTGCGGTAGCAGAGAGAACAGTCTGACTAGGGTGGCTGGAGTCGTTGACGATTTTTAGGGCCTTCCCCTGACACCGCCTGGTATAGAGGTCCTGGATGGCAGGAAGCCTGGCCTCGGTGATGTACTGGGCCGTACGAACTACCCTCTGTATTGCCTTGAATTCGGAGGCCGAGCAGTTGCTCGGTAGTGATGCAACCCGTCAGGATGCTCTTGATGGTGCAGCTGTAAAATCTTTTGAGGATCTGTGGCCCCACGCCAAATATTTTCAGTGTCCTGAGGGGAATAGGTTTTGTCGTGCCCTCTTCACGACTGTCTTAGTGTGTTTGTTGTTGATGTGGACGCCAAGGAACTTGAAGTTTTCAACCTGCTCCACTACAGCCCTGTCGATGAGAATGGGGGCCTGCTCGGTCCTCTTTTTCCTGTAGTCCACAATCATCTCTTTTGTCTTGATCACATTGAGGGAGGAGTTGTTGTCCTTGCACCACATGGTCAGGTCATTGACCTCCTCCCTATAGGCTGTCTCATCGTTGTCAGTGATCAGGCCTACCATTGTTGTGTCATCAGCAAACTTAATGATGGTGTTGGAGTTGTGCCTGGCCATGCAGTCATGAGTGATCATGGAGTACAGGAGGGGACTGAGCACGCACCCCTGAGGGTCCCCCATGTTGTGGATCAGCATGGCAGATGTGTTGTTACCTACCCTTACCACCTGGGGGTGGTCCGTCAGGAAGTCTAGGATCCAGTTGCAGAGGGAGCTGTGTAGTCCCAGGGCACTATGGTGTTGAACGCTGAGCTGTAGTCAATGAAAAGCATTCTCACATAGGTGTTCCTTTTGTCAATGTGGGAAAAGGCAGTGTGGAGTGCAATAGAGATTGCATGATCTGTGGGTCTGTTTGGGCGGTATGCAAATTGGAGTGGGTCTAGGGTTTCCTGGGATAATGGTGTTGATGTGAGCCATGACCAATCTTTCAAAGCATTTCATGGCTACAGACATGAGTGCTAAGGGTCTGTAGTCATTTAGGCAGGGTACTTTAGTGTTCTTGGTCACAGGGACTCTGGAGGTCTGCTTGTAACATGATGGTATTACAGACTCAGACAGGTAGCGGTTGAAAATATCAGTGAAGACACTTCCCAGTTGGTCAGCGCATGCTCGGAGTATACATCCTGGTAATCCGTCTGGCCCAGCGGCCTTGTGAATGTTGACCTGTTTGAAGGTCTTACTCACATCGGCTGCAGAGAGCATGATCACACAGTCATCCGGAACAGTTGGTGCTCTCATGCATGTTTCAGTGTTACTTGCCTCAAAGCAAGCATAGAAGTTATTTAGCTCGTCTGGTAGGCTCGTGTCACTGGGCAGCTCTCGGCTGTGCTTCCCTTTGTGGTCTGTAATAGTTTGCAAGCCCTGCCATTTCCAACGATTGTCGGAGCCGGTGTAGTAGTATTCCATCTTAGTCCTTTATTGACACTTTGCCTGTTTGATGGTTCGGCCGAGGGCATAGCGGGATTTCATATAAGCTTCCGGGTTAGAGTCCTGCTCCTTGAAAGTGGCAGCTCTACCCTTTAGCTCAGTGCAAATGTTGCCTGTAATCCATGGCTTCTGGTTATGGTATGAACGTACAGTCACTGTAGGGATGACTTCCACGTTGCACTTATTGATAAAGCCAGTGACTGATGTGGTGTACTCCTCAATGCCATCGGAAGAATCCCGGAACGTATTCCACTCTGTGCTAGCAAAACAGTCCTGTAGTTCAGCATCTGCTTCATCTGACCACTTATTTTATAGACCGAGTCACTTGTGCTTCCTGCTTAAATGTGTGCTTGTAAGCAGGGTTAGGGAGAGCTTTGTACGTGTCTCTGTGTGTGGAGTAAAGGTGGTCTAGAATTTGTTTACCCCTCGTTGCACATTTAACATGTTCATTGAAATTCGGTAAAACTGATTTACGTTTCCCTCCATTAAAGTCACCGGCCACTAGGAACGCCGCCTCTGGATGAGCGTTTTCCTGTTTGCTTATTGCAGAATACAGCTCATTTAGTGAGGTTTTAGTTCCAACCTCGCTCTGTGGTGGTATATAGACAGCTACGAAAAAAACAGATGAAAACTCTCTGGGTAAATAGTGAGGTCTGCAGCTTATCATAAGAAACTACACCTCAGGCGAGCAAAACCTTGAGACTTCCTTAGATATCGTGCACCAACTGTTGTTTGCATAAATGCATAGGCCCCCACCCCATGTCTTGCCAGAGGCTGCTGTTCTGTCTTGCCAAGAGAGTGTGTAACCTGCCAGCTCTATGTTCTTAATGTCGTCATTCATCCATGACTCGGTGAAGCATAAAATATTACAGTTTTTAATGTCCCGTTGGTAGGATATATGTGCTTTCAGTTCATCTCATTTATTTTCTAGAAATTGAACGTTAGTTAGCAGAATTGAGGGCAACGGCAGATTAGCCACTCATCGCCTGGTCCTCACAAGGCACCCTGATCTTTTGCCTCGGAATCGCCGTTTCCTTCTCCTGCGAATCATGGGGATCGGGGCCTGGTCGGGTGTCAACAGTATATCCCTCGCATCCGACTCATTGAAGAAAAACTCTTCATCCAGTTTGATGTGAGCAACCCCAGTTCTGATGTTTAGAAGCTCTTTTCGGTCATAGGAGACAGTAGCAGCAACATTATGTACAAAACAAGTTACGAACAACGGAAAAAAAAAAAAATGGTGATTGGTTGAGGGCCGATAAGACGGCAGCCCTAACCATCAGCGCCATCATGTAATCATTAAGCTATAACTGGCAATGCAAATGGATTTCTGAGATACAGAAATTTCTGAGATACAAATAATATTACTACACAGATCATACACATAACGTTAGCCTAGCGAGCCAGCCAGCTACATTTAGCTAGCTAAATTACTACGCTTTAACTTTAAATGAAAATTACTTTCTGACTAAATTAGAAACGTATGATATCTGAAAATTTAGCTAGGTAGACTCTCTTACCCATATACATGGTTGAACGCTTCTCCCTCTCTGTCACAGATGCCATGGTTGCCCTTAGTTTGAAGATGTAATCCGGAGACAGGTGTTTTATACAACAGCCTTCTCTGTGTTCTCTTTTTGACTCCCTTCTCATATTTGCAATCAAACAGCAGAATTTTCTCCATCTCCTTAGCTATCATACTCTGCTTCCACCGAGAATTCCACTGATTTCAAAACTCTGTCAACATCTTCCGTGACAACAACACTGTTGAGCACCATTTCAGAAGATTCTACATTGTCTGGTTCAATTATTTTTTTATACCTAAATCAAGGATTCCCTCATCGTCTGATTCATTTTCAGAGTTAGAGAGAGTCAGCATGGCACGATCGTCACCTCCAGAAGGGGGAGAGCATTAGCAACAATTTTGCAGTTCTTTGTGATATCTTAAAACTTCTTGCGTATAGCAATCCCGTATCTGGGAGCGTAATCATAGCCTCAAGCTCCTTACCATAACGCAACGTTAACTATTCATGAAAATCGCAAATGAAATGAAATAAATATATTGGCTCACAAGCTTAGCCTTTTGTTAACAACACTGTCATCTCAGATTTTCAAAATATGCTTTTCAACCATAGCTACACAAGCATTTATGTAAGAGTATTGATAGCTAGCATAGCATTAAGCCTAGCATTCAGCAGGCAACATTTTCACAAAAACAAGAAAAGCATTCAAATAAAATCATTTACCTTTGAAGAACTTCGGAAGTTTTCAATGAGGAGACTCTCAGTTAGATAGCAAATGTTCAGTTTTTCCAAAAATATTATTTGTGTAGGAGAAATCGCTCCGTTTTGTTCATCACGTTTGGCTAAGAAAAACCCCCGAAAATTCAGTCATTACAACGCCAAACTTTTTTCCAAATTAACTCCATAATATCGACAGAAACATGGCAAACGTTGTTTAGAATCAATCCTCAATGTGTTTTTCACATATCTATTCGATGATAAATCATTCGTGGCAGTTTGGTTTCTCCTCTGAACCAAATGGAAAAATGCACGCAGCTGGAGATTACGCAATAATTTCGACGGAGGACACCAAGCGGACACCTGGTAAATGTAGTCTCTTATGGTCAATCTTACAATTATATGCCTACAAATACGTCACAATGCTGCAGACACCTTGGGGAAACGACAGAAAGTGTAGGCTCATTCCTGGCGCATTCACAGCCATATAAGGAGACATTGGAACACAGCGCATTCAAAATCTGGCGCACTTCCTGTATGAAATTTAATCTTGGTTTCGCCTGTAGCATTAGTTCTGTGGCACTCACAGACAATATCTTTGCAGTTGTGGAAACGTCTGAGTGTTTTCTTTCCAAAGCTGTCAATTATATGCATAGTCAAGCATCTTTTCATGACAAAATATCTTGTTTAAAACTGGAACGTTTTTCATCCAAAAATGAAATACTGCCCCCAGAGTTTCAAGAGGTTCAAAAAAAAGCTGTGTTAGAAAGGATTACTAACACATACTCAGCCGCTCATGTTATAGACAGAAGCATGCTACATGGCAGACCAATCCAAACTCTTCTCTCGGTATGTTTAGGCCATCCATGATCTCAGCCAATCATGGCTAGCGGGAAGGTTCCTGACTTTTTCCGTGGCTAAACCCACTAGTCCGTTAATTTAACTGTTTTTTTTTCATATTTACAGACAGCATACAGGTTGGTTATTAAGATACATGAAAGTTCACATGTCCCAGAAGGCATTTCTGCCATATGTTTATGTTCAAATGCCTCTCCTGTGAAGTAATGACATGCGACATATACCTAGTTTCCTGAAACGAGTCACTTGTATTACTCTGAATATAAACAGCAATGTAGATGTTATAACCATATATTGCTACCACTGTATCATCAAAGGAATTATCTAAGTGAGTTTCAGAGATAGCCAGTATTTGGCTACTTGTTGCTAGCAAGTTATCGACTTCATGAACCTTGTTTCTTAGGCTATTTTTAGCACTTTTCTGGGATTCCTGATTGTTTTTATTGCTTTACTCAGAGGCTTATGAGGCCCATTTAAAGGCCCATTTACCATTGGTCAGCTATAATAAAGTATCCATTGTTACTGCACCCCCGCCCTCCTTCTCTAAATTGGGATATTTTGTGCACACCATAAGGTCAATGAGATTATGTATTACTATATGACCCCTGAATTCACTGCAAAATGAGGTGGATTGTGGATAATGGTAATAAAATTAAGGACGAGATGCTCTTAAACTGTGGACTTCTTCATGTCTTCCTTCCATACCCATAAATGTAAAACTAGAGAGAATCGATACCGTGGGTTTAACATGAACATTGCATGGGACTCCACATTCATGGTAGGTCCTATCATGTTTGATACTGACAGATATGGAGCATTTCAATTGGACATTTGACTTTTTTACGGGTGGTGGCAGGAAGTTTGTTTCATTTCCTAGATATAACAGTAGTGGAATCTCTGTGGCCATTCGTCAGTGCTGCTGAGCTCTGCTGTCATGATGTTCAAGAAACAATGAGGTCATGATGAGGCCACATGCGGTGAATGTGTAGAAGTCAATGATATGACATCACAATGTGTTTAATTACAGTGGAGCCCTAAGGGCCTGGTGGTGGCATCTAACATAAGGAATATACATTATTACCTGTCGTAATTGGAAGACATTATGGGCTCCGGACACAGCTTTGCTATCACACAGACATGAATGACATTTTCTCTCTTCTTCCACCTCTCCTCTCCTTTAGCGCACATCCATCTCCCCTCAACCCTGTTCCAGTCAGTCACACACACACACACACACACACACACACACACACACACACACACACACACACACACACACACACACACACACACACACACACACACACACACACACACACACACAGAGAGAGAGAGAGAGTAGTATTAAACTCACTGCATTATGTGTGTTATCAGTCTTTTACTTCGCTGTAGTCAGCCCAGAGCCTCCCCTCCACTTTCCCTCCACTCTGCAGTAAGACGTCTAAGCCTGTCATGCTGGCCATTTTCTCTCCACTAATTTGAAGCTACTGTACAGATTCCCATCGAAATACCCAAACGGATTTTTACCCCTCTCACTCTCCGCAATGAATTACTTACTTTTAATCTCCCAATTACTTTGGTGAGGGCACGGGACGAGAAGAGAGAGAGAGGAAAATAAAAACTGGAAAGATAAACATTCATCCCTTGCATTTTTCTTATGCATTGATTGGTTTAGTCTGCTTTGGTAAACAGACAGGGCTGGCGTAATAAAGAGAGATAGCATCCTCCTAGAGGACACTGGGGGATGAGGAAACCTAATGAATACAAAAACTTACTGCAATGTTGGAGCTAGGAACACAAGCATTTTGCTACACCCGCAAAAACATCTGCTAAATATGTGAATGTGACCAATAACATTTGATTTCATTTGATTTGCCTTGGCAAGCTGGGTTGGAGAATCCCATATGTACAGTACACACACTCACGCACTGTCACATATCCACGTTAGCACACAGACAGATCAATTTATGATTCATTTAGATGTTTGTATCAAGTTTAGCCTATATAATGTAGCAACGAATGTTTATAAGGACCCCGGTAATGGCTGAAATGGGCTCAATGAAATACATTGCCTTTCCGTTGAAAGAATGCTAAAGCTTCTAAGGGGATTTAACTCACCATCTCAAAACTTACAGTGCCTTCAAAAAGTATTCAGACCCCTTGACTTTTAAAACATTTTGTTATGTTAGAACCTCATACTGAAATAGATTTTTTTTAAATTATACATTTTTGCTAATCTATTAAAAAACAGAAATAGCTTATTTACATAAATATTCAGACCCTTTGCTATGAGACTCGAAATTGAGCTCAGGTGCATCCTGTTTCCATTGATCATCCTTGAGATGTTTCTACAACTTGATTGGATTCTACCTGTGGTAAATTCAATTGATTGGACATGATTTGATAAGGCACACACCTGTCTATATAAGGTCCCACAGTTGACAGTGCATGTCAGAGCAAAAACCAAGCCATGAGGTCAACGGAATTGTCCGTAGAGTTCCGAGAAAGTATTGTGTCAAGGCACAGATCTGGGGAAGGGCACCAAAAAATGTCTGCTGCATTGAAGGTCCCAAAGAACACAGTGGCCTCCCTCCTTCTTAAAAGGAAGAAGTTTGGAACAACCAAGACTCTTCCTAGAGCTGGCCGCCCGACCAAACTGAGCAATTGGGGAGAATTGGGGCGGCAGGGTAGCCTAGTGGTTAGAGTGTTGGACTAGTAACCGGAAGGTTGCAAGTTCAAACCCCCGAGCTGACAAGGTACAAATCTGTCGTTCTGCCCCTGAATAGGCAGTTAACCCACTGTTCCTAGGCCATCATTGAAAATAAGAATAAGAATTTGTTCTTAACTGACCTGCCTAGTAAAAAAAAAAAGGGCCTTGGTCAGGGAGGTGACCAAGAACCTGATGGTCACTTTGTCAGAGCTCTAGAGTTCCTCTGTAGAGGAAGGAGAACCTTCCAGAAGGACAACCATCTCTGCAGCACTCCACCAATCAGTCCTTTATGGTAGAGTGGCCAGACGGAAGCCACTTCTCAGTAAAAGGCACATGACAGCCCGCTTGGAGTTTGCCAAAAGACACCTAAAGACTTTCAGACCATGAGAAACAAGATTCTATAGTCTGATGAAACCAAGATTGAACTCTTTGGCCTGAATGTCACGTCTGGAGGAAACCTGGCACCATCCCTATGGTGAAGAGTCAGGATCGAGGCAAAGATTAACAGAGAAATGCACAGGGAGATCCTTGATTAAAACCTGCTCCAGAGCGCTCAGCAGGTAGGTTAGACAGAGCAGGTAGGGTAGACAGAGCAGGTAGGGTAGACAGAGCAGGTAGGGTAGACAGAGCAGGTAGGTAGACAGAGCAGGTAGGGCAGACAGCGCAGGTAGGGTAGACAGAGCAGGTAGGTAGACAGAGCAGGTAAGTAGACAGAGCAGGTAGGTTAGACAGGGCAGCTAGGTAGACAGAGCAAGTAGGGTAGACAGTTTTGCACATTTTTACATTTTTGAACTCTTTTTTTCATTACCTGATACAAGAACGAGTGAATTCAATTTTTTGGAGGAGGGACATTTGACAAAAAATGTAATAATTTAATTACCACCAACATTACTCATTCATTATTTGTCCATTCTAGTAAAATGTTTTATGTGTTGTAATTACAGTCTTTTTCCAACTGCTTACATACAAATCTTTTCATGTCACACCATTTTTGAAACCTCTCACTCAAAGTGCAAAACTACACACCAAATATCCAAAACATTAAGCTATTTCTCAGCCTTTGACTCAGTTGTCAAATGCATAACACACTTTTTTCAAAACACTACACACAACTCTCTACCTAAAACACAAAAATCTAACAGGAAATGACTTGCTTTCCTTTTCCAAACACAACCAATCAAAATGCTACACTTATTCACCGGGTCACACACACACTCCTCACATGTGCAAACACTAATAGCTTAACTGATCACTAACCAATCACTGCTTTACTGTAGTGTAGGCCTATAAATAGGTCAAAGGTCAGATTACCTGTTTTGAACAATGGATGCAAACAATGGACAGAGAGCAAGAGGAGTAGGAGGGAGAGAAAGAGGAGGAAGATGATGAGGGCAAAGAAGAGAAGGAAGGAGAGCCATCTCTGATGAGATTAGGGCAACACTTGTTGATCATGTGATCAACCACGGTTTGACCATGAGAGAGGCTGGACTGAGAGTCCAGCCCAACTTGAGTCGATTTACAGTGGCGTCCATAATTCGAACCTTCAGAAATGAGAACAGGTATGCAACTATCTAATGACTATTTTAGCATTACAGTAATGTACTGTAAAATACGTATGACTGCATAGTATTGCATTAAACATTTCTAACTCTAAGCCATCCATTTACTGCACTGCATTGAATGAATGAGGTTGGTTATCTTGCTGTACTACATTTTTTTTGTACAGTTCCTATGCTGAACACATACTGTGTTTGAATTCTGTACAGAGTGGAAAGGCAAAGACATCATGGAGGGCGAGGACGCTTGTTTACAGACGTACAAGAGACTGCAATTATAAATATGGTTTTGGCCAACAATGCAATTGGGATTCGAGAGATAAGAGAGCATATCTTGAATAATGACACCGTATTTACAGTTTTTTCCAACTGCTTACGCACAAAATCTTTTCATGTCACACGATTTTTGAAACCTCTCACTTAAAGTGCAAAACTACACACCAAATATCCAAAACCATAAGCTATTTCTCAGCCTTTGCTTCAGCCAATGAATGCCAACAATGGACAGAGAGCAAGAGGAGTAGGAGGGAGAGGAAGAGGACGAGGGCAAAGAAGAGAAGGAAGGAGAGCCATCTCTGATGAGATTAGGGCAAAACGTGTTGATTATGTGATCAACAACGGTTTGACCATGAGAGAGGCTGGACTGAGAGTCCAGCCCAATTTGAGTCGATTTACATTGGCGTCCATAATTCAAACCTTCAGAAATGAGAACAGGTATGCAACTATCTAATGACTATTTTAGCATTACAGCAATGTACTGTAAAATACGTACGACTGCATCCCCCTACTAATTCCTGGACTGACCCCCCGGGACCCCACACACACAAATTGTGTTCTTTACTGTATTCTAAAGAATATACTTTTGGTTTACATATGTTTATGGTTTTGTTGTATGCTACTGTATACAACAGTAATGTTTGACCTAATAAATATTTTCTGTTTCTACATTGCATTGGTGTTTACAGTGTACTTGTTACCCCTCTCAGCAGATGACTTTCACTGTAGAACATTGTATTGAAATGTAGATATAAGCCTATGAAAGACCAAAGAGCTTTAGATTTAGAACAACAGTGTTTACATGGTATATCCAAAAATGTACTATTATGAAAGCAGTGTTTGCCTTTTGATGCAAATGCTTCATTCTGACATGTGTTTATGGCATTTTGAATGCAGTGTTACATTTTGAAGGAGATGTGAGGCATTTTGCATTTTGTGTGTGCAGTTTTGGGAATTGTGTGTAGAGTTTTGAAAAAAAGGAGACAGTTTTGAAAACTTGTGTAAGCAGTTGGAAAAAACTGTAATTTATTTATGTGGATGAGGTTGGCTTCAACCTCACCAAAACCAGGCGCCGCGGAAGAAATGTAATAGGAAAGATGGCAATTACCAATGTCCCTGGACAGCGTGGGGGTAATATAACTATGTGTGCTGCCATCACTCAAAACGGGGTCCTCCATCACAATGCCACACTGGGTCCGTACAACACCGGCCATATGCTCACTTTTCTGGATGCAATTTACACAATGCTTGTCCCTGATCCAGATCAGGAGCCTGCTAGATTTGTGGTTTTATGGGCAAATGTTATTTTTCACCGGGCTGTTCTGGTCCAAAACTAGTTTGCCACCCATCCACAATTTTGTATAGTTTTGTACCTACAACCCATATTCACCTTTTCTAAATCCCATAGAGGAATTCTTCTCAGCCTGGCGCTGGAAAGTGTATGATCGCCAACCCTATGCCCGCATGCCGCTTCTCCAGGCAATGGAGGATGCATGTGAGGACATAGAGGTTGCCTCTGTCCAAGGTTGGATACACCATGCTAGGAGATACTTCCCTCCATGTGGGGACATAGAGGTTGCCTCTGTCCAAGGTTGGATACGCCATGCTAGGAGATACTTCCCTCGATGTTTGGCAAGAGAAAACGTATCTTGTGATGTGGACGAAGTATTGTGGCCAGACCCAGGCCGGAGAAGAGATGAAGCGTAGCTTAGCACTGGTGACTGCCCCCCCCCTACCAACTCCTGGACTGACCCCCCGGGACCCCACACACACAATTGTGTTCTTTACTGTATTCTGAAGAATATACTTTTGGTTTACATATGTTTATGGTTTTGTTGTATGCTACTGTATACAACAGTAATGTTTGACCTAATAAATATTTTCTGTTTCTACATTGCATTGGTGTTTACAGTGTACTTGTTACCCCTCTCAGCAGATGACTTTCACTGTAGAACATTGTATTGAAATGTAGATATAAGCCTATGAAAGACCAAAGAGCTTTAGATTTAGAACAACAGTGTTTACATGGTATATCCAAAAATGTACTATTATGAAAGCGGTGTTTGCCATTTGATGCAAATGCTTCATTCTGACATGTGTTTATGGGAATTGTGTGTAGAGTTTTGAAAAAAGGTGTGTAAGTAGTTGGAAAAAACTGTAAATCAATATCTGAGTATCTTCTTCCATTGTCTAACTGTTACCATTTAACAATTTTGATGACCGTTACTAATATAATGTGCTTCAACACATCTTCAGTGGCTTAGAGTTGAAGATACCTACATACTGAAATGTTCAGTCCCTAAAAATGTATTTAATGAGTTGGTTCAGTCAGGGTTGTATTATCCGGTGGTTTGACGACCCTGTTAGTTAAATCTTATGCAGAGCTTCACCCTGTCTGTGTAGTTGGCACTGGTCTCTCTGTCTTTACCTCTACCTCTTTCCCTGTACTTCTCTCCCTCTGATTACTTGACCCCCCCCCCTACTCCCCAGTGGTGTAATGTCTGTAGTCAGTCTGTAGTTGGCACTGATAGTGAACCCTCAGTCTGTCTGTAACTCTGTGTAGTTGGCACTGGGAGTGAACCCTCAGTCTGTCTGTAACTCTGTGCAGTTGGCACTGGGAGTGAACCCTCAGTCTGTCTGTAACTCAGTCTGTGCAGTTGGCACTGATAGTGAACCCTCAGTCTGTCTGTAACTCAGTCTGTGTAGTTGGCACTGGGAGTGAACCCTCAGTCTGTCTGTAACTCAGTCTGTGTAGTTGGCACTGGGAGTGAACCCTCAGTCTGTCTGTAACTCAGTCTGTGTAGTTGGCACTGGGAGTGAACCCTCAGTCTGTCTGTAACTCTGTGTAGTTGGCACTGGGAGTGAACGGTGTAATGAGTCTCTGGCACTAGCCTTTATTAATGCATGTATCTCTTGGCCAATAAAAATGACACTTCCAAGTAAAGCATCCTTGGAGGCAGCGAGGTCATTTAACTCATCAGCAGCACTGTGTGTACTGTATGTGTGCATCTGTCTGTCCAGTATGTCTAATGTGTGTGTGTGGGCTTCTCTGGCTTTTTGATATTGATTGGTTTAACTGTTCCGTATTATGTTTTAGTTACTGCTCATCTTTGCCTTAATTGTTAATTAGCAAAAAAACACATCCTCAATTTGTCATATTTGCATACCATTAGTATTCTCTCTTGAGACGCCAATGTTAGGAAATTTAAGGACAACGTCTGTATGTCCTTGCAGCTTGTTCTCTCCTTCATTCAGACAGGCTGATTAATCCGAGGGGGATATGTCTGTTAAATGTGTGTGATTTATTTACTGCTCGTCTGTCTGTCCTTCCTTCCTTTTACTGTAAGTGACCAACAGATTTTGGACAGAAAATAGCTTTTAGCTGCCTGTATGCTCTTAGAAAGAAAGGTGCTATCTAGAACCAAAAAGGATTCTTTGGCTGTCCCCATAGGAGAACCCTTTAAAGAACCCTTTTGGTTCCTACCTGGAAGGGAAAAGGGTTCTATCTGGAACAAAAAAGGTTATCCTATGGGGACAGCCACAGAACCCGTTTGGAAACCTGTAGGCCAAAGAAAGAGACAAAGGAGGAGTAGTTTGAAGTAGTTTGACGAGGGGGAGTAGGGAAGGGGAGACTGTATGAAGGCGTTTTGAGAGTTAGCAGCACATTGCGTAGACACCCCAGACGAAACATCCAAGACCCGAGAAAATCAATGATTAGATCATACGAGGGTCAGGGGGTTTTGAAAACATTTTTGGAACAGCTTCATGTTTGACCAGTATCAGCACAGTATGTCTTTTCAATGGACTCACAAGAAAAATCAACAGAGAGGAGAGTGAAAGTGTAAGGAGAGTATAATTCTCCTCCATTCAGGAACAAATTAAGTGGCTTGGATGGAGTCCAGAAGTCTTCCTGCACTTGGTGATTACAGTACTTGTTAATTGATTTTCAGCTGGGCACACCACCAAGAAAACATTACGTAACGGGATTAGGGCCAATGACGGGCCTGGGGAGGGGGCCAACGAGAGGCCTGGGGGGCGCCTGTGCTATAGGTGGGGAGACCTTAAATTAAATCTCCACCAACCTACCTGGCTAGGACTATCACTGAAATGTTACTGTAGTGTTGAGTTAATGTTTGGTACGTTCTATACACTACTTTATACTTTATGCTTTATACTAGGACTCCTGAGTGGTGCAGGGGTCTGAGGCACTGCATCTCAGTGCAAGAGGCGTCACTACATTCCCTGGTTTGAATCTAGGTTGTATCACATCCGGCCGTGATTGGGAGTCCCATAGGGTGGCGCACAATTGGCCCAGCATCGTCTGGGTTTGGCCGGGGTAGGCCGTCATTGTAAATAAGAATTTGTTCTTAATTGACTTGCCTAGTAAAATAAAACATATATATATATATATATATATACTTACATTATGGCTGATAAGGTTTCTTATACAGAAAATAAAAGGGAATCTACAAAGTTTAAGGGTGGGAACATTCACAGGAACTGTGTTTTATTCTGTCTCGATCACTCTCTCTCTCTGTTTCTCCACAGAACAGAACGTACCCTCCCTCCTCTCCTCGTCTCTATCTCCTATAAAAGCCTTTCTTCTGCTCAGTGCTTATTAAGGGGTCCTGCCCCCCACCAGGATATTAGCAAGTAAAGGTGATGTGAGGGAGAATGGGAAGACCTGCATGGCCGTCCAATAATTAATCTGCCTCAACACTCTCCCGGTCCCAAAACAAACCAAAACAACTCACAGTGACCTCCTCAGGCTCAAAGTGCTCTTCATGGCCCATCATTTAAAACAACCTTGGGCAAGATGCACCGTGAGGCTTACAGATGCGTTCTATGGTGAGAGCACAATAGAGGGCCAAAGGAATGGAAAGGGGTGAGGTGCATCCCAAATGTCACCCTGGCCTATTTCCCCTTTAGTCCACTACTTTTGACCAGAGCCCTATAGTCTCTGGTCAAAAGTAGGGCACTAAGGAATAGAATGCCATTTGAGACACAACCGTAGTATCTGGCGTATCCCTTTGACTGGGTGATGAGGGGAATGAAGGGAATCCCTGAGGGAAATAAAGGACAGAGAGAGTGTTTTTATCAGCCCCTCCAGTCTGTTACATGAGAGAGTTATAAGGCTAGCAGCAGACAGTGGTGCATAGTTCAGGGTTGTGTCCCAAATGTTACCTTATTCCATATGTAGGGCTCTACTTTGGAACAGAATTCTATCGGCCCTGGTCAAAAGCACTACTGTACAATGGCAATAGAGCACCATTTGGGACGCATCCCAGTTCAGACTCGATCACTTTAGGGACTTTAATGTATCTCCAAGACATACAGTTATAAATTGTTTTCTTTATACATAGTTGAGGGAAATTTGAGTATAATAGTGAGGTCTCTGCAGTAAAGGGAGAGTGCTGATGTTGGCAGTTTTCCCTGAAAGGAGGCATTCATTAACTTTCTGTGTCTGATACTCTCACTGGTCTGGTTATGCTCTGTGTCTCAATAGTATCAGTTCACCCCTCCTTCCCCATAGGTGTAGGTTTCCCCCTCCTATCCAGCCTAACACCTTACTTTACAGTAAAGGTCTGCTATATTTCCGTGGAGTATTGTCCTTAACCTCACAGTCTGACGTTGTGATGTTATCACCAGGGGTCTGGCGACCACCATAGTTTTGAAATAAATTGATTTGCGAAATCGACCACCAACTGTCGAACAACAACTTCAAAGTCATACAACAACAAAAGACACTTCAACAACTTGAAGAGAAAGACAGCACTGATATCAAAGAAGATATCATCTACCTTGAAAGTGATTCTGGTGCAATGCCTGAAATAACAAGGCAATGACAAAACAGCACATTCAAGCGGCTAGTGGAGTGGGTAATTCCTGGTGAAAACATCAACTCTGGTCTTAATGGCCATCATTATCTTCACTACTGGGGACCAGCAGATAATTGTGTTTTGGACCTCCAGTACTCAGTCCTCTTTGACAATGCCTGGTATTGTGCCCTGTTCTTCCCTAACATTTACTATGTAGGAATGGACAATGTTTGCATCCCAAATGGGATCCTATTCCCTACATAGTGCACTACTTTCATCCAGAGCCTCAAGGGCCCTGGTCAAAAGTAGTTCCCTACATAGAGAATAGGGTGCTATTTGGGATTTAGCCTATGTAAAACTGGACTATGAGCACCTGCTGCCCCCCTGAGCCCACCAATCTATTCCTTATTGACTGAGTACATCCCCCTCAGTGCCTTTCCCAGGCCCCTGTCAAGCACAAAATAATATTTTGCTTTGGGAAAGAACATTTTAAAACAACAGTCATTTTTATGCATCCCCATGCATTGAACTGTCATTGCACTTAAGGCATTCCACCTAGAGTTTTCTAAATCACCAGTATGGGTCATTTCCCATCAATTTCCCCCTGAGTGGAATTCATCTTTGTTTTGGCTGTTTATTTATTATGACGTCTATTTTACCAGGTTGGTGATTGGACCTAAAAGGGCCGATCGGGTGATTTTTCAGGTGCCTGAGAAGATCTCCAGTGGGGCTTGACAGTCAGCCACTTAGTGGATTACCACTGAGTTAACAGGTGCCATATTATCAAAGGTGGTCTGTAGTGGAAAATGCAGTACATGAGCTTTTCAGTGTCAAGTACCAGATTTTGTTTCAGTTTGAGTGTGCTGTTGAAGTACAGTACGTTCTATACAAGTGTGTGTGTGTGTGTGCTACTTTTCCTGAAATCATCCCTTCACCCTGTAAATCCTGACCATGCATTAGCCTCTGTTTCTGTGTATGACATCAGTGGAACTGGTATGGAGCCCCATGTTGCCCTATTACAACTATAAGAGGAGCCCAACCCAGCCCAGCACACCCTAGCCAGCAGCACAGCCTAGCCTAGCACAGCCCAGCCCAGCCCAGCAAAGCCTAGCCTAGCACAGCCCAGCCCAGCACACCCTAGCCTAGCACAGCCCAGCCCAGCACAGCCTAGCCTAGCTCAGCACACCCTAGCCTAGCCCAGCTCAGCACACCCTAACCTAGCACAGCCCAGCACAGCCTAGCTCAGCACAGCCTAGCTTAGCTCAGTATACCCTAGCCTAGCCCAGCACGCCCTAGCCTAGCACACCCTAGCCTAGCACAGCCCAGCCCAGCACACCCTAGCCTAGCACAGCCCAGCCCAGTACACCCTAGCTTAGCCCAGTACACCCTAGCCTAGCCCAGCACACCCTAGCCTAGCCTAGCCCAGCACACCCTATCCTAGCCCAGCCCAGCACACCCTAGCCTAGCACAGGCCGGCACACCCTAGCCTAGCAGAGCCCAGCACACCCTAGCCTAGCACAGCCCAGCACACCCTAGCTTAGCACAGCCCGGCACACCCTAGCCTAGCAGAGCCTAGCACACCCTAACCTAGCACAGCACACTCTAGTCAAGCCCAGCCCATCACAGCAAACCCTAGCCTGGCCCAGCTCCTCTCACTAGATGGTGATGGCATCAGCTGGCTCATAACGTAAAGCTGCCGGTAGGCTACGGTAGCAGTTACTACGTGGCTACAACGCTGCTGTAATGTCCCTGGCTGGGAGGGAGATGCCATGTGGCGCTTAGCCTAATAGAGACATCGTAGGGGGCTTTTAGCACAGATGGTTGTCATATGTATGCAAATAAGGACCAGAGTGAATCACACAGCCTTCATCAGCACCACCTGTCTGCCTCACACAGCTCCGGTCTAGACACACACTCACTGTACACGCATGTGCACACACACACACACACACACACACACACACACACACACACACACACATACACATACACACATACACATACACATACACATACACATACACATGAACGCACACACACACACTCCTCTCCAAACCTCTGCTCAGGGACAAAATTGTACCACCCGTTTTCTAATCTAGTGGCTGTATATTAATTAAAGCAACATGAATCATAATTTGTTCTGTTTGAAAAGCAGAACAGAGAAAGAGAGATCGGAGGAGGAGACAGGGAGATAGAAGTAGTTAGAGATGGAGGAGAGGTTGTCAGGTCTCCTTTTTTCTCTTTTGTTTGGGGATGTTTCTACTACTAGGGGGAGGTGTTAAGTGCGTCTGTCCTGGTCAAGGTGCACTATGCCTCTCTGGCACCCCAGGGGGTTGGCATGGTGCCCAGCCCTGGAGTGTGGCCGGGTAGGGGGTAGATAGAGGATCATTTGAATACCCCCCTGGGTACATGCTCGTCTGCTTAGCCATAATAATGTCTGGCAATTATGGAAGTGTTCAGAAAGTCAAACAGCGAACAAGAGAGTATATAAAATACACCTCTCCTACCATTTGATGGCAGCAATATTTATTGGCAACAAAAAATAACTGATGGTTATGATGTGGAATGCCCCTCACTAGTGCAAGTATTACTATCCAGTGTCAGTGTAAAGGATAATGTTGTGGATTAGTAGTGAACATAATCCCACATGAGACCATTGTTTTCATAACACCATATAGCGGCTATTTCGAAAGAATGTCACAGAGGAGTCGCTAGCAGATAGCATAATATTTACAATGCTGTCCCCATCTCTTTACTGTGGCAGGCAACGTGGTTTTCTGTTGTCATTGTAACACATTTTGTTTTTGGAAAGTACTCAGGTCAGCCTTTCTTTCTATTCCCATGCATTCTTCTCATTTCTGCAGCAGAAAATGACGTGTGTCGCTCTGTGTCGTGCGACAGCCAGTATTCTGCGGTGAGACCTTGAAACAGAAAGAATGTCCTACAATGCTTGACCAAAGAATAATTACAGACCGCAAACGCTTTTGATGGTGAGTTTAAGATCTTTTCCATTGTTGACCTAATTCCTCGTTGGGGTCTTCCATGACAGTCTAGGCATGAACTGGGATTCCTGGTATGAGATATGTCATCTGTTTGTTAAAACAATTCAAGAATGAATGAATGGAACTATTTCTGGAGTGAAAAACAGAATCCAAGACATTGCATGTTTTCATCTTGCCGTAAAAAGGACATGGATTGTGTCTTCCTTTTGACAGGTCAAAATAGTTCTACTACTTAAATTAAAGACTGCAAATATACAGTATATATTTAAAACATATTTCCATGATCAGATATCCACTGACTACAGAGTCATCATGACGTATTGCTTAGTGAGGATTCAGTTCAAATTATACAACGTGAGGAGTTATAGTGTTGTTGGCTTCTCTCAGACAACAGTATACTCTCTTTATTGTTATATACATTCTTGCATTCAGCCCCTCAGATTGTTTTACACAAGTCAAACCCATTATCCCCTATTTAAATCACTGAGAATGCAATCAAGTAAAACTCTCAAATCCAGAGCCGCAAAACTTCACACCTACTTTAATCCCATGTTGAACTAACCATTGGTTTTATTCTTCTAAACTGGCGTCTCGTACACAAACTAAGCAAAGGATTAGAGAATAGAAAGAGAGAAGAGGGATTTGTGACGTGTTAATACAGGGCTTAAGGGCTTTAAAGTTGTTTTTTTCTAGTGTTAATTACCCAATTTAGGTGCTATAGAAGTAATATACTGTAGGTACCCTTCTGTTACATTGCTGTCCAATCCCATTCAAATTAGCTTCATTGACAAGTAAATAAACCAACACATGGCATGAGATGAGAGAGAAAATGTGGTCTGCCACTGACCTGGTCTCTGACGCAGATGCTAGCCATACTGTAAAACACAGTCCAGCAGAAGTCCTTTCACTGTCCTACCCACAACAACCCCCACAGGGCCACAGGGCCTTTACTTCTCCTCTTGCCCTAGAACATGTAACAAGTTAAACAAGGACCCACATTCAAATCAATAGAGAAACAGAGGGGTCGTTTGCAGAAAGAGTAGCCTCAAAAAGCTCTCCAACCATACTTCCACTATATTTGAGTGTAAAAGAGATTGTCTGTCTGTTCAAGGGAATGTGTGTGTGTGTGTGTGCGTGCGTGCGTGTGTGTGCATACTGTGGCCGATGAGGGTTTAGGTGGGCATACATTATGACGAAAATAGCCTGTCTGGTCATTAACCCCGGAAAGACCACATCAAACCCATCCAGAGTCTACCTCTGTGGGCTGTACCTCATCCATAGTATTTCTACCACACAGTTTAACACTGCTTTCCCCAGAGGAGGCCATTACGTTTCACCAGACAACCCCTCTTACAGACCTGGGTTCAAATACTATTCGAAAATCATCTGAAATACTGTATCTGTGATTGATTGAGCTTGTCTGGCTTAATCGATCAATAATGTAGTCTGAAAACAGGCAAGACCAAACCCTCAAAGCATATGAAAGATTTGGAAGAGTATTTGAACCCAGCTCTGGTCTCTTACATGGGGATCTATAGTGCCACCGATGGAGGTATCCTTGTAACCACTACCGACTCATTACCCATAATACCCATAGATAATGACAACACGGGCCAGGCCGCCCATCTGAGCAATGAGTTACCATTGCCATTACACCAATCATCTTGCCGCAGGGCCGGCAGCGAGCGTCCCATCACCCAGCAGGTACAGTAGAGAGGCAGAGCAGAGCCACACAGCCAGCTGGGGAAGGCATCAGGGAGACCTAAGGACAAATTCACAGTCACCATATGTATTCAATAAGGGCCCATGCTGCAACCCACTGTCTGGTATATTACTGTTCATTTTAGGGCATGTTTCTATTGGGATCCCTCTCCTCCTTTCTCCTCTCTCTCTCGCTCACACTTTTTTCTTCTTTCTCCCACTCTCTCCTCTCTCTCTCTCTCTCTCTCCTCTGTCTTTTTGTCTCCCTCATCTCTCCCCCCCCAAATCTGTTTTTTACTGTTCCTCTCTAAACCACCGGGACTGTTGAGTGGGGATGATTATAACAGGACATCTGTGTGACAGCGGGGCGAAGAGCAGTTATAGGAAGACTGATCTGTGTTAACAGCAGGATGTGTGTGTGTGTGTGTGTGTGTGTGTGTGTGTGTGTGTGTGTGTGTGTGTGTGTGTGTGTGTGTGTGTGTGTGTGTGTGTGTGTGTGTGTGTGTGTGTGTGTGTGTGTGTGTGTGTGCGTGCACGCAGAACTGATGTGACCAATACAAACCAATGGCTAAACATACTGCCAGTGGCATTCTGACGGACCTTCTCACCTTAATTACTCACTCACTGAAAAGGTCATCAAGACTTGCCAAATAATGATGACAACTCAGGCCAAGAGTGCTGACCTTGCTATGTATGAGAGAGTGTGTTAGAAACAATTGTGAAACTACTGTATGTATCTAACACTATTCAGAGAGCTTTCCATATATGCACAGATGAGGCTGCTTGTCTCAAACTCCGCTCTACGGAAACATTGTATTCTGGTGAGGACATTGCTGAAACAACATGTCACAAACATAACCAATCTGGTGTTTCACACCCCACTGAAAACAGTAGAATTGTAGAGTCAGCAATACATGGGCAGGTTATCAACAATGCCCCTCCATGTTAACTCAGAGGAGTAGGCCTAGGTTTCTGAATCAGTCAATGGATGAGATGGAGAACGGATAAAGCAGCACATTGTTGAGATGTCTGTCTCAGAGTGTGTACGGTGTGTGTTCTGATCTTCTTGTGCCCTCTGACCTGGATAGGTAGTCCTACCATGGAGATGGATGGGTGGAGAAGCTTTTCATAATGGCTGTTTGAAAAACTTTGTCCCTGGAACGGTCTAAATGACCTTAAAGCAAGGCATTCCAATCTAACACGCAACCCCTAGAAAATGAGGGAAAAAATACATCTATTCATATTTTAAGTGATTCTCTCATTTGCTATGTGGGGTGCGGAAATTCTGATGCATTACAGACCTCCTCATTCTATGTTTTGCTAATTGCCATTTCTAATTTCATCCATGTAACTCTCGCTCTTCAAACCAAAACAAAGCAATAACATGGATACAGCACAAATTCACCCATAGGTTTTTAAGGCTGTGTCCTTTATTTGTCAAAGTGCCCTGGCAGTTGTTTGGCATTCAGAGTTGAGTTGAAGGTTGATTAGTCTCATGCCTCAGTCGGTGACGCCTCCAACATTACGACAAAAATTCTTGAAATACAGTGTGTGTGGAGAGAGAGGAGAGAGAGAGAGAGAGAGAGAGAGAGAGAGAGAGAGAGAGCTGGGAGCCTTCAGTTTAGCAGCCCGGAGGATGAACGACGTAGTCCTGCATAATGGAGCCTTTGTGAGGCCACTGCAACAATTTGGAACATAATTTCTCTGACACGTCTACCGGGGCCAAATTAACTTTGTCATCCAGTCTTTGTAAGGTGCCTGCCACATTAATCACTTAATAAAAGAATCCCAGATACTGTATGTATATAAAACTGTGTGTGTGGGTGTGTGTGCTATAACTTTAACTACCCACTGCAGTTTATGCTGCCCATCAACAAAGGGAGAAACAGAATAGGAATTTCACTGTCAGTCTAGTAATAGTTGTTGCATCTCTGCTTAGTTTTCGAGTCAGAAGTCTGTTTCTACTGCCACTTCAAAAGCTATCCAACTTCCTTCAACTCATTTCCGACTTCTGCCTAAACGTTACAGTAAACATTTTATTTATTTATTTTATTTGACCTTTATTTAACTAGGCAAGTCAGTTAAGAACAAATTCTTATTTACAATGACGGCCTACTGAATGCCTTTGGAAAAAAAAATCTAATTTCCAGTCACTTCATTGTGTCAGGCTTTCCTATAGAGATGAGTGGAGTCTTTGCTCTAATTTCAAAGAGGGAAAATTATAGGGAAAATAGGCCTGGAACTCTGCTTAGTGACAGTCCCTGTGTGCATCCCAAATGGCACCTTACTCCCTATATAGTGTACTATATTAGACCAGAGCTCTTTGAGCCCAGGACTAAAGTAGTGCACTATATATGGAATAGGGTGCCATTTGAGAGTCAACCATTCAGTCATTTATTGTTACGTTACCGTGCGTCATAGATACAGCCTCCAGTTATTGATAAGTCATTAACATACATTTCTCTCTCATCTGACAGGCCCCAGTAACATGTTGTCCCGTTAATGAAAAATGAAAACCGTTGCCATCCCTTTTGATTGATTAGCTTATGCAATTACTGTCTGGGACGTACGATGGGTATGAAAAACAATCCTCCCGTTGCCGGGCGGTCGCCGCCTCTGCTACTCTGCGTGACATATTCATCTCCCCTCAGATTAATGTGAGGCTGGCCTGGCAGAGTATTCCTCTATTGATTTTACTTATGAATCAAAAGCCTACTTTTTGTTGGCAGGTAGATCTACTGAGGGGGGATCTGTGGTAGGCTATCACAACAGTGTGTGCATGTGCGTGTGCATGTGGCATACCAAGCTGGGAGGAGACGAGACACCCGGGGTGGCATCTACCCTTGCCCGTAAACAGCCTCGTCAGGCACCTCCCATTCTCTGCCTTATTGGTTTTAAAGGGACCTGTTCAGATATTGGTTTGTGGCCCGGGGGAGTACTAAATTCTGCTCGAGGTGCCCGCTGAAAACAGGAAGAAAGGAGAGGAGAGAGAGAGAGAAACTAAATGGAATGCTGCACCCATGATTTACAGCCATGCTTTAATTGGGTTGTAAAATCAAATCCAGAGTGGTTTCAGGAATGCCAAAATGTGATTCCTGGCTTGTTTACAGGAGGAGTCCGTCCCACAGTCAAGGACACGGAAAAAGAGATAAAGACAGATAGAGAAGAAAAGAGTTAGAGAGCGAGAGGGACAAATCGAGGGAGGGAAAGCGAGAGAGAGAGCGAGACTCATAGGGAGAGAGAGAGAGACGGAGGGAGAGAGGGATAGAGGGAGAGAGAAAAAGAGGGCAAGGAGGGGAAGTTGACCTAAGTTTCGCCCATCGTTTATAGGCCTGCTCTGTTTCACTCTGATTAAAACAGCCTGTGATTTATTTCAGCGTGGCTCAGGATTGGGGATCTGCTCGCCTGCCTGGAGGGAGCTGCTGCATGGCTCTGATGGGATGTGGGAGAGGGAGAGCGAGGGAGTGGTGAAAGACAAAGGGTGACGAGAGAGTGGGTGAGCGACAGGGAGATGGAGAGGATGGAGAGGACAGATGGAGAGGGAGTGGATGAGGAAGGAGAGAGAGAGAGAGGCTCTGGCCCACACAGAAACCAATACTGTACTTTTGCCACACTGTGTAGAACCTAGTGTACTGGAGATGAACCACGCTTGTATGATAAGTGACCTTGCCTGAGACCTGAAAACTAGCTAGGGCCTAAGTTAGAGCCCCCAGCCTAGGCTTTGGATCAGTGGGCTATACCACAGTATTGTGCCATGCAAGACACTGGGGTTCTATGCCCGGTCAGTCACACTAGATCACTAGCATTGTACTAAACTACAGTAAGGACAAACAACTCAAGGCAGAGAATGAATGTTGGGCCTGCTGGAAATAATGGACTAGAGAGAGTTAGGTTTTACAAGCCAAACACTGAGGATCTTTAACATACACAAACACAAACAGTTCATAAAGGCAGCATATTTTCCTCTCTGGCAATGAAAATAAACGACACACGGTGAGGCAGTGGTTTCCAGAGTTTTTGAACAATCCTCATTCTTACTGTCTGGACAGACGGAGGGAAGGCGAAGGGATTTGTGGATTTTATCGGCGACGAGGGGCTAATTTCCACATGATTATGAAAACACACAGTGCAAAGTCTCTCAGCACCACAGATATTCTGAGAGGAGGCGAGAGAGAGAGCGAGAGAGAGAGAGAGAGAGAGTACTGGAGTTGACTATAGAAGACACAGACAGACAGACAGACAGACAGACAGACAGACAGACAGACAGAGACAGACAGACAGACAGACAGACAGACAGGCAGACAGGAGGCAGGAGGCAGGACAGACAGACAGACAGACAGACAGACAGACAGACAGACAGACAGACAGACAGACAGACAGACAGACAGACAGACAGACAGACAGACAGACAGACAGACAGACAGACAGACAGACAGACAGACAGACAGACAGACAGACAGACAGACAGAGACAGCGAGAGAAAGAACCCACAGAGCCCCAGGACAGCAACACAATTAGACCCAACCAAATCATGAGAATACAAAAAGATAATTACTTGACACATTGGAAAGAATTTACCAAAAAACAGAGCAAACTAGAATGCTATTTGTCCCTAAACAGAGAGTACACGGTGGCAGATAACCTGATCACTGTGACTGACACAAAATTAAGGAAAGGTTTGACAACGTACAGAGCATAGCCTTGCTATTGAGAAAGGCCACTGTAGGCAGACCTGGCTCTCAAGAGAAGACAGGCTATGTGCTCACTGTCCACAAAATGAGGTGGAAACTGAGCTACACTTCCTAACCTTCTGACAAATGTATGACCATATTAGAGACACATATTTCCCTCAGATTACATAGATCCACAAAGAATTAGAAAACAATCCCAATTGTGATAAACTCCCATATCTATTGGGTGAAATACCACAGTGTGCCATCACGATTTGTGACCTGTTGCCACAAGAAAAGGGCAACCAGTGAAGAACAAACACCATTGTAAATACAACCCATATTTATGTTTATTGATCATTACAACACGGTATAAAGACATAATATGACATTTGAAATGTCTCTATTCTTTTGGAACTTTTGTGAGTGAAATGTTTACTGTTAATTTTTTACTATCTATTTCACTTGCCTTGACAATTTAAACATATGTTTCCCATGTCAATAAAGCCCCTTCAATTGAAATGGAATTGAATTGACAGAACAGACTACAAACTTGGCCTAAGGAGCTATAACAGTTCTTAGATGCAGCCATTGGTTTCATTCCGGGTCGTTTATGGGACTTAATAGGCTACAGAGAAAGTTTACAGGCACAGGAAGTTCTGTGCAATCCAAGGAGTAATGTCCACAACACGAAATTACTTCTCGTTCTTTAACACAATTAACATGGTGAAATAGATCAGTATAATTATATTTATCTTAATCCAATCATAAGAATCGTTACTAAATCATTATATAAGTGTGCAGTATATCATTTCCATAACAAATATATTGTTCATAGGCATTGATATTAGAAGCCGTATGAACCATTTTCTATTTGTAATGCTTAGGCTGAACTTCTGAACCCACATTATCCCATTCTCCAGAATCACATTTTATCCAATTGTAATTTTTCTTGTTTATCATTTACTGTACATATGCATTCAAACTATTTTTGTTTCTATTACTATTATTATTATTATTGTGAGACCCTGATCTCACATCATTCTCTATGGCAGTTAAGTCTAATTGGAGGTGAAGGTCTGCAGAAAACTCCATATATAGGGGGATATACATTTGATTTCTCACTCTTGCAATTGGTGGATGCGTCTGTCTGTCTGTCTGTCTGTCTGTCTGTCTGTCTGTCTGTCTGTCTGTCTGTCTGTCTGTCTGTCTGTCTGTCTGTCTGTCTGTCTGTCTGTCTGTCTGTCTGTCTGTCTGTCTGTCTGTCTGTCTGTCTGTCTGTCTGTCTGTCTCTGTCTCTGTCTGTCTTTCTCTCTCTCTTTCTCTCTCTCTCACAGAGACAGAGACAGAGAGAGAGAGACAGAGAGACAGAGAGAGACAGAGTGTGTGAGTGAGAGACACAGAGACAGAGACAGAGACAGAGAGAAAGAGAGAGACAGAGAGACAGAGAGAGAGAGAGAGAGAGAGAGAGAGAGACAGACAGACAGACAGACAGACAGACAGACAGACAGACAGACAGACAGACAGACAGACAGACAGACAGACAGACAGACAGACAGACAGACAGACAGACAGACAGACACAGACAGACAGACAGAGAGAGAGAGAGAGAGAGAGAGACAGAGAGAGACAGAGAGAGACAGAGTGAGTGAGTGAGTGAGTGAGTGAGTGAGTGAGTGAGTGAGTGAGTGAGTGAGTGAGTGAGTGAGTGAGTGAGTGAGTGAGTGAGTGAGTGAGTGAGTGGGAGATAGAGGAACAGTTAAAGACTTTCATACAGTATTTCTTCATAAGGCTCATCTCAGAAGACAGCTAATCAGGCAGTGTGTAGTTGTCCCAAATGACACCCTGTATAGTGCACTACCTTTTGGCCCTTGTTACAATTAGTGCACTTAATAGGCAATAAGGGTGCCATTTGGCAGTCCTCATCATTGTCAAATCCCACTGCTCCAACCCACACAATGTGACATTTAAAACGTCTCTACGACACAACACAAACAAGCAATCCATGACAACAGAAAACGAACATGCACTGCTACAAATGTAGGCCAGCACAAATTTATTTGCATATACAATAACATAACACCAGGAACATATAAGCTGACATTGATAGAGGAAGACTGGTTACAGTAATACTTTACATTGGAAACATGATGTTTTATTTAGCCAGATAAAAACAAGTTCAGAAGGTCTTTGTGCAAGTCTCAACCTATCTTTGCTGTCACTACAAAGCCGAGCTCCATCAGTAAAGGAAGAGATGGAGGAGGACGATGAGAGGAGGAGAGAGACGGAGTGGCACTGTCTCTAATTAGCTATGCAAATCCCTCTGCTGGTGGATTGAGTTTTAGAAACGAAATTGGTGCTTTGGGTCTTCTGTGCCTTTTTTAATCTCCCCGCAAATGTGGCTGGTTATAAATGGGGGTTTGACATTTTTTAACAGTGGGTTGGAGAGGTTTCCTATTACAGCCTTATCCTTCCAACTGACTGACTGAGCCCCTAGTGAACATTTATCCCCATGCCAACCACCCTCTACCCCTCCCCCACATCCACTACCCCAACACTGGGGCTGGCTGGCTGTCTGTCAGGGAGGGGAGAGTTCATCACTTCTCTGCCCATTACAGCTCAATGTACCCCTGGGTGTCCTAGTACCATAGCAGCCTAGCTGTCAGGGTGGAAACTTAGCCACTCCTCGGGAAGAAGCGCAAGACAAAGCCAAATCATAGTGCAGAGCAGACCACTAACAGCCATCTGTTACATAAATCTGAATTTACTCCAATCAAAAGCGCTGTTATGTACTCAAAGTACTATCCTAGGGCATCTAATTTCAGGGGCCATACGGTTGCCTATTGCCAGAAACCAAAACCACAAACATTGTATCTGAAATCTCAATAGTACTGGTGGTAGTATTGGTGGTGGTGATGGTGGTGGTGATTGTAGTGGTGATGGTAGTGGTGATGGTGTGGTGATGGTAGTGGTGATGCTAGTGGTGATGGTGGTGGTGATGGTAGTGGTGATGGTAGTGGTGATGGTGATGGTAGTGGTGATGGTGGTGGTGATGGTGGTGGTGATGGTAGCGGTGGTGGTGGTGGTGATGGTAGCGGTGATGGTGGTGGTGATGGTAGTGATGATGGTAGTGGTGATGGTAGTGGTGATGGTAGCGGTGGTGGTGTGTTTTTAAGGCCCTTCAACCCTATACATGCTTGTATACATGAATTAACACAACCCCATTTGTCCTTTAACGTTCTAATCCCTCAACCCCTTATGTTTCGGCTGTGCTGACAGTCTCCCGAAACAACCCTTGCATTGTAATAAATAAGCCCAAATCCCTCTGTGTCTCAATGAGCACGTTGTTGCCCTCTCATAAACCCAGGGGTGTAATTGGGCCGGTGCGTGTCCTAACGCCGCAGATCAAAGGTTAACAAAGCAGGTACTCATTTAGGATGTCAGGGATTAGCTGGCTCTGAACCCACAAAGCTGGCATGTAATATGCTGCGTATTGATCAAAGATTTTGTTTGCGTCCCAAATGGCACCTTATCCCCTTCATGGTGCACTACTACTGACCAGGACTTTGGTCAAAAGTAATGCAATATATAGGGAACAGGAGGCCATTTGTGATGTTCCCTTGACTAATATTGGAGTCCTTACTTTTAACAGATGGGAGGAGTGGACCAGCTTACCTTGGTTCCAGTATGGCAGAGAAAGGAGAGGAGAAGAGGGGAAGAGGAGAAGAGGAGAGGATAAGGAGAGGGGAGGAGAAGAGGAGAGAGGAGAGGAGAGGAGAGGAGAGGAGAGGAGAGGAGAGGAGAGGAGAGGAGAGGAGAGGAGAAGAGAGAGAGAAGAAGGAGAGGAGAGAAGAAGAGGAGAGGAGAGGAGAAGGAGAGGAGAAGGAGAGGGGAGGGAGAAGAGGAGAGGAGGGGAAGAGGAGAGGAGAAGGAGAGGGGAAGAGGAGAAGAGGAGAGGAGGGGAAGAGGAGAGGAGAAGGAGAGGGGAGGAGAAGGAGAGGAGAAGACGAGAAGAGGAGAGTAGAGAACCCAACAGAAGACCGTAGGCCGAAGGCCGAAGGAGAGGGGAGGAGAAGAGGAGAGGAGAAGAGAAGGAGAGGAGAGGAGAGGAGAAAGAGAGGAGAAGAGGAGAGGAGAGGAGAAGGAGAGGAGAGGGGAGGAGAAGAGGAGAGGAGAAGGAGAGGAGAAGGAGAGGGGAGGAGAAGAGGAGAAGGAGAGGAGAAGACGAGAAGAGGAGAGTAGAGAACCCAACAGAAGACCGTAGGCCGATAGGCAGTGATGAGTGGGAGCTGTACGTGACACGAAGCAGCAGTCTTCATGGAAAGCTTTCACGTTTGTTTAGGGAGAGCTGACATGTGTAGAGGGCAGCCATATCACTACACTTTGAGCTGGACCAGCTGTGTGCTGTTGTACTATATCCCTGTTTTCAATAGGGCTCGATAAGTGTTGAAAGTGGTTCAGAAAAGCAATAAAAGATTTGGACAGAGATCACAATGGAAACTTCTCCTAAATCACTGTGGTGCCCTTACAGCACACACATAAATACAGTGTATACATTGTCATTAGCTCACATACACATGCATTTACGGAACACAGCCACACTTAAAAGCCTTTTAATGGACATTGAGGGCTTCAGAATGACAGAGTTTACTCCACAATGCACTGGGGTCATTCAGGGTTGCACATCTGACACCACACCCTCCTCCATTAGTCCCTGTTATCCCAGTCCCCTTTAATGAGCTGGGTTTGGTTTGCGTATAGCAGCAGTCGGGCAGTCATGTGCGTTTAATGTGAAGCTGCCTGGGTCATGTAGCCTGGTTGAACCACACTGAATGTTGTGTTCACCACAGAGTACAGCATTCAGTCTGGTTTAACCAGGTTATGGGTCACAACCAACTAGAAACAGTGATGGAGCAGTGTGTATCCGTGCAACCGTTGCTGTCTACCAATATTGTTGGTAAAATTACCTCTCATTAGACATTTCATATCATGTCTCGTCTTCTGCGGAAATTTCGTCACAGATTTGTTTTGATTTACCTTATATTGCAATACTTATTAAAGACTTACATGTTGAGATTATCTGTACGATATGTTGCCAAGTATGACAGGAAGTGTGTTTTGTTTTCCTTTTTGCTCTAATGCTACTACTGTTATAGGCCGGTAGTCACAGCTATTCACAGTAACACACAACATCCCTGTAAAAAGATGGTGCTAATTGTCTAAACTGAATCTTCTAAAGATAGGATTGTACTCTCTTCGTGGATCAAAGGCCTCTATGCCATGAGGGTCACCTCCTGAATGTGTTATATTATAGCTGCTGACACACCCAGAGACAGAACAGTACATTCATTGCAGGAAAGGTGACAGCCGTGTATGGGGATGTGTGGACTGGGTGCCTGGCTTGGGTGTGGTGTCTGTCTGAAGCGTTAGGCAGGGATTCATCCTGTCTAGTCAAGGCTTATCAGGGGACTGACTGTCACCTACCAATGAGATATGGCAACTACACATTTACAAATCAGGAAGAGTTTCTGTTACTGTTACAGACACGAAGGAGGAGCAACATCATGGGCGATTTCAAGTATACGTCTAAACCAATGATTTTCTATTTTTGTGAGCAGGTGAGCTTACAGTACTTTAGTTATGACACTACAGCTGTGTAATGTTTGTATTAGCCAAAGCTGTCTGACACCATGGCGCTGTGAAATGCCATGCTGAAGAACTTTGTTTCAAAAACAATGGCTCACATAACATCTCTCCAGTCGACATTCAGTCAAGTCTGAGTCCAAGCTTATCTCCGTCACTATGAAGTCAGGACATAATACTATACAGCCAATTGAACATGTCTGTGACCCAAATGGCACCCATATTCCCCATACAGTGCACTCCTTTTGACCAGAGACCTATGGGGAATAGGGTGCCATTTGAGACACTACCCATGACACCAACAGGCCAATGGGCTTATCTCTCTAATGTAGAGAATGCAGCAGAGCAGAGAGACAGCAGAGAGACAGTGAGCCACAGGTTCAAGTCAGGGGGATCTTTACTCCTCTTTATTTCTGAATACGCCAGGCTCATGAGCTGATTGTGCTAAGGCTGTCCTAAATCTTATACGTTGTCCCAAATGGCACCATATTCCCTATTTAGTGCACTACTAATGACCAGAGTCCAATAGGATGCCATTTGGGACTCATACCATGAGTAAAACGGAGACTAGTATATCAGAAATGATTTCTATTTCCTCTGATGCTCAGTCTGTGACGTGGGGACTACATTCTTTCCGAAGGTACAGGGGACCCAGACAAACATACTACTAATAATCATTCAAATCCTGGTTGATTCAATGGCTCTGGAGAGCTCAAATAGAGATGCTGTAACTGACTGTCAGTGTTGTTGGTGAGGTATTGCTGTTCTGTCTGGCTTTGCAAGTTGAATGGTCTGGGTTGGGTTTGTGTGTGTATGGATCTGATGTTTTTCCAGCACCACCAGAGCCATAGGGGTGGCAGGTAGCCTAGTGGTTAGAGCGTTGAACTTGTGACCGGAAGGTTGCAAGATCGAATCCCCGAGCTGACAAGGTAAAGATCTATTGTTCTGCTCCTGAACAAGGAGTTCCTAGGCTGTCATTGAAAATAAGAATTTGTTCTTAACTGTCTTGCCTAGTTAAATAAAATAAAAAAATATTTAATCCTTGTCTGGCTGCCTCCAACCCAGTGACAGTAGCCATTACATTTGATTGACATCATGGAATGGAAACACAGACATGGGTGGATGATTTACAGGGGTCCACAGTGGAATCTAATGATCACTTGAATTGTATTGTAGAGTCATAATAACTGGTGTGTTACTGATTGAGTTAACCAACACGGAATACAGATGATGAACATCTACAACACCATAAAGTGGCAGCTACTGTAGTGACATAGGGCTCCATTAACTCAACCATTGGGTGGATAACAACTTCAGTACTTTTAAACATTGCTGGCTCTGGCTCTCTAACCTAAGTTTGCATCCCAAATGGCACCCTATGTAGGGAATAGGGTGACATTTGGGACGTAATCTAACACTAGTACCCATACAGTAGGCTATGCCCAGCTGGTGCCACCATTAATCACAGCTAACAAATAGGTCCTCTACCAGTCTGTCTGACGCAGGCTCCCCGCCAAGCAGCCAGGTGTGTCCCAAATGGCACCCTATTCCCTGTATAGTACATATGGTCCATTGGGCTCTGGTCAAAAATAGTGCAGTATATAGGGAATAGACCTCTGGTTAAAAGTAGTGCAGTATATAGGGAATGGAGTGCCATTTGGGAGACAGTCTATGAAAAGCCTTGTCCAAACAGACTCTGACATCATAAGCCCAAGGATTTCCCAGGTGTTCCGGAGCCAATGACATCACCCTGCCATTCAAGAGCACAATGAGGACTTTGAGAGGTGGCTGGTGGCTGGTGAGAACAGTCAGCAGAACAAGAAAAGAAACATGCAACAAGAAGGCCTCTCTCTAAATAATATGGAAAGTGGAGATGAGAGCCAGAACAGCTTCGCAGCTGAACCCAGTTAACGCCTGTTTGGAAAATATTTAGGAGGGGGTAGGGGGGGTGAGGGGTAACAGTCTATGGCTGACAGTTTGGAGGGTATGTGTATGTTTGAGTGTGTGAACACTGGAGGGGGCATAGATATTCAAAGAGAAACAATATGATTGTTCTTAAATCCACCATTCTACACACATGTATTATTCCTAGCCTATTTTTCGAAGCCAAGGTCTTTCCGAAACCTGGGTGTTTGTGAGAGCCCTAGTCTGAGCTAGCTGTCAGCTTTACCTTATTAAAATGTCATTGACTCTTAAACAGCATATTTATACACTGCTAACTGGGGCTGCAATGGCAGGCAGGCAGCAGAGCCTCCACAGCACACAGAGCCACTGTCCCAAATGGCACCCTACTCTCTATTTAGTGCACTACTTTTGACCAGGACCCATAGGGCTCCTAGGGCTCTGGTCAAAAGTAGTGCACTACATAGGGAATAGGGTGCCCTTTGGAATTCAGACGAACTCCTTCTCCTTCTCCCTTTCCATGGCAAGCTGAGGCAGTCACAGACTGCCTGTGTCAGGCAGAGATAAGGTTTATTACACAATGCATGCACAGGCCCTCTTTGATTGATGCTTCTCCATTATTATTATGTCCTGGCTGGGTAATATATTCCTGGGTGTCATTAAAGACCTGGTCTACATTAGTTGTGTCATATTGCGACGGCCGAGGTGCAAGGACCTATCTGAACATCAAAACGAGGTGGCATTGACAGGGTGCTGGGTTGATGGTGGGTGGTGGGGGGGGGAATGTTCAACTAACACAGTCACAGACAGAACCAATAGGGTTCAGCTCAGGGAAAGTGACATTTTTTTCTCATTAAATGATAGCTTTTCGGTCTCTATGTAAAATAGAGATGTGCATCCCAAATGGCAACCTATTCCCTTTATAGTGCACTACTTTTGACCAGAGCCCTATGGGGTCTTGGTCAAAGGTAGTGCACTATATATGTGATACGGTGCCATTTGGGATGCAATCTCTCTTCCTCCTGGGTTCCTGGGTAGCAATTAACAACTGCAGAAAAAAAGATTTGTGGGCCACATCTGTAGACTGTAAGGAGTATGGTTACTCCTGCACATGAACTGATGTAGCAAGGTGGTTATCTCCAAAGAGAGAAGCCAATTAAGAGAAGGAACTGTCTTGGTACAAAATTAGTACACTACAGAATATACGGAATAGGGTGCCATATGGGACTCAAACTAGATAATTCCAGTAATTAGCACTCTCCAAGAGAGAGGAACCCTGTATCACGTCAGAGGACATCTGCATTCCTCATTCTCATTACATGTAGAAGGGAGTTAGAGTTATACCACCTTGGCCAGACTCACATTGTATCACCCTCTTGTCTCATGGGAGGTAGCACTGATGTGAGGTGGTGGGTTATGATTCCATGTTGTTTTCCCATTTGCCTCTACTCCTGGCAGCTCATCAGACAGAGAAGGGATATCTGTTTCAGTGAGGAGCTTTATGGTGAGGTGTGTTGTGTGGAATGTATAACGTTTGCCCCGTCGGGCAGAGAATGGAAAAAGCAGGGCAGGCACACATGAGTGTGGTGTTGTGTGTATGTGCATGTGTGTGTGTGTGCGTGTGTGTGTGCGTGTGTGTGTGTGTGTGTGTGTGTGTGTGTGTGTGTGTGTGTGTGTGTGTGTGTGTGTGTGTGTGTGTGTGTGTGTGTGTGTGTGTGTGTGTGTGTGTGTGTGTGTGTGCGTGCGGAGGTGGAGGGGACGATAGGGTTGGGGCATAGAGGGGTCCTGGGAAACCTCTACACACCTAACTGCTAGTCCAGATGTGGAGGCTGTTTCTACAGTCTGGGGAGAAACATCTGTCTAGTGGACTAGGGCCTGAGTAATGCAGTGCGTGTGTCTGTGTGTGTGTACAGTGTGTGTGTGTGTGTTTCAATGTCCTGGTGTCCTCACTTCATGCTCTGCAGACACAGGGAATACCATCCGTTAATAGGTTTAGCAGTCACACCCCGACCCTCTACGAGGTCCACCTGACTCTCTGCAAGGTCTCCTGAACAGAAGGAAGGTGGGCAGAATTCCATGGAGTTTAGGTGGGCAGAATTCCAAGGTTTAGAAGGTGGTTAGAATTCCATGGAGTTTAGAAGGTGGTTAGAATTCCATGGAGTTTAGAAGATGGTTAGATTTCCATGGAGTTTAGAAGGTGTTCAGAATTCCATGTAGTTTAGAAGGTGGGCAGAATTCCAAGGTTTAGAAGGTGGTTAGAATTCCATGGAGTTTAGAAGGTGGTTAGAATTCCATGGAGTTTAGAAGATGGTTAGATTTCCATGGAGTTTAGAAGGTGTTCAGAATTCCATGGAGTTTAGAAGGTGGGCAGAATTCCATGGAGTTTAGAAGGTGGGCAGAATTCCATGGAGTTTAGAAGGTGGGCAGAATTCCATGGAGTTTAGAAGGTGGGCAGAATTCCATGGAGTTTAGAAGGTGGGCAGAATTCCATGGAGTTTAGAAGGTGGGCAGAATTCCATGGAGTTTAGAAGGTGGGCAGAATTCCATGGAGTTTAGAAGGTGGGCAGAATTCCATGGAGTTTAGAAGGTGGGCAGAATTACAATGTTGAGTTTTTAAGTGTCAAGTAAGACTGTCATTATTTACTTTGTATTGTGATTACTTCTCTACGGAAAAAATGATTACAGACACAAAGAGAAGCAGTAGTCTTACCACTCAAATGAAACCATTCAAATGGCCTCGCTGTTGGATTGAAAGCTTGGTTTTATTGGATTCATTTATTAGTGGTTTGGATGCCGGCCATTAATACTTTTTTTGCTTTCTTGAACTTCAAGAAACTGTTTCTTTATGATCAATTCAAAGCAAATAAGGGATTAACATTCAATTAAAACAATCAAATACACATCCACAGCATTTATCTTATATTCAGCAAACAAACATAAAGTACCAAAACTAATGCAGTATGATCAGAATGTGAAATTACATAAAAAAACAATAAGAACACATTATTTGAAATCAATCTGCCAACCACCACATTTCAATGGAGACAGCCCTGTCTAAATGTTTATGCATTTACCAAACAGTTTCCCCTTGTGGCCTATGAGTCACTAGGAAACCCATCAGCACTGTACTGGGGAATGTACTGTAAATGACAATGCAGTGTCAAGTGGCTTTCATCTCCTGTAATGACACGCAAGTTGAGGCTGGCAGGGTAAATTATGCCTCTTTCTTATCCCAGCCTACTGGAGGTACAGTATCTAGTCTACAGTATAACTCAAACCACTTGTTACATAGTCAGGATTACTGCTTGAGACAGTTGCACTTGTCGAAATTACCCCTATTGGTGTCTGAGCAGCAATTACAGAGGGGATTTATATACCTGTAAGATGTACCTGTACAGTAGAGGGGATGCTATAGAAATGAGTTTGCACACTTCCTTCTAGCATACAATGTAAGTATTTGCTTAGGGACTTGTCTTTGACGGGTGATAATGTGTTCATTGTTCAAAGCCTGGTTGGAGTGGGACATCTTGGACAGTATCTTGGACAGTATCTTGGACAGTATCTTGGACAGTATCTTGGACAGTATCTTGGCCACAGAGACAATCAACAAGACTACAGATATTCTACCCTTTGCAGCCCCATTCAGCCTCACAGACATATAGCTGGAATAATCTGTCACTGCCTTTTGATTATGCACTGTGGCTAACAAGTATCTTTCACGCTCCGTATGATATTAACCAGTCATTCATTGAAGGCAGAGATTTAATTCCACTTCTGGTGTCTCTAGCAGTACGTAAATAAATGAAGGCTAAGCTTATGTCCAGACCACAGATGATGACGTTAACAAATAGTCTTCATTACATAGTTTCCGAATGACCAGGTCGGATCCTCCAGGGTGTAAATATTGTGAGTGGGATTCAACAGGCAAGGGGTTTGCGGGCTTCACACTTAAACATGAAAGATGGTGAAGGGAAGCTTATCAGCCAGTAAGAGATAGTGAGTTTATTGCCCAATTGACGATGATGAAAAATGACCTCCGGGAACATAATTTCTTTCACATCAGCTTCTAACATATCAACGGCCACATCATTCACTAATGTAATGAAGTAATGGAGTTCTAGGTTTTTTCAGTTATACAACCATGCTGTTTGAAAATATTTAGAAACACCTCACGTTATTTCATTAGATATGTGTCTATCCGTTTAAGGTCCTTTAAACAAAAACAATTTTACAAATTTGAATTAGACAGGACTTGGAGGCCAATTCCCATGTGATATATGGAATGGATGCAACAAGGGAACTCTACAGAAGTCAGTAGTTGACTTATGCCTGACGACACCAGTTGTAACGCTATCCCACCAGACGTCACCCCAGACACACACACACACACTGCCAATCAACCCTGTTCACATGACCTCAGTGTGTCCACAGAGACACTGAGAGCTCAGGTGTTTTTGCAGAGTGGGGTTTCTGTTTCAGGTTCTCCCTCAAACTGGAGACCTGCCCTCCTTGAATGAATGACTGACCGAGGAGCTACTACATTTCACAGCCGACTCCAGAGTGTGAGACAGAGAGATAGGAAAAGGAAAAAGGTCTGGTAGAAAAAATAAGTGAGTATAATGTATTTTCATAGACTTTCTACACAGTTCTGACTAACAGAAGTTGGGGGGACATACAAGAAAGCAACAGTATAGGGAAGTAAACTCTTCCCATAGACCTCTGACTGACTTCTGATCCTATACTCTCACTTATGGAGCAATAACTGTTTCTTTCCTTTTTCTTATATTGGAAATGGAGATTTTGATTGATTTGATTCAGAATGGACCACTCACCAGAGGTAAGGCAATATCCTCCATGTCCAGCAACAGATCTCTATCACAGGCAACATGCTGCTCACATAGTTCATTAAGGAGGAGAGAGGGGGAGGATGGGTTGGTGGGTGAGCCTGCAAAAAAGCAGCACCAGACCCCGGTCTCTCCTCTACCCATATATCATATCTGACACGTTCAAGTCCTTCAGCTTGACAGCAGCCGGCCCTTCTCCCTCAGTCTCCCGTCTTTGCTTTCACAGGGAATTATTCTTACTGTGGCCCAATAATCACACAGACTGAGAAGTGTGTTTGTCTTGGCGCCTGTCTGGACTCTCAGGTGTCCGTCATCAACAGAGAGGTTGGGATTGACTGGTCTATCACCTCGGTTTAGGCCTACCAGTGAAAGCTACACTTCACCTGAACACCTCAGGCTACTGTTGCAGGTCATAGGAAAACAGTTAAGAGAGAAAAGACCATGTCCAACTAAGGAAAGATCATGTTTATCAAAATGTAATGTTATTGTAATGACGCTTAATCACAAGATGTCGTCCATGGTGGGTTAGACTTTTGTTCTGGTTGAGAAAGACAGCTGTCTTAACACTAATACAATGTCCATACATATTGTATGATATTTCATAAAGGACCTTACATACATCACGATCTTCCCCCAGCATGAATAGTGTAGCTGTATGTTACCCACCGGACCAGCGATATTCAACACTACTCTTGAGCCACAGTGACGCTATGCAGTCATTTCATTTAGGAAGACAAACACCTGATTCAACAAATTACTGCCTAAATTGATCCGTTTTGGGCTTCATTCATTACCTATGAGACAAAACAGAGTGAAAATATACTAGTTTTCAGTCAGTCCCTAGCCCTTGAAATACCACAGAAATCCTGTCTCCGTTAAAAAACATTCTTAATTCACATTCAGTTTGGCAGCAACTAGATTATTACCCCAACATTGCAGCTGAAGAGAATGCACGGCCCAGTCTAGCCCGGCTGTCTTCTTTAAATGTATGAGGAGATACTTATCTGCAGGAAATGGCCAATCACACCTCCACATATTGCTTTTTAATGAACCACGAGCGCTCTCCAGCTTCACGCATCATCAGAGAGCGCCATCAAATGAGCGCCATTTAGGCGTCAGGATCCATCTGATATCACTCACCGCCACCACACCTCCAGTGTCGCCATGTTCTGTTCTGGCTCTCTACCAGATAAAGTAGTGGGGTCAAAATCAAATCAAATGTTATTTGTCATATGCTTCGTAAACAACAGGTGTGGACTAACAGTGAAAAGCTTACTTACGGGTCCTTTTTCAACAATGAGAGAGCTCATGATTAAAACCATATATATAAAGAAATAGTGACACGAGGAATAAATATGCAGTGAGCGTATAACAATGACGAATAAAGAATAACATGGCAATATAAAGGGAGTACCATTACCAGGTTGTTGTGCAGGGGTACGAGGTAACTGAGGTAGCTATGTACATATACTGTAGGGTTAAAGGGACGAGGCAACGGGATAGATAAAACCCAGTAGCAGCAGGGGATAGGCATTTCATTAGCTATTAGCAGTCTTAGAGTGGACATTTTATATTGATGTATTTGTTTAAGTAGGAGTGCAATCTGTCTAATGATACAAGAGTCATCTCTGCATCTCTATCTTTAGCCCTGCTGAGTTGGGCCAAGCAGGGCAGCGACCTATTATGCATCCCAAATGGCACCCTATTCCCTATATAGTACACTACTTTTGACAAGGGGCCAAACGTAGGCGGGTCACCCTGGTTTGTGCATATACCATTTCGATCACGAATGTTTTGGGGGCAATGCTATTAGGCTAAGTAATAGGTTGCCATTCTAAGTATTGGCTAGTTGTTTAGAATATTGTAATTCAGCTTCAGTGGTATTCTAGGAACTCCCACGTCGAACGTTTTAAGTTCATGTGTTTATGTTTCGCACTTTGCAGAGAGAGACAGTAAAGTCAAAGTCACAGCGACGTTTGGACGTGCATTTGGAGATTGGTTTTGACGATTGTTGTCCTGTTTTGATATATAATATACCATATGTGTTGTTAACCTTCTGCGAATCAAACCAGCCTGTCTTTCAACCGTGTCCTGCTTCCTGGAAATATGGAGGCCCTCCGTGCTGCAAAGACTACCTAAGCCGCACCCTCCTCTCTCTCTTTCTCTCTCTCCCTCTGCATCCTGCTGCCTCTTAGAGGAAGGAATGTGACACACACGCACACACTCCAGACACACTGAGATTTGAATGTTAGATTTGAAAAAGTGTGTTTTTGTAAAAGCAAGAGTGAGTTAGATATTATCCAGATATTGTCCAATCAGAACACTGGGAATAATTAATTAACCTTATTCATCTGACAAAGTTTGCTGGGTACTTCATAAAATATTTATTTTCATTCCTCATGGCATTCGTGACACTGTGATACAGGTCATGCAAACACATGTAAATTGCACATTCTAGATCTTTATCAATGTCTCCTTAATATTGATGAACTATGGACCTTTAGTATCCATGGGAAGTAGGCTGTGTTTACACAGACAGCCCAATTCTGATGTGTTTTACCACTATTGGTCTTTTTACCAATCACATCAGATCTTACCACATCAGATCTTTCTTAGAGCTAAACTGATTGGTCAAAAGACCAATTAGTGAAATATCAGAAATTGGCTGCTTGTTTAAAACCTCTTAAGGCTCTCTACAGATCGGTGTCCCACCCACAGGACGGTTGAACTAACGTAGGCTAATGCGATTAGCATGAGGTTGTAAGTAACAAGAAAACTTCTCAGGACATAGACATATCTAATATTGGCAGAAAGCTTAAATTATTGTTAATATAACTGCACTGTCCAATTTACAGTAGCTATTACAGTGAAATAATACAATGCTATTGTTTGAGGAGAGTGCATCCTTTTGAACTTGAAAAGTTATTAATAAACCAATTAGGCACATTTGGATAGCCTTGACACAACATTTTGAACAGAAATACAATGGTTCATTGGATCAGTCTAACACTTTGCACACACACTGCTGCCATCTAGTGGCCAAAATCTAAATTGCACCTGGGCTGGAATAATACATTATGGACTTTTTCTTGCATTTCACAGATGATGGTACAAAAAAAATACAAAACAACGGTTGTTTTTTTCTTTGTATTATCTTTAACCAGATATAATGTGTTATATTCTCATACATTCCTTTCACATTTCCACAAACTTCAAAGTGTCTCCTTTCAAATGGTCAAGAATATGCATACCCTTTCTTTGGGGCCTGAGCTACAGGCAGTTAGATTTAGGTATGTAATTTTAGGTGATTTAAAAAAATAAAAAAAAGGGTGGATCCCATTATATAAACACAGCCGTAGTGACACGGAACTCCATCATATCCTTCCAATCTAAAGATGAATGTTCCTGATCAAGTAGCCTCTCTATACTCCCTTGCCTAGTGCTGACCGCCCACACACACACAGCAAACATTAACAAACTTTCTAGATAACTCACTCACAGATTAATAATATTGTTTTTGATGTATTGTTCAAATGTTCACGGATACAAATGTTTGTTTAGACATTAGAGAAATCCACGGCAGAACAACCAACTTCACTTGAGCATTAATCTGATTAAGAGTTGGATTTATTTGTGTTTCTGTGGTTACTTAATAGGAACCCTTCCAGGCCAGGATGATGATATTAAAAACACCACCTCAATGACTGGCCCACAGCTGTGTATATACAACCAAATACGTTTTCTCCCTGTCTCTACAGAAAAAGCATTGAATTAATCCTACAATATTCAGCTATGCAACACTTCAGGCCTGCCCACGAGGACACACAGGTAGTATATCACGTCATAAATATGTTGTGTATCAGGAATGATGGATTTCATTATTCCCTGAAGCATATTATTTTAATCCAGACCTGGGTTCCAGTACTATTTGAAATCATTTAGAATACTTTAGCTGGGCTTGACAGTGCTTGCGACGTCCCGTGTGGCTTAGTTGGTAGAGCAAGGCGCTTGCAATGCCAGAGGTGTGTATTCGATTCCCATGGGAAGTACAAAACAAGCTGTATGTACTCACTACTGTAAATCGCTCTGGATTTCAACTCGTATTTTAACCCACGTCTGCTTTAACCACCACTCAGAGAATCTAAAGTAGTTCCTTACTGGGTGCTGAGGAGGGTATGACATCATTGCACACTGGGTGGCATTTAACTCTGTCTTTTATTTCGCTCTTACTTACTCTCTTAATTGAGCTCTTAAGTGGCTGATGCCACTTCAATTCACATAAAAATGTGACGTTTTTAGGGCTTGCTCTGTTTTTTAAAGAGTTGCTCTGTTTCAGCCAGAGAGGGAAAAAAAGGAGCTTGCGGGGAAAGTATTTTATGTTAATCATAACTCACCCCAGGGAACATATTATAAATCAGAATTCAACTTTGTCCATTTGTATAAGTTTTTAATGGTAGTATATTCATATAACAATGTGTGTACTGTGTTGGCCTCAGACTAAATGATGCTGTGTGTCAATAATATTGTATCACAAGTTCACAACATAACCTCTAATAGTGGGAAACTTCTTCTGACCACGTCTGAATCTCACCCGGGAGTCCCAGCATTTTGATGAAAATTAGTATTTCTGTTTTACAGCCTTGAATTTCCAAGTCCAGAAAACTGCAGCAATAACAGTTCCTAAACCTCAGAGCATAAAGCTGTCTGACAATGAAGTGCAGTACTGAGACGCCCAGTCTGCATCCGAAATGGCACCCTATTCACTATTTAGTGCACTACTGTTGACCAAGGCCCATTAAGTGCACCACCTTTGACCATGAGCCCTATGGTCCCTTGTCCAAAAGTAGTGCACTATAGGGTGCCATTTTGGACACACACCTAGTCTCCTTATGTACCCAGACTACTTGACCAATTCAATCATTCGAACAAGGAAATGTTGGAGCAACCAAGGTTTCACTGTTAATATGTAGTACATTTGAGTGGAACATTGTCCAAATCTACAGCGCTAGAAAAAATATTTCAATATAACTTCATAACAACAATCAAGGACAGATTATTCTATGATTTTGGTATTTGTCTTCTCTGTGGACAGTGTTAACTATTCCTCACCGTGCCCTTAGAATTGATTCAGTATGCAAAGTAAAGTGTAATTCTGTTCTGAGGGTAATAAACGGCTTTGTGTTTTGCATTACCTTTAAACTCTGCATCCAAGATTCCAACGAGGCGGCGTCGATGTAACCATAGTACAGTCATTTGGATAAATGGCGAAGATGAAAGTGGGATTTCGTTTTTACATGCCTTCTAGACTGTTTGCACATTTTTGCTAAAGCACCAAAGTCTGGGTGTATAATTAAACTCTAAATGCTGTTTTTTGTGTTTGAAGAAAATGTGTATCCCTGCACTCCTTGCACAAACATTTAACATTCTCCAAATGGCTGTTACACAGACACACCCCGGATCACATAGACTAAGTCGCTAATACTTCAGAAAAGCTACTAGATTGCTTGTTCTGATGAATCACTACAAAATATGTGTGTCTAACTCTTGACTCAACTCCTGACTAAGGAAGGAACAACTGTATTGGGTAAGACATGCAGCTAAGAGACCCATATCTTTCTACTCTCTTTCTCGTTGCATTCCTCCATCAATGTGAAATATTTGACCCTTGGGGGTCTGCTGGGCAGCACAGAGGGCTGGAGAGAACCCTCCTATCGCCTCTAGTCTTTTAGGGAGGTAGAAAGGCATTGGGTGTGATTTGTTAAATGTGGGGTGCCCCCTGTATTGTGTCCCGAACACGGGGACATCTGGCAGTAGCAATACGGCCATGTGATAAAAGCCTCTGTGGTCTCTGTCCTCTTTCTCAACCAGTGAGCTGTGCAGCATTGAAACACTGCCCTGACATTCTCATGCTAATACACAGAAAGGATGACAGCAGATGTGAAACATTTGGTTCTGTTCTTGTTCACTTGTAAAGAAATAATGTGCCCGTTATCATTATTTTACTTTCTGCTGTTCCGCTCTGTGTTATAAAACAGAGAGAAAGAATGTTTACTATGGAGGCCATCTTCTTAGGTGGCCTGAGGCAGAGAGAGGGTTGACTTTACGTGTGACTGTTGGGAAACAGAATATCTAAGGAGAGTGATGGCTCTGAGGTTGACTCAGTGAAAAAGCATTTTAGCTTCAGAATAAGGGTAAACTACACTAATATAACCCTACTAAGAAACATTTGAACAATGAGTTAATCAAACAGGTGAGTGTGTGTGTGTGTGTGTGTGTGTGTGCGTGTGTGTGCGTGTGTGTGTGTGACAGCCATCAACAGGCAAGGCAGGTTTGGGACAAAGTTCCCTCCCTACTGCCATTTCATTGGATCCTGACATGCCTCTGACATACCTTTGCAAAACGTTTACACACTCTAATTTGAGGAAGACATGTCCATCTTCCTCTCTGAAGTCATACAGAAGTTTGATACAACTGCCACGTGTTTAAAATGAAATAAAGGTGCTGAATTTATGCAACCTCATTTTAAACAACAAACAGTCTACATGTTGTATTCTCATCGTGGCTAGAGTACTGACAATGCTGTTTTGGCAATACATTATTGGTTTAATGCGGGAGAGCCATCCATTGACATTTAGAATTGCACTGCGTATTCAACTGTTTTCTGACGTTGAAGTAGACTTACAATATTATTTATTATAAGGACTTTAACAGCTCGAGCGCTGGGACACATGTGAGTGTTATTTTTGAGTGAGCTGCGTGCAAGGTCTAATCCACTGGTGGATGCGGAGCAAGCTCCGGTAGCCTACGAGCTGTCCCCTCTATTTCTTAATGGCAAGACCCGACAATGTCTGCCTAGCATGGCTGTGGCTTCTGAACCGGAGACCCAAGGACCGTTATGGCTTTTAGCCGAGTCTATTCGGACCCCCTGTCCCGAGGCATTTTCAAGAAATTCGTGGTCATGCTGTGTTCTCTCCTCACCTCCCTGTACCTCCTCCACTGCCTCACGGACCGCTGCAGCAGCATGCCCACGCCGGTGAAAGCATCCAGCCAAGTCGTGGGCTTCTTCGCATCGGAACTACACGACTTGAGGTCGCTGAGGAGGAAACGACTGTTACAGAAATGGACCACAGGATCCAAGCCGGGCTTGAGCTACGAGACCGCCGACGACGCTAAACGCGCCTCCGAGTATTCCCGGTTCAACGATGCTGATACCGGACAGGTTTTGTACGAACCGGGACATCAGGTGGACAGTGATAACGAAAAGAACCGAGAACTGTCGCATTATACGCAGCCTTCTTTGGGTGATATAGTTTATTCGAAGAGATTAGCACCTCGGTTTATGGTGAAGACGGGGAGTACTGGTAAACTCAGTCCGCTTGGAGACGGGACCAAGAAGCTTCCCCAGGCGATGATCATCGGTGTAAAGAAAGGAGGGACGCGCGCGCTGCTCGAGTTCCTCCGCGTGCATCCAGACATCCGAGCTGTGGGAGCCGAACCGCACTTCTTCGACCGCAACTACGAGAATGGACTGGAGTGGTACAGGTGAATGTTTAAATAAATACATACAATATAAGTGAAATTATTATTATTGTTATTTTTTATTCGTAGTGGGCTTATTGTTAGTAGTATTATTATTAGATTATGATAAGCCTATGCCTCTACTTTCCCAAATTCATCAGTGCAGAGTGAAATATTGTTTGGTGACAAGTTTTAACAGTTGTGCTGTTGTGTTGATTTCAAAGTTGTGCACCGCCAGTGCCTCTCACTGGCAACACTTGTTCAACGGACCAAGTTTTATAGCACACTTCTTTTCTATTATTTTGTTGCATTTTTGTCTTGGAGGGGGCTTTAATTACAGTATATGGTCCATTTTTCATTACAATATACAGGATATAAACACAGATATTTACATGTAAATCATGGACAACTTGGTGCCCTATAGGCTACTTTATTCAACTGTTTAACGTGTCAAAGTTGTGGGAGAGCTCTCATAACACCTAAATATATCCTATAATTCACTACAGATTAATTGGATATTTAGAGTATTTTTGATATTAAGAAAATACGCATTTAAGATTTTAAAAAAAGGTATTTCTTTAGCCTACAATCAACACTGCGTTATTATGACCTATTAATTAGACTTACGACATGTTTTTCCTACCCAATTATATAGGCTATTGTCTTTTTCAACGACCAAAGATGGGGATTCATTTGTAACGATAGTTTACATGATTAAGTAGCCAACCTTCTCAATAACCTTATCAATAAGTTCATATTTTATTTACTCATAATGTATCTTGGTAAATCGGCTTCTCTCTAGATTTCATGGCAGACCACAATATCACCTTATAACATGTATCTCCCCAAAATCCTAAAGAAATATATTAGTGTATTAACGTCATTTATGACACTTTCCATTTCATTTAAAATAAAGTGAGTACTTTTTATGTAAAAAATAAACTTAATTGCGATCTTGTAATTATTAATGATCAAATATAAAACATATATAAAAAATTTAATTGTTCTTCATAGGCCTATTCAACATCACCAATAGTTGAATGGGGAGATACAAATAAGTATTATAGGGAAAAGGCCCAGATTTAGATAACAAGCAAAGTCCCACCAAGCAAAGCACTTTAAATGCGTCGGGAGTCGGGTCAATGTCTGACCTAAAATAAATATTCTCAACAAACTCTAAATACACATAAATACAGACATACACTCTCCCCCTCAATCCACTCTCTTCTTTGGGAGTTGCCATATTTTATCCCACTTTTCTCTCTCTTTATGTTCAAGCATATGAATTTGTGATCAGTAGGTTCACGTTGTTGTGTGTGCATACGTTTGTGTGTGTGTGTGGTTGTGCCTGCGTCCATGTCTGTGTGTGGTTGTGCGTGCGTCCATGTCTGTGTGTGGTTGTATGCGTGCCCATGTGTTTGTGTGTGTGTGGTTGTGCGTATGCCATGCGTGTGTGTCCCTCCCAGTGGGTCTAAGTGTAATGGGGCATTGCCGACACTGCAGCTCTGTTTTTAAGAAGGATTAGGGTTATAACGAAGGGTTACCTGAGTGTCTCAGGAGGTTTGATTCACCTTTTGATTGAGTTAACACTATGCAGTTCACTCTAAAAGCTTGGAGAAACTTCTCCTCTCACCCGGGCCCCCTCCTTCTAACTCCCTCAAAGCCCCCATCCAGCCTCGGCCCCCTCTCATACCCTAGCTCTCATACCCTCTCCCCACACACAGACACCTCCTTCTTTGTGCCTCTGTGAGCGTGAACACTCTCTCTTTTGGCCATCACTCTTTCACACCCTTCTGTTTACCTATTCATCCGTTGTGGGAGTGTATATCCATGAGGGTTTCATCTATCCTGAGGAGTTGCCAAGATTCTTCTACATGGAATTTGGTCCATGAGCTCCAAGGACTAGCCGAACAAACTCAACCTCAGGGCCTGTTACACTTAATGCCTTCCATTAAAATGGGGAATGGGCCCTTGAATTAAAATGGCCCGAGTAGAAGAAATCAAGAAGGGTTACAAAAACGTGACTGACTAGTCAGTCTGAAGGAGTGCATCTGCTGTGTAGAGGTACACTCCTGTCAACTCTGTTCCAGGAAGTCTGAGAGAGACTCCCTTTATTAATAGTCTTTGTGTGTGGACACTTTAACGCAGTCATTTAGACCTGAACGTGATTGAAGTGTGTGAGACTTTGTTGTTTTACTCAAGAAATGTCGAACACGCAACCGGAAGTGGAATGCTGTTGCTGAACCGTTAATAACCTCTGTGTGTGTGTATGCTTTTGATAGGAAGTAGCCCTCTCATTTAGACATAGGGCTTGATTCAATCAGCCGACATCCGCCTAGCGGTTGATTTGGAGGTGTCTTAGTTGGTTGTTTTGGTGGTGGTAGAGGTGGAACTGTGTTAGAGCTGTCAAATCCACAAGCAGCTCCTGGTATTATACCTAAAGCGGACTTTACCATTGGTTGCACGGAGTTGCATTAAGAGAAATCCCATGCAGCCTTGTTTACAAGTTAAAACAGTGGAATGTGAGATGTAATCTACACCTCTATTATGATGATAGGAACCCTCATTATTTAGTTGAATGATTTTTCAAGTTGACCGTCATTTCTTTATAGCCTACGCTTTCTCCTTCTGAGCTTCTAATGCGAGTAGGGTGGGTGTGGCTTCATGACAATGATCGCAAGAGCAGCTGCTCACCAATTTGACGGCTCCAACGCAGTTCAACTTCCAGAACCGCTATGCGGCTGTTTGCTGTCGTCAGTAAATGCTTGATCTGATTGAATCTAGGCCTTAGTTTGATTGAAGTGTGTGAAGTTTCTTTTTCCCTCTATTCAAGAAGTGTCAAACGCTAATGGAAGCGAAATGGTGTTTCTGAACTGCAGTGCACTCGGAGTTCATTCACTTGACGTCAAAACCCTCTAAATCTGGGCTTCAGCTGTCAAGCTCTGGACATTTTTTTTTGGTCTTTTGTACTGCTGCATGGAATGGCAAAAAAATCTGCAGATTATACAACACACATGACAATGTGATGGATTTGTGCAAATGGCTAAGCATTAAGAAAACAAACAAGAGAACGGTCCGGTGCTATTCATTCATGCTACTTGTCATTTTTGTGTATTGTTTCACAATTCTAGAAAACGGTTTTGGTTCTAGAAAGGCGGTCTCGGTGGTAGAGGGAAACAAGGCCATGGTTTCTATAGCTAATCACTGCATCCAATTTCCTGGAATTACGTGATTCTTTTCATTAGTGTGTGTGTGTGTGTGTGTGTGTGTGTGTGTCTGTGAATAGTTAAAGGCAGAGAGAGCAGAGGCATCCGTCTCATGGGACTTAGAGTCTTTGTTTAGAGTAATGGCCGATATGTGGACTGAACATGAATCACTATGGCCTGTCTGTCTGTCCCTGTGGGAATGTGTGTGTGTGTGTGTGTGTGTGTGTGTGTGTGTGTGTGTGTGTGAGAGAGAGAGCGTACGTACGTATGTACATACGTGTGTGTGTTTCCGGGGTGTTTGTGTGTGTCTATGGGAATGTGTGTGTGGGGAACATAGTTTAACACTTCTAAGTCCTAATGTGACGTGGCATCAACAACATCCGTCTGTGTTTTCCTTCTTTCCCAGTGGAAACATAGACAGAAATATTGTTGCCCCCAAGTCCCTACGGAAAGTTATCACTGTTTTTGTAGAAGTTACCAAGATATATCATCATTATTTGCATAATATTTTTCATATTATTTTCTATGTAATATATCCAACAGTTGCAGTGGCGATTTTAGTATGTAAATCTTGGTGGGGCAATCTCAAAAAGACACTACACAACACTAAACAATATATTAATTGCAGTTTAACAGCGATAAGCAGTGTCCACAAATTGTTAGGGCCAACATAAAGCTGTCCCAACAGCAGAGCTTTCTTTCCATCACAATGGAGTGAATCCTTACCACCACTACACCTGGCTATCAGCGGAGCCTTGTATGGCAGTGAAACAATTAATTCAGCCTTGTTTACTACCTTTTTAAAAAACAGAGCTGATATGGTTAAACAAATGTGGCAATTGAGATGATCAAACTATGGCATAAAGGGAACGATGAGCGGATAAGAGGCATTACGTAATGTATTATTATTATTTATTACTTTAATGAGCGAGCGATGATGGAAGTAGTCAATATATGTGTTCAGCACTTTTTAAATATACAGCGACAGAATGCAGAACATGGGCTGCTCTTACAGTATTTTCCCCTGTACACCAAGTCAGAACCGTAGGATAAATAAAAACTTTGATAATAAGATGTTGACATGATCAGTCCAATCAAAGCTACTGTGCATATTACATGATTTGACGTAATTTTATCTGTGGTCAATGACCTTGAGCCTTCTTGGAAGGTCACTTGTAATATAACTCTATGGCAGGACCCAAAGGGCTGAAATTTTGGATGTCTACCCTTACTAAGGATATAAACTTTGGGATGATGTAGTGTCCCCATGAGTGACAGAACACTGAGACAATCACGACGCAATGCTCCTATGTTTGGCTGGCTCTTCCCACCACCACAGAAAGCACTGAGCTAGGCTGAAACACCTGCATTTTGGAGCTGCCTTACTCAAGAAATCAATAAAGAGACCATGTTTGTATGCGGCTTTATTGTTTAACTCAATGATATGTAAACTACCGTTCAAAAGTTTGGGGTCACTTAAAAATGGCATCGTTTTTGAAAGAAAAGCACATTTTTGTCCATTAAAATAACATCAAATTGATCAGAAATACAATGTAGACATTGTTAATGTTGTAAATGACTATTGTAGCTGGAAACGGTACATTTTTTATGGAATATCTACATATGCATACAGAGGCCCATTATCAGCAACCATCACTCCTGTGTTTCAATGGCACGTTGTGTTAGCTAATCCAAGTTGATCATTTTAAAAGGCTGATTGATCATTAGAAAACCATTTTGCAATTATGTTAGCACAGCTGAAAACTGTTGTCTCTGCCCCACCTGCCCTGATTAACGGGTCGCCACTGGACAGTTGTAAATAACTTTCACCAAGTTTTTGGAGTGTCGAATTCAGCATACCCAGTGTATCTCCCTTCCCCTAACAAAGTGAAATCTGATCCACACCAAAGTTGTACTAATGCAATTTGTACAACAAACCATTATCTTTTAGTCTTGTAGTACGTTGGGTAAAATGTAGGTTTTATACATTTACATGTGTGTGTATCTGCCTCTCTGTGTACAATGTAAGTAGTTGTAGAGTAGGTCTACATTGTTAGCCATTAAACAGGAAGTAGTTCTAGGTCTACATTGTTAGCCATTAAACAGGAAACCAGCGGCTCAGTGTTACATTTCACTACCCATCTCTCTACCTTGTACCGAGACAATCATGCTTGACCCGACAAGCTATTGTTGTGGAAATGTGATGAACTCCAAGTGAACAAAGTCACCGACAACACTCTGATGTAATGAAAGGTCCATGTTGATGGTAGTTTAGCGTTATGTCTGGGACCTACTAGGGTTACCCTCTAACCCAGCTTTCACCTGTCAAGGCCAGGGGATTTTGAGGGGTGAGTGGGGGTTGAGCGGGGTCTGCAGGGGTCTGAGGGGGTGCGCTGTCTGACATCACCAGACTGGCTGGATTAGGCCAGACCAAACCATCTAATGACTTAATTGCCCTTCATAAAAACACATGTGACCTGTACCAGACTAGCAGTCTGAGGTCCCTGCCTGCCAACACATCATCCATCCTATACATAGTATATTTCCAGAAAACCATGTTATTGTCTTGTTAAGCCAAGTCTTACAAGAAAAATAGATGTTATTATTTTGGATTCAGTTGTTTGCATGAAAAGTATGTTGTACCAAAAACAAGACACAAGGGAGTGAATTATGAATGAAAAAGCTCAGCTCCAAAAAATTGAATTTTGTGTAAAATTAGGGCATTTACCTGTTTATTGAACTGGCTGTATTTTACAGGAAATGAAGTAATGGTACTAAAAGTGTTCTGATAATAAAAGCATTGACCCAGTCGGGACCCATAGAGAACGGTTCTTTGGGGATTTTCTGTAGTGCTGCTCTCTGTTCCTCTGGCCAGCCCTGTCTCTGTAGTGGCCTGTGGTGAGAGGCCGTCAGATGTGCATGTAGGGAAAGACACTATCAAAGTATGTTTTTACTGTACTCCAAATGCCAGGCATACATTACAAGATCCACATGGAAACATTTGGAATAATATTTTGGATCTTGTCCCATATATGAAAAGCATAAACATTCCTTTTTCAAACTCTTTTGTGATTATCATTATTTCCTACATGAGTCTAGTCGTCCAGCCAAATAGTTTCGCTGATGCTGCTCCATGTATGAAAAGTTGCACAAAGAAAATAAATTTACTCAGTCGTCAGAACTGTTGGTGAAAAGTGGTTTAAATTCCCAGCATTTTCCGTGAGCTTCACTTCCAAGTTGTTCATATTTTGGCAGGGTTAGGTGTCAATTAAGTGGGTGGCAGAGTTGAGAGTGCTGCCTTGTTTGTTGCTCTCAGACATGTCACTCGTCATTGGCCCTGTGTAGAGGTCTGGAGGACACGTGGAAAGGAAAGGCTGGCAGCTTATTGGTAGGGAGGAGAAACATCCCAGCAGTTAGCTATATTACTGTGGACGCCTTGAGTAGTGTGAGGAATTTCTGTAGTTTTCCATTATAGCAAAGTCTATACAGGCACACAGAAGCAATGCATTTACAGTAGATGACTTTGCAACTATTCATATGTCATACGTTCATTAGTTAGCCTTCATTGTGGTGTGTGCTGCTGGTTGTCATGTGAAAGCAGAACCCTACCAAACAAAGAGACGTGTGTGTGTGTGTGTGTGTGTGTGTGTGTGTGTGTGTATGTATGTATGTGTGTGTGTGTGTGTGTGTGTGTGTGTGTGTGTGTGTATGTGTGTGTGTGTGTGTGTGTGTGTGTGTGTGTGTGTGTGTGTGTGTGTGTGTGTATGTGTGTGTGCATGCGTGTGTGTATGTGTGTGTGTGTGTGTGTGTGTGTGTGTGTGTGTGTGTATGTGTGTGTGTGTGTGTGTGTGTGTGTGTGTGTGTATGTGTGTGTGTGTGTGTGTGTGTGTATGTGTGTGTGCATGCGTGTGTGTGTGTGTGTGTGTGTGCATGCATCCACGCTGTATGCATCCCCCCAGTGTACCACTGGCAGTCAACATTGCTTTGATCTGGCTTGGCCAGGAGTCCAGCTATGACATGTTCTTCCTCTCAGAGTTTTAAACGGAGCGAATGAGTTAAAATGGGCAAAAAAATCCACTGCACACACTGGTTGAATCAACGTTGTTTCCACATCATTTCAATTAAATTACATTGAACCAACGTGGAATAGACGTTGATTGAATTGACGTCTGTGCCCAGTGGGTCTGTCTCTTTATTTCTCTCTCATACGTACAGTACACTAACTCTGTGGTACCAAAGGTGTTTGATGTACATTTAATACACTCGCTTCTCTGAGCCCAATTGATTTATCAGATTTTCCTTGAAGGTGCACTACTGAAAACACGAAGCTGCATTGAAGCACCCAGAACAGTGCTGGACAGGGTGGTAACCCGATCCCCTGAGAGAGCGAGAGAGAGCGAGAGAGAGCGAGAGAGAGAGAGAGAGAGAGAGAGAGAGAGAGAGAGAGAGAGAGAGAGAGAGAGAGAGAGAGAGAGAGAGAGAGAGAGAGCGAGAGAGAGCGAGAGAGAGAGAGAGAGCGAGAGAGAGCGAGAGAGAGCGAGAGAGAGCGAGAGAGAGAGAGAGAGAGAGCGAGAGAGAGAGAGAGAGAGAGAGAGAGAGAGAGCTCCTGAGCATGAGACCCTGACTGCCTCAGGGTTGTGAAAGTGATTATCATGGAGTATAATTGTACTTGTAACACAAGGGGCCCCTCACCTTCCACTGGAGGAATGTAAACCCACCATCACCACACACATACACAAACACACACACACACACCAAGGTTATTATAGTTTTGTGTTTTTATTTCTATTAGACTAAGATTTTCTTTTGAAATTATTTTTAGTTTCAGTTAGTTTTCACTAACTGTTTTCACTAACAGTTTTCACTAACTATCTACTTTACTAGTTGTATTCAGTTTCAGTTTTATAAAAACATTTCTATTTCGTTTTGATATTATTTAGTTTCAGTTTTAGTGTTAGGGACAGAAAGTAGCCTAATGTGTGGGAGGCTAGGAGCCATTTATTAGTTGTATAGTTGTTGTGTTTTTCGAATGTCACTTCTTGTCACTGTGGGTCAGTAATGCATAAGGTGATGGGTCAGGTTATAGGTTAGGTTAGGTTTAAATACGTAGATAGTGGGTCAATTTCTGGGTCAACCAGGAGCGCTGAAGCGCGAGGCTCAACATTTCCACTGTTTCAGTCCCGTAGTTACCACGTTGTAGCAGCGTGAAGCGCACCTGTGCAGATAATCTGTGTGACTGTGTGAGAGCAAAGTCTTGCATCATGCTCACCTCAACGGGTGCATTCCAGCTGATCACTTTAGTCAAGTCTGTGACCATCGTTGGTCACGGCCTTTCTAAGTGTGTTGCATTCAGGGGATAAAAATGGTCAGACTGGCACATACAGTGCCTTCAGAAAGTATTCACGCCCCTTGACTTTTTTCACATTTTGTTGTCTTACAGCCTGCATTTAAAATGCATTCAACTGAGACATTTGGTTACTGGCCTACACACAATACCCAATAATGTCAAAGTAGAATTATGTTTCTGACTTTTTTAATAATTCATGAAAAATGAAAAGCTGAAATGTCTTGAGTCAATAAGTATTCAAACCCTTTGTTAGGGCGAGCCTAAATAAGTTCAGGAATATACACTTGCTTAATTAACAAGTTACATAATAAGTTACAGTGTCTTAACATGATTTTTGAATGACTACCTCATCTCTGTACCACACACATACAATTATCTGTAAGCTGAGCAGGGAATTTCAAACACAGACTCAACCACAAAGACCAGGCAGGTTTTCCAATGCATCGCAAGGAAGGTCACATATTGGTAGATACTGTAGGTAAAAATAAAAATAAAACAGACATCGAATATCCCTTTGAGCATCGTCACGATATTTATTACATTTTGGACGGTGTATCAATGCACCTTCACTACAAAAATACCGGTGTCCTTCCTAACTCAGTTGCTGGAGAGGAAGAAAACCATTCAGGGATTTCACCATGAGGCCAAAAAAAATATTCCAAAACATGCATACTGTTTGCAAAAATGCACTAAAGTAATATTGCAAATAAATGAGGAAAAGAAAATTGAGCTAAGGTAAAATCCTTGAAGAAAACTTGGTTCAGTCTGCTTTCCAACAGACACTGGGAGATTAATTAACCTTTCAGTCGGACAATAACCTAAAACACAAGGCCAAATCTACACTGGAGTTGCTTACCAAGAAGATAGTGGATGTTCCTGAGTGGCCGAGTTACAGTTTGGACTTATATCTACTTGAAAATATATGGCAAGACCTGAAAATGGTTGTCTAGCAATTGTCAAAAAACAATTTGACAAAAAAATGAAAATAATAATGGGCAAATGTTGCACATTCCAGGTGTGGAATACTCTTAGAGGCTTACCCAGAAAGACTCACAGCTGTAATCACAGCCACAAATGATCTTACAAAGTATTGACTCATGGGGTGTGAATACTTATGGAAATGATATATTTCAGTCTCTCTCTCACAAATTGGTTGTACATTGTGTACACACATAATATTCTAATTAGGATTTCAGTTTGTGTGTGTGTTATGAGGTTAGGTACATGAGCGTTAGTCTAAAGTCTTTACCATTGAAACGCACCCAATATCTGTGGTGCTGCTCGGGGCAATGTCATCTCGCTGAGTCTACCTGTAGCCCTTTCCTGCAGTCTAATTACCTTGTGGCTTCATGGGTGGAATGTTATTAATATTGAGGAATGCTTTTCCAACAGTCTTGAAGGAGTTCCCACATATGCTGTGCACTGTTTTTCCTTCACTGTGTGGTCCAACTCATCCCAAACCATCTCAATTGGGTTGAGGTCGGGTGATTGTGGAGGCCAGGTCATCTGATGCAGCACTCCATCATCCTTCTTGGTCAAATAGCCCTTACACAGCCTGGAGGTGTGTTTTGGGTCCTTGTCCTGTTGAAAAACAAATTATAGTCCCACTAAGCACAAACCAGATGGGATGGTGTATCGCTGCAGAATGCTGTGGTAGCCATGCTGGTTAAATGTGCCTTGAATTCTAAATAAATCACTGACAGTGTCACCAGCAAAGCACCCCCACACCATCACACCTCCTCTTCCATGCTTCACGGTGGGAACCACACATGTGAAGATCATCCGTTTACCTACTCTACGTCTCACAAAGAGAGACTTCAAAGTTCTTAAAATGTTCTAGATTGACTGACCTTCATGTCTTAAAATGAAGCTGGTTGAGAGAATGCCAAGAGTGTGAAAATCTGTCTTCAAGGCAAAGGGTGGCTACTTTGAAGAATCTCAAATATAAAATATATTTTGATTTGTTTAACACTTTTTTGGTTACTACATGATTCCATATGTGATATTTCATAGTTTTGTAATTTATGTAACACATTTCCTCTATCTTCTTTTTTTGAAGTCCATAGCCATGTGTGTGAGGTGTATACTTGTGTTTCAAAGTAGATTTATTTAAGAATCACTCTGTGTGACCCTGATTTAGCCCAGTGCAGTAAAAGTTTACATTTTAAAGTACATCTCAATGTGACCCGCCAGATTCAGAAGCTTGAAGTTTTATCAGAAATAAAAGCTTGAAACCTCATTAGATTTCTGCCCCTCAAAAAACTAAAACTTAAACATAATTCATAGTGGTTTGTATTGTATTTATTTAATTTAGTTTTGGAGTAAAAGATAGTAGTTTTAGTATAGTTGTTGTTTAAAAAAAATGTGTTTATTAAGCAGCTGACCCTAGGAGGTCCCCATACAGGGTAGTGGGGTAGGTTGGGGAGGGGGAGGTGGGGAAGGTTGGGGAGGGCAGTGTAGTTTGGGGAGGGAGGAGGTGCGGTCGGTTGGGCCACGGTACTGGCTGTCAGCAGCTGCCCCCTGGCATGCAGGGATTCTTCCCCCCGATGGGAGGATGGGGTCAGGCAGCAGGTGCAGGGTGATCATCAGACACCTCCTGAATTCCCCAGACGCTCACACCTGATGTTTTCACCTGACTGACCAAGGCACCCAAAATAACAACCTGTTTGTTGTCTGTTGGCCTGCGTCTGTCCGTCGGTCTGTCGTTCATTCCTGTGGAGGTCTAGTTGGTAACTTTGGTACAAGTGGCCGAAGCCTCACCGACCAGGGACCATGGTGAGCTGCAGACCTGATATTTGATATTTTGTTTGAGGCTGCCTGAAGTGCCAGATGGGTCGTTTTGCTGTTTTGGGACTATTCAATTGGTTCATTAAGCTAGGCAAGCTCAATCAAACACAGATAAACTATTTAAAATGATATCAAATAGTATTTGAACCCAGGTCTGGTGAGCTGAGCTTTACTCAGAGCCTGTAGAAAGAAAGGTAATTGATCATGGTTAGGGTTAGGTCATCGAGGGCCACCTAGAGGGCTTCACACAGAATGTACCACCCAAAAGAGTTCAGAGTTCACTACAGCAGACAGCAGATGGTATTGTTGGGGATGGAGTTACACTTGAAGCATTCTGCTTGTTGTTTATTTGCTCTGGAGGTTTGCGTCCACACTAGTCAGGCCGCAACCTGTTTGTCCCTTTATTATCTTAAGAACACTTCTGTAAAACAGCTGTTGTTCTTGTTTTATGGGGTATTAGTAACAGTACTAAGCAGTATCCGCTCAAGGATTCAGATTACAAAACCATTTGGTTTAGGCCTACAAATGCACAAGGCCTGCAATTCTCCCCTATGGTTTGAAATGTTATAGAGCTGAAGCAATTTACTGAAGCAATTTACTGAAGCAATGTTGATCATGTCTTAAGGCCAGATATGCAAAATATCCCAACATTAGACCTCTCTAGCCTTTGCCTATAAGTCTGCTCCATTGTAAGGCAATAGGTGTAACAACTAAAAAGAACGATAGTGATTTACCGGTTTTCAGCGAATGTTTGTGAATGTCAATGTTGTTTATTCTCCTTGAGCTCCCTCTGTGGAAACTTGTCATGTAATGTTTTCTAACATTATAGAGCTTTCCTACTGCTCCTTAAGGCACTTCTCTTATAAGTTAGTGTATCCACTTTATATGAGTCTGAATGAAAAGGACCCATGTCAGTAATTTTACTGACTGCCATTTATGCCCCCCCCCCTTTTACTTTGTGTTTCAGTTTTTTCTGGCAGCCCAAGGGGGAAGGGAGTAAAGTGTTATTCTTCCACAAACAAAGTGAAGTCTTAAACCTATCATTTGGTACTGAGAACCATTGCGTTCAGGTTTTAGGCTACTGGCATGGTCTCTACGGTCTCTCCACTAAACAAATCACGAAAGTACTGAAAAAATGTATGCAGATGGATCATTTCTTTAGAGCTTTAGCATGAAAGCCACAATATTGTTGCAGATTGAGGTGAGCCAAAACCGTGTTATTCGGGCAGAGAGAAGGCCGGTTAAATGACGCGTGATGCAGAGTACATGCATGTTACAGCCCTCAATGGTGCGGAATGATGGAATAAAGCCTCTGCCTTAGCATGATGGATCTCTCTCTCCCATCACACAGGCAACAGCTTTATCACAGGACAGGGAGCCGTCCGCAGTGTTTTCCACAAAAGAGAAAAAAAGAGGATGGGGAGAGTGTGGGGGGGGGGGGGAGAACCCAGATCTTTGGAAAGCCTGGGAACTAATAAAAAGAAGGAAGCCCTCAACTCTTGAGTGTTCTGTTTTCCGTTTTGACCGTAATACATTTCTCTGAAATGACTTTGCCACACATCCAATATGTCCAGCTTTTTGGCACAGTTTTTGGAGTGCCTGTCAAAATTAACAGCAGTTTAGTCGGTTAAATAATGACTCCTCAAAAGGTTACAAGTCCACAGTTCCTTAACCACCTCTGCAGTGAAGTCTTGTTGCTCTCTTCCTCTCCACTTTACTTATTCATCTGTTTAAACATGAAAACAACACACTCTCTTCTTGGTGCCTCCCTGCTCTCTACCTCTCTCCCCTCAGCCTCCCTGCTCTCTACCTCTCTCCCCTCAGCCTCCCTGCTCTCTACCTCTCTGCTCTCAGCCTCCCTGCTCTCTACCTCTCTGCCTCAGCCTCCCTGCTCTCTACCTCTCTGCTCTCAGCCTCCCTGCTCTCTACCTCTCTCCCCTCAGCCTCCCTGCTCTCTACCTCTCTCCCCTCAGCCTCCCTGCTCTCTACCTCTCTCCCCTCAGCCTCCCTGCTCTCTACCTCTCTGCTCTCAGCCTCCCTGCTCTCTACCTCTCTCCCCTCAGCCTCCCTGCTCTCTACCTCTCTGCTCTCAGCCTCCCTGCTCTCTACCTCTCTGCTCTCAGCCTCCCTGCTCTCTACCCTCTGCTCTCAGCCTCCCTGCTCTCTACCTCTCTGCCCTCAGCCTCCCTGCTCTCTACTTCTCTGCTCTCAGCCTCCCTGCTCTCTACCTCTCTGCTCTCAGCCTCCCTGCTCTCTACCTCTCTGCTCTCAGCCTCCTGCTCTCTACCTCTCTCCCCTCAGCCTCCCTGCTCTCTACCTCTCTGCTCTCAGCCTTCCTGCTCTCTACCTCTCTCCCCTCAGCCTCCCTGCTCTCTACCTCTCTCGCCTCAGCCTCCCTTCTCTCTACCTCTCTCCCCTCAGCCTCCCTGCTCTCTACCTCTCTGCTCTCAGCCTCCCTGCTCTCTACCTCTCTCGCCTCAGCCTCCCTGCTCCACACCTCTCTCCCCTCAGCCTCCCTGCTCCACACCTCCCTCCCCTCAGCCTCCCTGCTCCACACCTCCCTCCCCTCAGCCTCCCTGCTCCACACCTCTCTCCCCTCAGCCTCCTGCTCTCTACCTCTCTGCCTCAGCCTCCCTGCTCTCTACCTCTCTGCTCTCAGCCTCCCTGCTCTCTACCTCTCTGCTCTCAGCCTCCCTGCTCTCTACCTCTCTGCTCTCAGCCTCCCTGCTCTCTACTTCTCTGCTCTCAGCCTCCCTGCTCTCTACCTCTCTGCTCTCAGCCTCCCTGCTCTCTACCCTCTGCTCTCACTCTACCCTCTGCTCTCAGCCTCCCTGCTCTCTACCCTCTCCCCTCAGCCTCCCTGCTCTCTACCTCTCTGCTCTCAGCCTTCCTGCTCTCTACCTCTCTCCCCTCAGCCTCCCTGCTCTCTACCTCTCTCCTCTCAGCCTCCCTGCTCTCTACCTCTCTCGCCTCAGCCTACCTGCTCCACACCTCTCTCCCCTCAGCCTCCCTGCTCCACACCTCCCTCCCCTCAGCCTCCCTGCTCGATCGGCAGCCTGAATGCTGACATACTTGCCATGTGTGTGTTATCTGCAGCCGTCCATGTTGCGATAGAATGTTTCCAAACCAACCTTCCCTTTCCCCTCCTGCTCCAGAGGGGCACGTGAAGAGCCAAACAGGCTCTCTGGCAGAGTCTAGATCTCCCCTGCTCCTGTCTGCAGACCAGACTCTGCCAGAGCATGGAGAGAAGATGAACACACTCTATACCTCAGACAGACAGACACCGCACAACCTCTACCTAATGTGTGAGCACAATAGTGTTAAACCTTAAAGGAAGACTCTTGTAGAGTAAGTCTTGTCACATAACCTGTACTGTAGGTATATACACTGAGTGTACAAAACATTAGGAACACCTTCCTAATATTGAGTACATTGATATCCTCCCTTTTGCCCTCAGAACAGCCTCAATTTGTCAGGGCATTCCACAGGGATGCTGGCCCATGTTGATTCCAATGCTTCCCACAGTTGTGTCAAGTTTCCTCGATGTCCTTTGGGTGGTGGAAATGGTTGAGCGTGAAAAATCAGTTCTTGACACACTCAAACCGGTTCGCCTTGCTGTACTTAGCTGTATCAGTCATCTCGGGGAGACAATAAACCTGTTTTCATTGTGACTGAAATTCAGCTCACCCTGGACTACCATCAAATCAGTTGCGAACCTTCTGATCCTGCCTGTTTTACTGATTGATGTCTCATTTACTACCGTCTAATGTGCAGAAGCCAAGTAAAGAACGGTAGAGAGGACTTTTGTGAAAGAAACAGAACATGCAGGAGATTAGGGTTTGGCAGTGCTGTAGTTGCTTGGCCAGAAACCCTGCAGATTGTCTAATACGGGCTGCATCCCATGGGTGCCATTTGGGATGCAGTCATGGGCTAATAATGTAGCAAGAGAACGAGGAGAGAAAGACGAAGTGGAGTTTAATCTGTCCTGAAAGACATTTCATAGAACAGAAGCATCATAGAATCATTACATTTGTGGTTTCTAAAAGAGGTACCTGAGTTGCTCTCAAGCAGGAACCCAGCTGTTCAAACATGTGTTTTACACAATACGTATTGTATTACTGTACGGGACTGAAAGAAAATACGTCTGCTTGGTATAAGAGACAGTCAGTCGTATTAAGTGCCCTATGGTAGGGCTCATCAACTAGATTCAGCCGCGGGCTGATTGTTTCTTGAGCAAATTGACAGCAAGAAGCCAACACAGATGTAACATTTCAAACCTTGCTTACATTTGTCTACCATCACACGTCTCTCTATTATGCGTGGGAATACTTGGGAATAGATTTCCAGAATTAAAATCACTTGGAGCCGATTTCCTGGTTGTTTTTACTGTCTTTTGTGTCCAACAATGACATTTGCTCAGAAATAAAACCAAATGCAGCCCGCGGGCCGCCAGTTGGGGACCCTGCCCTATTGAGTGCTTTGTAATAATGCCCCTGAGAAAGGCAGTTAACTTACTGTTTCCCGGGCGCCAATGACGTGGATGTCGATTAAGTTAGCCCCCCGCACCTCTCTAATACTATACTGTAGGGTAAAATGAGATACGCTGCCTTCAGAAAGCAGTCACACCCCTTGACTTTTTCCACATCTTGTTGTGTCACAGCCTGAATTTAAAATGGATTAAATTGAGATTTTTGGTCACTGGCCTACACACAATAACCCATAATATCAAAGTGGAATTATGTTTTTCTATATTTTTACAAAATAATTTTAAAAAAAATGAAAAGCTGAAAAGTCTTGAGTCGATAAGTATTCAGCCACCTTCTTATGGCAAGCTTAAATAAGTTCAGGAGTAAACATTTACTTCACAACATTTACTTAACAATGATGATCAACCAATTGGACAGAGCTTGAAGAATTTTGAAAAGAATAATGGGAAAATATTGTACAATCCAGGTGTGCAAAGCTCTGAGACTTAACCAGAAAGACACAGCTGTAATCACTGCCAAAGGTGATTCTATCATGTATTTATTCAGGGGTGTGAATACTTATGTAAATGAGATATTCTGTATTTCATTTTCAATACATTTGCAAACATTTCTATAAACATGTTTTCACTGTCAATATGGGGTATTGTGTGTAGCCTCTTATGAACCATTCTGATCTCGTGGCCATACATTCATACATTCTGTTTTCACCACTATAATGCGTGTAGATGGGTGATAGAGAAATACCTATTTCATTCATGTTGAATTCAGGCGGTAACACAACAAAATCTGGACTAAGTCAAGGGGTATCAATACTTTCTGAAGGCTCTGTATGTCAGTGAGAGGTTTGTATATAGGGCTACGTTTACTATTAATATTACTATTAATTTCTCATACATTCGTTCACTCACACAGCCAAGATTGCAATCACAACAGCTCTGTTTCTGCTTAAGTCTTTGTATTATTTATTTCTCTTCAAGATACAGTAAATAAATATGGCCGCTCTTTACTGACTACCACCAGTGTCATACTGCTGCTTGATGAAAGAGATGGAAAGTGTTCGAAAATGAGTGTACCACCCCCGTACCAGTTTATTGATAGATGGAGTGCAGCAGCTCGGCCCGGCCATTTTGCATAAAGAAGTAGGGAGGATCGGAGGATAGAGTGTGTGTGTGTGTGTGTGTGTGTGTGTGTGTGTGTGTGTGTGTGTGTGTGTGTGTGTGTGTGTGTGTGTGTGTGTGGTGATTCAGGGTCTATCTGGCTCCGAGGAAGTGATTGATACGCCCACAGTGAAGCATGGGGGAAGCCACCCAGTAATTCAATGAATCTTAACCTGAACACTGTAATTGCTAATGTCACTAGCCCTGACTGTACATTAGGCTGAGGCATGGGGAGATTGCTGCTGTCACAAGAGCATGTAGCTGTACCTGGACGGTGATAGAGAGAAGGAATATCTTCAATGTTCCAAAGTTTCAGAACAAAAGAGGTTCTTTCTCCAGTGGGATTGGGCTATAGCTTCTCTCCATCTCTGCTTTCTCCTGAAGATGAGGATTTGCATGCTAATGAATGAAGCTGGGATCAGACCGCAAGACTTGGATTGGCTGTGATACTGCAGAGAAATGAAGAGAAAAAACTTTAGGGAAAAAATAATGAATATGGGGAATCTCTGTACAGATTGTCATTCTATAGTTCAAGTGAGCATGATCATTATGTGAAATTAAGTGTAGGCTAGTTGTCCCTTTGAAACTAGCTGCCAGTTAATAAAGCACTGAGTAGTGCTAACATGGCTTAATGGTGTGGTCCATAATATGTTGGTTGTCATGGAGAATACATGCCAACACATGGAGAACACATGCAAACTCATGAAATACATTTTCTTTTGTTATTCTTTTGTGTTCGACCTCCATCGTTTCCTGAACCCTTGTGTCTTGACATCAAATGCTTTAAACCACCTGAAAATCCTTTGAATATCCCTGCTGATATTGATTCTATTATTTTGATTGTAAAACAATGATTCTAAGGTGCTGACCCCTAGAGACAGGAAGAGAGGGCGTTTTTATGAGCTGGTTTTTATGCATCCTCTTGACACTGGACACCTTGAGAATGACAGATAAATCACGTTTGTAGGAAAATCTCCAAATGTGCCCTCTTGTGTCCCATTCATTCTCTCATCTCACACATTTCCGCCTATCAACTCTAATTCTGATCTGTAGTGGCTCCCTGTCACGGTCGTCGTAAGGAATGGACCAAGGTGCAGCGTGGTAGGCATACATTTTCCTTTTAATAATATGAACACCGAACAAAACAACAAAAGCACAAACGAAACATGCCGCTATCTGGTGTGCACACAGGCAACTATCTGTAGACAAGATCCCACAAAGCACAATGGGAGAATGGCTACCTAAATATGATCCCCAATCAGAGACAACGACAAACAGCTGCCTCTGATTAGGAACCATATCAGGCCACCATAGAAATACAATTCCCCTAGATGACCCACCCTAGTCACTATCATGCCCCAACCAACACAAAGAATAAACAGCTTTCTATGGACAGGGTGTCACACTCCCACCACAGGGAAAACTGATCATTGATCTATACCTTGGGGAAACTTCACATACTACATGCCACCATCACAAAATGGCGTCCTCTTGGTCTCTACTTGGACAAACCTTAAGAAAACAGTGGGGACAGGACATCAATCTGTATACTCACACATTTACATCCATCCATATACCTTTACCTCATAATTATGTTGTGTACTGTAAACTCATTAATTGTGTCATGCCCTCATGGGTCACGGCCTAGTCAAGTCCTAGTAAGTTTTAGGGATACGTGCGAGACCAACACAGTACGGCCCCCCTGTTCATCTCAGATGAGGAAGTAGTGATAGCAGTCCTCCCTTTGTCCTGAGGCTTGAAGAGAGGACAGACTTTAGACAAACTATAGTATTTATTGCTGCTGGTTTGGTCATGACGATTTATGACCCCTCTAATCGCTCAGCAAAATGGCTTCCTGCTTCCTGTTTCCTCCCTGTTGTTTACTGGACGGCAACCGGCCGGCGGGTCACCATCAGAAGTGATTTATTTTAATTTGCTTATCTGTTTAATTGATGCCCCCCCCCGGCCCTGATGATGTTAATTTCATTACACAAACAATTTAGAGAAGTTTTATTAACGCAAATGAGAGTTCAGGGCTCCCCACTGCTTTTCCCATGTTGTTCCCACACGTTGAGGGCCTTGGTCGTTCCTCACGTCGACACACACACACACACACACACACACCATTCTGCACTGTTCCTTGCATCCCTTTACAGAAAAAACACATGATTTCACATGAAATTTCATGTTTTTGTTTTTTCACTTCGCATGTGATCACTTTTTCACATGTGTAGTTTCATGATATCACATGTTGCTTTACATGAACTTCACATGAGATCATATGAGATCACATGAAGACATGTTTTTGGAACACTTCACGTGTTGATGTGAAATTCATGTGGTTTTTCAGCAAGACCTTGTCCTAGGGTCATTAATAACCAACTCCCTATCACAGAGGGAAGAACGTAAGGAGGGAAGGAATCTCATTATTTGTCTGTCTATTTATCTCTTAGATAAGTATTTCTCTCTGACAGTAAATGGAATGTACCCCTTTCTGTGGAATTATAATGAAGGAGGAGAGAAATGGAAAAAGAGTCTCACAAACACTTCCCATGTGGCAAACAGCATATATAGTATATATATATATATATACTCTGTATGAAAGTCCAATGTGTTGTTTCATATTGGAAACTAAGGGAAATTAGAAGTGAGTGAGTAATGAGTAACTGAATAAAAGCCAGGAAATCACTTGGCCGAGGTCAAATATATTATTCTCACTTCCTTGGTAACTGTAGAATTGCTTACAGTAAAAAAAAAGGTCTAAATCCAATTATTTTGCAATAATAAATTGAATATTTTTAATCAAATTGTTGAGTTTACATTGTTATCTTTAGTCATGAAGCAGATTTTTTCATAGCTGGTTATTACATTTATATTACAGTGGTTGGAGAGATAGATTATTTTTTATTGCTTATCAGCAGTGAGGGTCTTGGGAAATGTAATTGTGCATTTTTCTGGGAAAAAAATGTGCCTCTCATTGGACCTCCGTAAAGCTCGAATCCTTAATTGCTACATCCATTTTTGGACCAATAAATGAATGTTTTTAACTTGAACTCAAACCAGTTAGTTTAACTATCATTCCTCATCAGAACCCAAAATATAAGCTTGTTTTACTCCAATGTTTGTAAACTATGTAAATGTAAACAAATACAGTATAGCCTCAAAATATGGTTAAACTATAATTGTGATATCATGGTTGGTCAGTCCTTGATATTGTCTTTGTATCATTTCACACCTTATTGAGTTGTAATTGAGCTTTGATTAACCAATCAATGGTTTATTTAGATTTAGAACATTCACCATTATTCACATTATCTCATTACGGAGCTTCTTGAGAAGCTCAGTATTGATTAGGTTGTAAGGATCCACCCCAACCATTGATTCGTTTGCCTGTTATTATCACAATATAAGAATTCAACATTTCACTCACAACCAGAACTTTTGGGGGGAGGAAAGTCCATTAGGACCAAATTGGTGTAAAATCCTTAATATGTGGAGCGCAGAGAGATAGAGAGAGAGAGAGCGCATAGAGAGAGAGCGAGAGAGAGAGAGCAGAGAGAGAGCGCAGAGAGAGAGAGAGAGAGCAGAGAGAGTGCGCAGAGAGAGAGCACAGAGAGAGAGAGCGCAGAGAGAGAGCGCAGAGAGAGAGCGAGAGTGCAGAGAGAGAGAGCAGAGAGAGAGCGCAGAGAGAGAGCGCAGAGAGAGCACAGAGAGAGAGAGAGAGAGAGCAGAGAGAGAGCGCAGAGAGAGAGCAGAGAGAGCGCAGAGAGAGAGAGCAGAGAGAGCGCAGAGAGAGAGCAGAGAGAGAGAGAGAGAGAGCGCAGAGAGAGAGCAGAGAGAGCGCAGAGAGAGAGAGAGCGCAGAGAGAGAGAGAGCGCAGAGAGAGAGAGCAGAGAGAGCGCAGAGAGAGAGAGAGCGCAGAGAGAGCGAGAGAGAGAGCAGAGAGTGCGCAGAGAGAGAGCGCAGAGAGAGAGCGTAGAGAGAGAGAGAGAGAGAGAGAGAGAGAGAGAGAGAGAGAGCGCAGAGAGAAAGCGAGAGAGAGCGCAGAGAGAGAGCACAGAGAGAGAGAGAGAGAGAGAGAGAGAGAGAGAGCACAGAGAGAGAGCACAGAGAGAGAGAGAGAGAGAGCACAGAGAGAGAGCACAGAGAGAGAGCGCAGAGAGAGAGCGCAGAGAGAGAGCGCAGAGAGAGAGAGAGAGAGAGAGAGAGAGAGAGAGAGAGAGAGAGAGAGAGAGAGAGAGAGAGAGAGAGAGAGAGAGAGAGAGAGAGAGAGAGAGAGAGAGAAAGCGCAGCAGAGAGAGAGCGCAGAGAGAGAGAGAGAGAGGACTCATCTTAGCCAAATGGTCAGACTAGTGTTTCAGGTGCAGTTGTAGTCCCCAAAGCATGATACCTGCCACTCCTTCACCCCCTACTCACACGCACTGCTTCACTGGCCAGTGGATGTTTCTGACATACCGTTCATTACATCATATTATTTTCCACTTAGCCAGCACCAGTTCCTTTCACTGCCCTGTTTATGGTGTTCAATTTATTTTCTCTTTCTGCTATCCAACTGGCTTCTACTTTAACAGAGGTCTGCTCTCTTAAACCCACCAGGCTTTCCCACAAACCTTTTGTGGTACTCCTGCTCATGTTGTAGGGCCCTTGTTAATTTCTATCTCTCCCTGGTGATTACCTCAATGGACATTATAGCAGAAGTGACCTTTAAAAGATGCATTGAGTCACTTGCACAAAGGCACACATACAGTACACACGTGGGCGTGCATACACACAGTAGGGCACATACTGTACAAACACATGCACAGCTAGTTAGCAGCACAAACGTAAACACTCATGCACACAATCCCAAAGACTTACCACCGGCCTGGACATTATTTGTCCAGTTAGAGCCTATCAGTTGTACAACTGAATGCCTTCAACTGAAATGTGTCTTCCGCAGTTAACCCAACCCCTCTGAATCAGAGAGATGCACACCACAGATAAAGCCTACCATGCAAGGTACTACCCAGAAGCACTTGTTCCAATAGTGTATGCATTCTGCATGTTTAGTGTTTACTATTTAAAGGATGGAACACTAATGTGTATCTAAGTGGGACTGAAAGCGGCTTGTCAAACGTTCAATTCATTTGTCATGAATATGAACACTGTTAATGGGAATATGCATTCTGTTCCTGTTTTCCCGAGCTCTACTTGGTAACCTAATTTTCCTCGAATGATCTTGTACCACCCAGCTCATCCACATAATTTTTTTCTTCTAATAGCAGTTTTGATGCTGCATATTTATTCATGGCATGGGAGTATACTTTTTGGTATGGAAGACATCAGTCATTCAAGGCTGGCAGAGTTTGACTCAATAACACTGAAAATATTCACACATTATGACTCTCCTCAATGTTAATGTATTTTAGGATGATTACATCGATGTGAAAAATGGAAAACTAACACCCTGATTGATAATATGAATCATCAAGACGCTGTCCCCTCCTTCTTGAACGCCTCATTAAGCATCCCCCTGGCAACATATAGGGAGCAGTGTGTGTTCGCGTGTGTGTGAATGTCTGTGTGTGTGTTTGCGTGTGTGTGTGTGTGTGTGTGTGTGTTTGCGTGTGTGTGTGTGTGTGTGCATGCGCAAGTGTTTGTTTGTGTGTGTGTGTGTACGTGCACGTACAATCACCTGCTCACCAGAGATCAGGGTGTGTGTGGGCTGGGTTGGTAATCAGACAGCCTGGGGAGAATTAGGACATTAGTTACTGGACAGATAACACAGGCAGACAGCTGCAGGGGTTAGCTGCTTCTATAACGCCGTACTGAAATAGAGAGCAGGACTGCTGGTATAGGAATGAAGGGAAACATCCCTCATGCAGATAACTGTTCATCTATTGCCTAGTAGGTCATGTTTAGAACCCTGTCAATTTGTATTTCATTTGTGCTGCGAGGGTTAACCCTTTAGATTCTGGTGCAGGGCATAAAGTGTACGTTTTTTTGTTCGTTTTTTTGTGGCTATTTTACAGGGGGTTCTTCTTTATGTGGCAGGTCTGCAGAGAAACTCACAATCCTGTCTATCTGTTGTTTGCAGAGAGAAAAACCTCAGCTCTACACGATGCCCATTATGTCCCAAACCCTGAACACAACAATGAAGCTTTACCCTATAATTCACTTCTATTTCCATATCCATCTCACAGCGGGTTGACAGGCTGAAACATCAGCACATATTGTCAACAGCTTCTCAGACGATTTACACATGCTGTTACTTACACTCCATATTATTTTACACTCTTAGTTTCAAACCCTACTCTCAGTTGAGGTTACCTACAGTCTAGGTTTGGTCTGGGGAGGCGGTGGTGTTGTTCCTGTTACATTGGCTACGCCCCAAGTGGCACCCTATTTCCTATATAGTGCACTAACTTTGACCAGGGCCCATTGTGCATACTTTTGACTAGAGCCCCATGGCCCTACATAGGGAATAGGGTGCCATTTGGGATGCATGCATGGTCAGTTTAGCATGCCGACAGGGCGCTGGGGCTTCCAGGTTCTTACCAGGGTCTAATGAGTCTGTCTGTTGGGCTGGAGCCCAGTCAACCACTGCCCGGCCCTGCTTTAGCCATTTGAGTCATTTTACCCACATTCTAGAGTAGACTTGTTCTGCACCTCATCTCTCTCTGCTCCTTTCAACACCATCTCCCTCATCTCCTCCCTGTCTTCTGCCTCTATTGACATGACTTACTGTTAGCATTAGATTGTGTGCAACTTGTGCTGATAGCAAGCAAGGTCCCCGCTCTCTTACTTCATAATCACCTGTTCGTTATGCACAGCGCCGGCGCCGTTAGCTCCCACTGCCTCGACAGAAAGAAACGAGGTGCTTTAAGTTCCATTTTCCCCGGGCTATTTACTTAATGGATAATGCAGGGGGCTCAGAATGGAAATCGTGCATCCGACCATGTCGTTAACCCTTCTCGTCTCCCCCACCACTGGCAACCCACCATACAATGCTAGCTACATTTACATCTCAGAATAAATCATTTTAGTAAGTCATTCTTATTACCCCATCTCTCTCTCTCTGTCTCTCTCTCCCTGTCTCTGTCTCTCTCTGTATCTCTCTCTCTCTCTATCGGCGGCTTGGTGAAAACCTAGAGAGAGGATACAAGCCTGTCGTGTGTGTAATGAGTTTATGTCGAGAGAAGCGATAAGAAGCCGGTTTTAGACATGCTAATCTGAACCCCTCTCCAGAGCATCTTCTAGAAGGAGTGATGGCAGGATGGAGGGGAGGGTGGAGGGATAGAGGGGGATGGAATATGAGGGGGTGGAGGGTGAGGAGTGGGGGGGATGGAGGGTGAGGAGTGGGGGGGGATAGAGGGTGTGGAGTGGGAGGATGGAGGGAGAGAGATAGATAGAGAGAGAGGGGTGAGGGATGGTAAGGGCTCGCGGTGCCTGCTGTGTTTTGGCACACAGATGAGGAGTGTGATGTGATGCTGCCAGTTCCTCTTTGTATTCTCAGGGCTCAGAGAGTGGGAAGGGGGAGCAAGAGTGAGAGGGGGAAGGGGGGGGCAGAGAGAGAGGGGATGAGGGAAAGAGAGGGGATGAGGGAAACAGCAGGAGGGAGGGGGAAGAAGAGAGAGAGATAGATAGATGGAGGGGGAAAGGGAAGTAGAAAGGGAGAGCAAGAGAGAGAAAGAACAGACAGAGAACAGAGAGATCATGAATACAGTGTAATCAGTTTAACACCTCTCACTCCTGTGCAGTGCCTGATGCTTGACTCTCATCCCTAAGCCCCCCCATCTCTCTCCATAAACACTAACTTGAACAGATGGGCTATGGGCTGATGTGCAATATGTTATCTCAACAGTTTTTCCGTTGAGCTAGATACATATTAGCATCTACATCTACAAAGCTCACTTATCAATATCATATTATCTTCAAATCTAGAATCTATTGTTGCATTGTGATTGCTGTGGGATTGAAACATGCATGCTCTCTGCTCTGTGACATATGATACATAGAGTAGATTTACACTATCGTGTTATCATTCAGAAAACCTGAAAGAAAATATAAAGTTTTCTGAGCAAAAAAAATCTACATTTATTCCTACATGTGACAATATGTGGAGCGACAGGAAGTGGAGCGACTTGAACTCATAGTGTGAGATACATTATTTAGCATGTTTAAATAGAGACAACTTGACAGAAAAAGGTATTTACTTGTAGGAACCTTTAAAGAAGCATACTTGATAGGTTTTGAGCATATTTAGTTTTTATTTATATTCAAAAACGTAGTTTTCTTTTTGATGCCTCAGGCAACGTTGTGCAGTTAGGCTACTTTTCAGGGCAATATTGTGCTCAATGAAAGACATATACATGTATGTAAAATGATGGCCTTAGTCAATGTTTTTGCCAACATATCCACTGACATTCACAGGCAATGGACATATGGACATTCTATCAGAGAAAGTAGCCTAATCGAGCAGTTAGGATCATACACTCTGATACTGAGGACAGTGAGCTTGAGGACAGTGACAGTGAGGAAGAACGGACCCCAGAATCAGGTTCGAGAGACAGTGAAATATCTTCTTATGAAAAGAGTGCTTGTTTCTACTATATTTCACTGAATAATTGTACTGAAAATATCAGATTTTCCTTGGTGTTTCAATACCCTAATGGAACAGTGTTGCCCTGAGGCCACAAAAAAAAGATGGGTGTGGGGAGTAAAAAAAATATTTTTATATTATTAATACATGATCAGAAAGCATAAATCTTCCCAAAAATAGGATGGAAAAACATTTTTTATGAATAAAAGCTAAATGTGTGCGCGGTAGAGGGTTATTGTTGGACATAAAAGACTGTAAAAACACCAGCACATCAGCTCCAAGTGATTTAAGTTTTGAAAATCTGTTCCAAAGTAGACCTATATACAAGGTTTGAAATTATTCAGCTTTTGTCAAATATTATATCTGTTTGGGCTTCTTGAGGTCAATTTGCAGTCAGCAAATAATTTGTAATTATGTTCTGGCCCCCTGGCCCCCTTCAAGAGAAAATCGGGACTCGGCTGAATCTAGGTTATGATCCCTGACCTGGTATATATTATCTGGTGCACTTATTTTAAAGAAGTGCACTATATAGAGAATAGGGTGCCATTTGGGACGCATCGACTGTTAACTCTAACCTACTACTTTACCAGTAGAGTCTTGGCAGCTCCTTTACTCAACCTCTCCAGGCTGGGATGCTACCTGACTAATTCTGGACTCCTCTCCTAACTTTTGAAGAGAACAATGGTTCCTTTTACAAGACCCGAGCTATTTTAGTGAATCCCAGGCTTTTGCAATCAGATCTCTGGGTGCCAGGACCCCTGGGGCTTTCCTCTTGTCAAGTAGCTAACTACGGGCCTCCCAGGTGGTGCAGTGGTCGAAGGCACTGCATCGCAGATGCTAGCTGTGCCACTAGAGCTCCTGGACCAGGCTCTGTTGCAGCCAGCTGCGACCGGGAGACCTACGGTGCGGCGCAAAATTGGCCCAGCGTGGTCTGACTTAGGGGAGGGTTTGGCCAGCTGCGGTGTCCTTGTCCCATCGCGCTCTCCTGGGCACATGCACGTTAACATGGTTGCCAGGTGTACAGTGTTTCCTCCAACACATTGGTGCGGCTGGCTTCCGGGTTAAGGCATTGTGTCAAGAAGCAGTGTGGCTTGGTTGGGTCGTGTTTTGGAGGATGCATGGCTCTTGACCTTTATCTCTCCTGAGTCCGTACGGGAGTTACAGCGATGAGACAAGACTGTAACTACCAATTGGATACTACAAAAATTGTGGAGAAAAAGGGGTAAAAGTATTTTTTTTATATAACATAAATAGCTAACTACAGTAGTGGTGTGTGTTTACTATTTATAGCTAACACTTATTGTTCAACTACTTGATTATTATGAGCAGATTTGCCTGTAGCCCAAACCACGCTTGTGGCAGAGAAAAGGAGGATTCAAATGATGGATGGAGTCAATGTATTGAGCTTTCTACCATATGTGACTAACAGATAAAGTGCAGTCTGAAGCCCTGTCTAATTTATAACCTGGAGCTACACACACGCGCATGCACATACACGCGCACATGCACACACACACACACATAGACACACTTTCACACTCTTCACACACAGACTACTGATACTCTGTTTAGTATCTATCCTGATAGCTTAGTCACTTTTACCCATACCTGCATGTAAATATTACCTCAATTACCTCAGCACGTTGACTAGATACCGGTACTCCTTGTATATCGCCTCGTTATTGTTATTTTATTGTGTTAATTTTTCATTATTTCTTTTCTGCAATGTTCTTACCTTTTAACTATACATTGTTGGTTATGGGCTCGTAAGTAAGCATTTCACGGTAAAGTCTACACCTGTTGTATTCGGTGCATGTGACAAATACAATTTGATTTGACGCACACACACTGTCTCTCACTCACACACACACACACACACACACACGATGTGCATCGCAAATGGCAACCTGTTCCCTATATATAGTGCACTACTTTTGACCAGATCCCTATGGGGAACAGGGTGCAATTTGGGACGCAAGCAAGCTATTCCAGGTTCTACTGTTATGTCCTTGTTAGAATGTCAAACAGATGCAAGTGAAAACCGAATACAATGAAGGTTAGAAAGTAGTTTAGTACTGTTGATTGTAGGTAAGCCAGAGTTTGAATGATACGCAGTTTATCATTATGTGTTTACTGTTTATAAGGGGATGGGGAGAGTGCACAGGGTTTGATAGTGACCACAGTAGGCTAACATAATGGTTGGTTAATAGTGTTTTGAATAAATAATGTAATGTAGTGCAGATGTGAATGCCATACACATATAGTATGAATTTACTATCATATAAACTCTTGTAAGGATACTCTTCATACATTTGCAACTACAGTTTCAGTCGGAAGTTTACATACACTTAGGTTGGAGTCATTAAAACTCGTTTTTTTCAACCACTCCACAAATTTCATGTTCACAAACTATAGTTTTGGCAAGTCGGTTAGGACATCTACTTTGTGCATGACACAAGTAATTTTTCAAACAATTGTTTACAGACAGATTATTTCACTTATAATTCACTGTATCACAATTCCAGTGGGTCAGAATTTTACATACCATACACTAAGTTGACTGTGCCTTTAAACAGCTTGGAAAATATCAGAAAATTATGTCATGGCGTTAGAAGCTTCTAATTGGCTAATTGACATCATTTCAGTCAATTGGAGGTGTACTTGTGCATGTATTTCAAGGCCTGCCTTCAAACTCAGTGTCTCTTTGCTTGACATCATGGGAAAATCAAAAGAAATCAGCCAAGACCCCAGAAAAAAAATGTGTAGACCTCCACAAGTCTGGTTCATCCTTGGGAGCAATTTCCAAACGCCTGAAGTTACCACGTTCATCTGTACAAACAAAAGTACGCAAGTATAAACACCATGGGAGCACGCAGCCGTCATACTGCTCAGGAAGGAGACGTGTTCTGTCTCCTTGAGATGAACGTACTTTGGTGCGAAAAGTGCAAATCAATCCCAGAACAACAGCAAAGGACCTTGTGAAGATGCTTGAGGAAACAGGTACAAAAGTATCTATATCCACAGTAAAACGAGCCCCATATCGATATAACCTGGAAGGCGGCTCAGCAAGGAAGACGCCACTGCTCCAAAACCGCCATTAAAAAGCCAGACTACGGTTTGCAACTGCACATGGGGACAAAGATCGTACTTTTTGGAGAAATGTCCCCTGGTCTGATGAAACAAAAATGGAACTGTTTGGTCATAATGACCATCGTTATGTTTGGAGGAAAAAGGGGGAGGCTTGCAAGCCGAAGAACACCTTCCCAACCATGGAGCACGGGGGTGGCAGCATTATGTTTTGTGGTTGCTTTGCTACAGGATGGACTGGTGCACTTCACAAAATAGATGGCATCATAAGCGAGGAAAATTCTGTGGACATATTGAAGCAATATCTCAAGACATCAGGAAGTTAAAGCTTGGTCGCAAATGGGTCTTCCAAATGGACAATGACCCCAAGCATACTTCCAAAGTTGTGGCAAAATGGCTTAACCTCTCTGGGATATGTGGGACGGTAGCGTCCCACCTCGCCAACAGCCAGTGAAAATGCAGGGCGCCAAATTCAAAACAACAAAAATATTATAATTAAAATTCCTCAAGCATACAAGTATTTTACACCATTTTAAAGATACATTTCTCGTTAATCCAGCCACAGTGTCTGATTTCAAAAGGCTTTACAGCGAAACGTTGTAAAAAAATTACAAACCTCAGATTTCCCACTTCCTGTTTGGATTTTTCTCAGGTTTTTGCCTGCCATATGAGTTCTGTTATACTCACAGATATAATTCAAACAGTTTTAGAAACGTCAGCGTGTTTTCTATCCAATACTACTAATAATATGCATATATTAGCATCTGGGACAGAGTAGCAGGCAGTTTACTCTGGGCACCTTATTCATCCAAGCTACTCAATACTGCCCCCCTGTCACCAAGAAGTTAAGGACAACAAAGTCAAGGTATTGGAGTGGACATTACAAAGCCCTGACCTCAATCCTATAGAAACTTTGTGGGCAGAACTGAAAAGCACGTACGAGCAAGGAGGCCTACAAACCTTACTCAGTTACAGCAGCTCTGTCAGGAGGAATGGGCCAAAATTCACCAAACTTATTGTGGGAATCTTGTGGAAGGCTAGCCGAAACGTTTGACCCAAGTTAGCAATTTAAAGGCAACGCTACCAAATCCTAATTGAGTGTATGTAAACTTCTGAACCGCTTGGAATGTGATGAAAGAAATTAAAGCTGAAATAAATCATTCTCTCTACTATTAATCTGACATTTCACATTCTTAAAATTAAGTGGTGATCCTAACTGACCTAAGACAGGGATTTTCACTAGGATTAAATGTCAGGAATTGTGAAAAACTAAGTTTAAATGTAATTGCCTAAGGTGCATGTAAACTTCCGACTTCAACTGTATATGAACATGGACAAATCAATGAAGAGTGTTCCCTTTTTGTACCATTGATTGAGGCATTTTATACAGAATTATACTTGTCTGGTAATAATGTCCTAGCCTGGGTACCAGACATATTTGTTCTGACATTCCACTATAAGGAGTGGCAAGGAGTGGAATGTCAGCACAAACAGGTCTGGTACCCAGGCTAATAAAATCCTGCTTGAGTTGGTTTACCTGGTCAACACAGCCGTAGTGCTTGAGATGAAGAACATCCCAGAGACTTAACTAGCGTCTAATGCTCTTTGTGTGTGACATCTTCTAGAGTCCACTCACGTTTCCTGGCGCTGCTAACTGCAGTGAAACGATCATCTCGGATTTTACAAGGCCTTATTTAATAGGGCCTCTATACGCTGGAATACCTATTAGATCATAGAGGAAGGGGTTGGGAGAGAGGAACCACAGAGCAGTGGCCAGGGTAGAAACCCCTCTACTGAACCATTAAAAGGAGCAGAATTGGCTGAGATTCAACTTCCAAACAAGCTTTTATATTCTCTTACGCCCCAGTCATGTATTCAGTGAACCTCCTAAAACATAGATGATCAAAGAGGCTGAAAGGCTGAAAACTGAAACACACGAAACACATAACACTGAACCACACTGAAACACATCATACTGAACCACACTGATGCATATCATTCTGAAAACATAACACTGAACCCCGCCACAGTCAGACAGGAAGCTATGAGAGATGATTGGACAGTCTTACCCCCAACAACATTCAACACAACGTCCAGCAGCAGCAAAGTAAACAGCAGCATACATACAGTGGACACGACTTGTATTTCCTCAATATGAAGATCTACTGTGGATGTAAAAGTGCCAGAGTGCATCATATTGTAAACGAACGAGGAGGAGGATTGGATTGTCTTTTTGCCAGCCCATCATTTTACGGCTGTATTTACAGCTGTATTCTAGAAATGCACTTAGGGAAGTTTTAGAGAAAACAGAGCTTGACTCACAGAGGCGTAATCTCCTATCAGACTTTCAGTTAGCTCTAATATTTATAAATCACAAGCTTTTTGTGGGGCTTCCCTTCTTCTTTTTCTTCCTCTCTCTCTCACAAGTGTCAACATCAGCAACATACGGATGGAGGTTGGGATGGACGATCTGTGCGAGCAAAAAATTGGCTTAAAAAGGATATATTTCACTGATAGCTTATAGTGGCGGTTAGATACATTCACCAAAGACTGGAATGGAATGTTTAGATTGAATATTTGAGTGGGGTGGAAATCACCATGGTAATGGTCCAAGAGACAGAAGCGGTGTCCTTTTGTCATGGGTAATTATAGAGGAAGAGCTTTCTACTAAGCCTTCATTTTGGCTCTGAACAAATTCCCACTTAATTATGCTCCCATGCGTTTGACACAACTTTATTTGAAAATCACGTCAAATTAAAACTCTCCCTCTGTGAAACAGGCTCAATTTGAGGGACTCAATCTCTGTGAGGTTTCCACATAAAATGTCAGCTACTATTCCAGAGGCTCAAGAAAGAATCAGGATCCAAGTGGATATGCTATGAGGTCCAAAATTAATGGCATCCTTGATAAAGATGACTAAACAAGACAAAAATAAATCACACAAATACTGAACTATAGTGAATGCATGCCACAATTTTTTTAAACAATTATTTAATATTAATACACTTGCTTAGGAAAATGTATTTTGCGCAACAATAAATACATTAAAATAAATAAAAGAGATAGGGTCAAAATTATTGGCACCCCTGTTATCAATACTCCAGCACCCTCCCCTTGTGAGGATAACAACACTGAGACATTTTCTAAAATGTCCTTGGGGGAGATATTAGACCATTTCTCCATACAGAATCTTTCCAGATACTGTTCAGAGTATTTTTTATTCCTTGTTAAATATATATATATTCTCCGAGCATATGTATTAGTGTCACGGATTTCTTCCTGGGAAGGAGAGGCGGACCAAAACGCAGCGTGGTTATAGTTCATGGTACTTTAATAAGAAAACTCAAACATGAACCCGGTAACAGTCCTAACTGGTGCATAAAACACAAAGACAGTAAACAATCACCCACAGAATACCCAACGAATATGGCTGCCTAAATATGGTTCCCAATCAGAGACAACAATACACACCTGCCTCTGATTGAGAACCAATCCAGGCAACCATAGACTTACCTAGACAACTAAACTGAACACAACCCCATTAATCTAATAAACCCCTAGACAAGACAAAACACATAAATCCCCCATGTCACACCCTGGCCTAACCAAAATAATAAAGAAAACAAAGATAACTAAGGCCAGGGCGTGACAATTAGTATAAAATATATGATTATTTTTTACCATAAAATATAGCTCAGTATTTGTAATATTTATTTCATCCATTTTTTGCTCATCTTTATCAAGGGTGCCAGTAATTTTAGACCTGACTATGCATAGAGTGACGTCTTATATTTTAATTGAGCGCATGCACAAGAAGCACCTAGAAGCTGACGCTGGGGAAATACAATACCTTGAAAATGAGCTTGGCCATTAAGCCTCCATTTTAGGTGTCTTATCTTTCTCAAGCCGCTGAGACCCTAAAAACTGACTTGGCGGAAAGAAACAGACAGAAGAGTGGTGCTGTTACTGAAGTTGATCCCCATAGCTCTGTACCGCTGCCTCCCTCCACTCAACCATCTTAAACTCCCCACAACTCTGAACAAGTGGGTCAGAGCACTATTAAAAAGTTGTGTGGGGGGGGCGTGCGTGTGTGTGCAGTGCGTGCGTGCGTGCGTGTGTCCATCCCATGTCTTAGAACCTGCTAAAAACATACACTACAGACCCAGATATTATACACATCCATTAAATCAATCCCTGTTTGTTCCACTTGTTTTTCAGGTTGTTGTGGGGTCACAGTTGAAAGGAATGAAACCTGGATTGAACTTGTCAGTCCTCAGTCACACTGAACTCAGTTGAATGCTCTTTCAGTTCATGTACTGTAGCCTAGTTCAGCTTCCCCATGAGAGAGAGGAGAGAGAGAGAGAGGAGAGAATGATCAGTGTGAGACCTCGGTTGACTTGGACAGTGCATTAGGCAAGTTTACTCTCTCTACAGTGGATGCTGAACTCCAGTCAAATGGAAACAAATCAAATCAAACTTTATTTGTCACATGCGCCAAATACAACAAGTGTAGACCTTACCGTGAAATGCTTACTTCCAAGCCCTTAACCAACAGTGCAGTTCAAGAAGAGTTAAGAAAATATTTACCAAATAAAATAAAGTAAAAAAATAATAACAAGTAACACAATAAGAATGACAATAACGAGGCTATATACAGGGGGCACTGGTACCGAGTCAGTGTGGGGGGATACAGGTTAGTTGAGGTAATTTGTACATGTAGGTACGGGTGAAGTGACTATGCATAGACAATAAACAGCGAGTAGCAGCAGTGTACAAAACAAATGTGTCAATGTAAATAGTCTGGTGGCAATTTGAATAGTTTTTCAGCAGTCTCATGGCTTGGGGGTAGAAGCTGTTAAGAAGCCCTTTGGTCCTAGACTTGGCGATCCGGTACTGGTTGCCATGCGGTAGCAGAGAAAACAGTCTATGACTTGGGTGACTGGAGTCTTTGACAATGTTTTGGGCCTTCCCCTGGCACTGCCTATTATATACAGTTGAAGTCAGAAGTTTACATACACCTTAGCCAAATACATTTAAACTCAGTTTTTCACAATTCCTGACATTTAATCCTAGTAAAAATTCACTGTCTTAGGTCAGTTAGGATCACCACTTTATTTTAATAATGTGAAATGTCAGAATAATTGTGGAGAATGATTTATTTCAGATTTTATTTCTTTCATCACATTCCCAGTGGGTCAGAGGTTTACATACACTCAATTAGCATTTGGTAGCATAGCCTTTAAAATGGTTTAACTTTGGTCAAACGTTTCGGGTAGTCTTCCACAAGCTTCCTGGAATAAGTTGGGTACATTTTGGCCCATTCCTCCTTACAGAGCTGCTATAACTGAGTCAGTTTTGTAGGCCTCCTTGCTCGCACACACTTTTTTAGGTGTGCCCACACATTTTCTATAGGATTAAGGGCAAGGCTTTGTGATGGCCACTCCAATACCTTGACTTTGTTGTCCTTTTTGCCACAACTTTGGAAGTATGCTGGGGTCATTGTCCATTTGGAAGACCCATTTGCGACCAAGCTTTAACTTCCTGACTGATGTCTTGAGATGTTGCTTCAATATATCCACATACTTTTCCTCGCTCATGAAGCCATCTATTTTGTGAAGTGCACCAGTCCCTCCTGCAGCAAAGCACCTCCAAAACATGATGCTGCCACCCCTATGCTTCACGGTTGTGAAGGTGTTCTTCGGCTTGCAAGCCTCCCCCTTTTTCCTCCAAACATAACATTGGTCATTATGGCGAAACAGTTCTATTTTTGTTTCATCAGATCAGAGGACATTTCTCCAAAAAGTACGATCTTTGTCCCCATGTGCAGTTGCAAACCGTAGTCTGGATTTTTTATGGCGGTTTTGGAGCAGTGGCTTCTTCCTTGCTGAGCGGCGTTTCAGGTTATGTCGTTATAGGACTTGTTTTACTGTGGATATAGATACGTTTGAACCTGTTTCCTCCAGCATCTTCACAAGGTCCTTTGCTGTTGTTCTGGGATTGATTTGCACTTTTTCGCACCAAAGTACGTTCATCTCTAGGAGACAAAACACGTCTCCTTCCTGAGCGGTATGACGGCTGCGTGGTCCCATGGTGTTTATACTTGCGTACTATTGTTTGTACAGATGCACGTTTACCTTCAGGCATTTGGAAATTGCTCCCAAGGACGAACCAGACTTGTGGAGGTCTACCATTTTTTTCTGAGGTCTTGGCTGATTTCTTTTGCTTTTCCCATGATGTCAAGCAAAGAGGCACTGAGTTTAAAGGTAGGACTTGAAATATATAACCAGGTACACCTCCAATTGACTCAAATGATGTCAATTTGCCTATTAGAAGCTTCTAAAGCCATGACATCGTTTTCTGGAATTTCCAAGCTGTTTAAAGGCACAGGCAACTTAGTGTATGTAAACTTCTGACCCACTGGAATTGTGATACAGTGAATTATAAGTGAAATAATCTGTCTATAAACAATTGTTGGAAAAATTACTTGTCATACACAAAGTAGGTGTCCTAACCGACTTGCCAAAACTATAGTTTGTTAACAAGAAATTTGTGGAGTGGTTGAAAAATTAGTTTTAATGACTCCAACCTAAGTGTATGTACCACAGTGATGTACTGGGCCGTACGCACTACCCTCTTTTGCGCCTTATGGTCAGATGCCGAGCAGTTGCCAAACCAGGCGGTGATGCAACCGGTCAGGATGCTCTCGATGGTGCAGCTTTAGAATTTTTTGAGGATCTGGGGATCCATGCTAAATATTTTCAGTTTTTCTGATGTGGAAAAGGTGTTGTCGTGCCCTCTTCACAACTGTCTTGGTGTGTTTGGACCATGATAGTTCGTTGGTGATGTGGACACCAAGGAACTTGAAACTCTCGACCCGCTCCACAGGAACTAAACTTGGGGGGACTCTTCTATCCTCTATTCTGTCTGCGTCCTTAATGGCACCCTATTCGCTATGTTGTGCACAACTTTTGACCAGAGACCTATCAAAAGCCCTACCAAGAGCCCTGGTCCAAAAAAAGTGCACTAGAAAGAGAATAAGGTGCAATTTGGGATGTGGACTCTCCTCTCTTCCGTTATTCAATGTCTAACCGTTTTTTAATGGGATGGCTCTAGTGTATAATGTAGGTTCTATTTCTCCCCACCTCAGTCTGTCTCTCATCCTATAACAGTTATAGTGAGGAACAATTCACTAGCAGGTTTCTGCAAAGATAAGCCTTATTTGCACCCTTACGCAATGAACTGGGGACTTACACTCAGCACCAGGAAAAGTGTTCTGCTTAAAACACTGTTGATGAATTTAGAAGAACATACTGCAAAGCTAACTATAAAATATTTACTAAACCGCATGGTGGTAGTTGATATGGAAGAAGGAAAAGGGGACAAAAAAGCACTCAGCTCTCACCAGCACCAAGAGCGCCTAGTGGGGAAATGTATTTGCACACGAATTGAGAAAAAAATGACTAAGTGTTGGCTGTTTTTGTTTCAATGCCATGGTATTATTCTGACACCCCGCTCAAGGACAGATAGGGTTCTATGTTCTTCCATATCCCTCCACAGTTTATGACTTTTCTAATATTTTGAGTTAGGGTGGGACATTTTGTTTTCTTTTTCCTTGCTTCTATTTCAGGTGGTAGCCAGACAAAACCCAACCCAAGAAGGTTTAGCTAAACTGGTGCAGAAAATCAGAAAACCATTTGACAATGGTGATTTTCCAATGGTGCTTTTCTCTGCTCTGGTGTGGTCTGAATAGGGGCGGCAGGTAGCCTAGTGGTAAGAGTGTTGGGAGAGTAACCAAAAGGTTGCTGGATTGAATCCCAGAGCTGACAATGTAAGATTGTTGTTTTTCCACCGAACAAGGCAGTTAACCCACTTTAGGTCATCATTGTAAATAAGAATTTGTTCTTAACTGACTTGCATAGTTAAATATATAAAAATATATTATGTCAGTTTTGCAACCTATGCTTCACTTGGCTTTTTATTAGATTACTGCAGTAGTTTACATCATTGAGGGAATAGACACCAGAAGGTACTTTGAGCCTTGGAGTGTGTGTGTGTGTTTATGTTATGCCTCTAAATTTGGTGACAAACTGAGCAAACGGAGCTGTTTCTTTTTTGCTCATTTGGTAGTCAGACAGCCAGCCCAAAGGGATTAACAACAGTTTTAAAAAAAATTATGTTCTTACAACCAAGCTTGTTCAGCTGTAGCTTTGAAGTGAAGGACGTTGCCTTGACTGTGCTCAGACTGTTTCTTCCTACATTTTACAGGTAATTTGACCTATATCATCACAGCACAATAGGATTTGAACATTTAGTCCATAATGTCGCTTGATCGCTGGTTAGTGCAATAGTTTTAATATAACCGTGTGTTAGTGTGGGTTTTCAATGAATTTATCTAAATCATGAAGCTCATCTGCATTTCCTGTGGTGCAGGAAAGGTCTCAGCAACAAAAGAGTGATCAAATTAAGATCCTACATCTGTACCAATTTGTTTCCCTTTACCAGCTATCTCAGCAGTTATTGCTGTCCAATATGTTGATATTTTATCCCACTAGTCTTGCTGGTATCCCTTCATGACCCCACATAGTTTTTATCAAAACCTTGTTGTCGTTTTATCAGAGGAAAGACTAACGGAGGTCCTGTCCTCCCTTTTTTCCCAGGAAGAAATGAGTCTCTTATCTAGTAATTGTGTCACTCTCCAAAATGACTTCCGACCTCTTAAAATTCCCATGCATCACTCCAACCCCCCCACAATTCCCATGTGAGTGATTCCATAAGAAACCAGGACAACAAAATATTTTTACTAAACTGAATCCATAGAATGGTCCTTTGGAGGAAGGATTTTTGACATATAGTTGACATTTACATCTAAAAGCATAATTGAGAAATAATCAAAGTTGGCATATTTATGACATTTTGATCTTACCCGGGCCTCCTTTAAGACTCCATAATGTATAATCTGTAGGTGCTACAAAGCAAAACATTGGGTCATGTTAAACTTTAAAGCTTGCTCTGTAATATTAGTAGTATTTGATTTCAATACCATTGTTTTAAACAATTTATGGATATTGCAAAATATAAACATGTATATAAAAAAAGAAATGGTGGGATTTGTCCATTTTTTTTAAAGGGATACTACGGTATTTTGGCAGTGCACCTACTGATGAAACATTATGGAGTTTTAAAGGAGTTCTGGGTAAGGCCAACATGTCATAAATATGCCAACATGATGAATGGGCAAGACAAAAGATTTAAGTGCCTCTGAATGGGGTATGGTAGCAGCTGGCAGGCGCACCGTTTTGTGTCAAGAACCGCAATGCTGCTGGGTTTTTCACGCTCAATAGTTTCCCGTGTGTATCAAGAATGGTCCACCACCCAAAGGACATCCAGTCAACTTGATACAAATGTGGGAAGCATTGGAGTCAACATGGGCCAGCATTCCTGTGGAGCGCTTTCAACACATTATTTGGTTTTCCTCAAAGTGCCTGTCAGTCACTTGAAAAAATACATTTGGTTTCAAATGAGCATCTGGTAGAACTGAGCCACCCACAATCAAGGTGTCACAACTTGAAGCAGATCTGCCTGCAGAATATATCTCTCTAATGCAATCTAATGAGATAATTAATTAGTCTTTAATGACGTACGATTTCCTCAAGTTGTTTACCAAAGGGCAGAGGGGACATCAGTAATAGCTATGTGGCTTGGACAGCTACACTGCATGGCAATGTGCACCCCGGGAGGGAGGGGAAGCTAAGGTTTGTGTCCTATTCCCTATATAGTGCACTACTTTTAACCAGAATCCTGTGGGCCCATATAGTGAATAGGGTGGACTTTGTAACACAGTCAGGGGGATTTTGAGATATAGATCACAGGAGGGTTAGTAGTAGAGGAGGGGAATGGACAGGGGAGATTATAAATACGCTAGGGGAATAAAGAGCAGGTGAACAGACAGATCCCAGGGGCATGGAGCTCTGGAGCTGACAGGGGCAGGAGGAGGGACACTAAGCCCAAACGGAGAGCAGGATTTGGGGTTAGTCTCACACCTGTAATCCCCCTGTTGGTGACAACCGTTACCCAGTACCATAGTTTACTTTCTACACCAACCACTGCCACGAAGTGCAGCTACAGTATATAAAAATAACCATGGGATGGAATGAAACGGGGAGTAATTCTATTATGTAGCTAGCTCACCTGTCCTTTTATTTTGTCACTCGTTAGAGATTACAGTTGGAATCCCTGATGTTTCAGTGGAGTACATAGAGTTAAACAGTTGTTTCTCCATCTCAAACCATAGCCTACTACTTTAACTCCCCTCTCACATCTCCTATGCCAGCCCAGCCCAGTCCCAGTGCCTGGGGCGTTTGCTGGCCCCAGGGCCGGTTGAGGTGCTACATTGTTACCAGAGGGGTTGACAGAGCTGTAAAGTAGCAGGCCCAGTGAACAGGAGCAGGCAGACATACCAGCACACACAGCAGTCAATTCTCTAAATCACTGCACCCCCCCCCCTCCCCAGCTCCATCCCCCTCCTGACCTCAGCTCGAGACCAGTGACCTGGAAAATGGCTGCTGAGCAGAGCTGCGGACATAGAGCCAAGCGCTTCCCCTCCTCTTCCCTCCCTGCAGACAGCAGAAATATTCAGCCAATTACCAGATGATTATCTGGTCACAACACCAGCCACAGCGGCCGGGTGGGAAACACTCTGGGAGTGGATGAGTGGATGTACAGCATGCTTGGCTGGCTGTCAGCCTCCCTCCACACTGGAAGGGCATCATTAATCAAAGGCTTCTACATGGGGAGAAGTGGACCTGTATGCCCACTTCACTAGCCTTTTGGCCATTATACCTCCATTGACATACATGTACAGATATAGGATCTTAATTTGACCTGTATTGTCGCAGCAAAATAATCCTACAGGTTTTAAACATTTAGGGCTTCCTAGTGGCGCAGCAGTCTAAGGCACTGCATCTCAGTGCAAGAGGCGTCACTACGGTCCCTGGTTTGAATCCAGGCTGAATCTCATCCGGCCATAGGGCTGCGCACAATTGGCCCAGCGTCATCCGGGGTATGCTGTCATTGTAAAAAATAATTTGTTCTTAACTGACTTGCCTAGTTAAATAATGGTTAAATAAAGTCCATAATATTGGTGGTTAGGCTATTAGCTGGTCAAAATGAGGCTACGTGAAACTGTAATACTGTTTATATAACTGTGTGTCAGAGCAGGTTTTCAATGAATCAACCTTACAAAGGACTCATTGACTGATATTACAGGGAATGGTCCCCCCAATGAGTGTTGGCAGGCTACATTGCCTAGTTGGTAGAACCATATGAGTGTATTCTCTCAGAGTACAGTTTATACCATGTTCTGTTGCACATACTGTACCTTCTCCATGAAAACAATGTTGGTTATTTGTTTGCACTCTCATAAATTTACCCCTCAACCTTTGTCATTTAACTTTTCGGATTTTGGGGCGACACCATAAATCGTCAATTTGCTTTCCACTTTCCGCTATATCTATGTTAGTTTTAGCATCAAAATTGAAATCGAAAAAAAGGTTAGGCTTACATAATGTATATCTTTATTCAGTTCTGCTCTGTAGTCACGTTGTTTCACGAGCTGAAACCTGCTGCCTGTATGTCATGCATCAGTGTGTATGAGTCGTCCTATTCTAGCAGCGCGAAGAAGACATCAAAGCAGCGCTGTGGAAGCACAGTAAATCTCAGGCACTTGGAAGGTGCCTCGTTCGTTACATCACCTAAGCTGACAATAAAGTTTCATTAGAAAGAACTGCATGCGGTTCCTGTTGGAATGGAAATAAATACTCTTGTATAGTCCACATAAATCAGAGCCGCTCTCTGCTCTCTTCCCTGGTCTCTCCTTTACCTTGGCCAACATGAGTAAAACATTTAAACGTGTTAACCCTCGCAAGGCTGCCAGACCAGATGGCATCCCTAGCCGCGTCCTCAGACCCTGGGTCTCGACCGCACCCTGTGCAACTGGGTCCTGGACTTTCTGACAGGCCGCCCCCAAGTGGTGAGGGTAGGAAACAACATCTCCACCCCGCTGATCCTCAACACTCGGGCCCCACAAGGGTGCATTCTCAGCCCTCTCTTGTACTCCCTGTTCACCCATCAATCAAAAGTATTTAAAAAGCCCTTCTTACATCTGCTGATGTCACAAAGTGCTGTACAGAAACCCAGCCTAAAACACCAAATAGCAAGCAATGCAGGTGTAGAAGCACGGTGGCTAGGAAAAACTCCTTGCTTGCTGTTTGGGGTTTTAGGCTGGGTTTCTGTACAGCATTTTGAGATATCAGCTGATATACGAAGGGCTATATAAATAAATTTGATTTGATTTGGTTGTAGAGGGTGCAACAGGTCAGCACCTCAGGAGTAAATGTCAGTTGGCTTTTCATAGCCGATCATTCAGAGTATCACTACCGCTCCTGCTGTCTCTAGAGAGTTGAAAACAGCAGGTCTGGGACAAGGTAGCACATCCGGTGAACAGGTCAGGATTCCATAGCCGCAGGCAGAACAGTTGAAACTGGAGCAGCAGCACGACCAGGTGGACTGGGGACAGCAAGGAGTCATCAGGCCAGGTAGTCCTGAGGCATGGTGCTAGGTCTCAGGTCCTCCAAGAGAGAGAGAAAGAGAGAAAGAAAGAGAAAAAGAGAGAGAAAAGAGAGCGAGAGAGAGATAATTAGAGCGAGTATACTTAAATTCACACAGGACACCAGATAAGACAGGAGAAATACTCATAGAAATATAACAGACTGACCCTAGCCCCCCAACACAAACTATTGCATTTTAAATACCGGAGGCTGAGACAGGAGGGGTCGGGAGACACTGTGGCCCCATCCGACGAGGGCCAAACAGTCAGGATATAACCCCACCCACTTTGCCAAAGTACAGCCCCCACACCACTAGAGGGATATCTTCAACCACCAACTTACCATCCTGAGACAAGGCCGAGTATTGCCCATGAAGATCTCCCCACGGCACGAACCCAAGGGGGGGCGCCAACGCAGACAGGAAAATCAAGTCAGTGATTCAACCCACTCAAGTGACGCACCCCTCCTAGGGACGGCATGGAAGAGCACCAGTAAGCCAGTGACTCAGATCCTGTAATAAGGTTTGAGGCAGAGAATCCCAGTGGACAGAGGGGAACCGGCCAGGCAGAGACAGCAAGGGCGGTTTGTTGCTCCAGTGCCTTTCCGTTCACTTTCACACTCCTGGGCCATGACTGCGTGGCTTGATTACCAACCACGACGAGACGGCCTACAGGAAGGAGGTGAGGGCCCTTGGAGTGTGGTGTTTGTAAATTAACCTCTCACTCATCGTCAACAAAACAAAAGAGATGATCGTGGACTTCAGGAAATAGCAGAGGGAGCATCCCCCCCCATCCACATCGACGGGACAGTACTGGAGAAGGTGGAAAGTTTTAAGTTCCTCGGCATACACATCACGGACAAACTGAAATGGTCCACCCACACAGACAGAGCCTCTTCAACCTCGGGAGGCTGAAGAAATTTGGCTTGTCTCCTAACTTTTACAGATGCACAATCGAGAGCATCCTGTTCGGCTGTTTCACCACCTGGTACGGCAACTGCTCCGCCCACAACCGCAAGGCTCTCCAGTAGGTAGTGCGGTCTGCACAACGCATCACCAGGGGCAAACTACTTGCCCTCCAAGACACCTACAGCACCCAATGTCACAGGAAGGCCAAAAAGATCATCAAGGGCAACAACCACCCGAGCCACTGCCTGTTCACCCTGCTATCATCCAGAAGGTGAGGTCAGTACAGGTGCGTCAAGGCTGGGACCGAGAGACTGAAAAAGAGCTTCTATCTCAAGGCCATCAGACTATTAGACAGCCATCACTAACAGAGTGGCTGCTGCCAACATACAGACTCAAATCTCTGGCCACTTTAATAAATGTAATAAATTGATTTAATAAAGGTATCACTAGTCATTTAAAAAAACGCCACTTTAATAATGTTTACATATCCTACATTACTCACCTCATATGTATATACTGTATTCTATACCATCTACTGCATCTTGCCTATGCCGCACGGCCATCGCCCATTCATATATGTATGTACATATTCTTATTCATCCCTTTACATTTGTGTGTATAAGGTAGTCGTTGTGAATTTGTTAGATTACTTGTTAGATACTACTGCACTGTCGTAACTAGAAGCACAAGCATTTCGCTACACTCGCATTAACACTTGCTAACCATGTGTATGTGACCAATACAATTTGTTTGATTTGATTTATTGTCCTCCCAGACCTGTGATTGGATCTATCTGGGTTCAACTTCAAACTCTCTCCCCACTCAATCCTCAGTCTGCACTCCTTGGGAAGACATTTCGAGATGTCTTTGTTTCTTTAGAATTGCAGAGTCTATTTAAAATATAAATCCTCCTTACTCAGAAATATTCATTGAAGCCGAACATCTGGAAAGTTCTGCTTTGTAGAAGAAGAGGTACATGGTTATGGCTAATAGGTGTCTGTTCACATGACTATATTTGTTAGGGGACCTATACTATTCTTACTGCAATCACCACAAAGGTTGCATTCCAAATTCCCTTTTATTCCCTTTATATTACACTGTGCACTACTGTTGACCAGGGCTATTTGGGCTCAGGGTGCCATTATGGACAAATGTCTATATCTGATGCTTCAGTTGAGGAGCTGGTGGATAAACTCAATGAACCACAGTCTCATTCCTGTACTCTGCACCTCCGAGGGGAGCAGACCATAAACCAGGGTGATAGCCCTGCCTGTAAAGGAGATGGACCAGAGATAATGTGAATGGAAAGAAAGCTTGTTCTCTACAGTTTAGCCCCTCCTCCTTTCCCCCTTATCCCCCCCCCCTGATACAGCTGTAGGTGTGCTGCCTCACATTGACACTGAGAGGACTGGGGTCAGGTGTCAGTCAATGTTGGGGGTGCAGTGCGAATGTCAGAACACAGGAGAGCCTTGTAGCCCCCTACCCCCATCAACCACTTCCTTCTCGTGTTGGCTTACTTCTTGCCTTATCAACCCTCTTCCTGTCTCTCTGTCTGTCACCATGGTAGCCGTGACCTTGTGACATGAGGCTGCCAGGTTAGAGTCACTCAGGATGCTCAGGCTCATTTCCCTGGATGCATCTGCACCCCTGTACTTCTGTGCTGGGCCTAGAAAGGCAGAAGAGGCACCATAAACCATTGATTTCCACTTTAAAGATGCACTATGCAGAAATCTCTACACCAGTTCCTGGTTGCTAGAATTCTAATAGTTTTCCTAATTTCAGTTTATGTGACAAAACAAGCAAGTATCATGTGAAGAATCATTGCACCATCTAAACTGCTGTGAAATATATTTTCCATAAAAAAAGATTGTATTTTCAGTTGTTTGAAGCTGGTGTAGAAAAACAAAAGTTAAAAACACAAAAACAAAACTTAAGAATGTGAAGCAAAGAAATAGTGCACATAGAACTGATCTACCACTTCTTAGACTTGTTTTCAATGAGAATGACAGATCTATAATACACATTTCTCTGTGAATTTGGTCAGGTCATCCAAAAAGTGACATATTGTAGCTTTAAAATGTCAGAATAGATTTTGAATTTGAACTACAAAAATGTCCATGAATTATAATCCACATAATAATTCACATTTCCTTTTGCTGCAGGATTATTTTCCTGCTTTAGCAAACTGGCTCAAATTAAGTTCCTACATCTGTATAGATCTTGGCAGAACATTTTAAACACATTTAGGTGGAACCCAGAAGACATTGCCCAAATTGAAGGTGGTAATGTTTTGTGTGAAACCAAATCCTCTGTTTTCAGACTGGATATTTACATATACAGTACCAGTCAAAAGTTTGAACACAACTACTCATTCCAGAGTTTTTCTTTATTTTTACTATTTTCTACATTGTAGGATAATAGTAAAGACATAAAAACTATGAAATAACACATATGAAATCATGTAGAAACAAATCAAATATATTTGAGATTCTTCAAAATAGCCAACCTTTGCCTTGATGACAGCACACTCTTGGCATTCTCTCAACCAACTTCATGAGGTAGTCACCTGGAATGCATTTCTATTAACAGGTGTGCCTTGTTAAAAGTTAATTTGTGGAATTTCTTTCCTTTTCAATGCATTTGAGACATTCAGTTGTGTTATGGCAAGATAGAGGTGGTATACAGAGATAGCCCTATTTGGTAAAAGACCAAGTCCATATTATGGCAAAACAGCTCAAATAAGCAAAAAGAAACAACAGTCCATCATTACTTTAAGACCTGAAGGTCAGTCATTCCGGAAATTTTCAAGAACTTTGAAAGTTTCTTCAAGTGCTGTCGCAAAAACCATCAAGCGCTATGATGAAACTGGCTCTCATGAGGACCGCAACAGGAAAGGAAGACCCAGAGTTATTAGAGTTCATTAGAGTTAACTTAACTGCACCTCTTATTAACTGCACCTCTGTGCCTGTTATCAAAGGGTGGCTACTTTAAAGAATCTCAACATATTTTGATTTGTTTAACACTTTTTTGGTTACTACATGATTTCATATGTTTTATTTCATAGTTTATATGTCTTTACTATTATTCTACAATGTAGAAAATAGTAAAAATAAAGAAAAACTCTTGAATGAGTAGGTGTGTCCAAACATTTGACTGGTACTGTATATCTACTTTTCCAGTATAAGTGCACGAAGAAAATCTTGGAGAGAAGCATAATGGCAGTAAATTCATCCAGTACACAGTCTGACAGTTGGCGTCTCTCAGAAGCCCTCTCCCTCTGAGAAACACATATCTCTAGTTGCACCTCAGATGCCTCTTGTCTCATTTAGCAGCATGGAGGTTAAACGGAGCATGATTGTTTACCTGTGTATTCGTGAGGCAGAAAGACGGTGGTGTCCATCTCATTAGGAAAAGGACAAGTTTGTTGGCGGTGGACAGCTGTGTAGTTTTTATTTTGTTCAACATGGTGGTAGCTGAGGCCTATTTGCTGCTATTTGTCGCTTTATAAAGAGCCTGAGATTGAAAAGATGAGTAGCCTAACCCTCATTCTGTCCTCCTCTCCTCTCATTCTCCCTCTCCTCCTCTCCTACTCCCCTCCTCCCCATTCTGACCAGCCAGGGGACCTGAGAGAGGCTGAGCCCTCCTCCCTCCCCTCATACAGCTCAGTAGTTCTGTCACGGCTGCGTCTGCCATGGGAGCAGCGCGGGTAGGCGACTTTGTCAGCACACACACACACACACATACACTGGGCTTTAAGCAGAATTGCACCAGCAGAGAGATAGAGAGAGCTAGGATAAATAATTGAAGTGTGCATTCTGTACTTTGGTGAATTTTAAAGCTGTATTCTGCAGAGGCTGTAAATGTCGGGGAGAAGAGGAGACGTTAATGATTCATGGGCTGCTTTTATCTGCTTTGGTTCAGGTCACTGTCCTGAAGGAACTCAGGGCATCGGGGAGAGGGGGAGAGGCAGGAAAGGTGGGGTGTCATGACCGAAAAGATTAGCCTGTTTCTCGCCTCAGTGTGTTTGTGTGTGTGTCAGTTCTCAGTGAAAAGCACAGATGACATTTTTGCCAAAGAAAACGTTAAACCAAATATTATGGCTGAGCTGCCCAGTTGAACTTTTTTGCTATAAATATTTGAGGTGAAATTTATGGATATTTTTTTATCACAGGGATTTAATTTCCGAAAATGTGTTCCAAATGATGGAATAGGGTGCCATTTGGACACACCCCTATATTCCAACACATTTAGGAAAATGTGCCTTTCTGACTGCTTTGTTTCTGCTATACCTTTATTTAACTAGGCAAGTCAGTTAAGAACAAATTCTTATTTTCAATGACCGCTTAGGAACAGTGGGTTAACTGCCCGTTCAGGGGTAGAACAACATATTTCTACCTTGTCAGCTCGGGGATTTGAACTTGCAACCTTTCAGTTACTAGTCCAACGCTCAAAACACTAGGCTACCCTGCTGCACATAAGATTTCTCTTTTCCAAATGAAGTGTCCAATAAATGTGATATTGAAACAAAAACACAACAATTATCACAATGTTATGCATTCCAATTCTAACACTTGTAATTTCTCAATATCTAATGAATAACAACGTGTGGATATATCCAGACAGCAATGAATCAAATCGTGGTTCTAAAATACTCTATTAGCTCTCGTTCCATTCTCTGATTCAGGTTAGCTTTATAAGCATATTGTTCCACTGCTGCTTATCACAAAAGAAGTTTTTTCCTGCTGAGGAAATATTGTTAACATAGGTGCTGTTGTTGTTGTTAACATATGCTGTTGTTGTTTTTTTTACTAGCGATACAGTAAACTATTGGGATTAACATGGGTAACCGGATCCCGGGACCGTCAAATGAAATGACAGAACCTGGGAAATTAGGCCCTTCAAATGTTTTCCTCCAATGTCGCACAAATGCAATTCCACAAAATACATAACATGCACGGCAACAGATTAGCCAAAATGTTATAACATTATCCTAACAGGTTGTTTGCATAGAAGCATTTAGCCTAGCATATTTACTTCACACAAAGTCACCATTAATTCAAAAGCACACGTGTAATTGACACTGAAGGACTGCACACACGACCCAAATGCAATTCATAAACCCTGCAGGGAAACCTAGAGTATAGACTATAAACGTGTGTGCCTCTTTGAGCAGTCATTGTGACTCTTCAGACAGTCACACATTTGATAGGCCTACGCACAATCCACTACATAGGCATCTCTGTCACAGACATTCAATCTGTTAAGTGTTAACAACTCAGAGAGGCATGAGGGAAAATTCAACTTTCCTTTCCTAGAGCTAGTTTTATATCCAGTCCTATTCCCACTGAGAATGTGTAGAGAATGTGTGGTCAACAAACGGGATGATAGTACAGTAGATATGGATATTTTTTTTAAACAGTTGGTATAGTTTAAGATACCTTAAACTATTTCCTCTCTTCATATCCTCGTTTTTCATGAGCTGATCATGAGCTGTATAGATCATCAACTCGATTTTGCCAAATATAGGAGATATTCTGTCATTCGTTGAAGGAGGTTATCTAGCAAGCTTGGCAACTTTGGTCATTTGACTTTAGTTTGACTGACCTTACAATGTTTGTATGATTTGACAACGCTATACTCGGGCTCTGTGTCGAGATAGCCTTCTGCTGAATTTTTTTACTTGATTTAACCTCTATTTAACTAGGCATGCGCTGAATTATTTAAGGAAGATGATAAAGCTTGGATTTTATGAAGATCTCTGGGTTTCCGTAGCCCTTTGGCTGCATTAGGAAACACTTGGAGAGACATCCGTTCCCTGGCTCTACACAACTGTCAATACTCTCAGAGAAGTGGTTGAGTGTAGGTGCTGATGTGATGCTGTACATTCCACCCTTGCTTCTCTGGCTAGTAGTAAAGCTTGCCAACATACTATAACCGCCTGCTAAGGAATAAAGTGTTACATGTGTTTTGTATTTTCTCAGTCTCACATTTGGTGTGTTTTGAGCTGTGTTATCATTGTCAAAGTTTGTATGTAGTCATTAATTTGCTTCTTATCCTATCCATTTCTTCTCCACTCCTCTCCTCAGGGAGCTGATGCCCAAGACCCTGGAGGGCCAGATCACCATGGAGAAGACCCCCAGCTACTTTGTGACCAGAGAGGCCCCGGCCCGGATCTCCGCCATGTCCCGGGACACCAAGCTTATTGTGGTGGTGCGGGACCCCGTCACCAGGGCCATCTCTGACTACACGCAGACGCTGTCCAAGAAGCCCGACATTCCCACCTTTGAGAGCCTGACCTTCAAAAACAGGACTATGGGGCTCATCGACACATCCTGGAGCGCCATCCAGATCGGCATCTATGCCAAGCACCTGGACAACTGGCTGCAGTACTTCCCCATGGGTCAGATCCTGTTTGTGAGCGGAGAGCGTCTGATCAGCGACCCGGCCGGAGAGCTGGGCCGGGTGCAGGACTTCCTGGGACTCAAGAGGATCATCACAGACAAACACTTCTACTTCAACCAGACCAAGGGCTTCCCCTGCCTCAAGAAGGCTGAGGGCAGCAGCAAGCCCCACTGCCTGGGCAAAACCAAAGGGCGGACCCACCCCAACATCCACCCAGAGGTGGTGCAGAGGCTACGGGACTTCTACAGACCTTTCAACATGAAGTTCTACCAGATGACTGGACAAATATTTGGTTGGGACGATTGACTGGGCCTCAAGTACTGGATGCTCAGTGGAGAACACTGAGGACTATTGACAATACCAAATTACTGTGCGACATCCACAATACTAAGCCTAGAAGCAATATTTGTCAATGAGAGAGAAGAAAGTAGCCTAATCTGCTCTTACTGGTAAGCCAGATATGCAATATGTTTCACTGTGTTACGTATTCCTCTATCTGAACTGCCTCAAAACCAGTATCAGCAGCCTACAAGATGCTGGTTGAATAAAATGCATAGAGCTGGATTGTCCCTCATAGAACATGTGGTGGTTCCAATACAGAAAGATACTGTAGGTACTGTCTCTACAACTCTACAAGGTTTTAGCAGCACTATCAGAGTGAAGTGTTTTCTGTTTGGAACCTTCCAATGCTGCAAAAAACAAATATGCAGTCGTGTTAGTGAAATGTTATTTGAAATGGCACAGAGAGACGTTGGATATACAGTCTTGTCTGAGTGGTTCTATGCCATACTTTAAAGCAAACCTAGCCGCTTTGCATTTTTTCTAGAAAATATTGAAAAAAATAAATACATGTTATTTATTTAAGATGATGTACACATGCAGTATATAATATACATATTTTGAATAACTTTCATCACTGATAATATTATTTCATATTATGTTGTATATGCCTCTAGAGAGTTACATTTGTTTTATACTGCACAACATATTTTTTGCTTTATCAAGTTATTAATTTTAATTGGTATATTCTTTACATTACATTGATGCGGTTACTACACCCTTTCCCGCTGAGCTTGCAATTCCAATCCTGTGAGGGTTTGTTATTCTGAGGGTAGTTTCCCCACATTCATTTAATGGAGTTAATTGAATTACAGTGTAGCGCGAGAGACAGAGCAAAGTTAGCACTTACTGGATGTGTCCAATGGCACCCTATTCCCTATATAATGCACTACTTCTGACCAGGGCCCATAGGGATTAGGGTGCCATTTGGATGGATAATCAGTCAGCTGTTGTATCATCAGCAGCAACTCCTCAACTAATGTTATAACGAGACCTCCAGTGGGCCTATCCAAATGATTCCTCAAATTTCCTCTTTGACATGCCTCCTTGTGAACTGAATACAGTTGATGTCAGTCTGCCTTCCTTGCCTCGGAGGCATCCGTGGATGGCGGTCTCTCTCTCTGTGTTAAGAGGAGCTATAGCACAATGGTGAAGTTGTGTTTCTGATTTATATCTGCCTGGTTGTATTGTAAGCTTCCAAAAGATCCTCTCCTCTCTCAAAGCAGATGTGCCTCAAAGGGACACTTAATCATGGTCAGTGTTTTCTATAGGAGTTCAGTGGGAAACATAAACCTTAGGTTTTATGCAATCTGCCATCCATCTTTATCATACATACATACTGTTATGGTTTTGTCTATTTAATTTGAATTCATGTTGGATTGATTAAGCACACTTTTAATAAAAGATAACAGTTGTATAAACATCTAGTGAGTGACATTTGTGAAATCCTGATCCTTTTTATCATCACCATTCTGCCTGTTCTTATGCTTTAAAACAGGTATTCAATGGACTAAAGTACATGCAGATTTATTCCTATGAGGTTGCAGTGTTAGAGTAATGTACTGTAGCTTCAAAGTACAAGAACAACAACTAGCTACCCAAAATGGCGATCCTGCATAGATCCATAGCTAAATACAGTATGTGATTAGCCATTCAGTTATAAACTTGACACAAGTAGGCATGCAGGATTGCCATTTTGTGAAGCCAATTGAGTTCCTGCATTGTGTACATACATACAGAGGGCATAAATGAGGATTAACAGAGTTGAGAAAAACCTGACTTTGTTGACGTGTGAGGCGAAACAATAATGAGTGGTGTATGTGGTGAGTTACGAGGTAGTTGAGGTAATTGTAATGACTGGGAACCCCCCTACTATGTTGTGTAGAATATCCACATCTCAGGGAATCATTTGTGAGCTAGTGATGTTAGAAGGCCCGCCAACTTTACCCGCCAACTTTACCACGGTTTTGCACCAAGCTTTTCGCTTCAGATGTTTTTATCTGCTCTACCACGCACCTGTCTGGTAAGGTTGAACACCTACTCTCCTACTCAGCCTCCCGAAGTAAAAGCTCAGCCCAAGTGGGTGTGACACCTACTCCTGTTGCCTGCTGCACTGCTGCTTGGATCCCACCCGGCGAGCTGTTCCCTGTCTGCCCTGGCCTGTCTCCCCCTGTCTGGTACAGGTACCCCGCCACACTCCCCCCTCTCTCCATAGCTTACGCTGGCCTCCAGCCACACGCACATACACATACACATACATCGCAGACTTTTGACTGATATGAATTTTATGTTGGGTAATTAACTTGTGTAGGCTAGTTAACTTATTATTTGAGCTTATTCAGAAACACTTTAACTAACTACTATAGGCCAACTATTTATTTATTTGATCTCACTTTTATAGCCTACTGGACTCATAGAGAGCTACTCTCTCAAGGTATCTTGTTGGGACGAGTGATTTTTTTGAACAATGGCTAGCCCCAAGTTGTTTTATCATTTTCTTGTGATTTGTACTATTTGCCCTATGACTCCCAACCATAGAATGATGCGTCCTTTATTTAAAGTGGGTGATCAAGCTGATCCTAACTGATGTAAGCCAATTCATGTCTTGCCCTGTTTATCAAGTGTTATAATCAACTGTGAAATAATAATCAACTGACTGGCTTTCTTGATGTCTATAGCATTCTCTTTGGTATGCAATCTGGTTTCCTAAACCTAAATGTCCTAATGATGTCACCATTGCTCTTGATTCTAAGCAATGTTGTGCTGCTATTTTTATTGATTTGGCCAAAGCTTTTGATATGGTAGACCATTCCATTCTTGTGGGCCGGCTAAGGAGTATTGGTGTCTCTGAGGGGTCTTTGGCCTATTTTGCTAACTACCTCTCTCAAAGAGTACAGTATATAAAGTCAGACAATCTGCTGTCTCAGCCACTGCCTATCACCAAGGGAGTACCCCAAGGCTCGATCATAGGTCCCACACTCTTCTCAATTTACATCAACAACATGGCTCAGATAGCTCTCTCATTCATTTATATGCAGATGATACAGTCTTATACTCAGCTGGCCCCTCCCTGGATTTTGTGTTAAACACTCTACAACAAAGCTTTCTTAGTGTCCAACAAGCTTTCTCTGCCGTTAACCTTGTTCTGAACACCTCCAAAACAAAGGTCATGTTCTGTTCTGCCAGTTACATTCTGTTAAAAGTCCCCAAAACACACACATCCCTGGGTCGTTCCTCTTTTCAGTTCGCTGCAGCTAGTGACTGGAACGAGCTGCAAAAAACACTCAAACTGGACAGTTTTATCTCAATCTCTTAATTCAAAGACTCAATCATGGACACTCATACTGACATTTGTGGCTGCTTCGCATGAGGTGTTGTTGTCTCTACCTTCTTGCCCTTTGTGTTGTTGTCTGTGCCCAAAAATGTTTGTACCATGTTTGTTCTGCTACCATGTTGTGCTACTGCCATGTTGTGTTGCTACCATGTTGTGGTCGTGTTGTGTTGCTGCCATGCTGTGTTGTTGTCTTAGGTCTCTCTTTTTATGTCGTGTTGTGGTGTCTTTCTTGTCGTGATGTGAGTTTTGTCCTACATTTTCATTTTTAATCCCAGCCCCTGTCCCCACAGGAGGCCTTTTGCCTTTTGGTAGGCCGTCATTGTAAATACGAATTTGTTCTTAACTGACTTGTGTAGTAAAATGAAGGTTAAATCAAAATGTAATAAAAATAATATGAACATTGGAGTGCTGTTGATTTCTCCCTGTCTCTCTCACCATACAGTACGTACAAACACAGTAGCTAATAGCCCCTCTCCCATCTCCCCCATTACACTTTCTCTTGTTGTCTCTGCTTATCTCTACCAAGCCTTCAGGACAGAATGTCAAAAGAGGGTTCAAGGATGCTAAAAGATGCTTTCTATCTAAAAGCCTTATTTTTGGACTGCGGCGTCCCTCGCGGGGTGAGGACTGAGGACCTAGTCCAAAGGGTGTGGTGACTGCACTCCTCATGTCTCCTGGCTCTGAAACGCTGAGTGTGAACTGGTTGCTAATGTGTATGGGTTAAGAGGGTGCACTGGCAACCACAGATGACGCTCCAGGGAAGGAAGGTTTTGTCTTCTCTCAAGAGAGACACTAGCCACTCTATATCGCTTGGTACCCTCACTTATTTGAGTTCCTCTAGAATTTAGACCTTGGGGTTGATTCAGTCATTATCGCAGAAGATCCTTTGAAATATAAAGGTAATTCCCGATTGAGCCGACATATTCAGACATATTCAGTGTTTACCGTGAATGTAGTTATCTTTAAATTACACTATCTTCTGCGATGCGGATTGAAACTAGGCCATTCTCTCTTTCTGTCACGAGAATTACGTTCTCAATGTTCATAAACCCAATTGAACTAATTACTCAGCCTGAAACCCAGAATTTGTAAGAAACTGGTTGAAATGAATCAGACAGAGGCCCAGTCAGAAAGTGTATCTACGAGAGCGTGCTAGCCTGTTGTACAAAACAATTAATTTTATACTGGCTTCTCACGCACACCTTCACACAAACATACGCCCACACCTTCACACAAACATACGCCCACACCTTCACACAAACATTCACACAAGCATACGCACACACATCCACACAAACATACGCACACACATTCACACAAGCATACGCACACACATTCACACAAGCATATGCACACACATACTTCCACACAAAACAGAAGGTATCCGACACACATACTGTCTCACTACCCAGCCGACAGAGATTGGGGAGACCTTCTCCTTGAGACGTCCCGTTCTCTCCCAAATCTCGAGTCAGGTCAGCACCGAATATTGCTCAGACAGTCTGTGCTCAAGACACTATAATAGACATATTGTTTGACTAACTAAAAGTACACACATCATTAATTATAACTTTATGATTCTAGTCAATATCTACAATTATATGGTTTCTGAGTGGAGTATTCTAATCATTCCTCTAAAGCTATATATTCCATCAACACATCCACCCTTAATGATTAAATAATACACATTGATACCTCATATACTATATGGAAACATAAATGGTATACAAGAACATTTCAAACCAATACATGTATGTACATTCGATATACATCCATGACTGTTATAGGCTATATCCAATCATAGCACTTCCTGTTAGGATTTTTATTACAATCTTCATAAAAATATGGTCTTAACCCTCAAAAACAGTCTCATCCAACATGGGGTCCTCGTAGTTAAAAGAAACAGAACCATCTCCTAGGCCTGGAGGCCCATATTTGTCATCACACTGGCCGGAGCTCGAAATCGGTCTGTACCTCACCATCTGTTGCGTCATCGACCTCTCCAGAGTCCTGATAAGCAAAACTTTCACACAGAGGACCAAACAACATCCGCACAGAACCAAAACACTCATACAGGTGAAAGTTGCCTACAATACAGTGATTATGACATTCTTCCATTTCCCAAACACACTATCAAATCAATTTGTTAGAGCATCATCCCCCCCAGAGTTCTCTGCCAATTCGTGAGCTAATGTAGTTAAACATCATACTGGCCTTGGTCACTGATCCGTCTGGAGCTGCGTTATCGGGGATGAAAGAACAACATTCGGCTCTGAATATCACACACACCCCACCCTTTTCTGCAAGTAACACATCCAATGCTATTCTATTCTGCTAAACCTTTTATCGCATCTCTAGTATAGTTGATGAAACGCTGTTGGTTATAGTAGATATAATTGATTCAATCTACATTTTTATTGCGAGTTGACCACCAGAAGATGCTTGATTCCAAGCCAGCCCATATCTGATTCCTATCTTTGAACTCATCAGGTAACCCCCTTGGAATTCCAATGCTATCAATCTAAACTCTATTGTCAAAAGATCCTGACGGAGCACTCCTTCTCTCTCTTCTACCTGGCTCTAGGTCTTTGTGTTTGATAAGGGTGAAGGGCATGCCTAACGGCACTAGCGCACAACTACCGGTCCAATTGGTAGGCAGGTTAGGCCACAGCCTCACACCTCCACAAACCACCAGACATCCGCCCTAGGTGTTTTAATCTTACTAAAGTCCTCGGAACTCAACCACCCAGTCAGGTCCCTCATTGTCTTGTCGGTTGTAACGTTCTCTGTCATATTGCATGTTCTTACTTCCCCTATGTCCCATCCGTGTGTGATGTATCGAACCATACAATAATAATGTCCTCCTGTATCTGTGAAAGGGGGAAATCTGGATGTAATGGGAACATGGGGATACAGATAATGCAGATCAATGCAACTGTCATTGTCTGGCTTCCCTGCCTTCATGAACAACTTTACCATACAGGCCATTCCCCTGGGTGTATCAATTCCATCAAATGGAAAGGGATGGTTGTCAACTGAGGTTTTGCTGTGGCGCATGCATAACATTCTTCTTTCGCTACTGATCTGGCTGAATACCATAGGTTAGAATCCCCATAACCAGTTTCCACCTCAATCACTTCCTTAAGATCTTTCATCTGCACTATCCGCACCGGCCCTTGGCTCTGGATCTGTTTTGTCAGGGGCTCTGCTTGTATTCTGGCTGACTATAGAGCTATCACCGGCCCTAACTTCTTCTACCCGGAATGGGTACTATGGTGTCCACCAAAACCCAATCAAACATAGATCCTCCTTCTTTACGTTTTTTAATGGTAATTCGTACCTTTATGCAATACTTCCCTCGCTCCGGATTGCAGTCAAAAACCCTCACCTTCACTATACTCCACCTCCTTCCATACTGGGTAAGCGGATTCATATAGCCCTCTCTCTCTGTGTGGGCTATGACCTGCTTCCATGAACTACACGGGGACCCGCACAGATATCTTCCATAATGGCTCATAGTCCTAGACTGCCAAGGAGTCAGAGACACCATTTGGTCTACATAGATCTCCACTGAGACATCCTTCCCAATTTCCACTCTCACTTCCTGTTTATCCAGATCAAGTGATCTCTCATGCTTGGTTAATACAAAATCCTCATCATCTAAACTATGGGTCAAGTTACCACCTTCTGCATTCTCGGGATGGGTCATGGTGTATTTAGGAATATTGCTCCCACAATAAGACATCTCAGACCAATCAGCACTCCTGTAAAGCCCCACCCTTTCCCGGAGAACATATCCTCAGCTAGAGGCCAACCCACACTTTCACTTCTATGAACGCACACAGGGAGGATAGGGCGGGGTCAGGGAATCTTCGTTAGAGAGGTAACCCCCGAACCCTATTTCCATCGGTTCTTCTCCTAACTCTGTAATTGTTCAACAGTGTCAGTGTGTCTTACCCTCTTGCAATTTGTGATATGAAACCAGGTAGCTCTTTCAGCTATTCTCACCGCGAAGGCTGTCACCAGGAGTACTTGGTATGGCCCCTCTCAACGGGGCTGCTTTCCATCTATTCTCCTCAGGGACTGGATTGAGTGAATCACCTTCTCCTGTAATTCACCTGTACGGCATAAAATCTTGGACATATGGGCCTGGTTAACAAATAGTCTTATCATGTGTTCTGCTAGTATATCTTCAACTTGTATGCCTATTTATTACAAAAAATGTTTTTCATTATTTATTATCCAATAGGCCACAAAGTGTCCTATCCGAGGCCCCTCATAGGCCACAACTATCTAGCCCCTCCTAGGCCACAACTACCTAGCCCCTCCTAGAATTATATGGTTTCTGAGTGGAGTTTTCTAATCATTCCTTTAAAGCTATAAATTCCATCAACATGTTCTCTCTCTCTTTCCCTCTATTTCTTTCCCTCTCACTCTCTCTTTCTCTCTCTCTTTCCCTCTTTCTCTCTCTCTTTCTCACTTTCTCCTGCTTTCCCTCTCTCACTCTCTCTCTCTTTCTCTCTCTGCTACCATTTCTCTTCAATTTTGTCTCCAAATGCATTTGTTTTCAAATGCATAAGGAATCTCAGCATCATAGCGTTACTTCTACCTCTTCTCCTGCGCCACTAGATGTTACAGTTGTTAATAACCGCTTAGTAGCTACACCTTCAAGTCACTTCTGATTTAGATGAATATATAATGAAAGCATGTCACTGTCTGACCCTGTGGGAACCATTTAGCAGATGTGAGCAATTCTTTTGACATCAAAGCGTATGACTAAAGTTGGGAAGTTAAACCGTGTTGATCGTCATTGAAGAAGACCTGAAAGTCTAAAAGACCTAAAAGGTACAGGTTCTTTTTCGAGCAGATGATCGGGGGGCCGGAACATAATTACAAATCATTTGTAGACTGTAAATTGACTGCAAAAAGCTCAAACCGATATAATGTTTGACTAAAACATCATCATTTCAAACCTTGCTTACATTTGCATACTATCACGTCTCTTTATTATAACTGGGAATGCCTGGGACAGATTTCCAAAATTAAAATCACTTGGATATGATTTCCTGGTGTTTTTACCATTTGTCATGTCCACCAATGAAAATGTTCCTAACTGGGGGGCCAAATAAAACCATCCGCAGGCCAAATTTGGCCCATGTGCCATCAGTTGGGGAACCTTGATTTAGATCATTAACGTTCTGGATGTTGTTTGTTATTCCTCTCTTACTGGATCAGCGAGCCTCTTCAGAGAAGTTTATCAGGGAAATAAACTGAATTGCATCCCAAATAGCACCCTATTGCCTACATAGTGCACTACTTTTTGACCAGATCCATATGTCAACGTAGTGCACTATATAGAGAGCACGAACAGAGAGAAATAAAGACCACTGTTTGACCGCATGTGGTTTATTAAAAAACAGACAGAAAGAGAGATGCTGTTGAAAAAGAAAAGCATTTCTGTTTTATTATCCTTCTCTCCTTCTCACTCTGACCTTCTCACTATCCCTCTGTCTTTCTCTTTTTCTCTTTCTCTTACACACACACCCCACACTCCAAGCACACACACCATCTCTCTTCTCCCCACCATCTGTCTGAGTTTGTGCGTGCCAGGGCAGCAGCTGGTGTGTTGAAGTACCTGCACAGAGTCACCTGTGCACAATTAACCCTCCCTCTATCCCCAGAGCCCCCAGAACTCGGAGTAAGCCACCCGCCCCTCTCAGCCTCTCTGATCACCCAAACGCTCCACTATCCGCACGCACAGAGTCTGCTTCTCCATTCAACAGAGCAGAAACAGTCCAGTCTCCCCAGAAAAATGGGTTCCTGCGTGTGGCGCTCCATTGAAATACGTGCCGGGGGCATCAGATATGCCACGCCAGGCCACCACACATAAACTGATGAGACAGGCGGATCAGAGAACAGCCCTTTGAAGGTTGGAGGAGAGACTGTCGTGGTGGTCTGAATGGGAGAGGCACACACACAGGGATATGTACGCACACGCAGACACGCACACACAGTGCAACAGTCACCGCCACACAGCTTGGTCCTGCCCCACAGAGGGCATGGAGGAGATCAGCCCTCTGTTTTCTCTGGATGTCAGGAAAGAGCCCCTAAATCCCTTTAATAGTCTGAGCAAATATCTGTGTGAGGCATGCTCCAGACCCAGCATTAATAAAAACACCAAGGGACTGAGGGTCCTACAGTACCTACAGGGTTCTGTTCTGTTTTCTCTGTTCTGTTCTCTTTGGTGTTTCTGTATGTGTCCCATATAGCACCATAGTCCCTTTATAGGTCACTACTTTTACTGGGTCCTGGTCAAAAGTAGTGCACTCTAAAGGGAATATGGCGCCATTTGGGACTAAGCCTCTGTCTGAAGGACCAGGGCCCAGTTTCCCGATAGCGATAAAACTTAGGCTTACGAGTGTTTTGACGATGCATTTTTCCACGCACAGAGAATGGTCGCTAACTGTGTCATTGGAGCATTTTTCGTTACTGATAGGATCGAAAGAAAGGGAGCGCTGCTCTCAGATCAGCTTTCTCCATTCAAATCTGACCTTAACATTATAGTTATTTCGCAATACTGACGACGGATCATCTCCTAGAGAGATATAACCACCTACAGCTGCAAATATTGAGGGGACTTATTTGAATGCTTACCCAATAAAAATGCACTAAATCACGAATTTGGCACATCATTGCACACATGTTTGGCTACACATCATGAAATGTATTGAGACAAATTACAGAGAGTAGCCTACAAGTAGCAAAATAGATCTCAAATGATTGAACGTGAAATGTCTTTCAATAAGATTGAATAAATATGCCTATAGCCTACTGTTTATATTTGAATTCCTTCATCCTGGTTTTCACTTGAATCATCTTTTTATATGTCAATAGTTTGTATCAATTGCAAAGACATTGGCAGCTTTGTATTTGTAATAAAAAGCATGAGCTGCTGCACACCCATAGAAAATGATTTTGTGTAGAAAATCAAATCAAATCAAATGTTATTTGTCACATACACGTGTTTAGCAGATGTTATTGCGGGTGTAGCAAAATGCTTGTGTTTCTAGCTCCAACAGTGCAGTAATATCTAACAAGTAATATCTAACCATTCCACAACAATACACACTATACACACAAACCTAAAGAAAAGGAATGGAATTAAGAATATATAAATATTTGGACGAGCAATGTCAGAGCGGCATAGACTAAGATACAGTAGAATAGTATAGAATACAGTATATACATATGAGATGAGTAATGTCAGAGCGGCATAGACTAAGATACAGTAGAATAGTATAGAATACAGTATATACATATGAGATGAGTAATGTCAGAGCGGCATAGACTAAGATACAGTAGAATAGTATAGAATACAGTATATACATATGAGATGAGTAATGTCAGAGCAGCATAGACTAAGATACAGTAGAATAGTATAGAATACAGTATATACATATGAGATGAGTAATGTCAGAGCGGCATAGACTAAGATACAGTAGAATAGTATAGAATACAGTATATACATATGAGATGAGTAATGTCAGAGCGGCATAGACTAAGATACAGTAGAATAGTATAGAATACAGTATATACATATGAGATGAGTAATGTCAGAGCAGCATAGACTAAGATACAGTAGAATAGTATAGAATACAGTATATACATATGAGATGAGTAATGTCAGAGCAGCATAGACTAAGATACAGTAGAATAGTATAGAACACAGTATATACATATGAGATGAGTAATGCAAAATATGTAAACATTATTAAAGTGACTAGTGTTCCAATTATTAAAGTAGCCAGGGATTTCAAGTCTGTGTGTACAGGTCAGCAGCTTCTAATGTGCTAGTGATGGTTATTTAACAGTCTGATGGCCTTGAGATAGAAGCTGTTTTTCAGTCTCACAGACCCAGCTTTGATGCACCTGCACTGACCTCGCCTTCTGGATGATACCGGGGTGAACAGGAAGTGGCCTGGGTGGTTGTTGTCCTTGATAATATTTTTGGCCTTCCTGTGACATCGGGTGTTGTAGGTGTTCTGAAGGGCAGGTAGTTTGCTCCGGATGATGCGTTGGGCAGACCACACCACCCTTTGGAGAGCCCAAAGGTTGCGGGCGGTGCAGTTGCCATACCAGGCGATGATACAGCCTGACAAGATACACTCAATTGTGTATCTGTAAAAGTTTGTAAAGGCGAGGTGCTGACTAAAGGCGAATAAACTGTAAGCTATAAAAAAAATAAGAGTCCCACACTGTATATATAAACTCCCAGTCATTTATTGGGAAACTTTGTATTTGTAGTCAACTTTGTTCTGAAGTTAAAGATGGGTAAACGATATGGATATGTTCAGCGGACATCTTTTCTGTATGAAGTGACACAGGAGGGCATCTAACAATGCACTTGGCACTCTACGAGTGGTCTGAGGTAGGCATTAGATTAAGAATGCAACGTTAACAATGATGGTTTTGTGAAACAGCTTGAATATTTAACTATGCTCCTACGAAGTTCCAACGACGAACTTAGCCTTAAAATGCTTCTGGGAAACTGGGCTCAGAGCAGCAGACACCACCACAAGCATATTTTCCCTATTGTGACAGAAGAGAAGAATAAGAATAGTGGCCTGGTGTGAAAGACATAAGAAATGTCTCTCTTTCCCTGCCAAAATAACTGTTGGTTTAGCATTTAAAGATGCATTAGTGGTTCTCATGAAATGACCAATTGTTTGGATGTGATCAAAAGAACATTTCACAAATGGTTTGCATGCAATGTGGGGGAAAAATGTTTTTGTTCTTACTTTCATCTGCCACTTCTGTGCCTGTGTAGGCCTAAAAAAAAGACAGCACACCAATAAACTGGGCAATTAACATATTCTGGGGAGAAGGACAATTTCCAAACATATGCGTTTCAACTTTTGCAGTAATTTTCACGCATCCTTTCCTAAGCAAGAAAAGCTCTTCTTCAGAAGACGCTTTATCGTTCCTGACACCTGATAAAAGGCGTGTTTATGTTAAACTCACATTTTCCTTCCCTGAGATGAAAAGCAAGGCAACAGTAGTCTAAACAAGTAGGCCAGAGAAGCCTGGGGGGCAGAGGGGCCCTACTCCTCCAGCTGAAGGCCCTGTCAGGCCCTGCCTCGCCCTACCACTCTCTCCCCGGAGCCTCTGTGGCCCTGACTGACATGACATCCCACTAGTCCTGGTGACAGCACAGTAAGGGAGTGCTTTTTCCTCTTCTCATTAAAATGATCTTTGACTAGACAGATTTTAAAATGGTTGAATGTCATTTTATTTCATTGCTTAGGTCATTTTCCTATGTGTATTTTTATTAGAGTGAAATTACATAACAATACCATAGCTCAGGACAACCATAGACTGAGATTGTATGTTATTTGAATGCACACTGGTCTTGCCTGATATATTGAAAGTATAACAACAGAAACAGAAAACGACGAGGTGATAGAGATCGACATAGAGGAGACAACTATAGTTGTATTATTTTTGCTCCAAAAGGAAGTCTTGGTGGTCTGAAACAAATAGCTGTAAATTAATAATCAACACTTTTTCCTATTCAGTGAGCAGTTTCTATTTGCCTTATGAATAAATGAGGAGACCGCTGTTTACCCCCCCATTACAGACTGTGTCCCCGCGCTCTGAGGTACACAGACACACAGACATTGTTACAGCCAACTGCCCTTAACCTACACACACACCAATTCAACAAACCACTGTGTCTTGAATCCAGCCCTTCTCTCATCCAAACACAAACACTCACTCACACTGTCCTCACATGTACACATACACCCTGACTTACCCACCCACGCACACAAACAGCAACAGACAAACGCACACCTGCAGTTTATTCACCTGTCAAACCACATTTACACATACAACCAGGTGTTTGCGCAAAAGAGTTTGTGCAAGACAGTTATATTGACTCCATGACGCCACAGTCTATTGCAGCCTTACACACCCACACTCCCACTCTGTACACAGCTAGACTCCAAACACACAGAATGTTCACAGAGGCAAAGGAAGTTATCAATATTTAATGCCATTAGAGAGCCAGAGTGCTGCACAATGGGGCGACATGCAAACAAGCCAGAAGAAAAGTCAGGACCTCTATGAGTAATTATTCATTACCTGAGCTGGCTGTAGAGGCCTTGGGGGCAGGAGGGTCGGGGTAATGTGTTAGTTTAGAATTGGGGGCAGGTGGGCTGGGGTAATGTCTTAGTTGAGAAGTGGGGGCAGGAGGGTCGGGGTAATGTGTTAGTTTAGAAGTGGGGGCAGGTGGGTAGAGGTAATGTGTTAGTTTAGAAGTGGGGGCAGGTGGGTCGAGGTAATGTGTTAGTTTAGAAGTGGGGGCAGATGGGTAGAGGTAATGTGTTAGTTTAGAAGTGGGGGCAGGTGGGTCGAGGTAATGTGTTAGTTTAGAAGTGGGGGCAGGTGGGTAGAGGTAATGTGTTAGTTTAGAAGTGGGGGCAGATGGGTAGAGGTAATGTGTTAGTTTAGAAGTGGGGGCAGGTGGGTCGAGGTAATGTGTTAGTTTAGAAGTGGGGGCAGGTGGGTAGAGGTAATGTGTTAGTTTAGAAGTGGGGGCAGGTGGGTAGAGGTAATGTATGTGTTAGTTTAGAAGTGGGGGCAGGTGGGTCGAGGTAATGTGTTAGTTTAGAAGTGGGGGCAGATGGGTAGAGGTAATGTGTTAGTTTAGAAGTGGGGGCAGGTGGGTCGGAGTAACCTGGTCTCAGAGCAGTAGTATTATTCTGTACTTAAATCGGAGAACTTCATTTAGTATGAGATGTTACGTTTCGTATGGTATATATTAATTTGTGGATGTCCATTACCCATTTCGTATAATATGTTACGAATTACAATTCATATCATTTGTTACGAATTTGCAAAATGTAGACCATGTTATGAATTTGCAAAATTTTCCAAACATGACATGTTACAAATTCTAGCTAGGTGGCTTGGCTAGGGGTTAGGGTTATGGGTTAGGGTTAAGGTTAGGGTTAAGTTTAGGAGTTAGGTTAAAGGGTTAAGGTTAGGGTTATGGGAAGGGTTAACATCCTAAGTCCTTGCAAGGTAGCTAAAAAGTAGTAAGTAGTTGAAAGTTGCTAATTAGCTAAAATGCTAAAGTTGTCCGTGATGAGATTCAAACTAGCTAGACGTTCGTGATATACGGCCGACCAACCACCCTACTTTTGTTTTTGCCTTAAGTAACCATCTGTCTCATGCAACCATAACAAACATAGCATATCATACTAATTTGTGAGTCTCGGATTTACATTTACTATGTTACGTCTAGTTTGAGACAAGTCTGGACAGAGAAGCATTAATGAGAATATGATGAGGTGTTTACTTCAAGGTGGGCATGACTCGCCACATGTACACCGGACAATGCTGGAGTTGGAACATAAATGAAATGAATCAATTTATTTGATAAACAGAAATACATGTAAAAATGGCTCCAGATGGAGGCAACATTACATAAGCTTACTGTACATACATACGTAATGATGAATGCATAGATCAAAAGACATGGATTGATGGCTGTATGGAAGGAGAAAAGCATGATAAATCTGAACTGAGACAAATGGGGGGAAAGCAGGTGTGTTTAAAGCTAGCCATGACTACTATCTTTGTGCTTTATGTAGCGGTGGTGTGTGTGTGTGTGTGTGTGTGTGTGTTTCCCTCTCACCCTGTCAACGTGGTGGGGTTTAACACTGAGCATGTCAGGCAACCAGATACAGCCACAACGTGCAGCTCTCTGTGTGGTTATCCAACGTCTTGTACATACATGCACGTACACGCACACACACACACACACACACACACACAGTAATGTATGGCACCATGTTTGTTTATCCAACGTCACTTTCAGATCACCCACTACATGTTGTACTGGGCAGGTTCTCCACTCTTTCATTCTTTCGTTCCCTCACTCCGCTGTTCTATGGTAAGTTATGACTTATCGTTATGACAAATGAGGGTCCCGAGGGGGTCATTGTGAGAAGCATGCATTAGCTGTGACTGTTCTAAACTCAGGCCTCAGACTCATAAATACAACAGGTATGGCAGTTTGTTATTTCTTTCCAAAGGAGTGTGTTTCTTTAGCTCTGAGTATGTGGCCAGTGATGACAAGTTTTTTCTGAAAATGACTGACATAGTAATCAGTAAAGTTGTATTAAGTTGCTATTCTATACCGTATGAGTATGTGAATCCAATGGATTTATCGCATTCTTTCCCGATTACGTTTTTCAAGACACTGCAAGACACTGTACAATGGCTGTTCAGGACATCAGCTTTGTACTCAGGAGGGGCGGTTGCAGGTGAGTCCACGTAAGTGATCCAGGTGGATCATAAGGGTTTCTGGTGTCAGAGAACAGGTGGTGAGTGTAGACACCCCCCCCCTCCTCCTCCTCCTCCCTCATCCCCTGAGTTCACCCTCCTCCCCCCAGTCACAGAGCCCCCTGGCTCTATGGCTCCACTCCACCCTCGCCTGTCATCATAGTCATCTGATCTGAGCTGCCACAGAGGAGAGCAGCGGCTTGTCCACATGACAATGGAGCTCTTTTAATTAGCGGGCAATGGATGGAGGCCTTTCTCGCTCTAGTGATGATGAGGGAGAGATGGATGAGCGAGAGATGGATGTCCCTGTCACGGGACTTACAGTATAGACATTCAGCCTGTCAGGTACTATGATAACTGATCATGTGACAGAATGGATCATACAATGACCTGGTAGACAAAGATAGTATTTACCAACTACCTCAGGCTAAATCGGTGATGAAATGTGTAGCGTGTAAGAAATCTAGAACCTGGGCCATATAAGCCATGATCGGGCCAATATGAAGGAATAAGAGTTGTAGTTCCTTTTGGAATTCCCTGGTTCTCTCTCATCGTCTGTGTTGACTTAGGGCTCTATTCAATCACATCCGCTTCAGCCGACATCCGCCTAGCGGTTGTTTTGGAGGTGTCTTAGTTGGTTGTTTTGGTGGTGGTAGAGGTGGAACTGTGTTAGCGCTGTCAAATCCACAAGCAGCTCCTGGTATTATACCTAAAGCGGACTTTACCATTGGTTGCACGGAGTTGCATTAAGAGAAATCCCATGCAGCCATGTTTACAAGTTAAAACAGTGGAATGTGAGATGTAATCTACACCTCCATTATGATGATAGAAACCCACATTATTTCATGATTTTTCAAGTTGAGAGTAATTATGTGTATATAGCCTACACTTTCTCCTTCTGAACTTCTAACGCAAGTGGGGCAGGTATATCTTCTTGACAATGATCGCAAGAGCAGCTGCTCACCGATTTGACTGCTACACAGCAGTTCCACCTCCAACACCGCCAAAACATCCGCTATGCGGGTGTCTGCTATCACCAGTTAATGCTTGATCTGATTGAATATAGTCACTCTATCTGGCCCATGTTACAGGGCCAACTTGTCATAACCAACAACATGCTGAGGTCTCTTTCAACAGCGGAAGTCTGGCTAACCTGGCTGCCTGCTGCATCGCTCTCGCTCCCCCACAGTGAACCACTATACAGCTCACATACTCCCTATTACCAGGCCCCTTTCTACAATGACGGATGATGCTGCAGAGCCGAAGCCAAAACAGACTTGCGCAATGGGCGTCCCTAAACCAGTAGGAAACAAATGGGGCTCTCCCAGAGGTTTTGACTAAGGTTTAGGTCTAGGTCAACCCTGTGTCATTCTCACACAGTAGCTGGCTGGGGATAGGTAAGTAGCTGGCGGGGGATATGTCTGCTCCATGGATTCAGGAGCCTTGAGTGTTGTCATGCAGAGCAGAGTATGGGGGCCCTGTGTGGACTTCTTTTGGACCTCCACAAACACCTGGCTGAAAGATGAGGGGCCACACTCTTTGCTTTAGGACTTTACAGTACTTAGGGACCTTGACCATCTGTAATACACACCAATAATGCTTATGGATACATTTGTTTTACATGTTGTATGGATAAATTCAGTCAATCATTAAATAATATTTGCAGAAGATGATTGAAAATTGTGTGGCAAGGTTAAAGAAATTTGGCCTGACTTAGTTCCCTTGCTCTTAAATGTCAACTGAACAACATACATAAAGATAACATGGCATAGGAACATGAGACAGAACATGACAGGGAATTGTTGAAGGGTAGGACAGACAGGGAGGGTTATACTTGACACAGATTCCATTCCCTCTATTGGGTCTTCAAGAACCTTCAATCTGGTCTCACGCTCCCTAAACCAGAGTGAGAGGTTCAGTAGGGATAATATAGGACAAATTAAAAGAGCTTCATGGCCTGGGTTTTAAAGTGTGGCCTCTCCAGCGCACTAAGGAAATTGAGTTTGCGACAAAAAAAAATCACTTTTCCTCTTAACCCCCTGACCAAGCCTTTTACAGACACACCAACTTTCTCTTTGAAGGCTAAACGGGCAGAAACGAGGGAGGATTGGCTCTTCACCAGAGTTATGGAAACCCTGATCCTATTATGCCGCACCCCTGAAAAATGTGTCTGCGGGACTCAGGAGCTTTTAACCTTTCCCCAGTCCGCTCTTTGATTCATGGAGAAGGGTAGAGGAGCTCCCGTGTGACTGTTGCTTTATGTCAATCTGTAGAGGGCTCTGGAAAGTATCAGCCGTTTCAGTCCGTGTGTGTGTGTGTGTGTGTGTACAGTGGGAGATAATGATGTGTGTGTGTGTGTGTGTGTATGTGTACAGTGGGAGATAATGATGTGTGTGTGTGTGTGTGTATGTGTACAGCGGGAGATAATGATGTGTGTGTGTGTGTGTGTGTGTGTGTATGTGTACAGCGGGAGATAATGATGTGTGTGTGTGTGTGTGTGTGTGTGTGTACTCACTCGTTTGACAGCATCACTACAACACTGGAGGGATTCCCTCTACCCAGAAATGTATTTTGGCCGAAATATGTCAACAGTAGGAAATAAGAAGCATGGGATTGTACTGATGCGTATCGGCAGTTTCAGGGAAAAGAATAGCCTCGTCAAAACAAAGGGAGCCAATGTGACGGCATGAAAGAGTAAATCATTTAGCGCGCTGAGGCACGTCAAACTGACATGTCTGTGGAGAGAAATGCAACATGGGAGGCCTGAGGTGTATTAAAGGTTGCATCTGGTTACAAGATTTGCGGCCACTTTCCCTTGCAAATAAGCATGCATGCAAATCACAGTCAATCATCAGCGTGTAGTGTGTCGACATGTTGGGAGAGAGACAAAGAGAGAGAGAGAGAGAGACACAGAGAAAGAGAGAAAGAGAAACAGAGAGAGAGTGAGAGAAAAACAGAGAGTGAAAGAGAGAAAATTGGAAAACACTAAACAAACAACAACACAGAGTTATCTATCCAAAATGGAGATGTATGGGTAAACCACTTCTCCAATCTTTTTGGCCCAATAACAAAGAACAAACAGCAGAAAAAAATATACATTATCAAATACAAATCTTAGAATCAACTATTAAAGACTACCAGAACCCACTGAATTCTCCAATTACATTGAATGAACTACATGACAAAATACAAACCCTCCAACCCAAAAAAGGTCTGTGGTGTTGATGGTATCCTCAATGAAATGATAAAATATACAGACACATTCCAAAAGGCTCTACTTAAACTCTTTAACATCATCCTTAGTTCTGGCATCTTTCCCAATATTTGGAACCATGGACTGATCACCCCAATCCACAAAAGTGGAGACAAATTTGACCACAATAACTAACGTGGGACATGCGTCAACAGAAACCTTGGGAAAATTGTCTGCATTATCATTAACAGCAGACTAGTTCATTTCCTCAGTGAAAACAATGTACTGAGCAAATGTCAAATTGGCTTTTTACCAAATTACCATACGACAGACCAGAAATTCACCCTGCACACCCTAATTGACAAACAAACAAACCAAAACAAAGGCAAAGTCTTCTCATTGTTTGTTGATTTCAAAAAAGCCTTTGACTCAAATTGGCACGAGGGTCTGCTATACAAATTGGTGGAAAGTGGTGTTGGGGGAAAACATACAACATTTTACAATCCATGAACACAAACAACAATTGTGCATTTAAAATTGGCAGAAAACACACACATTTCTTTCCACGGGGCAGTGGGGTAAGACAGGGATGCAGCTTAAGCCCCACCCTCTTCAACATATATATCAACAAATTGGTGAGGGCACTAGAACAGTCTGCAGCACCAGGCCTCACCCTACTAGAATCTGAAGTCAAATGTCTACTGTTTGCTGATGATCTGGTGCTTCTGTTACCAGCCAAGGAGGGCCTACAGCAGCACCTAGATATTTGCACATATTCTGTCAGATCTGGGCCCTGACAGTAAATCACAGTAAGACAAAAATGATGGTGTTCCAAAAAAGGTCCAGTCGCCAGGACCACAAATACAAATTCCATCTAGACACAGTTGCCCTAGAGTACACAAAAAAACTATACGTACGTCGGCCTAAATATCAGCGCCACAGGTAACTTCCACAAAGCTGTGAACGATCTGAGAGACAAGGCAAGAAGGGCCTTCTACGCCATCAAAAGGAACATAATTAGGAATTAGGAACATAACCAATTAGAATCTGGCTAAAAATACTTGAATAAGTTATAGAACCCATTGCCCTTTATGGTTGTGAGGTATGGGGTCCGCTCACCAACTAAGAATTCCCAAAATGGGACAAACACCTTTTTTAATTTTTTTTTTTTTTTTTACCTTTATTTAACTTGAAGTCAGTTAAAGAACAAATTATTATTTTCAATGGCGACCTAGGAACAGTGGGTTAACTGTTCAGGGGCAGAATTTTTACCTTGTCAGCTCAGGGATTCAATCTTGCAACCTTTCGATTACAAATCCAACGCCCTAACCACCAGGCTACCTGGCGCCCAAATTGAGACTGCATGCAGAATTCTGAAAAAACATCCTCTGTGTACAATGTAAAACATCAAATAATGCATGCAGAGCAGAATTAGGCCGATGCCCCCTAATTATCAAAATCCAGAAAAGAGCTGTAAAATTCTACAACCACCTAAAAGGAAACGATTCACAAGCCTTCCATAACAAAGCCATCACCTATAAAGCGATTAACCTGAAGAAGAGTCCCCTAAGCAAGCTGGTCCCGGGGCTCTGTTCACAAACACAAACAGACCCCACAGAGCCCCAGGACAGCAACACAATTAGACCTGACCTAACCAAATCATAAGAAATCAAAATTGGCCTTTGTTGAGAGGTTGGAGTCTGTTTGACTGAGTGTGTGGACAGGTGTCTTTTATACAGGTAACGAGTTCAAACAGGTGCAGTTAATACAGGTAATGAGTGGAGAGAACAGGAGGGCGGGAGGGATTTTTGTTTGAGATTCCGTCTCTCACATTTGAAGTGTACTATGATAAAAATTACAGACCTCTACATGCTTTGTAAGTAGGAAAACCTGCAAAATCGGCAGTGTATCAAATACTTGTTCTCCTCAATGTATATTTACCCCAAAAATATATGGGGGATTGGAAATGATGCAGACAATTACATTGATGGAAGCAACAATCTATCTGCAATATTAAAGCTGATCCACTGCACAAAAAAATAAAACAAAGAAAAAGATCAAAGAAAGGCCGCCGAAGACAGACCTGGCTCTCAAGAGAAGACAGACCTGGCTCTCAAGAGAAGACAGACCTGGCTCTCAAGAGAAGACAGACCTGGCTCTCAAGAGAAGACAGGCTATGTTCACACTGCCCACAACATGAGGTGGAAACTGAGCTGCACTTCCTAACCTCCTGACAAAAAATATGACCATATTAGAGACACACATTTCCCTCAGATTACACAGATCCACAAAGAATTCGAAAAAACAAACCCAATTTTGATGAACTCCCATATCTACTGGATGAAATGCCACAATGTGCCATCACAGCAGCAAGATTTGTGCCCTGTTGCCACAAGAAAAGGTCAACCATTGAAGAACAAACACCATTGTAAATACAACCAATATTTATGTGTGTTAATTTTCCCCTTTGAGTGTAATGTACTGTTCATTTTGATTGTTTATTTCACTTTTGTTTATTATCTACCTCACTTGCTTTGGCAATATTAACATATTTCCCCCATGCCAATAAAGCCCTTAGAGAGAGCGAGAGAGAGAAAGAGAGAAAGAGAGAAAGAAAGAAAGAGAGCAAGGGCTCTATTAAATCTGTAAAGCTGAAGTGTTACAGATTCCGCAAAATAAATGTTAAGGTAATTTCAGATTACATACACATGCCATCGTTTACCGTGAATGCAGTCTCCGCTAAAGCGGGAACACTGCCTTTAAATGTACATAACGCTGTAAAGCTGAACTTTCACGATGTGGATTGAATCGTGCCCAAACACAGAGAGGGAGTATCCTCTTGCCTGACTATAAGTGTTTACCACAACACCACAAGGTAGGGTGGGTTGTGGGACGAGTCTGAAAAAAAAGAAACAGGTCCCAGTGCAGAAGTTTTAAATGAGATGGAGCAATGTCTCAGAACACACACACTCATACGAGAGTGCACACGCACGCACACACACACACACACACACACACACACAAACACACACACACACAATGTCTCAGAACCAATACACACACATGAGAGCACACACACACTCATTCTACCAGTGTATGTTTTTTTTATGGAATTACTCAACAGTTCATTTCACTCACAACATCATGGGACTTAGAGGATTTGGAAACGTGTTCATAAACAAACTAAGGCGTCTAGCCATGCAGGCAGTGAAAAATAAGGCACACAAATGGGACGAGGTTAGAAGATGGCTGGTGATTGTTTATCATCAGGGCCCCTTTGTTCTCCCATTTATTTACTTTCCATCTCATCAGACATGTAAACTGCACCAGCTTTGCTTCTTTGAAAAACACTCTAGATCAGTCCTTGGAAACACATGCGTGTGCTGTGAGTGCTAAGCAACAGATGCCCCTGGAAAAAGAGAGGGAACATTTGAAAGACAGATGGAAGAGGAGAGTTAATGAAGTGCATGAAGTCTTCAAACAGGCTCTGACTAATTAACATCTGTCTACTTCTTTAACGTGTTGTCATGTTAGGTAGTCTAGTCTGGGCTTTAAACATGGGCAGCACGGTGGGTGTAGTATAGTCAAATGCAATATGTTTGACATTGACAATGTGCTTCACTCATCCAGGCCAAAATCGTTGTTTTGAGGTACAGTTTAGTGCAAAACATGCAGGTAATGTAGCTCAAAAGTACATGTGAATTGCTGATCGACTTAAATTCATTTCAATGGAAGACTTGTTTCACAATAGTTGGAGTTTGGGATTTTTGCTGTATCTTACCATATGTTTCAGCCCACACTATTGCATTGATTTTATGTAATGTCAATGAAACATCTTGTGTGGTGCTGCATAACTCACCATCCGTCCATCTACCGTGTTGGACATAAACCCCAGTGAAGAGCTCTGAAAACAGACATCAAAGCAGCCTAAATCCCAAAAGAACCATGTGCTTAGCATGCTCTCTGAAAGGTATCCAGGCATTAATGTGAAACCTAAGCACTAGTTGATCAAAGTGCTGTTCTGGAGACGTGGGGGTGAATGAGAGGCTTTGTCAGACTCAATGCTGCTTGAGTATATTCAGGAGTTTTTTTTCTTCCTCAACTTCCTCAAAGCTAAGAGTGTAGGTTTGGGTTTCGTGTCTCAAAAGACGTGAATCTCTCACCAGGGTGAAGGGATTAACACGTCCATCCTCCCGATCAATAATGGAGGGTGGAAATGCATTGGTCTATCTGTCAGCCTATCAATAGACTGGCTAGCTAGGCCCTACATAGTTTAAAGACCTCAGTCCTCTATCTGTCAGCCTATCAATAGACTGGCTAGCTAGGCCCTACATAGTTTAAAGACCTCAGTCCTCTATCTGTCAGCCTATCAATAGACTGGCTAGCTAGGCCCTACATAGTTTAAATACCTCAGTCCTCTATCTGTGGACGGTGGACTAGGGAGCTCAGAGTGAATTGAATAGACAAAAGGCCTCCACTAAATCTATTTTGCACCGCTGCACATTATCCAGATGATGATAAAGATTACTATTGGATTGATGAAGATGAAGAGGATGAAGTCTAAGAAAGTTCCTGACTGTGGCTGAAGCATGTGCGTGGAGCCTGTGTCTCTGTGTCTGCAGAAACCGGACCCTGATCCTTCTTCCTGTAGGTCACGACCTTTCCCTCTGACCCATCAACAGTCTAATTTGTCGACACTGACCCCTGATGCCTAAGCCACTTACAGATTTGATTCCCTTCCTCTACTGATTGTTGTTTCCTCACTATTGATTGGTCCTGTATGGTTCAGTTGGTAGATTATGGTGCTTAAATTGCCAGGGTCGTGGATTCGATTCCGTGGCCACTCATTCATAAAAATGATGCACGCAAGACTGCAAGTTGCTTTGGTTAAAAGCGTCTGCTAAATGGCTTATATTATTAGTGCGTGGAGCTATTCCAACCCAGTACCAGTTCAAAACCTTCCTTGGGTACCCTGGAAGGGTCAGTCAAGTATATAGACAAGAAAACCAGTCCTATAGTTGAAGAAAGCTTCATGCTTAGCTATAATATGTTTCTCTTTATAATTCCTGAACATGTTTGATGTGATTTTATGTTGAGGACCTACATGTACAGATGTTGAGTGAAGTGAAGGATAGGGGGATTTGGACATTTCCCAATTCAGCACGTTGTGGACACAACTAAATACATTTCCATGTGGCATATGATATTAGTCCTGGTCATTGCTGATTGGTTAAGTCTCTCTGAGGTTGATTGTGATGGGTGATTGTTGTGATTGGTGTTGTCCAGGAATGGCCTGTTGAGTGTCAGAATGATCCTCTGGCCTGGATCTAGTTCACAACACTTCACTCAAAGCTTGAGGCCAGCTGTGGAAACATACGCTCCTTTTCCAATGTCTCAAATGTCAAAATTATTAGTCTCTCTTTGATGATTCTGTGACACGCATTATGGGAATATATTGCTATCTTATGGAACTGATGAGCTGCAGCATGGAGTTGTCTTTCTTCTCTCCCTCTCGCTCTACCTCTCTATTTTTCCCCTCCTCTCTACCTCTCTCCTTTTCCCTCCCCTCTCTGTCTCTCTCTCTCACCTCTAATGGATCGACTGTCAATTCTACCATAAATAAATCAACCATATTGATTTAAATGATTTAAGTATTCCTTCACAACCACCGTAAACAACAAGTCCAGTGATGCACAGAGGTGAGAGGTCAATCAGGCATACATTAGCAGGGTCGGTGACATGTAGCACATGTAGGTTAGGAGAGACGACCTGAGGAAGAAGTGCTGATGTTCAACCACTCATTCACTTTATCCATCCATACACACACACACACACAAACACACACACACAAACACACACACACAAACACACACACACACACGGAAACACACACAAGCGCATGCTGGTACACAGACATGCATGCACGCACACAGGCACACACACAGATGGTGCCACCTTGGCACAGGGCAGTCTCCACAGCTTCGCTGTGTTAACACGCTGATGCTCTCTAGGTCTCTGAGGTCTCGTTCCCGTCCTCCTCCATTTTCACAGACTTAGAACAAAGCACCATTTCCAAATTGTCTAAGGGAGCAGAGGTGGGCTTGTGTGAAAGTGTGATAAGACAAAAACACAGCAGGTCTCCTGGGAATTGTTGCTTCTGCAATATGACTACCAGAGCACGGACCCATAGTTGGATAGACACACAGTCAGTTAGGTGGGCAAGCTACAGAGCAGGGGTGGGGCAGAGCCTTGGCACTGAGATACCAACCATTTGTACGCTGCACACACACACACACACACACACACACACACACACACACACACACACACACACACACACACACACACACACACACACACACACACACACACACACACACACACACACACACACACACACACACACCAATGTAATGGCAGCACTGCTTAAAGCCAAAACACATAAGGGAACATTTTAATCAAAACATGATGCTGCATTACCTCTGTGATCCAGGACAGGGTTCTGCCCAAGCCTGGAGTGGAGGGTGGAGGGTGGAGGGACAAGGGAACATGCAGGAGGTAGGGGGAAGCCAGGTGGTGGTTCGTGGGTTAGGGAAAGGTGAGTAGGGGGTGTGACTGGAAAAACAACCCCAATCCCCTGTGCGTGGAGTTGTGGACTACGTGTTGGACATGGGAAATGAGGAGCATGTGGAGGTGGCAGGCGAGTGTGTGTGTGGGGGAGGAGTGTGTGTGTGGGGTGGAGGAGTGTGTGTGTGGGGTGGAGAGTGTGTGTGGGGTGGGGGTGGAGGAGTGTGTGTGTGGGGTGGAGGAGTGTGTGTGTGGGGTGGAGGAGTGTGTGTGTGGGGTGGAGGAGTGTGTGTGTGGGGTGGAGGAGTGTGTGTGTGGGGTGGAGGAGTGTGCGTGTTTGTGTGTGAGCATGTGTGGTTGTCGGTGTGTGTGTGAGAGTGAGCAGGGCCAAGCAGGGCTGAACACGGAGGATGGATTAAGACAGATCCTATTAGTCCTGCCGGGGATAGAGACCAGGAAACCAGCCTCATGACATGGACACTACACACTGAGGTGCACACACTGATCGGCTGTGCTGTGTGGGCGGCCTGCTGCTTTCATCATCTGTGACTTTCATAATGTATTTTCATGGAAGATTATGCTGTTTTCCAGTTGACACGATACACGTTTTGATCGACAAGATGAAATTAGAATCGAAAAGACTTGTATTTGTTCCAAATTGTTCCAAGACTTTTATGAAGAGAAAGCTGAACAAACACTAACCCATGGAGAGAGAGACAAAAAATGGAGTGGGTGAGCATGTCGCATGCATCGTGGTGATAGCGGCCATTCGATGGCTCAGTTGGCTGTAGTGTCTATGACGCTGAACTCATTGTGGGTGGCAGATAGCCTAGCGGTTAGAGCCTCCAACCTCTCCAGAAGTCCAATGTCTGTTTTGGATGAGTGATCTTTTTTTAAATGAGAAGCAAAGAAGTTGCGAAGTTGCGGACAGTGGAGACTCAAGCAAGCAGCAGACCCCCCTCCCCTCCCCTCCAAAAATCACATTAACGTTGCAAAATCTATGTGATGTGAAAGAAACCTCTGTGGATGAGTCGATTCCATTACAGTGTCCTCGTCCCAAATGGCACACCTATTCCCTAGATAGGGATCCCTATTCGCTATATAGGGATCCCATTTGGGATGCAGACAGTGTCTTCCCCTCCCACTGGGTCAGAGGAACCAGGTTATTACCGGGTCTTAATTAATTGACCATCAAACCTGCCTGTGACCATCGACCATTGACCCACCACATCTGCATCATATTATGCTGTTTGCTGATTCATTCGTTGTCATTCCTGTTTGGAAAGGTCTGTCCAAATAAACCAGGCAGGCTTAGTGGCTGATGACATCACAGAGGCCGGGGAGGAAGTAAAGGGGCTGATGGGACGCCTGGGGCCTCGAATGGAACAGCGGAACAACAGCCTCTTGCAGGTGATCCAAAAGCATCTCCTCTTAAGCATATCTCTGATGGTTTCATTGAATTCAAAGAGATGTCAATATCCGAGACAATCTGTGCTATCCTGTCCCTTAGGCATTTTGCCTTGGCTCAGACACTTGGATTAGCCTCCATCCTTTCAAATGTAATTAAAAGGAGCATTTGAAAGACAGCTACTGTACAATGCTCTGGAAGTTGGGTTCCAAATTTCTCAGATTTTCCAGAAATCCTGGCTGAAGGATTCTTGATTTCCTGCTTATTCTCTCCTGATTCCAGGAATCTTCCAACTAAGATATCGTGAAAATCTGTGAATATTGGGAAAATTAACATTTTGCAACCTTTTCTGTAAGTCAAGATCCCATGGAAAGCCATTTGTTTCCTATCTCCCCCTGCCTCTGATACATACATTAGAGATCATCCAGTCAGGTCCCATCAAAGCCCATATGCGGTCAATGGGAACATGGTTTTCTTTGTGTTGGTGAGCGACCACAATGTCTTTCCCACTTTCCCCTCTCTCTCTCCCTCCCTCTCATCTCTTTCATCGATGGCAGACTGTTCCAAGCCTCTGGCGCATGAATAAATGGAAGTCTTTCAGATAAATGGCCGCGATCCTGGTAAAACAGTTTGTCTCTGCTGGCGTTGCCGGCAGCCCCATGTCAGGGAGAGGCCATCTATTAAAAAGCCAGGGATGGGGCTTCGGTAGGGACAGCAGAGGAGATGGGGAGAGAGAAAGGGAGAGAGGGGGAGAGGGGGGGAGGAGGGGGAGAGAGGTGGATAGTCTATATTAGCTTGGTCACTGAAGGATATTCCATCTTAACTTGGAGTTGTGTTTCAAAACATGCCAGAGTGAAATCTTTCAATGGAACCCCTAATAAAGGGAAGGGAGAAGGACTAGGGTGAGGAGATGTAGGAGGGATGTTCTGTGATGTGAAATGTAAGCACCTGTAGCACCTTACAGAGCTGGTAGTCATCTGTGGATGGTGTTTTGGCAGAGGGGTTTACAGAGTGTGTGATCTTCTCCGCCCTGAAATAAAACAGCATATTTTCTGGGGTCTGAGGGTTTTCTGCTCTGTGATTGACAGTTCTGGTCGTCTTGCATCTTGTGTAAACAGACCTTGCCTGTCTATCCCGTGACTGGGCTGTGGCACACCATCATTACATCACACACTGTGAGGGACAGGGTCTGCATCCCAAATTGCACTCTTTTCTCTTTATAGTTCCCTATTTACTTTGACCGTGGCTCTGGTCAAAAGTAGTACACTATATAGGTAATAGGATGCCATTTGGGACACATCCAGGGAATGTTAAATAACGTTCAAAATCACTACACAAATCCCCTGGTCCTGCTCACAGCGTCAAAAAACAGCTTGTCAATACATTCACATATATTTACAAGGGGCCCTATGGATGTTGTATCCTGCGAGTGTTGAGTTTTTATTCAGTTGTATAAAGCAATGGTGAAAGGGGATCGGAAGAGCAGGTGCCAAAGGAAACAAATGTGTTGTGGCTGGAACAAATAGATACGTGGATAGTTAGGACAGGGACAGATTGACGTAACATTTTTCTGTAGGCCAAACCATTAGGATGTTACAGACGATATTCTGATAAGACACATTTTCGGGATGTCTCATGGTCGGACAAACACTGCTCTAGCTCTGTCACCTTTCACCGCAGGTGTCTCATGGTCGGACAAACACCGCTCTAGCTCTGTCACCTTTCACCACAGATGTCTCATGGTCGGACAAACACCGCTCTAGCTCTGTCACCTTTCACCACAGATGTCTCATGGTCGGACAAACACCGCTCTGGCTCTGTCACCTTTCACCGCAGGTGTCTCATGGTCGGACAAACACCGCTCTAGCTCTGTCACCTTTCACCACAGATGTCTCATGGTCGGACAAACACCGCTCTAGCTCTGTCACCTTTCACCGCAGGTGTCTCATGGTCGGACAAACACCGCTCTAGCTCTGTCACCTTTCACCACAGATGTCTCATGGTCGGACAAACACCGCTCTAGCTCTGTCACCTTTCACCACAGATGTCTCATGGTCGGACAAACACCGCTCTGGCTCTGTCACCTGTCACCGCAGATGTCTCATGGTCGGACAAACACCGCTCTGGCTCTGTCACCTGTCACCGCAGGTGTGACAGTGCAACATCGGCAGATGCGGTGGATTGAGACACATCCAATGCAACAAAAAAAAAGATATTACTAGCTTAAACTGACAGATTTTTATGGGGACTTTTTTATTATGCTAACTCACTTCCCTTTCTTTACCTCCTCCCCTTACTGTCCTTCTTCTCTCCCTCTCGCTCTCTTCAGTCCCCCCCCTCTCTCTCGCTCTCTACCTCTCTCCTTGTATCATAAAATGCATCATAAGGAATAAGGTTTTGAAGTCTGTCCTTTATCTAGGAGATATAAGAAGCTCAGGAATTATTTGGTTATTGTTTTATACATATTTAACCCCTTTTTTGAGCGGCACAAAACTACTTCCATACTTCCATTCATGTCTTAAACAGGTACCGGGTTACCTTCAGACGAGTCCTGTGACACTTGTGGGGGCCATAGAACAAAAATGGAGAACCCTCCCCTTTCTGTAGTGGGGTCATATTAGTTTGTAGCCAAAACGGTTCGGACGCTACAGACAGAAGTCGACACATTGGTGGAACCGACTTCAGACGAAACCCATGGGGCTTGCGGGAGTTGTAGAGCAGTTGTGGAGTGGTCATATTAGTTTTTGTTAGAATAACTATTTTCGGGATGTCTCATGGTCGGTCTGACAAACACCGCTGTAGCTCGGCCAGCTTCCACCACAGATGCGGTAGGCCTGAGACGCAGCCCATGCGAAAAACAGATATCTCTAGCTTAAACTGCCTGATTTTGATGGGGATTTTTAAAAATGTTACATACGCACCGGTACGTCAATGGACTCCAGGGGGTTTTATCAGCCGTGTGTTTGACCTGCACTTGTTTTCCAGCTGACTCTTAATAAAAGTCATCACATTTTTGTGTGTGTGTACCCAGTTTCATGCGCGCACACACACACACACGCACAACACACACACACAACACACACACACAGCAGAGAGAGGACATGCTGGAATCTCTTTCACAGACAGATGGGAGCTTTCTGGACCATTACCCTGAGCACGGTCCAGTATGCTTTGTCAAGAACACTACAAAACCTATTGATTATTCAGCAAAGAGAAAAAGCCAAATCCTTATGTTTCGTTTACTTTACAATACTTTGGAGCGTCTTGCGCGGTAAAGAGATATCCGGTTCTGTTTGAGTGTTTCTCGTAGAGAAATTATCAAGTCTTTAACAGCCCCTACCCTGGCTCTTTTACAGCCCCTACCCTGGCTCTTTTACAGCCCCTACCCTGGCTCTTTTACAGCCCCTAACCTGGCTCTTTAACAGTCCCTACCCTGGCTCTTTTACAGTCCCTACCCTGGCTCTTTTACAGCCCTCCCCTGGCTCTTTTATCCAGCCCCTACCCTGGCTCTGTTTTTACAGCCCCTACCCTGGCTGTCTCCTCCTCCCCCCTCCCCTGTCCTCCCCCCCTTCCCTGGCTCTCCTCCTCCCTCTTCCCCTGGCTCTCCTCCTCCTTCTCCCCTACCCTGGGAGGAGTCCAGGAGGAGTTGTCCAGGACACAGCCTGGACCCAGGAGGTTGTCCAAGGAGTCCTCCTTCTCTCATTCTCCACCTGTTGTCCAGGAGGACACAGCCTGGACAACATGAGGAGAAGGAGGTTGGAGAAGAGCCATGGGTTGGGAGTCCAGGAGGAGAAGAGCCAGGGGAAGTGTCCAGGCTGGAGAGCCAGGGGTCCTCCTCCTCTCCTTCTCCTCCTGGGAGGAGAGCCAGGGTGTCCTCCTCCTCTCCTTCTCCTCCTGTTGTCCAGGGTGGTTGTCCAGGCTGTGCCACTCCTCCTGGTCCAGGCTGGGGTCCAGGTTGTGTCCTCCTCCTCTCCCTCCTCCTCCAGGCTGTGTCCTCCTCCTCCTCTCCTGTTGTCCAGGCTGTGTCCTCCTCTCAGCCATGGTCCAGGCTGGGGATGTCCTCCAGCATGTCCTCCTCTCTCCCCCTACCATGGCTATCCTCCTCTCCCCTACCATGGCTATCCTCCCCCTTCCCTGGCTCTCCTCTCCCCCCTCCTCCTCCCCCCTTCCCTGGCTCTCCTCCTCCCACTTCCCTGGCTCTTCTCCTCCTACTCCCCTCCCATGGCTCTTCTCCTCCTCCTTCTCCTCCTGTTGTCCAGGTTGTGTCCTCCTCCTCTCCTTCTCCTCCTGTTGTCCAGGTTGTGTCCTCCTCCTCTCCTTCTCCTCCTGTTGTCCAGGTTGTGTCCTCCTCCTCTCCTTCTCCTCCTGTTGTCCAGGCTGTGTCCTCCTCTTCTCATTCTCCTCCCGTTGCCCAGGTTTTGTCCTCCTCCGTCTCCTCCCGTTGTCCAGGTTGTGTCCTCCTCCTCTCCTTCTCCTCCTGTTGTCCAAGATGTGTCCTCCTTCTCTCATTCTCCACCTGTTGTCCAGGCTGTGTCCTCCTCCTTCTCCTCCTGTTGTCCAGGCTGTGTCCTCCTCTCCTTCTCCTCCTGTTGTCCAGGCTGTGTCCACCTCCTCTCCTTCTCCTCCTGTTGTCCAGGCTGTGTCCTCCTCCTCTCCTTCTCCTCCTGTTGTCCAGGTTGTGTCCTCCTCCTCTCCTTCTCCTCCTGTTGTCCAGGCTGTGTCCTCCTCCTCCTTCTCCTCCTGTTGTCCAGGCTGTGTCTTCCTCCTCCTTCTCCTCCTCTTGTCCAGGCTGTGTCCTCCTCCTCTCCTTCTGCTCCTGTTGTCCAGGCTGTGTCCTCCTCCTCTCCTTCTCCTCCTGTTGTCCAGACTGTGTCCTCCTCCTCCTCCTTCTCCTCCTGTTGTCCAGGCTGTGTCCTCCTCCTCTCCTTCTCCTCCTGTTGTCCAGGCTGTGTCCTCCTCTCCTTCTCCTCCTGTTGTCCAGGCTGTGTCCTCCACCTCTCCTTCTCCTCCTGTTGTCCAGGTTGTTTCCTCCTCCTCTCCTTCTCCTCCTGTTGTCCAGGTTGTGTCCTCCTCCTCTCCTTCTCCTCCTGTTGTCCAGACTGTGTCCTCCTCCTCTCCTTCTCCTCCTGTTGTCCAGGTTGTGTCCTCCTCCTCTCCTTCTCCTCCTGTTGTCCAGGCTGTGTCCTCCTCCTTCTCCTCCTGTTGTCCAGGCTGTGTCCTCCTCTCCTTCTCCTCCTGTTGTCCAGGCTGTGTCCTCCACCTCTCCTTCTCCTCCTGTTGTCCAGGTTGTTTCCTCCTCCTCTCCTTCTCCTCCTGTTGTCCAGGTTGTGTCCTCCTCCTCTCCTTCTCCTCCTGTTGTCCAGGCTGTGTCATCCTCCTCTCCTTCTCCTCCTGTTGTCCAGGTTGTGTCATCCTCCTCTCCTTCTCCTCCTGTTGTCCAGGCTGTGTCCTCCTCTTCTCATTCTCCTTCCGTTGTCCAGGTTGTGTCCTCCTCCGTCTCCTCCCGTTGTCCAGGTTGTGTCCTCCTCCTCTCCGTCTCCTCCTGTTGTCCAAGATGTGTCCTCCTTCTCTCATTCTCCACCTGTTGTCCAGGCTGTGTCCTCCTCCTTCTCCTCCTGTTGTCCAGGCTGTGTCCTCCTCTCCTTCTCCTCCTGTTGTCCAGGCTGTGTCCGCCTCCTCTCATTCTCCTCCTGTTGTCCAGGCTGTGTCCTCCTCCTCTCCTTCTCCTCCTGTTGTCCAGGTTGTGTCCTCCTCCTCTCCTTCTCCTCCTGATGTCCAGGTTGTGTCCTCCTCCTCCTTCTCCTCCTGTTGTCCAGGCTGTGTCTTCCTCCTCCTTCTCCTCCTCTTGTCCAGGCTGTGTCCTCCTACTCTCCTTCTGCTCCTGTTGTCCAGGCTGTGTCCTCCTCCTCTCCTTCTCCTCCTGTTGTCCAGGCTGTGTCCTCCTCCTCTCCTTCTCCTCCTGTTGTCCAGGCTGTGTCCTCCTCCTCTCCTTCTCCTCCTGTTGTCCAGGCTGTGTCCTCCTCCTCTCCTTCTCCTCCTGTTGTCCAGGCTGTGTCCTCCTCCTTCTCCTCCTATTGTCCAGGCTGTGTCCGTCTCTCCTTCTCCTCCTGTTGTCCAGGTTGTGTCCCTCCTCCTCTCCTTCTCCTCCTGGTCCAGGTCTGTGTCCGCCTCCTCTCATTCTCGTCCTGTTGTCCAGGTTGTGTCCTCCTCCTCTCCTTCTCCTCCTGTTGTCCAGGCTGTGTCCTCCTCCTCCTTCTCCTGTTGTCCAGGCTGTGTCCTCCTCCTCCTTCTCCGCCTGTTGTCCAGGCTGTGTCGGCCTCCTCTCATTCTCCTCCTGTTGTCCAGGCTGTGTCCTCCTCCTCTCATTCTCCTCCTGTTGTCCAGGCTGTGTCCTCCTATTCTCCTCTCCTTCTGCTCCTGTTGTCCAGGCTGTGTCCTCCTCCTCTCCTTCTCCTCCTGCTGTCCAGGCTGTGTCCTCCTCCTCTCCTTCTCCTCCTGTTGTCCAGGCTGTGTCCTCCTCCTCTCCTTCTCCTCCTGTTGTCCAGGCTGTGTCCTCCTCCTCTCCTTCTCCTCCTGTTGTCCAGGCTGTGTCCTCCTCCTTCTCCTCCTGTTGTCCAGGCTGTGTCCTCCTCTCCTTCTCCTCCTGTTGTCCAGGCTGTGTCCGCTCTCCTCTCATTCTCATCCTGTTGTCCAGTTTGTGTCCGCCTCCTCTCATTCTCCTCCTGTTGTCCAGGCTGTGTCCTCCTCCTCTCCTTCTCCTCCTGTTGTCCAGGTTGTGTCCTCCTCCCTCCTTCTCCTCCTGTTGTCCAGGCTGTGTCCTCCTCTTCTCATTCTCCTCCCGTTGTCCAGGTTGTGTCCTCCTCCTTCTCCTCCCGTTGTCCAGGTTGTGTCCTCCTCCTCTCCTTCTCCTCCTGTTGTCCAAGATGTGTCCTCCTTCTCTCATTCTCCTCCTGTTGTCCAGGCTGTGTCCTCCTCCTTCTCCTCCTGTTGTCCAGGCTGTGTCCTCCTCTCCTTCTCCTCCTGTTGTCCAGGCTTTGTCCGCCTCCTCTCATTCTCCTCCTGTTGTCCAGGCTGTGTCCTCCTCCTCTCCTTCTCCTCCTGTTGTCCAGGTTGTGTCCTCCTCCTCTCCGTCTCCTCCTGTTGTCCAGGCTGTGTCCTCCTCCTCTCCTTCTCCTCCTGTTGTCCAGGTTGTGTCCTCCTCCTCTCCCTTCTCCTCCTGTTGTCCAGGTTGTGTCCTCCTCCTCCTTCTCCTCCTGTTGTCCAGGCTTGTGTCCTCCTCCTCTCATTCTCCTCCTGTTGTCCAGGCTGTGTCCTCCTCCTCTCCTTCTCCTCCTGTTGTCCAGGCTGTGTCCTCCTCCTCTCCTTCTCCTCCTGTTGTCCAGGTGTGTCCTCCTCCTCTCCTTCTCCTCCTGTTGTCCAGGTTGTGTCCTCCTCTCCTTCTCCTCCCGTTGTCCAGGTTGTGTCCTCCTCCTCTCCTTCTCCTCCTGTTGTCCAGGCTGTGTCCTCCTCCTCTCCTTCTCCTCCTGTTGTCCAGGCTGTGTCCTCCTCCTCTCCTTCTCCTCCTGTTGTCCAGGCTGTGTCCTCCTCCTCTCCTTCTCCTCCTGTTGTCCAGGCTGTGTCCTCCTCCTCTCCTTCTCCTCCTGTTGTCCAGGCTGTGTCCTCCTCCTCTCCTTCTCCTCCTGTTGTCCAGGCTGTGTCCTCCTCTCCTTCTCATCCTGTTGTCCAGTTATCCCATGATGGGATACAGCCTAGGAGCAGAAACAGAAGTGAGAGAAGGAAGGGGGCCTTGAGAAGATGTGATCACTGAATAGCAATGCTGCAGCTATATTGTCCAGGTCTGTCTGTTCACTACACTTTTCTCTATTTATGTATCCTTTATTTATCTAGGTATGTCCCATTGAGAAAGGAATCTTTCTCCAAGAATTCCATTACAATATGCACCCCAAAGACCTTGACTACTATGACAACCTTAGAGGGACACAAAAAAAAAAACGAAAAATCACAAATTGTCTACAGTGAAATAATTGCATCATTGCATTCATGGCTGAACATACAGGAGACTGCATGGCTAGGCAATGACAAAATCAACAGTGTGCATAATAATCAGGGTCCCAAAAGCAGCCTGTTTAAGACTCATATCTCTGGTGCTGTAGCTTGTAGATGCTGCTGCCGGGCTTCTGCTGTGAGAGAGATAATAGTCCTGTCTCTCCTCCAGGCTCCCTGGCTGCTTTTGGTAAAGCAGACTGGCTCATCTACAGGAGGGAGGGAGTGAGGGTAGAATGAGAATCTCGCTCTGGGCGCTGAGCGATGTCATGATGTGATGATTCATGTGTTGCACAGTTGGGAGACAGTATTTAATGCCTTGTTTTGTGGTTGGTAGCAGTGGTATGGAGGAGTATGTGTACTGTGTATAATGTTTCCCTCTCTGGTCTGCCTGTGGAGAGTAGACTATAGGTACTCACTCAGTTAGCTCAGTTTGGTTGCTATGGGAGCTAGCCCAGCGATTACGCCTCATTCCTGTCACTTCACGTCCCACCTCTCATCCTGTCAGTTTCTGGTCTGTCCGGGTATTGTGGTTGGGCTTCAAGTGATGATATGTTCCATACTGGCTTAAGAGAAATATGAAGCACTGACATTCAGCGTGGGAATGGGAACACTGAGGCATTATGTAACTAGATTTTAGTAACAATGTAACAAATGAATGATAATGTAACAATGTTGAGGTGATTAAAGTGTCCATATAGAGGAGCAGGTACCTGAGCAGCACCAAGTTTTATTAGTTGAACGTACAGTATACACATGGTATACAGCAGGGTTCCCCAATAAGCGGCCCATGGGCCAAATTCGGCCGGGGAATGATTTTACTTGTCCCCCAAGTTTTCTGAGCAAAAACTATATACACTAAGTGTATGAAATATTAAGAACACCTGCTCTTTCCATGACATATACTGACCAGGTGAATCCAGGTGAAAGCTATGATCCGTTATTGATGTCACCTGTTAAATCAAATTCAATCAGTGTAGATGAAGGGGAGGAGAAAGGTTAAATAAGGATTTTTAAGCGTTGAGACAATTGAGACATGGATTGTGTCGGTATTGCCATTCAGAGGGTGAATGGGCAAGGCAAAAGATTTGTAAGTGCCTTTGAACGGGGTATTGTAGTAGGTGCCAGGCACACCGGTTTGTGTGTCAATAATTGCAATGCCGCTGGGTTTTTTTATGCTCAAGAGTTTCCCGTGTGTATCAAGAATGGTCCACCACCGAAAGGACATCCTTCTGTTCAAAGCAACAACAATAAGAAAAAGAAAGATAAGAATATGAATATAAAGTAAATGACAGTAGAATAGAAAAAACATTAGCATAGGTGCTGTGGCTAATGGCTTATCCATATAGCTATCAAGTTATGCACTCATGCAGTGAAATGTATAGAAATTAGCTGATGCAAGAGCAGATCAGGTGTCATCAGTTTGTAACATGCGCAACCTGGAGGAAAAACAATCTAGACCACCTTTACTCCACACACAGAGAAGCATACAAAGCTCTCCCTCGCCCTCCATTTGGCAACTCTGACCATAATTCTATCCTCCTGATTCCTGCTTACAAACAAAAACTAAAGCAGGAAGTACCAGTGACTCGCTCAATATGGAAGTGGTCAGACGTGGATGCTACACTACAGGGCTGTTTTGCTAGCACAGACTGAAATATGTTGCTCGATTCACCCAATGGCATTGAGGAGTATACCAACTCAATTATCAGCTTCATCAATAAGTGCATCGACGACGTCGTCCCCACAGTGACTGTACGTACATACCCCAACCAGAAGCCATGGATTACAGGCAACATCTGAGCTAAAGGCTAGATCTGCCACTTTCAAGGAGCGGGACACTAATCCGGACACCTATAAGAAATCCTGCTATGCCCTCAGACGAACATTCAAACAAGTAAAGTGTCAATACTGGATTAAGATTGAATCCTACTACACCGACTCTGACGCTCGTTGCATGTGGCAGGGCTTGAAAACTATCGCGGACTACAAAAGGGAAACCTAGACGCGAGCTGCCCAGTGATGAGAGCCTACCAGACGAGCTAAATGCCTTTTATGCTCACTTCGAGGCAAGCAACACTGAAGCATGCACGAGAACACCCGCTGTTCTGGACGACTGTGTGACAACGCTCTCGGTAGCCGATGTGAGCAAGACCTTTAAACAGGTCAACATTCAAAGATGAATTACCAGGATATGTACTCAAAGCATGCAGAGACTAACTGGCAAGTGTATTCACTGATATGTCTTCACTGACATTTTCACTGTAATACCTACATGTTTCAAGCAGACCCTGTGCCCAAGGAAGCGAAGGTAACCTGCCAACATGATTACCGCCCCTGCCCGTAGCACTCACGTCAGTAGCCATGAAGTGCTTTGAAAGGCTGGTCATGGCTCATATCAACAGCATCCTCCCGGATACTCTAGACCCACTCCAATTCGTATACGAAGCTCATCACTATCCCCCCCCCAGATGGTAAGGGTAGGCAACAACACATCTGCCACTCTGATCCACAACATGGGGGCCCCTCAGGGGTGTGTACTTAGTCTCCTCCTGTACTCCCTGTTCACCCACGACTGCATGGCCAAACACGACTCCAACACCATTATTACGTTTGCTGATGACACAATAGTGTTAGGTCTGATCACTGACAGTGATGAAACAGCTTATAGGGAGAAGGTCAGAGAACTGGCAGTGTGATGCCAGGACAACAACCTCTCTCTCAATGTGAGCAGGACAAAGGAGCTGATCGTGGACTACAGGAAAAGGCAGGCCGAACTGCCCCCCATTAACATCAACGGGACTGTAGTGGAGCGTGTCGAGAGTTCCTTGATGTCCACATCACGAACAAACTATCATGGTCCAAACACACCAAGACAGTCAATGAAGAGGGCATGACGACATCTTTTCCCCCTCGGGACACTTATTAAAAGATTTAGCATGGATCCTCAGATCCTTAAAAAGTTATACAGCTGCACCATCGGGAGCATCTTGATCGGTTGCATCACTGCCTGGTATGGCAACTGCTCGGCATCTGACAGTAAGGCGCTACAGAGTGTAGTACCTAAGGCCCAGTACATCACTGGGGCCAAGCTTCCTGCTATCCAGCAGACAAACATTTTTTACTTTAGTTTATTTGCTAAATGTTTTCTTAACCCTTCTTGAACTGCACTGTTGGTTAAGGGCTTGTAAGTAAGCATTTCACAGTAAGGTCTATACTTGTTGTATTCGGCGCATGTGACAAATAAAGTTTGATTTGATTTGATCATAGGATATTCTTGACTGCATCCCAGTCAAGAATGGCAACCTGGGCCTCCCGGGTGGCGCAGTGGTTAAGGGAGCTGTACTGCAGCGCCAACTATGCCACCGGAGAACCTGGGTTTGCGCCCAGGCTCTGTCGCAACCGGCCGCGACCGGGAGGTCTGTGGGGCGACGCACAATTGGCCTAGCATCTTCCGGGTTAGGGAGGGCTTGGCCGGTAGGGATATCCTTGTCTCATCGCGCACCAGCGACTCCTGTGGCGGGCCGGGCGCAGTGCACGCTAACCAAGTTGAGACGCAGCCCATGTTCCACAGGAGGTCGGTAAACCTTAATTGCGGAGGACGGGCTCGTGGTAATGGCTGGAGCTGAATTTGTGAAGTGGTATCAAATACATCAATCACGTGGTTTGTATTATGTATTATGTATACTATGTATTTATGCCATTCCGTTTGCTCCATTCCGGCCATTATTATGAGCCATCCTCTCCTCAGCAGCCTCCACTGCCATGTTCAGTAGAGCTGGTCTAAGTGTATAATGGGTAGGGGTAGACTGGCCCGCCTACATACCTGTGGTGGTGCTGAAAAATCCAGGGTGGTGCAGCTCTTAAGCAGTTTGTGAAGTTTGTGAATGTACATGCGTGTGTGTGTTGGTTGCGGAAAGAGTCTATTCACAGGACTGAGGAGCTGAGACAAAGCAAATTACTCTTCATTACTCCTCATCTTGCCAGCGACCATATGGTTGAAAAACAACAAGCCACAGAATGATGATAAATGCAGTCAAGGGGGGGGGGGACTGGGGAGTTTTTTGGATAAAAATAAATAGAATAGAGGTAAGCACAAGCAGTATCCTAGAGGAACACCTGGTTCAGTCTGCTTTCCAACAGACACTGGGAGACAAAATCACATTTCAGCAGGACAATAACCTAAAACACAAAGCCATATACACTGGAGTAGCTGTCCAATACGACATTGAATGTTCCGGAGTGGCCTAGTTACAGTTTTGGCTTGATAATCTATGGCAAGACTTGAAAATGACTATCTAGCAATGATCAAACATCTACTTGACAGAGCTTGAATTTTTTTTAAAGAATAATGTGCAAATACTGTACAATCCAGGTGTGGATAGCTCTTAGAGACTCACAGCTGTTATCACTGCCAAAGGTGATTCTAACAAGTATTGACTCAGGGGGTTGAATACTTATTAAATCAATATATATTAGTGTTTTATTTTGTGTATACTGTATATATATTTTTTTACAAATGTTTGAATTTTTCTTCCACTTTGACATTACAGTATTTTGTGTAGATCATTGTCAAAAAAAACGTTACAATCAAATCCATTTGACCCCCACTTTGTGGAAAAACAAAATGTGGAAAAAGTATAGGGGTGTGAATCCTTTCTGAAGGGACTATACAGTATGTGTGCATGACTGTAAGTTGTTTTGAATAAAGGTCTGTTAAATGGCATATTTTATTATCATTATATAAATCTGCATGACTTCAGTGACACAGCCAACACCCTGAGGGTTTTATGATAGGGTTTCCTTAAAGCTGGGTTTAGCCTAGCACTCAGGGTTATCATTAAATCCACCCTCTGCTCTCAAGGCTAATATCAATGTCTCAGGGATGTTGGGATGATAACCATCATTTTCTCTCTCCAAATCCCCTTAGTCCCTGGTGGCCCTGGAATGTCTATAATAGAGGTTCATTCAGCTGTCTCTTCATCCTTTACTGTTGTCACAACGTTTTCATTACGTTGCTGGAGAAGCCCTTAATGACCCCCTTAGAAGACTAAACATGAGGTCAAACAGGGTTTTGTCTGGACAAAGAACTGCTTGACATTTCGCTGTTAGGGCAAATGTCCATGGTAAATCAGTCGGATGCCAACATTGAACAATTTACGGTAAAGCCCAAATCTTATTTGGTCATATTCAGAACTAGGATCGTTTCACAGGTTCAGGGTCAGTTGAAAACGATCCCCCGCTGTTTCTTCTACAATAAATAAAAGAGATCTCATGGCAGACCTTTCCCAGTCCCTACTCCCTATAATACCTTGGAGCCGTTCCACTTTACTGCGCTGTAAAACAATGGATATATGAGCACTAAAAAAGGAAGGCCATGAACGCCTGATGGCTCTGGAGGCACTCCAGGTACGTTCCCTGCAAGAACCACTGGCTGCTAGGAGAGAGAGTGTTTTCCCACTAGCACACAGAGCGCTGCCCAAACCCTCCACAGAAACGACAGCCAACCTTAGCTATCCAGGAACCAATAGAGAAAGCCTACCTCGGCCTGCCATTCCACACCAACAGACAACAGACTAGGAGTTGAGACATGCAATGAAGAAAGGCAAAGACAAAACAGATTAGTTATGGTGACCAAAGTAAAGAGACTATGATCAGCAGGTCAAATCAACCACACCACTTTTCTAGATAACGCATCAGACCTGTAGATACAAAAGGAAAACAATATGGGTGTATAGAGTAAATCCTCCAGTATACTACAGTACTGCCCAAATACATTACAATACAGTACTATACAGTACTACTGCAGCCTGTGGATGCTGTCTCAACCACTCTCACATACAGTAGGGGGTAGTGGGGTAAGTTGAGCCACCCTGGTCTCTAGGAAACCAGACACAAAATGTCATTTGACAAAATAATTCTGAAGAGGTCATCACTTCTTTGAATCTGTGAAGGAAGAAACCACATGGAAAAAGTGGTAAGCAAGTTAGGTATATATTTGCTACGCTTTTACATGAATTCGGATTATTTCTAGTGATACACACATTTCCTGAAATATATGTAGATATCTTTGTCATATGTCAGATGGTTTTCGGGACTAGTCTGGGCCCTGGCTGGCTGCTGTAATGTTAGTGTAGCCAGCTCTGTGGTGCTGCTGAGTTCAGCAGGGAGCGTGCAGTACAGTAGACTCAGGATGAGTCCCAAATTACACACTATCCCCTACATAGTACACTACCTTTGACCAGAGCCCTGTAGAAGTACTGCACTATGTAGGGACTCAGACTTGGGTGTGATCCTGTGCGTGTGTTTTCTTGGTTTTTCCCCAGATTCCTAATGTGATGATTGATGGCTGTGAAGCCCCAGCACAGGTCCCGGGCAGCCACAGCCCAGGCTTCTGATTAACTTGTTTGCATACACACAATGAATGAGACTGGGTGTGGAGAGAGAGAGAGAGAGAGAGGAGAGAGGGAGAGGGAGAGAGAGAGAGCTAGAGAGCTAGAGAGAGAGAGAGAGAGAGAGAGAGAGAGAGAGCTAGAGAGAGAGAGAGAGAGAGAGAGAGCTAGAGAGCTAGAGAGCGAGAGAAGAGAGAGAGAGAGAGAGCGAGAGAGAGAGAGGGGGTGGAGCGAGAGAGAGAGAGAGAGGGGGAGAGAGAGAGGCTGCTCAATAATAACAATACTGTACAGGGGTGGTTGGTTGGTTAATTAGGTAACACCATTCCTCCCTAACACACCCTGCTCTGTTTAATTCTCATTTCCATCCTCCCTTCCCTCCCTTCCTCCTTTTCTCCCTCCCTCACTCTGACTGCAACATCATTTCCATAACAAATCTGAAACATAAAGTGGAGAGTGAGGGAATCGTTTGCTGTGGTCCAGCGTATGTAAAATCTCCTGTTCCACAGGCAATATTTAATTTTAGTTGGGTGGTGTTTGTATACAGTCCCTGACAAAGGAGGAGAGGTTTCCCTCTCCAGTGTTGCATTGTGGTCCGGGAGGTTTGTGCATGTCTGTATGACATTGAACAGAGCCATAAGTCTGTCAATCACATCTTCAATCAGCGTCATTTAGTTTTGGTTTATTCCCCTCAGTGAGGATAGCTAGTCTCAGTAGCTAAATCATTTAATGTCTCTGATTGCCTTTCATTTGCAAACCAAACTTGAATGTATGAAAATGGGCACCAATTCCTGTGACAGCAGGGCAATTCTCTCAGTGTTGCAGTGCCACACTACAATGATACTGTGGTGAGCTTAGGTAAACAACTCCTTATGTAACCTAGCTCCCCCTCAACATTATAAACATCAAGGGATCTATTCAATCCGCATGCATTCATGGTAAACGCTACATATGTTGGCTCAAACAGAAATTACATTCACATTTCTATCACGGAATCTTTAATTCTCCAGCTTTGCAGATTGAATAGAGCCCCAAGCCTTAGTAGGATCTTTAACTTGGCATCAAAAATAATATTTTGTATATCATCTCGTATTGTTCTTTAGCACCATACTGCACCACGGATGTGGATCTAAAACAAGAGAATTATATTTGGATTATATACGGAAAATAGTTTAACATCACTAGCTATTCCTTTTATTGTGATCCAAATGATCCATGCTTATCTTTATCTGAATGTCCTAAAGCAGTTTTATTATGTAGATCAAATATATTGTTACACTGGAATGAAACTGAAGATGAGCATTGCCTCAGAGCACCTGTTAGAAACAAGTTCCCCTAAGTTATATCCTGGTATTCCTCATGGTAGCTATATTTCTGCATATCATACCTGTTAACATAACTCTCCTCCCCCTTCAACATACACACAATTATCAGGCTTATTATGGGAATTATCAGAGAGTCTCTGGCCTGTTAGTCTATTAGAGGAGGAATGAATAAATACACACACACACACACAGAGAGGCACCAGATGCCGCAATGGGCTATCCAGGCAGACAAGTCAGATCCAAGATGATTATAGTATGTAAGTTGATAGCAGGGGGAATAGAAACAGTGTGTGTGTGTGTGTGTGTGTGTGTGTGTGTGTGTGTGTGTGTGTGTGTGTGTGTGTGTGTGTGTGTGTGTGTGTGTGTGTGTGTGTGTGTGTGTGTGTGTGTGTGTGTGTGTGTGTGTGTGTGTGCTGTTACTATTCTTGTGTTGACCAGAATTTTTTTTTTTAAATGACCAACTGGGGACATTATGTTGGTCCCCACAAGATCAAATACTATTTCTAGGGGGTTTAGGGTTAAGGTTAGAACTAGTGTTAGGAGCTAGGGTTAGTTTTAGGGTTAGGGTTAGCAGCTAGGGTTAGGTTTAGGGTTTTGGGTTAAGGTTAGGTTTAGGGTTAGGGCTAAGGTTAGGGTTGGGGTAAGAGTAAGGGATAGGGTTAGGTGTTATTTTTATTTATTTATTTCACCTTTATTTAACCAGGTAGGCAAGTTGAGAACAAGTTCTCATTTACAATTGCGACCTGGCCAAGATAAAGCAAAGCAGTTCGACACATACAACGACACAGAGTTACACATGGAGTAAAACAAACATACAGTCAATAATACAGTATAAACAAGTCTATATACGATGTGAGCAAATGAGGTGAGATAAGGGAGGTAAAGGCAAAAAAAGGCCACAGTGGCAAAGTAAATACAATATAGCAAGTAAAACACTGGAATGGTAGATTTGCAGTGGAAGAATGTGCAAAGTAGAAATAAAAATAATGGGGTGCAAAGGAGCTAAATAAATAAATAAATAAAATAAATACAGTAGGGAAAGAGGTAGTTGTTTGGGCTAAATTATAGGTGGGCTATGTACAGGTGCAGTAATCTGTGAGCTGTAATCTAGAGAAATAGGATTTTGAATGGGACTGAATTGTGTGTCCCAACAAGGTTAGGGGCACAAGACTGTGTGTGTGTGTGTGTGTGTGTGTTCACCAGAGTAGCAGCAGGTAGTGGGGATGATGGGATGAGGGACTGATGAAGGGCTGTGGTTGGGGGGTAAGAGGAACACCTGAGGTAGGCTACAGACGAGAGACACAGTGTTGGAGATAACAGTGGAGGGGCTAGTCAAATCTAAAAGAAGGTCAACATGTCCAAGCTGAAGTCAAAGCCAGCGTGTGTTCTATAAGTGGTGACGAGTGACTTCAGTGACTTGGAGTGTTTGAGACCTTGAGAGGCTGGTAACGTGTCACACAGAAAGAGAGATACAGAGGACAGCAAAAAAAAACTAAAACACATTGGGTGAGAGAGGATAGAAAGCCAGAGGAAAGGGAAGAAGAGGAGAGAGAGAGATAGAGAGAAAAGAGAGAGAAAGAAAGAAAGATAGTGAGGGAAGGAGAGGAGGCAGGAAGTGAGTGCAGCATCGTGTTGCGGAGGAGGCACCTAATTGTCTACTGCGGCATGTAATGACAAGCTTACTCCACATCAATCTTTCATTATTAAGAGCTATTTCTGTTCCTTCGGCACAGAGACTGACTACTGTAGGAGAAGCGAGACAGGCGTACAGTAGACAACAAAGTCTGTTTACTTAGACACAGGACAAACACGGATGAGAAGGATGGAGCACTGCTCTGATTTGTCTGGGGTAGAGAGATGAGGCGCAGGTTGTAAGTTGAGGTTAAGCTGTTGCTGGACGGAAGAGTGTAAGCCAGTCAAAGTCTATCTTCAAAGAAGTAGAATTAACCAAGCATATGAACAGCATATGTGATGTCAATGGTATAGGAGATCATTTCTCTGCCTAAACCTTCATATTCAACAGTCTCATTGATATCATATACCGTGTGTCCAAAGCACTGTACTCTATAAGGAAATCCTCCCACCACTCATTTCAACAGAGCCTAAAGGGAAGACAGTCCACTGAAGCAAATTCACCCTTTTTCTGCCTTTTTGACATACTGATAAAAAAAATGTTTTAAAGATGCAGAATGGCCTTATTAGCAGACTAAATGTATTCAGTTCAGCCAGGCGCAGAATGGGTGCTGTGTAGGTAAGGCTTTGTTGTGAGTCTTGATATATCAGAATTTCATCTGGCACTTTTCACTGATATTCTTCTCAGCATACTGCTGCAGGGAAGAAAAAGCCCAAACCTTACACTCATATAAACCAATTTCTACATGTGATGTTCACCCTAATTAGGACCATAGGACCATATTAAGTAATTTCATGTAATTTACACTGAATCTTAATGTGCATTTTACTAAAGATTCCTTTGAATGTGATGAGAAAAACATGATCCATTTCATTGTGTCTAGTAAAGCAGGGGAGCAGTCTTTTCCATTTCCAACCTTTACCGTGTGTGTTTTAAAGTTGCTGATACTCTCTTTAAGTTGTCACCTAACCACACTGTTGTGTTAATGGCATGGGATAAAATGCTCTTCTTGTGCTTCAAGGAATGTTGTAGCCATCTGAAGTTCTGTTCTATCAAAGCCAAGTTTTGGCTGCTGTAAGATAGTGCCTTTGAGGACACTGCCCCCTATCTGTCAGATTCATTATGGCATTATCTTTTCACTCAAACAGGATCATGTTGTGTTGTGTACGCAGGGCTCTTTGGTTTGACTTTATGAAGTTAAAGAGTTAGAACTGCATATCTGTTTGTCCTTGTGCTCAGTCACATTCTTGGTAGTGTTGTTTGTGTCTCTGTTTTGGTTGATGATTGATGTTGAAGAGCGGATGCCAGGTTTCATGAACAAGCAAAGCTTTCAAGACAAACTCAAACACTGAGTTTACAGACTAGAGAGAGTCCCTGATAAGCAACAGACCGCTAAACTAATACTGACAAAAATGAGAGAGAGGAGAAGAGAAAGAGCAGAAGCGTGGAAGGGAGGGAAGTCAAACTTTTAATTACAAATCACACAGCTTTAGCTTGTGATTATTTAAATGGAATATTCATCAGCTAATACTCTGAATCTCTCTCTCTCTCTCTCTCTCTCTCTCTCTCTCTCTGTGGATGTTTTTTAGTCCTACGGAGTCCTGAGTAGATGAAAACTTTCACTTCAAAGTCATCTTCTTAAGTTTCATGGCTGTAGGCTTCTCAATGGAAGACATTCAAATCACTGACTGAAAAGTACTAGGGGAAGGTATAGTGGTGATACCGGGCTGAAGTGGTGGGGATAACCTGAAAAGATGGTTTTGACAAATCGACTGAGGTGACATCACCCATATGTTTCTTGATATCTGAGGCTCTCTTTTTTTGACGATAATGATGGTCTGGACATCAGTGTATATCCTTGTATACCCCTCCTGTCCTGCCTTGATTCCCCCAGAGTCTCCCTAGACCCTCTTCAGAGTTCATGTTATTCTTCTCAAGCACACAGACAACCCTACTGTAAAACCACTGTACAGACCAGTCACTGTTCTGTCTGGTCCCTGGCCTCAATGGCCTACCCTGTCTGAGAGATCCCCATTGTGTGCGGTGCGGGGATCGTTGGGCAGAGACTGCTTTCCCAGCTGTCGTAGGCACGCCAGGCATGAGAGAGCGAGGGAGGAGTGACGGATCAGTATCCTGGGGGATTAGCATGCAGAAGACATCCTGGTGTTGAGCACCAGAAGGATTTAAAAGCACTTTACTGATAATAACGCCACTCTGAAGCAGAGCAGGCAGACAGACAGAATAGAACCGAGGAAGCCTAGCAGGATGGAGGGAAGAAAAAGGAGACAGAAAAGAAAACAGCCTCATCCTGACAGTCTTTGAACTCGCAGCAGCCACCTGCTCTCCTCTCCTCCTGAAGAACAACTTCTCCTTCCCTTGATTTTTATTGTTTTTCTTTTCCTCCTCACCACTAACATATGCTGCTCTTGTCGAAGGTTGTTTCATCTACAGGCTTCTAAGGGCTCTGTGGATGTTTCTACCCCAAGAGTCACATACTTAAGGGATATGTTTAGAGTCTACTTCAGAGGCTAGGATTTAAGTATTTAAAATATGTAAGAGGTGGGAGGGACAGTTTAGTCATGTTGCTAAGAACTAAAGAGAAGTTTAGACATACTGTATTATAAGAACTACAGAACTACATTTTATTGATTATCATGACACAGAGATGGAAAACATACTCTGCTTCACGGAAACATGGCTCTCTCTCTCTCTCTCTCGAGATATACTGTCTGACTCTGTAAAGCCAGTTGGGTTCTCAGTACATCGCGCCGACAGCAACAAACATCTCTCCGGGAAGCAGAAGGATGGAGGTGTATGTTTTATGATTAACGACTTATGGTGTAACTGTGATAACATACAGGAACTCAAGTCCTTCTGTTCACCTGACCTAGAATATCTCACAGTTAAATGCCGACCGTACTATCTCCCGAGAGAATTCTCGTCAATAATAGCCACAGCGGTCTATATTTCCCCCCAAGCGGATACCACGACGGCCCTTAAGGAGCTTCACTGGACTTTATGCAAACTGGAAACCACATATACTGAGGCTGCATTTACTGTAGCTGGGGATTTTAACAAAGCAAATTTGAGGAAAAGGCTCCAGAAATTCTATCAACATATTGATTGTTGTACTCGGGCTGCTAAAACCCTTGACCATTGCTATACTACGTTCCAGAATACATACGAGGCCCTCCATTTGGCAAATCGGACCATGAATCCATCTTGCTCCTCCCCTTCTAGAGCCAGACACTCAAACAAGAAGCACCCGTGGTGAGGACTATTCAACGTTGCTCTGACCAATCGGAATCCACACTTCAAGATTGCTTTGATCACGCAGACTGGGATATGTTCAGAGTAGCTTCAGAAAATAATACGACACATATACCAATACGGTGAATGAGTTTATCAGGAAGCGCATAGGAGATGTTGTACCCCAACCAGAAACCGTGTATAGATGGGAGCATTCGCACAAAACTGAAAGTGCGAACCACACATTTAACCAGGGCAAGAAGACTGGGAATATGGAAGAACAGAAACAGTGTAATTATTCACTCCGCAAAGCAATCAAGGTGGCTAAACGTCGGTATAGGGACAAAGTTGAGTCCCAGTTCAACGGCTCAGACACAAGACGTACAGTGGGGCAAAAAGGTATTTAGTCAGCCACCAATTGTGCAAGTTCTCCCACTTAAAAAGATGAGAGAGGCCTGTCATTTTCATCATAGGTACATACGAGACCTCGTATGACAGACAAAATGAGAAAATAAATCCAGAAAATCACATTGTAGGATTTTTTATGAATTTATTTGCAAATTATGGTGGAAAATAAGTATTTGGTCAAGAACAAAAGTTTATCTCAATACTTTGTTATATACCCTTTGTTGGCAATGACAGAGGTCAAACGTTTTCTGTAAGTCTTCACAAGGTTTTCACACACTGTTGCTGGTATTTTGGCCCATTCCTCCATGCAGATATCCTCTAGAGCAGTGATGTTTTGGGGCTGTTGCTGGGCAACACGGACTTTCAACTCCCTCCAAAGATTTTCTATGGGGTTGAGATCTGGAGACTGGCTAGGCCAATCCAGGACCTTGAAATGCTTCTTACGAAGCCACTCCTTCGTTGCCCGGGCGGTGTGTTTGGGATCATTGTCATGCTGAAAGACCCAGCCACGTTTCATCTTCAATGCCCTTGCTGATGGAAGGAGGTTTTCACTCAAAATCTCACGATACATGGCCCCATTCATTCTTTCCTTTACACGGATCCGTCGTCCTGGTCCCTTTGCAGAAAAACAGCCCCAAAGCATGATGTTTCCACCCCCATGCTTCACAGTAGGTATGGTGTTCTTTGGATGCAACTCAGCATTCTTTGTCCTCCAAACACGATCAGTTGAGTTTTTACCGAAAGGTTATACTTTGGTTTCATCTGAGCATATGACATTCTCCCAATCTTCTTCTGGATCATCCAAATGCTCTCTAGCAAACTTCAGACGGGCCTGGACATGTACTGGCTTAAGCAGGGGGACACGTCTGGCACTGCAGGATTTGAGTCCCTGGCGGCGTAGTGTGTTACTGATGGTAGGCTTTGTTACTTTGGTCCCAGCTCTCTGCAGGTCATTCACTAGGTCCCCCCGTGTGGTTCTGGGATTTTTGCTCACCGTTCTTGTGATCATTTTGACCCCACAGGGTGAGATCTTGCGTGGAGCCCCAGATCAAGGGAGATTATCAGTGGTCTTGTAAATCTTCCATTTCCTAATAATTGCTCCCACAAGTTGATTTCTTCAAACCAAGCTGCTATTGCAGATTCAGTCTTCCCAGCCTGGTGCAGGTCTACAATTTTGTTTCTGGTGTCCTTTGACAGCTCTTTGGTCTTGGCCATAGTGGAGTTTGGAGTGTGACTGTTTGAGGTTGTGGACAGGTGTCTTTTATACCGATAACAAGTTCAAACAGGTGCCATTAATACAGGTAACGAGTGGAGGCCAGAGGAGCCTCTTAAATAAGAAGTTACAGGTCTGTGAGAGCCAGAAATCTTGCTTGTTTGTAAGTGACCAAATACTTATTTTCCACCATAATTTGCAAATAAATTCATTAAAAATCCTACAATGTGATTTTCTTGATTTTTTTCTCATTTTGTCTGTCATAGTTGAAGTGTACCTATGATGAAAATTACAGGCCTCTCTCATCTTTTTAAGTGGGAGAACTTGCACAATTGGTGGCTGACTTTTTTGCCCCACTGTATGTGGCAGGGTCTGCAGACAGTCATGGATTATAAAAGGAAAACCAGCCAAGTCGCGGACACCAACGTCTTGCTTCCGGACAGGCTGAACACCTTCTTCACTCACTTTGAGGATAATACAGTGCCACCAACACGGCTCACTACCAAGACCTGTGGGCTCTCCTTCTCCGTGGCCAACATGAGTAAGACATTTAAGTGTGTTAACCCTCGTAAGGCTGCCAGCCCAGATGGTATGCCTAGCCTCGTCCTCAGAGCATGCGCAGACCAGCGGGCTGGTGTGTTCACAGATATATATTCAATAACTCTGTTGTCCCCAAATGCTTCAAGATGGCCACCATTGTCCCTGTCCCTAAGAAAGCAAAGGTAATTGAACTAAATGACTATCGCCCCGTAGCACTCACTTCTGTCATCATGAAGTGCTTTGAGAGACTAGTCAAGGATCATATCACCTCCACCTTACCTGCCACCCTAGATCCTCTTCAATTTGCTTACCGCCCCAATAGATTCACAGACGATGCAATCGCCACCACACTGCACACCGCCCTGTCCCATCTGGAAAAGAGGCGTACCTATGTAAGAATGCTGTTCATTGACTATAGCTCAGCATTCAACACCATAGTACCCTCCAAGCTCATCATCAAGCTCGAGGCCCTGGGTCTGTACCCCACCCTGTGCAACTGGTTCCTTGACTTCCTGAAAGGTCGCCCCAGGTGGTGAAGGTAGGAGACAACACCTCCTCTTCGCTGATCCTCAACACTGGGGTCCCACTCCCTGTTCACCCGTGACTGCATGGCCAAGCACGCCTCCAACTCAATCATCAAGTTTGCAGACAACACAACAATAGTAGGCTTGATTACCAACAACGATGAGACTCTGGGAGTGTGGTGCCAGGAAAATAACCTCTCACTCAATGTCAACAAAACAAAGGAGATGATTGTGGACTTCAGGAAACAGCAGGGAGCAACCCCCTATCAACATCGATGGGACCGCAGTGGAGAAGGTGGAAAACTTCCAGTTCCTTGGCGTACACATCACTGACAAACTGAAATGGTCCACCAACACAATCAGTGTGGTGAATAAGGCGCAACAGAGCCTCTTCAACCTCAGGAGACTAAAGAAATTTGTCTTAACACCTAAAACCCTCACAAACTTTTTCAGATGCACAATTAAGAGCATCCTGTCGGGCTGTATCACCACCTGGTACGCCAACTGCACTGCCCACAACCACAAAGCTCTCCAGAGGGTGGTGCGGTCTGTGTTGGGCAGTGGCTCGGGGCAAACCTCCCGCCATCCTGGACACCTCCCGCACCCAATGCCATAGGAAGGCCAAAAAGATCATCAAGGACATCAACCACCCGAACCACTGCCTGTTCTCCCAGCTTATCATCCAGAAGGCGAGGTCAGTACAGGTGCATCAAAGCTGGGAATGAGAGACTGAAAAACAGCTTCCATCTCAAGGCCATCAGACTGCTAAACAGTCATCACTAGCACATCAGGGGCAGCTGCCTATACACATAGATTAGGAATCACTGGCCACTTTTAGAAATGTATCACTAGACACTAATGTTCCGTATCTAGCATTACTCATCTTATATGTATAAACCACACTCCACACTATTCTACGGTATCTTAGTCACTTTAAATTGTGTTAACATATTGCATCACCCATTTCATATGTACTGTATATACTGAATTGTATTCCATACTACACCACTGACTGTTAAACCGCCATCTCCAGCACATCAGAGGCTGCTGCCTATACACATAAACTCAGCAAAAAAAGAAACGTCCTCTCACTGTCAACTGCGTTTATTTTCAGCAAACTTAACATGTGTAAATATTTGTATGAACATTATTCAACAACTGAGACATAAACTGAACAAGTCCCACAGACATGTGACTAACAGAAATGGAATAATAAAATCAAAAGTAACAGTCAGTATCTGGTGTGGCCACTAGCTGCATTAAGTACTGCAGTGCATTAAGTACTGCAGTGCATCTCCTCCTCATGTACTGCACCATATTGGCAAATTCTAGCTGTGTGATGTTACCCCAGTCTTCCACCAAGGCACCTGCAAGTTCCCGGACATTTCTGGGGGGAATGGCCCAAGCCCTCACCCTCCGATCCAACAGGTACCAGACGTGCTCAATGGGATTGAGATCCAGGCTCTTCGCTGTCCATGGCAGAACACTGACATTCCTGTCTTGCAGGAAATCACGCACAGAACAAGCAGTATGGCTGGTGACATTGTCATGCTGGATGGTCATGTCAGCATGAGCCTGCAGGAAGGGTACCACATGAGGGAGGAGGATGTCTTCCCTGTAACGCACAGTGTTGAGATTGCCTGCAATGACAACAAACTCAGTCCGATGATGCTGTGACACACCGCCCAAGACCATGACGGACCCTCCACCTCCAAATCGATCCCACTCCAGAGTACAGGCCTCTGTGTAATGTTCATTCCTTCGACGACAAACATGAATCCGACCATCACCCTTGGTGAGACAAATCCACCACTCGTCAGTGAAGAGCACTATTTGCCAGTCCTGTATGGTCCAGCAACGGTGGGTTTGTGCCCATAGGTGACGTTGTTGCCGGTGATGTCTGGTGAGGACCTGCCTTACAACAGGCCTACAAGCCTTCAGTCCAGCCTCTCTCAGCCTATTGTGGACAGTCTGAGCACTGATGGAGGGATTGTGCATTCCTGGTGTAACTCGGGCAGTTGTTGTTGCCATCCTGTACCTGCCCAGCAGGTGTGATGTTCGGATGTACCAATCCTGTGCAGGTGTTGTTACACGTGGTCTGCCACTGAGTGGACGATCAGATGTCCGTACTATCTCCCTGGAGTGCTGTCTTAGGCGTCTCACAGTACGGACATTGCAATTTATTGCCCTGGTCACTTCTGCAGTCCTCATGTCTCCTTGCAGCATGCCTAAGGCACATTCACGCAGATGAGCAGGGACCCTGGTCATCTTTCTTTTGGTGTTTTTCAGAGTCAGTAGAAAGGCCTCTTTAGTGTCCTAGGTTTTCATAACTGTGACCTTAATTGCCTACCGTCTGTAAGCTGTTAGTGTCTTAACGACCGTTCCACAGGTGCATGTTCATGAATTGTTTATGGTTCATTGAACAAGCATGGTGTAACGGCCATTGGTGGTGGAAAAAGGTGAGGACCAATGCGCAGCGTGGTAAGTGTCAATCTTTTTAATAAAGTAAATGAACACTGAACAAAAACAAAAAAGTGAACGAACGAAACCGAAACAGTTATGTCTGGTGCAGATACAAACACTCAACAGAAAACAATCACCCACGAAACACAGGTGGGAAAAGGCTACCTAAGTATGATTCTCAATCAGTGACAACTAACGACACCTGCCTCTGATTGAGAACCATACCAGGCCAAACGCAAAACACAACATAGAAAAACGAACATAGACAACCCACCCCAACTCACGCCCTGACCAACCTAAAACAAAGACATAACAAAAGAACTAAGGTCAGAACGTAACACATGGGAAACTGTTATAACCCTTCACAATGAAAATCTGTGAAATTATTTGGATTTTTATGAATTTTCTTTGAAAGACAGGGTCCTGAGTCTAGATTAGGAATCACTGGCCACTTTAAGAAAATTAAACACTAGCCACTTTAATAATGTCTCTGTATCTTACAGTACTCATCTCATATGTGTAAACTGTACTCTATACTATTCTACAGTATCTTAGTCACTTAATGGTTTGTAAATATTGCATCACCCATCTCATATGTACATACTGTACTCTATACTAAGCCACCGTATCTTAGTCCAATGCTGCTCTGACATATGTATATATATTCTTAATCCATTTCTTACTTATATTTACGTGTATTTTAGGGAAATATTGTGAAACTGTTAGATATTACTTGTAAGATATTACTGCACTGTCGGAGCTGGAAGCACAAGCATTTCCTTACACCCGTAATAACATCTGCTAAACATGTGTATGTGACCAATAGAATTTGTTTTGATGTGTTGGTGGGCCATTCTGGTGAGACAGAACAAAGAGGTTTTCATTCAAAAAGGGAACAAAATTTGACTATAGAGTGTTGATGTCCAATTTACAAATTGTAGGCCTAATGCAATTTGCAGGAAGGAAAGAGTAATCACGCTAGCCTCTGGATGTCTTGTAAGTGGCTGAAATTGCAGACAGGAACTCTCACTTGAACACTTGATGTAAACAGAATCATATAATTATCAGCTTGGGTTACCAAACAGATTCTGGTTAAACGGTTGTATCCAGAATTACAGCCTTGCTAAAGCTATGTTAAATTGACATGCGAGTGAGTCACAATTCGAAACTGTGGCATCAAACATGGCATGGCATCACTTAAAACATGGCACTGTGTTACTTACATGTCACATTATGTCACTTGACTAAGGAACCTCTTGAAGACTGTGTTTATGCAGGCAACCCTATTCTAATATTTTGCCCAATATTTGATATGATTGGTCAATAGACCAATTGGTGATAAATAAATATCAGAATTGGGCTTCCTGGGTAAGCACAGCCTGATCTCACTTTCTGATGTTGTCTCTGTCATTTTAACACAGAACACAGGACCCTCAAATCCTGAAAAGGTTGATTGATTGATTGATAGATTGATTGATTGATTGATTGATTCTACAGCTGTACCATTGAGAGCGTATTGACTGGCTGCATCACTGCTTGGTATGGCAATAGCACCGCTCTCAATCGCATGGTGCTACAGAAGGTTGTGCCCAGTACATCCCAGTACATTACTGGAGCCCCAGCCATCCAGGAAGTGTGAAAAGAAGGCCCGGAAAATCATCAGAGACACCAACCACCCAAGCCATAGACTATTTTCTCTGTTGCCACACGGCAAGTGGTACCAGTGCATCAAATCTGACACCAACAGGCTCTTGAACAGCTTCTATCCCCAAGAAATACGACAGATAAATAGGCAACAAAATAACTACACGGACCGAGTTTACCTTGTATCTTTATTGACCTTTTATTTCACTATTTCCACTGTCTCCATGCACACTCACAGGGCTCTCCACACTCACAGGGCTCTCCACACTCACAGGGCTCTCCACACTCAGAGGGCTCTCCACACTCACAGGGCTCTCCACACTCACAGGGCTCTCCACACTCATAGGGCTCTCCACACTCACAGGGCTCTCCACACTCACAGGGCTCTCCACACTCACAGGGCTCTCCACACTCACAGGGCTCTCCACACTCACAGGGCTCTCCACACTCACAGGGCTCTCCACACTCACAGGGCTCTCCACACTCAGAGGGCTCTCCACACTCATAGGGCTCTCCACACTCATAGGGCTCTCGACACTCATAGGGCTCTCGACACTCACAGGGCTCTCCACACTCACAGGGCTCTCCACACTCATAGGGCTCTCCACACTCACAGGGCTCTCCACACTCATAGGGCTCTCCACACTCATAGGGCTCTCCACACTCACAGGGCTCTCCACACTCACAGGGCTCTCCACACTCATAGGGCTCTCCACACTCATAGGGCTCTCCACACTCACAGGGCTCTCCACACTCACAGGGCTCTCCACACTCAGAGGGCTCTCCACACTCAGAGGGCTCTCCACACTCACAGGGCTCTCCACACTCACAGGGTTCCCCACACTCACAGGGCTCCCCACACTCACAGGGCTCTCCACACTCACAGGGCCCTCCATACTCACAGGGCTCTCCACACTCACAGGGCCCTCCACACTCACACACACTGTCACTCCAACACACACACACAAACACTCACTCCATCATTTGCTCACTCACACATAATATGCACATACATTTATACTGACTCTACACACCCACACACCCACTCACATGCAAGCTGCTGCTACTCTGTTTATCTTATATCCTGTTGCCTAGTCCCCTTACCCCTATACATATCTATGTCCATCAGTCCAGTATCCCTGCATATGTAAAAATGGGATTGGATTTGACTTTTTTTAAATTTCCTCTATATAGTAAGCTTACTTACTTTCTTACATTATTGTGTATTTCCTATTATTGTTTCTTGTGTTTTTCTTCTAGTAATACACTGTTATTGGTTACTGCATTGTTGGGTTTTGAGTTTGCAAGAAAGGCATTTCACTGTACTTGTGCATGTGACATTAAAACTTGAAACTGGTTAACTTTATCCAACAGACATTAAAAAAACAGGATCTCAGTCAGTCCAATACAATAAAGATGCAGTCTGGGATCTTAAGCACTTACAAATTCATAACATACTGTATGAATTGGAATTTGTAACATCATACGTATTGCAACAAAAGTGTATGTATTCCGAAATGGATGACGTAGTACACAATTGTATGCAATTTTCGTTTTGGCTCATGAGCACAACTTTCAAAACTACCGGCTTAAATTATACAAAAGCTCTGGAGCATCATTTTAAGTAACCAAACACTAAAGGAACCCATCAGTGCTTGCAGCCAACAAAACAGTTTAACTTCAGATAGCTCATGCTAGAACACACTTAACACCTTCAAAGTTATCCAACAGACATAATTAATATGCAGAAACAGGGCCTCAAGTCAGAAACATTAAATTGACCAAAACACTGAAAGGAACCCATCTGTGCTCACAGCCAACAAAACGACTTTACTTTAGACATAGTTCCTCCATTCCGTTGGCATTGTGACGATAATGGGAGTTTAAATCAGTGCTTCACACCCTCTGGGTTCATAGTGAGGTGATGGCCTATTGTTCTTGCATGCGACAGAGAATACAACAACAAGTGGCACAGGAGTGTGTGTGTGTGTGTGTGTGTGTGTGTGTGTGTGTGTGTGTGTGTGTGTGTGTGTGTGTGTGTGTGTGTGTGTGTGTGTGTGTGTGTGTGTGTGTGTGTGTGTGTGTGTGTGTGGTGTGTGCGGGTGTTCGAGTGAAACAGATGGCTCTGCTAGATGACAATGGTGCCATTTCACGCTGCATCCTCCACCTGTAGCGTGACGGGACACTTTTACACCCCTCTGAAGCCTGCAGGGAGGGAGCCAGTAGATGAATATATCTCTCACTGACAGACAGCCACACAGAGGAGTCACATATAGCGGGCTAGACACATACACACCCCATGTAGGGGTCTTTTAATGATAATCATTTATTGGTTTTATATAGCGTTTATATAGCACTTTTTGTCAGATGCTCAAAGCTCTTTGTATTGTATGGACTTGGAAAACAAATCTCATCTCATCCACCAAAAATGTGTCCGTTTAAAAAGTTCAGTCAAACTTAGAGATGGAGAGAGATTAATACATAGGATAGTGGGCTACAGTGTGTACAGATGTCATTGCTTTGTTCATTTTGCTTAGTTGTTCCACTCTCAATGTCTTTCATTCTCATCCATTGAGGAGTCCTACCACATATGTCAGCAAAATATAATAATCTTTATATGAATCATGTTGTTTATAACTCTTCCTTTAACGAGATGAACCAATGATTTCAAATGCGTGTCACGCTTTGGGGCCCAGAATCAGACTCTTTATAGACCCACAGCCAGAGAACACCACTTCAATACAGAGCTGTTATTATGACTTTCCTCTGCCCAAGCTGCCCTGTGTCTGCAGTCTCCCCACGACGGCTGTGTCTGAAAGGGCACAACATGTCAGGAGCCGTGTCTGACGACAGTAGCTGGTGTCACGTGGTCCCTTTGATCTCCCCCACCGCCATCAGGCCAGGTCGCAGGGTTAAGGGCACCATAGTGGCAAAGCATGCTGGGAGACATGGGCTGTGATGTCACTCTCCCACCTGTGCTCCTGACCTTAGTGGGTTCGACGTTGTTCGACGTAACTTGTTGGCTAGGGTACGCTGGCAGCTGTCTTGGGTCGGCGTGGTAACGGCATAGTAACGGGCCCTCTGTGGCATTAGTTCTGGTCCATTCCATCTAAAACATTAACAATATTGCAATGCTGGTATCGTCACAGCCCTACTGATAATTTACTATCCCATACCTGTGAAAACATCTGGAAGATGCCATACTTTCCGTGTGATGGACATGGATATGTGGGGGGTTTTCAACCAAAACCCCAGGATTACACATCGTGAGCTTGCCGGCACATCACATAACTCTCAACCTTTAAAATGAAGCAATACGTGGATCAAACACAATCTCATGTCTCCTTCTCGGCTCTCAGAGTCAACAGGAAAACGACTGGAGGACTTACTGAATCTACCAGCCAGAGGTGTTGTGTTACACCAAGAGAGTTGAAGTCTGTTTGAAGCAGAATGTCAGCGCACATTTGTCCATAACATTGATGGTTTACAATAAAAAAGGTTGATGGGTATATCTAATCTTGGCGGCTGGGGGTTTCTGGTTTCTTCCAACCTTCTTGTGATTAACGAGACAGCCTTCCCTCATCTCCCGTTGTGAAATTAGCCACGTCTTCCAGTTGTACACCATGTCCCAAATTTCACCCAATTCCCTTGATAGTGCACTACTTTTACTTAAAGGTAGTGCACCACAGGGAATAGAGTGCCATTGGAGACGTAGACCCTGTTAACCTGACAACATTTCATCATTAGGTCTAATAGCTCTCTGGTCTACTCAGAGCTCCATCATAAACCCCCTGACTAGACATGTTAATGCTGAGAGAACTGTCATTAAACTGATCAGACTCATCACATCACAGACAGGCAGCCTGCCAGTCATCTAGAAATGCTGACAGGGGAATAACTTCATCGGATGGCTACGAGAAAAGAGAAAATAAATAATCTTGCTAAAGCCTCAGTAGGGTTGTGTTGTTTTCTCGTTAGATACTGCTACATATAAAAGCAGCAACAGTGCAAATGGCTGACAGTATATGGCTTACTGTATCTTTACTTGATTATAGCCTCAGCTCATCAGCCAGGAGGAGCCAGTGTGGCCCATGCAGAACCAATGTCAAACACATAAACATAATATTATATTAAGACATGATTTTAACAACCCTATCAATTTGTTTTGAGAGTCTCTGATGCTATTCACAGATGTGAGTCCAGAGAACACAATATTATATAGATTCATATAAATATCCACTCACCCCTGCTCATAAATACCCAGACTACTCATCCCTGCCTGGTGGTTGAGAATGGGCCTCCCTAGGCGTGTGTGTCAGTGGATTCCCATGAGAAAAAAAAATGAGGCAGGCCCCCCTGTAACCCAATCGCCAGATACGGCCTGCTATAGTGGCGCCGAGAGATGAAATGAAATCACAACAAGGTGATGACAATGATGGCACTTGTGTCTGAATCTGAGACTTAAGGACCTCCATTCCCCACCATCCCTTCCACCCAAGCCCCAAAACCCTCCACTACAATCCCCTTTGGCCACCCCTGACTTGACACTCATCCCAGCCTAACCCTGTCCTCTCTCAGCCTTTTAACAGCCAGTTGCCCATAGCTCTCTCCAGTCAAGTTGTTTAATTTTCTGCATCCCCCTGTAAAAAAAAGCTTGATAAATCTGAGAAATGAAATTGCCAGTGTACGTGCTGGTTGAACCTGTCTCCAGTTCCACACATGAAAGGAAGTGGATTGGAGGGGGGTTGGAGGATGGTTGTAGGAGTTGGAGGAGGGGTATGGGATAGCACGCAGCAGGCAGCATGGACTGCCAGCCAGGCCCATAATCAGTCCTTAGGACAGGCCAAGAGGCTGTCATCTCTGGGGGTCTCATCCGTCCCCTAACGCTGGGATATTTCACACACCTGCCCCTGTCTTTTAGAGACCAGGGTTCAAATACTATTTAACATCCTTCAAAATACATCATATGTGCTTGTTTGAGCTTGCCAGGCTTTAATGGCCAAAAGAAAAGTCACAATAGTGCAAACCCTGCCCACCTGGCACTTCAGGAAGGCTAGATCAAACGCTCAAAGATTTTGAGTATTTTTTGAACCCAGGAGCTACACGTTACACTGGATCCTAGCCGATGAGATGAGCTATCAGCCCCTGCTGCATCACTCCAATACAACGGCAGGGTCGGGTTACAACTCAACAGCACCCTATACATCGACGGCAGAGTCGGGGACGAGAGGCAATCAAAGGCCATTCCTACTGAAGATTGTCTAGAATTTAACCCTCACTACCCTCCTAACACACCACCACCCCAACGGCTTTGACAGACGGAAAAGATCTGCAAGAATTTAACCCCACCACCCTCAGCACTAGCCACTCAAAAGGTTTTGACTGACTGGAACTCACAGCGCCTCACAGCACCCCAGTGTCTGATTTCACTAGTAGTTTACCCCCTGAACTGTGAGGACGGATGGGAGTTTAGCTCTGTCTCTTGTTATGAACCCCTGGGATGGGGAGGGATGGGTAGAGGCGCAGGACGACCCAGGCACCATGGAGCTTCTCCTACTATTCCATTACATGCCCATTACTGTTATTCTCTGGCTTTTGTTCTATTATAACAAGGTCCCCTAATAGGATTGTCCCTGTTAGGGAATTCCATACATACAGTACATACGCACACACAAAGGCACACGCACAGAACCAAAACACAAACACCGTCCTATGTTTACACACACACACAAACGTACAACCACACGGCTGCAGGGCCAGACTGATTACCAGGACGTGCACTCCGAAGATGCACTGACCAACTGGCAAGTGACTTCACTGACGTTTTCAACCTGTCCCTGGCTGAGTCTGTAATACCAACATATTTCAAGCAGACCACCATAGGCCCTGTGCCCAAAAACACCAAGGTAACCTGCCTAAATGACAAGCAAACCGTAACACTCTTGTCTGTAGCCATGAAGTGCTTTGAAAGACTGGTCATGGCTCACTTCAACAGTTTGCATATCGCCCTAACAGATCAACAGATGACGCAATCTCCATTGCACTCCACACTGCCCTTTCCCACCTGGACAAAAGTAACACCTAAACTCAGCAACAAAAGAAATGTCCCTTTTTCAGGACCCTGTCTTTCAATCATAATTCGTAAAAATCCAAATAACTTCACAGATCTTCATTGTGAAGGGTTTAAACACAGTTTCCCATGCTTGTTCAATGAACCATAAACAATTAATGAACATGCACCTGTGGAATGGTCGTTAAGACACTAACAGCTTACAGACGGTAGGCAATTAAGGTCACAGTTATGAAAACCTAGGACACTAAAGAGGCATTTCTACTGACAGGTATAGATGGCAACAACAACTGCCCAAGTTACACCAGGAAGGCACAATCCCTCCATCAGTGCTCAGACTGTCCGCAATAGGCTGAGAGAGGCTGGACTGAAGGCTTGTAAGGATACACTGAAGGTTATAGGCAGGTCCTCACCAGACATCACTGGCAACAATGTCGCCTATGGGCACAAGCCCACCGACGCTGGACCAGACAGGAATGGCAAAAGGTGCTCGTCACTGACGAGTCACGGTTTTGTCTCACCAGGGGTGATGGTCGGATTCAAGTTTATCGTCGAAGGACTGAGCGTTACACCGAGGCCTGTACTCTGGAGCGGGATCGATTTGGAGGTGGAGGGTCCGTCATGGTCTGGGGTGGTGTGTCACAGCATCATCGGACTGATCTTGTTGTCATTGCAGGCAATGTCAATGCTGTGCGTTACAGGGAATACATCCTCCTCCCTCATGTGTTACCCTTCTTGCAAGCTCATCCTCCAGCATGACCAGCCATTCTGCTCGTTCTGTGTGTGATTTCCTGCAAAACAGTGTTCTGCCATGGCCAGCAAAGAGCCAGGATCTCAATCCCATTGAGCACATCTGGGACCTGTTGGGTGAGGGCTAGGGCCATTCCCCCCAGAAATGTCCAGGAACTCGCAGGTGCCTTGGTAGGAGAGTGGGTTAACATTTCACAGCAAGAACTGGCAAATATGGTGCAGTTCATGAGGAGGAGATGCACTGCAGTACTTAATGCAGCTGGTGGCCACACCAGATACTCACTGTTACTTTTGATTTTGACCCCCCTTTGTTCAGGGACACATTATTCCATTTCTGTTAGTCACATGTCTGTGGAACTTGTTCAGTTTATGTCTCAGTTGTTGAATCCTGTAATGTTCATACAAATATTTACACATGTTAAGTTTGCTGGAAATAAACTCAGTTGACAGTGAGAGGACGTTTCTTTTTTTGCTGAGTTTATGTGAGAATGCTATTCATTGACTACAGCTCAGCATTCAAAACCAAATTGCCCTCAAAGCTCATCAATAAGCTAAGGATCCTGGGAATACACTCCTCCCTCTGCAACTGTATGCTAGACTTCCTGATTGGCCACCCCCAGCTGGAAAGGATAGGTAACAACACATCTACCACGCTGATCCTCAACCCCTCAGGGGTGCGTGCTCAGTCCCTTCCTGTACTCCCTGTCACCCATGACTGCATGGCCGAGCACGACTCCAACACCATCATTAAGTATCCGATGACACTACAGTGGTAGGCCTGATCACCGACAAAAATGAGACCTGGCAGTGTGGTGCCAGGATAACAACCTCTCCCTCAACGTGATCAAGACAAAGGATAAGATCATAGACTACAGGAAAAGGAGGGCCGAGCACCCCCCCATTCTCATCGATGGGGCTGTAGTGGAGCAGGTTTGAACTTCAAGTTCCTTGGTGTCCACATCACCAACAAAATATCTTGGTTCAAACACACCGAGACAGTCATGAAGAGGGCACAACAACGCCTATTCCCTCTCAGGAGACTGAAGATATTTGGCATTTGTCCTCAGATCCTCAAAAAAGTTATACAGCTCATCATAGAGAGCATCCTGACTGGTTGCATCACCGCCTGGTATGGTAACTGCTCGAACTCCAACCGTAAGGCACTACAGAGGGTAGTGCGTATGGCTTAGTACATCACAGGGGCCAAGCTTCCTGCCACCCAGGACCTCTATACCAGGTGGTGCCAGAGGAAGGCCCATAAAATAGCCAAAGACCACAGCCACCCTAGTCACCTTAAGCCATTTTACCACAACTTTGGATGTATGCTTGGGGTCATTGTCCATTTGGAAGACCGATTTGCAACCAAACTTTAACTTACTGACTGATGTCATGAGATGTTGCTTCAATATAAGCACATCATTTTCCTTCCTCATGAAGCCATCTATTTTGTGAAGTGCACCAGGCCCTCCTGCAGCAAAGCATCCCCACAACATGATGCTGCCACCACCATGCTTCACGGTTGGGATGGTGTTCTTCGGCTTGCAAGCCTCCCCCTTTTTCCTCCAAACATAACGATGGTCATTATGGCCAAACAGTTCTATATTGTTTCATCAATTCAGAGGACATTTCTCCAAAAAGTACGATCTTTGTCCCCATGTGCAGTTGCAAACCGTAGTCTGGCTTTTTTATGGCGGTTTTGGAGCAGTGGCTTCTTCCTTGCTGAGCGGCCTTTCAGGTTATGTCGATATAGGACTCGTTTTACTGTGGATATAGATACTTTTGTACCTGTTTCCTCCAGCATCTTCACAAGGTCCTTTGCTGTTGTTCTGGGATTGATTTGCACTTTTCGCACCAAAATACGTTCATCTCTAGGAGACAGAACGCTTCTCCTTACTGAGCGGTATGACGGCTGCGTGGTCCCATGGTGTTTATACTTGCGTACTATTGTTTGTACAGATGAATGTGGTACCTTCAGGCATTTGGAAATTGCTTCAAAGGATGAATTAGACTTGTGGAGGTCTACAATTTTTTTTCTGAGGTCTTGGTTGATTTCTTTTGATTTTCCCATGATGTCAAGCAAAGAGGACCTGAGTTTGAAGGTAGGCCTTGAAATACATCCACAGGTACACCTCCAATTGACTCAAATGATGTCAATTAGCCTATCAGCAGCTTCTAAAGTCATGACATCATTTTCTGGAATTTTCCAAGCTGTTTAAAGGCACAGTCAACATAGTGCATGTAAACATCTGACCCACTGGAATTGTAATACAGTGAATTTGTCATGTTCTGACCTTTATTTCCTTTGTTTTGAATGTATTTAGTATGGTCAGGGCGTGAGTTGGGGTGGGCAGTCTATGTTTGTTTTTCTATGATTTGGGGATTTGTATGTTTCGGCCTAGTATGGTTCTCAATCAGAGGCAGGTGTCATTAGTTGTCTCTGATTGAGAATCATACTTAGGTAGTCTGGGTTGCACTGTTTGTTTGTGGATGATTGCTAGTTGCTTGTGTCAGCACAGGTCTCATTTATAGCTTCACGGTCGTTATTTGTTTATTGTTTTTTGTATTCAGTGTTCAGTACTTTCTTGAATTAAATATTCACCATGAACACATACCACGCAGCATTTTTGGTCCTCTGATCCTTCTCGCCTCTCCTCTTCAGATGAAGAGAAGGAAGACCGTGACAGAATTATATGTTATTTTTCCTTTTTTTTTCTTTCTTAACACGTATTTTTCTTAAAACTGCATTGTTGGTTAAGTAAGCATTTCACTGTAAGGTCTACTACACCTGTTGTATTCGGCATATGTGACAAATAAAATTTGAAACCTGACCACATGACTTGTGTTCAGTCCCCCAGTTCCACAGTCTCTCATTATTTTATCTTTGAGCAGGAACACCAATTAGCTCGGAGAAAATGTACAGAAACACTAAACCCCAGCAGCAGCATGTTTTGAGACAACATATGTTTTTTATAATGGCAAATAATTTTACTTTGCAGATTTAAATCTGTGGTACATTTAATTAAATTACAATCAGAGTTATTCCACCAGCATTCTTTGGCTTTTCTGTGATGCAGACAGCGCAATTTGTATAACTCAGAAGAAGTCTTTGGTGTTGGTAAGAGACTCTGTCTGTGGAGAGGAATTATTTAAATGGATTATTTGATGGAGGAGAACGTCAAGCCACCCATTATCACGTCCTCTGGCCCCGAGCGAAGCACTGTGGTCGATCATCAGCTCTATCTGCCGCCAAAACTTTTCTTTAGCCCATTTTACCTTCGTCTCAGCTCGGCTAACAAGTCCAACATTGTTAGGAATTACATATGCTGCTCTATTTCTCTGTGAGAAACATTCCTTCCTGAGTGAATAGCGTTCAAATACATTTGTTCCTCGTTCTGCAGAATTGGAGATTAGTGAAGGAACATGTAAAGTGGAGGAACTACAGACAAATTATTTTGGGTTGTCTGTCTGTACGTATGTCTGGGAATGATATTGTCTTTTTCCTCCTCCAAGACATTTATATCCCGACACCTCAAACCCAACACCAAGCATCAAAGTGTGACTGGTGTCTGATGAGGCCAAACCACCCTGGTTATTGTTCTTGGACTGTCCAGTCCTCTAAGTCCTGGTAAGTACAATTAGAGGTCCCGCCCCTGGTTGACCACAGACGGCCCGGTGTCCCACCCAGACATGAAACTAAACAGTACACACTGGTCTTAAATATCCCATGCAGGCACAACGTTAGGGATTCTGAGGCCGCAGTGACAGCCAAAACAAATGTTGTCCTCACCTCTGGTACAGTAGCCTATCATCAGTCCTCCATTGTTGGGGCAACTGAATGTGAACATGGAATAACCTACAGTATAAGGGAGATTTCTACCACTGCTGGTATTTGGCATAGTTTAGAACATTGTTTCATGATAAGAGAAAAAATAACTGTATCCAGAAAATGCTTTTTCTGTTTGCGTAATCCTAGCCTTGTGTGCCAGGCTTGTACAACTGTTGAAAGAGACAAGAGTAAGATCAGAAAGATACCTACTCTACCTACTCTATCTGACATGCCTCCTGCATTTCCCAAGTGGAAGAAGTGTGATTAAGATAAATGAATGCTCCCCCTATGCAGTGGCCAATGATTCTGTACAATTAGATTATTCATCTCTCTGCTTTCTCAGTCCCTAATCCTGTTGACTTTGGGTCTATTGACCAAACCACAGTCAGACTCAATTTATGTTATTCTACCATTTCCCTCTGCTGAAAGGGGAACGTGTTCACAAATTATGAAAATATTTATTTTCTCTGATTCCTCTGATTTGGCTTCATGCTTCATTTGGCAGGAGTGTATCTACAAGTGTGTGTGTGTGTGTGTGTGTGTGTGTGTGTGTGTGTGTGTGTGTGTGTGTGTGTGTGTGTGTGTGTGTGTGTGTGTGTGTGTGTGTGTGTGTGTGTGTTTGTTTGTGTTTGTGTGTGCACGTGCGTGACATGCGTGTTTGACATGCATATTTCTTAAACTCTGATAACTCTGTCTTTTCACAATCCTACTTAGACTCATCTACAAGTCCAGTCTTAAGAAACTTAGTGGCTTCATCCCAGAACTTTCTCTCTGGGCGGGTGTGGTTGTCTGGCCAAGTGAGGAGTGCCACAGGGATAAAAACAGTGGACATAATTCATAACTCATTTACAGCCTGTCTCGTAAGATCAGTGAGGCTTTGGATTTATCACCATGCATTATTCTTATAAGACTTGTGAAATAACACATTACCTCTTGTCAAGCATTCAGAATCTAATGGTCAAAATCACTTCATTTAACAAGAGGTGGGGACATAAAAAAGTGTGAGCTACATTCAGGCTTTGTCCTAAATTGCAACCTATTCCCTACATGGTCCACTACTTTTGACCAGAGCAATAGGGTGAATAAGGAATATGGTGCCATTTGGGACACAAGCCCAATCTGGCCAGTACACTATCAGAAAAAAAGGTGCAATTTAGGGTTCTTCGGTTGTCCCCATAGGATAATCTTTTGGAGAACCCTTTTTGGGTCCTGGGAAAAACCCTTTTGGTTCCAGGTAGAAGCTTTTGGGTTCCACATAGAACCCTTTCCAAAAGGGATTCTGGAATCCAAAAAAGGTTAACCATGGAACCAAAAAGGGTTCTCCTATGGGGACAACCGAAGAATCCTTTTGGAACCCTTTTTTCTAAGAGTGTAGGAGATACGGGGCAAACTGCCCAGTTCTGTCACTGCCATTGTACACAGCTACTGGATGTGAGGTAAGAGGCAACTTAGAGGGCAAACCATCTTCCAGAGGAGTACATGTCCATCCAGAGGAAAACGGTTGTTTGGTTTTGAAGGGAAAAGACCGCCGGAGCCCCATAGGCAGAGAATAGACAGCTGAATGTGTGTGTGTGAGAACAGACAGGGGCAACTCATCACTGCACATCAAATTAAAGTCAAGCCCCCCCATCCCCAGAATAATGATGTGACAAAATAAAACAAACACAGCTAACGACTGGGTTCAGATTCTATCTCTCTCTCCCTCTCTCTCTCTCCCTCTCTCTCTCTCTCCCTCTCTCAATCCTCCATTCAGCCACGCAAGCTTAAGGAAATCCTTCCGTCCCAGAGGGTGCTTGAATCCCACACGGAGAATCTAGGGTGTGCGTCCCAAATGGCACCCTATTCCCTATATAGTGCACTACTTTTGACAAAAGCCCAATGGGTTGGGACATTTGGGACGAACTCCAGGAGGAGCAAAACAGACCCCACACCCCAGATCTTTCTTTTCATAAGACATGCTTCTCACATGACCAGATAACGTTCCCTCCTGCCATCTCATCCGCCTCGCTCACTGTCAGACAGCTGGAAGCTGGAGTAGAGAAGCCCATCCAGGGCAGGGCCTCTGGAAACAGGTGGGAGCGAGCCCTCCCATTGGCCGAGGCTGAGAGCCAAAAGCCAATGATTATCTGCGGGGCTCCGCACTGTAAAAAGTAACTGCCTAACTCATTAAATAAATTGAGTAGTGGCAACTCAAACATCTCCAACGGTCAGTAGAACTCAAATCATAAAAGCGGTACTAACTCATATGTCAATAAGATTTCATATCACTTAATGTTTTTGAGTACTGTTAACGAATATTAAAGTTATTGAGTAAATATAACTGTAGTTATTTACGGTATGTTCTGCTATGTTACAAGTTGTTATGATTTAATATTTATTAAATAGGTTGCTCTTACATTATGTCTTTAGTTTAAATAATAAAGTAGTAGTCAGACATTAGTGGCACGTGCTGCTGTTGTAGAACCAACCTGATAGAGAGGCTTCAGAGCCTTCTGCACTATAGGCCCTGCCTCTGGGTTAGCCTAGAGGACTGACTGGGGGAGACTGAAGCGGTGGGAGGGATTGTTGCCGCTGGCATATTATGTTGCTCAAATTCAGACATGTTTTGTAAGCTGTGGAACAGTCAGAGGAAGACTCAAGGGGACCCAATGGACAGCGGACCCATTGGATATTGAACCTCAGCTTTATGCTATAGGCATTAAATGAGCCTGGATGGTCTCCTATAGGCCTACAGCTGTCGAAGCTTCCCACCAGCAGAGACAAAACATTAGATGGAAGTGAGCTACAGTATCGATTGCCTTCAGAAGATTGCTGAAGTCCTATGGGCACTACTGGTGACAACATATTTTTATAGTCCCAAGAGGACAAACATCATCATGTGTTTTTCCTCTCACCAGCACGGCATGCGGAAATATAATTAGCACAATAAAACATCCACATAAAAATCTGTCAGTTTAACCTACAGATATATGTTTTCATGCATTGGATGCATCACAATCCACCACCTTTGCTTATGTCGCACTTCCGCATTTGCAGTTAAAGGTGACAGAGCAAGAGCTATGTTGTCAGACCATATCCCGAGAATCAGTCTTCTCACACAATCGTGTTTAGTGTCCAGTTTGGCCTAAAAAATGATTATGATCGCTGTGGACAGATTAGACTCTCACAAACACATTCATGTAGGTTGTTTTGCTGTAGGGCGCCCACAAGTGTCTTGCGCCTCTGAAATCAGTACAGCCAATCTGCCAACTTCTGTCTCTAGCATCCAAACAGTTTGGGCTACCCACTTATATGAATCATCTGTTGAAAGGTGAAACTCTCATGAACACATACATGTCCGTTGTTTTGCTCTAGGATGCCCACAGACCTCACAAATCATGTCTGAAGGTCCCTGGGACCAGTAGAAAAGATGAATGGAAGTATGAAATATATAAAGACTGTTAAGTTCCAAAAGTAGAAATGATAATCGGATCAAATCAAATGTTATTTGTCACATGAGCCGAATACAACAAGTGCAGACCTTATCGTGATTTGCTTACTTACAAGCCCTTAAACATCAATGCAGTTCAAGAAATATAGTTAAAAAAATATTTACAAAATAAACTATAGTAAAAAATGTAAGTAACAGATTAAAATGACATAACAATAAGTATATACAGGGGGTACCGGTACCGAGTCAATATGTGGGGTACAGGTTAGTCGAGGCAGTTTGTACATGTAGGTTGGGGTAAAGTGACTATTTATAGATAATAAACAGCGAGTAGCAGCAGTGTAAGATCAAAGGGGGTGGGGGGGAGCTTGGCCCAGGTAATGTATTGAGCATACGTAGTACCCTCTGTAGCGCCTTATGGCCGGATGAGGAGCAGTTGCTCAGCATCTGAACAGTGATGCAACCATTCAGGCTGTTCTCGATGGTGCAGCTGTATAACTTTTTGAGGATCTGGGGACCCATGCCAAATCTTTTTTGTCTCCTGAGGTGAAAAAAATTGTTGTTTTGCCCTCTTCACGACTGTCTTGGTGTGTTTGGACGATGATAGTTTGTTGGTGATGTTGACACAAAGGAACTTGAAACTCTCGACACGCTCCACTACAGCCCTGTCGATGTTAATGGGGGCCTGTTCAGACCTCCTTTTCCTGTAGTCCACGATCAACTCTTTTGTCTTGCTCACATTGAGGGAGAGGTTGTTGTCCTGGAACCACACTGCCAGGTCTCTGACTTCTTCCCTATAGGCTGTCTCATCATTGTCGGTGATCTGTTTTGTTGTCAGCAAACTTAATGATGGTGTTGGAGTCGTGCATGGTCACGCAGTCGTAAGCACGCTCACCTGAGGGGCCACCATGTTGAGAATCAGCGTGCAGATGTATTGTTGCCTACCCTTACCACCAAGAGGGCGGCCCGTCAGGAAGTCCAGGATCAAGTTGCAGTGGGAGGTGTTTACTCCCAGGGTCCTTAGCTTAGTGATGAGCTTTTTTGGCACTATCGTGTTGAACTCTGAGCTGTAATAAATTAGCAGCATTTTCACACAGGTGTTCCTTTTGTCCAGGTGGGAAGGGGCAGTGTGGAGTTTGATTGAGATGATGATTGCATCATCTGTAGATCTGTTCGGGCGGTATGCGAATTGTAGTGGGTCTAGGGTGTCCAGGATGATGGTGTTGATGTGAGCCATGACCAGCCTTTCAAAGCACCTCATGGCTACTGACATGAGTACTACAGGCCAGTAGTCATTTAGGCAGGTTACCTTCGCAGTCTTGGGCAAAGGGACTATAGTTGTCTGCTTGAAACGTGATCATTACAGACTCGGTTACTGAGAGGTTGAAAATGTCAGTGAAGACACTTGGTCCGCACATGCTTTGAGTATGACCTTTTCTTAAAAACTCCATATAGCCTAGTATATTTTGTTGCGTTACAGCCTTGATTGATTAAAAATATATTTTTAGCATCCGTCTATACACAATACTCAATAATGACAAATTAAAAACTTTTGTTTCGACAGAAATACCTTATTTACTTCTGTAAGTATTAAGACCCTTTGCTATGAGACTCGAAATTGACCTCAGGTGCATCCTGTTTCCATTGATCATCCTTGAGATGTTTCTACGACTTGATTAGAGTCCAACTAAAGGGCTCTTATAGTCTGAGAGCACCTAAATGACTCTCAGACAATGATAAACAATATTCTCTGGTCTGATGAAACCAAGATTGAACTCTTTGGCCTGAATGCCAAGTGTTACGTCTGGAGGAAACCTTGCACCAACCCTACGGTGAAGCATGGTGGTGGCAGCATCATGCTGTGGGGATGTTTTTCAGTGGCAGGGACTGGGAGACTAGTCAGGATCGAGGGAAAGATGAACGGAGCAAAGTACAGAGAGATCCAGAGATCCCCTCTGGAGAAACCTGAACATAGCTGTGCAATGCTGCTCCCCATCCAACCTGACAGAGGATCTGCAGAGAAGAATGGGAGAAACTCCACAAATACAAGTGTGCCAAGGTTGTAGCATCATACCCCAGAAGACTCAAGGCTGTAATCGCTGCCAAAGGTGCTTCAACAAAGTACTGAGTAAATGGTCTGAATACTTGTAAATGTGATATTTCAGATTCTATTTCAAATACATTTGTCAAAATTTCTAAAAAACAGTTTTTGCTTCGTCTTTTTGGGGTATTGTGTGTAGAATGATGAGGGAAAAAATAATTTCATCCATTTTAGAATAAGGCTGTAACCTAATAAAATGTGGAAAAAGTCAAATGGTCTGAATCCTTTCCGAATGCACTGTAGAGAGAGATGGAGAAGAGAGAGAGAGAAAGCCAGAGAGAGACAGATGCTGAAAGAAAAGCAACCATACACGTTGAATTCTATCAATCTGTTCCAGTGTTATGATGCTATTAAATTCAGACTTCGCACTCCCAAGCTTATCAGATGTTATTTAATGAAGGAGCCAAACTTTGATTAATAACCTCCAATTCAAACTTTATCATTTAAAAAAAGACTACATTTTTACTAATCAGTTACCTCTGGGGGCATTCGGGGTAATTGGGTGAGAATTATCAATGAGAGACTGAAACCCACAAAGAGAAAATAAACCCAATCCTTGTGGAGTGTTTATTGCTGTTGTGGAATGTGCATAAAGTCGAATTTACAAAATAGTCGTAGTAAATGGAAAACAGTAGCAGCAACAGTACAGACACAGAAGTAGTAGCAACAGCAACAGTAGTAGCAGAAACAGCAACAGCAGCAAAGTGGTGAATGAGTCCCAACAGAGCCTCTCTCTCTCTCTCTCTCTCTATGGCTATAACCCTGAGGGCAATGTCTGCCTGTCTGGCCCTGTGCTTTTCAATTACAACATACTTCCTGCTCTTGTTTAATCCTTAAGAGTCTATTGACTCAACCACGCGTCAATCTAAGTAACATCATTTAAAAATCCATCAATTTAAGCTAGAGATATCCATGTTTTCTTTGCGTAGGCTGCGTCTCAATCTACCATATTCTCTCTCTGTCGGCCTTCTGTATCTGCGGTGGAAGGTGGCCGAACCTAAGCAGTGTTTGTCAGACCATGAGACATCCCGAAAATCGGTCTTCTCACTAAAACGTCTCGATTGCTTATTTTTTATTTTCTATGGGCTATAGCAGTAAAGTAGTCAATTTAATATTTTACCAAATAATTATTCAAACAATTCCATATGTTATCCCCCCCACGGCTTAGACTTTTAGAGATTAACAAAGGTAGACATGACTCATTCTGTGGAGAAACATCATCCAGTCATCCTCTTCCAATCAATCAGAGCTGAGCTGACTCCATCCAGTTTGAGGCCACTGCTCTGGCAAACTTGCTGTAGGCCTGTTCCAAACAGCACCATATTCTCTGTATAGTGCACTAATTTTAACCATAGGGCTCTGGTCGAAATTAGTGCACTGTACTCTCTTAGGACAAAAAAAATAGATATCTAGAACCTTAAACGGTTCTTCGGTTGTCCCCATAAGAGAACACATTGAAGAACCCTTTTGGTTGCAGGTAGAACAGAAACCTTTTGGTTCCAGGTAGAACCCTTTTGAGTTCCAACCCTTTCTATAGAGGATCCTACATACAGAGGGTTCTACATGGAACCCAAAAGGGTTCTCCTATGGAGACAGCCGAAGAACCCTTTTGGAACCCTTTTTCGAAGAGTGTATAGGGAATAGTGTGCCATTTGAGATACACTCTGTGTGTCTGGGCCAGTCACTGTCAAAGTCCCCATCAGGTATCAGTGGCTTGTAGAGGTCAGGGGTCAACTCAGAATGTGTCCCGGGGGTAAATGCACTCATTAGTCCACTGCAGCTCATCTGCGGCCCAAATCATGTCCAGCTGTATAGAGGTTCATGCTGGCCAGGGTGTGTGAGTGCATGCGTGCATGTACAGTACCAGTCAAAAGATTGGACACACCTACTCATTCAAGGGTTTTCTTTATTTGTACTGTTTTCTACATTGTAGAATAATAGTGAAGACATCAACACTATGAAATTAAACATATTGAATCATGTAGTAACCAAAAAAGTGTTAAACAAATCAAAACATATTTTATATTTGAGATTTTTCAAAGTAGCCACCCTTTGCATTGATGGAAGCTTTGCACACTCTTGGCATTCTCTCAACCAGCTTCACCTGGAATGCTATTCCAACAGTCTTGAAGGAGTTCCCACATATGCTGAGCACGTGCTGGCTGCTATTCCTTCACTCTGTGGTCCAACTCATCCCAAACCATCTCAATTGGGTTGAGTTCGGGTGATTGCGGAGGCCAAGTCATCTGATGCAGCATTCCATCACTCTCCTTCTTGGTCAAATAGCTCTTACACATTCTGGAGGTGCTGTCCTGTTGAAAAAGAAATGATAGTCCCACTAACCACAAGCCAGATATGAAGGTGTATTGGTGTTTTGCTGCAGAATGCTGTGGTAGCCATGCTGGTTAAGTGTGCCTTGAATTCTAAATAAAATCACTGACAGTGTCACCAGCAAGACACCCCCACACCATCACATCTCCTCCTCCATGCTTCATGGTGGGAACCACACATGCGGAGGTCATCTGTTCACCTACTCTGCCTCTCACAAAGACACAGCGGTTGGAACCAAAAATCTCAAACTTGGACTCAACAGACAGATTTTCACTGGTCTAATGTCCATTGCTTGTGTTTCTTGGCCCAAGCAAGTCTCTTCTTATTATTGGTGTCCTTTAGTAGAGGTTTCTCTGGGTCTTCCTTTCCTGTGGTAGTCCTCATGAGAGCTAGTTTCATCATAGCGCTTGAAGGTTTTTGCGACTACACTTGAAGAAACTTTCAAAGTTCCTGAAATTTTCCGCATTGACTGACCTTCATGTCCTATAGTAATGATGAAATGTCATTTCTCTTTTCTTATTTGAGCTGCTCTGGCCATGATATGGACTTTGTCTTTTACCAAATAGGGATATCTTCTGTATACCACCCCTACCTTATCACAGCACAACTGATTGGCTCGCATTAAGAAGGAAATAAATTCCACAAATTAACTTTTAACAAGGCACACATGTTAATTTAAATGCATTCCAGGTGACTACCTCATGAAGCTGGTTGAGAGAATGCCAAGAGTGTGCAAAGCTGTCATCAAGGCAAAGGTTGACTACTTTGAAGAATCTCAAATATCAAATATATTTTGATTTGTTTAACACCTTTTAAAAACCCTGGAATGAGTAGGTGTGTCCAAACTTTTGACTGGTACTGTACATGTGTGTGCAGTGCTTGATTTGGGCAGGAGCTGTCTGAAGCACTCTACCGGCACCTCCAATGTTTGATGAACTGTTGTCACCTACAATTTTTTGGGGAACTGTGTATAAAACAAAGTGGGATATCACTGGCCTGAGTACACATACATTGGTTGATCAAAGCGAAATGAAGGTGGGACCTGCATTCAATAGTAATGAAGAGTGGGAATTCATAAACTGTCAAATTAGGGTTTTTAATGGTCATGAAAATCCTGGAAAAGTATTTAATTTTAATAGAGTGTTTTCCTCTTTAAATAAATTATCAAATCACTTAAACATCTACATATCAACCATGATCAGAATTAGGCCTAGCCTTCAGCGCGCCTCTGTGTGCTGTGCATAATCTGTTTGTGTGCCAGGTTGCAACACCAATGCGAGTTGACCGTTGCCGGAGGAGAGAGAGAGGGACATTTCAGAGGCAGGTGGCCTATAAAATAATTATAGACTAAATATGTAGCCAAATCAAAACATAGCTTTTAGAATGGCTAGTTAACTATTTAGCTATAAACATGAATGTTGTTGACTTGTTGTTGCCTTTCTACCGGCATTGTTGAGAAATAAATCTCACACCGTAATTTGAAAACTGGGATTTCCCTCTATTATACAGTAAACTAGCCATGTAATTCCGACAACGTTAAAAATATTCTAGGAATCGCCAAATTGAAAAATAACTTCCATGCTGTGCATAGATCTCCCCTGAAACATGATTTGTTTTACCTTATAAGGTTATAGATAAACTTGTCTTAGTTAGCTTCCTTTTTTTTTAAGTGACCTGTAACTTACCCATTTATCCCTGATTCATTGAATGAGGAAATAATTGTATAAAGTCATACAAGTATTTGGTTGTAATGTTGCAACCTTTATATCAAGGGTGGCCAACATCCTCCAAGAGAGTTACTGGGGGTGCAGGCTTTTGTTTTAGCCCAGTTCTAACACACCACATTGAAGCCTAAACCTCAGCTGCTCAACAGGACCTTAATAAGCAGACTTGGGTGTGTTTCAGGGTTGGATCAAAAGCCAACACACCATGTAGCTCTCCAAATGGAGGGTTGACCACATGTGTTTTATACAGTAGCCTAACAGTGCAGTTATTCTACATTGGGGGGAGGGTTAAGTGCCTAGATCAAGGGGCACAACTGCAGTAGATAGTAGGCCTCCTGAGTGGCGCAGCGTTCCAAGGTGCTGCATATCAGCACCATACCATCCTGCATCTAACTGAAGGATTGCTTCTGAAGCTAAACAGGGTTGGTCATGCTCACTCCCTGGATGGGAGACCAGATGCTGCTGGAAGTGGTGTTAGAGGGCCAGTAGTAGGCACCCTTTCCTCTGGTTTGAAAAATTCTATCCCAGGGTAGTGATTGGGGACATTGCCCTGTGTATTGCTCTATCTTTCAGATGGGATGTTAAATGGGTGTCCTGACTCTCTGTGGTCACTAAAAAACCCATGGCACTTATTGTAAGAGTAGGGGTGTTAACCCTGGTGTCCTGGCTAAATTCCCAATCAGGCCTTCATACCATCATGGCCACCTAATCATCCCCAGCTTACAATTGGCTCATTCATTCTTCCCTGTAACTATTCCCCAAGTTGTTGCTGAAAATGATCCTATTTTTCTCAGTCAACTTACCTGGTAAAATAAGGGTTAATAAATATTTTTTTAAATGCACGAGGTGTCACTACAGTCCCTGGTTTGAATCCAGGCTGTATCACATCTGGCTGTGATTGGGTGGTGCACAATTGTCCCAGTGTTGTCTGGGGTAGACCGTCATTGTAAATAAGAATTTGTACTTAACTGACTTGCCTAGTTAAATAAAATAACTGGAATCAGAGACTAGTCTCAATACTACATTTATGCTAACTTTTTCATGTAGGCTACATAGAGACGCCACCAATTATTGGTCATGGAAATGTGGTTAAAAGTCACGGAGAAGTCATGAAAAAGTCATGAAATTCCATCTGTAAAAATGTGTATAACCCTTAACAATGAAAGTCAGAGGTCTTTATAGCATAATGTCATTTGGGAATTTCTGTGAAAATGGAGAGACAATTCCAAGTCAAGCACTGAATGTGTGTGTGTGTGTACGTAATTGTAAGTAGGTCTGTGTGTGTGTGTGTGTCTGTGTGTGTGTGTGTGCAGAGCAAACTATTCTGGCTCTAACCAGAATAGAAAGAGGAGTGGGAGGCCCCGGTGCACAACTGAGCAAGAGGACAAGTACATTAGAGTGTCTAGTTTGAGAAACAGATGCCTCGCAAGTCCTCAACTGGCAGCTTCATTAAATAGTACCCGAAAAACACCAGTCTCAACGTCAACAGTGAAGAGGTGACTTCGGGATGCTGGCCTTCTTGTTTACAGATTATTTCACTTATAATTCACTGTATCACAATTCCAGTGGGTCAGAAGTTTACATACAATAAGTTGACTGTGCCTTTAAACAGCTTGGAAAATTCCAGAAAATTATGTAATGGCTTTAGAAGCTTCTAATTGACATAATTTCAGTCAATTGGAAGTGTACCTATGGATGTATATCAAGACCTACTGTCAAACTCGGTGCCTCCTTGCTGGACATCATGGGAAAAGCAAAAGAAATCAACCAAGTCCTCAGAAAAAAATGGTAGACCTCCACAAGTCTGGTTCATCCTTGGTAGCAATTTCCAAAAGCCTGAAGGTACCACGTTCATCTTTACAAACAATAGTACGCACGTATAAACCCCATGGGACCATGCAACCATCATACCGCTCAGGAAGGAGACGCGCTCTGTCTCCTAAAGATCAATCCCAGAACCACAGCAAAGGATCTTGTGAAGATGGAGGAAACAGGTACACAAGTATCTATATCCACAGTAAAACGAGTCCTATATGAACATAACCTGAAAGGCAGCTCAGCAAGGATGAAGCCACTGCTCCAAATTCGCCAAAAAAAAGCCAGACTACAGTTTGCAACTGCACATGGGAACAAAGATCGTACTTTTGGAGAAATGTCCTCTGGTCTGATAAAACAAAAATAGAACTGTTTGGCCATAATGACCATCATTATGTTTGGAGGAAAAAGGGAGAGGCTTGCAAGCCGAAGACACCATCCCAACCGTGAAGCACGTGGGTTACAGCATCATGTTGTGGGGGTGCTTTGCTGCAGGAGGGACTGGTGCACTTCACAAAAAAGATGGCATCATGAAGAAGACATCAGTCAGGAAGTTAAAGCTTGGTCGCAAATGGGTCTTCCAAATGGACAATGACCCCAGGCATACTTCCAAAGTTGTGGCAAAATGGCTTAGGGACAACAAAGTCAAGGTATTGGAGTGGCCATCACAAAGCCCTGACCTCAATAGAAAAATTGTGGGCAGAACTGAAAAAGCGTGTAAGAGCTAGGAGGCCTACAAACCTGACTCAGTTACACCAGCTCTGTCAGGAGTAATGGGCCAAAATTCACCCAACTTATTGTGGGAAGCTTGTGGAAGGCTTTTCGGAAGATTAGCCCAAGTTAAACCATTTTAAGGCGATGCTACCAAATACTAACTGAGTGTATGTAAACTTCTGACCCACTGGGAATGTGATGAAAGAAATAAAAGCTGAAATAAATCATTCTCTATTATATTAACATTTCACATTCTTAAAATAAAGTGGTGATCTTAACTGACCTAAAACAGTGAATGTTTACTAGGATTAAATGTCAGGACTCTATTAAAAACTGAGTTTAAATGTATTTGGCTAAGGCGTATGTAAACCTCCGACTTCAACTGTATATACACACACAGTGCATTCGGAAAGGCATTCAGTCCCCTTCACCCACTCCACATTTTGCTACGTTACAGCCTTCTTTTTAAATGGAATAAATAGTTTTTTCCCCATCATCAAATTACACACAATACCCCATAATGATAAATCAATAAACAGGTTTTTAGAAATATTTCCTGTCAAGCTCCGTCACATTGGATGGGGATCGTCGCTGCGCAGCTATTTCCAGGTCTCTCCAGAAATGGTTGATCGGGTTCAAGTCCGGGCTCTGGCTGGGCCATTCAAGGACATTCAGAGACTTGTCCTGAACCCACTCCTGCGTTGTCTTGGCTGTGTGCTTAGGGTCATTGTCCTATTGGAAGATGAACCCTCGCCCCAGTCTGAGGTCCTGAGGGCTCTGGTTTTCATCAAGAATCTCTCTGTACTTAGCTCCGCTTATCTTTTCCTCGATCCTGACTCGTCTCCCAATCCCTGCCGCTGAAAAACATCCCCGCAGCATGATGCTGCCACCAACATGCTTCACTGTTAGGATGGTATTGGCCAGGTGATGAGCGGTGCCTGGTTTCCTCCAGATGTGACACTTGGCATTCAGGCCAAAGAGAATCTTGTTTCTTATGGTCTGAGAGTCCTTTAGGTGCCTTTGACATACTCCAAGTGGGCTATCATGTACCTTTTACTGAGGAATGGCTTCCGTCTGGCCACTCCTACCATAAAGGCCTGATTGGTGGAGTGCTGCAGAGATGCTTGTCTTTCTGGAAGGTTCTCCCATCTCCACAGAGGAATTCTGGACATCTTTCAGAGTGACCATCGGGTTCTTCGTCACCTCCCTGACCAAGGCCATTCTCCCCTGATTGCTCAGTTTGGCCAGAAGAGTGTTGGTGGTTCCATTTAAGAATGATGAATGCCACTGTGTTCTTGGGAACCTTCAATCCTGCAAACATGTTTTGCTACCCTTCCCCAGATCTGTGCCTCGACACAATCCTGTCTCTGAGATCTATGGACAATTCCTTTGACCTCCTGGCTTGTTTTTTCCTCTGACATGCACTGTCAACAGTAGGGCCTTATATAGACAGGTGTGTGCCTTTCCAAATCAATTGAATTTACAACTCCAATCTCAAGGATGATCAATGGAAACAGGATGTACCTGAGCTCAATTTTGAATCTCATAGCAAATGGTTTGAATTCTTATGTAAATAAGGTATTTCAGTTTCTTTTATGAATTTGAAAACATTTCAAAAAACCTGTTTGTCATTATGGGGTATTGTGTGTAGATTGATGAGGAAAATGTTTTATTTAATCCATTTTAGAATTGTCACACCCTGACCATAGTTTGCTTTGTATGTTTCTATATTTTGTTTGGTCAGGGTGTGATCGGAGTGGGCATTCTATGTTATATGTCTAGTTTGTCTATTTCTATGTTTGGCCTGATATGGTTCTCAATCAGAGGCAGGTGTTAGTCATTGTCTCTGATTGGGAACCATATTTAGGTAGCCTGGTTTGTGTTGGGTTTTGTGGGTGGTTGTCTCCTGTGTCAGTGTTTGTACCACACAGGACTGTTTCGGGTTTTCACGTTTCTTGTTTTGTAGTTTATTCATGTATAGTTTCTTTATTAAAGAACCATGAATTATAACCACGCTGCATTTTGGTCTGCCTCTCTTTCACCAGAAGAAAACTGTTACAAGAATAAGTCTGTAATGGAACAAAAAGTGGAAAAAGTGAAGGGGTCTGAATACTTTCCAAATGCACTGTATATGTATATTTTATGTATATATTTTTGTACTATAATAACCTTGCTTTATACTATAATACCCTTGCTTTACACACCTAACATTAAATACCTAATATTACACCCCTAATATAACCCCACTCTCAAAGCAGAGATCCCCTTCTGAAAGGGTTAGGTTTAGTATGCCATTTATATTTACTGTAGTGGGACCAGGGTGTGAAGTGAATGTATGTTCCTCATTCCTTGGCAGTGTCCTGCTGATGACAGGTCCAGACTAAGCATCCTCTGTTTTGATGTGGGGAGGAAGAGGCTGTGATTTGCTGGGTCTGTTAACAGAGCTGGCCGATGTGCAGTGGCGGTGTGTTTGATGCTGAGTCGGGGTATGGCATGGTTGGACACAGGGTGTGTATGTGTCGTCTGGACTGGAGGATCCTCGTCCCCTAGGTGTCCTTGGTTTCCTCACCACGTCCAAAGTAGACCTGGGTTCAAATACTTTTTCAAATACATTAGCTGGGAATGATTGAGCAACCAATAGAGAAGTTGTAGAAGTGCAAAGACTTGTCCACTTGGAACTCTAGGCAGGGTAAAGCAAATGCTCATAGTATTTGAATGATTTCAAATAGCATTTGAACCCAAGAGTGGTCCAAAGTCAATAAATCTACCCCTGGGTCATTCAGTCTATCCCTTCTTCATCCTTTCACTCTCTCAATCTTGTTTCTCATAAATGGAAATCTGATTGGATGTTATTTTTACCATTTGTCCTAAGGTCCTTGGCATATTGAGAAGAAAAGAGATGAGAAGGAAGAAAGATGAGCCGTCATCAAAACACATTTGTGTCAGTGCCGTGTCCAACGTGTTGCAGTAATCTATGGGAGCACTTATGTCTGAGACGTGGGAGAGACATTCATCACATGCCTGCTACAGTTTATGGCATCAGAAGACCAGGCAGAAGAATTTTGACAGTCTTGGGCCATATATCATAGTGGACATTCCATCATGGCGTTCCGGCGTGGCCAGAGATGTTACAAATGACATCAAATCAAAGTTTATTTGTCACATGCGCCGAATACAACAGTGAAATAACCAACAGTGCAATTTTAAGTAAAAAAATAGGTATTAGGTAAACAATAGATAAGTAAAGAATTAAGAAATCAAATGTAAAAAAGAAACAGTAAAATGACAGTGAAAATAACAGTAGTGAGGCTATATAAAGGTGCTACCGGTACAGAGTCAATGTACGGGGGCACCGGTAAGTCGGGCTAATTGAGGTCAAATGTACATGTAGGTATAGTTAAAGTGACTATGCATAGCTGATAAACAGAGAGTAGCAGCAGTGTAAAAGAGGGGGTTGGCGGGAGTGGGGCGGCGGGTGGCGGGACACAATGCAAATAGTCCGGGTTGCCATTTGATTACTTTTTCAGGAGTCTTATGGCTTGGGGGTAAAAGCTGTTGAGAAGCCTTTTGGTCTTAGATTTGGCGCTCCTGTACCGCTTGCAGAGAGAACAGTCTATGACTGGGGTGTCTGGGGTCTTTGACATTTTTTAGGGCCTTCCTCTGACACCGCCTTGTGTAGAGGTCCTGGATGGCAGGCAGCTTAGCCGCAGTGATTTACTGGGCAGTACGCACTACCTGCTGTAGTGCCTTGCGGTCGGAGGCTGAGCAGTTGCCGTACCAGGCAGTTATGCAACAAGTCAGGATGCTCTCGATGTTGCAGCTGTAGAACCTTTTGAGGATCTGTGCCAAATCCCATGCCAAATCTTGTCAGTCTCCTGAGGTGGAATAGGTTTTGTCGTGCCTTTTCATGACTGTCTTGGTGTGTTTGGACCATTCTAGTTTGTTGGTGATGTGGACACCAAGGAACTTTAAGCTCTCAACCTGCTCCACTACAGCCCAGTCGATGAGAATGGGGGTGTGCTCAGTCCTCCTTTTCCTGTAGTCCACAATCATCTCCTTTGTCTTGATTACGTTGAGGGATAGATTGTTATTCTGGCAGCACACTGCCAGGTCTCTGACCTCCTCCCTATAGGCTGTCTCGTCGTTGTCGGTGTTGTGTCGTCTGCAAACTTAATGATGGTGCTGGAGTCGTGCCTGGCCATGCAGTCGTGGGTGAACAGGGAGTACAGGGGTGGACTGTGTACGCACCCCTGAGGGGCTCCAGTGTTGAGGATCAGCGTGGCAGATGTGTTGCTGCCAACCCTCATCACCTGGGAGGGGCCCGTCAGGAAGTCCAGGATCCAGTTGCAGAGGGAGGTGTTTAGACCCAGGATCCTCAGCTTAGTGTTGAGCTTTGATGGCACTATGGTGTTGAATGTTGAGCTGTTGTCAATGAATAGCATTCTCACCTAGGTGTTCCTTTTGTCCAGGTGGGAAAGGGCAGTGTGGAGTGCAATAGAGATGGCATCATCTGTGGATCTGTTGGTGCGGTATGCAAATTGGAGTGGGTCTAGGGTTTCTGGAATAATGTTGTTGATGTGAGCCATGACCAGCCTTTCAAAGAATTTCATGGCTACAGACATGAGTGCTACGGGTCTGTAGTCATTTAGGCAGGTTACCTTAGTGTTCATGGGCACAAGGACTATGGTGGTCTCCTTGAAGCATGTTGGTATTACAGACTCAATCAGGGACATGTTGAAAATGTCAGTGAAGACACCTGCCAGTTGGTCAGCACATGCCCGAAACACACGTCCTGGTAATCTGTCTGGCCCAGCGGCCTTGTGAATGTTGACCTGTTTAAAGGTCTTATTCATGTCAGCTACGGAGAGCGTGATCACACAGTCGTCCGGAACAGCTGGGCCAGAGCATAGAAGTGATTTAGCTCGTCTGGTAGGCTCGTGTCACTGGGCAGCTCGCGGCTGTGCTTCCCTTTATGGTCTGTAATGGTTTGCAGGCCCTGCCACATCTGACGAGCGTCGGAGCCAGTGTAGTACGATTCGATCTTAGTCCTGTATCGGCCCTTTGCCTGTTTGATGGTTCGTCGGAGGTCTTGGCAGGATTTCTTATAAGCTTCTGGGTGCGAGTCCAGCACCTTGAAGGCGGCATCTCTGCCCTTTAGCTTAGTACGAATGTTGCCTGTAATCCATGGCTTCTGGTTGGGGTATGTACAGTCACTGTGGGGGGGACGTCCTCAATGCACTTATTGATAAAGCCAGTGACTGATGTGGTGTACTCCTCAACGCAATCGGAATAATCCCGGAACATATTCCAGTCTGTGCTAGCAAAACAGTCCTGTAGTTTAGCATCTGCTTCATCTGACCACTTTTTTATAGACCGAGTCACTGGTGCTTCCTGCTTAAGTGTTTGCTTGTAAGCAGGAATCAGGAGGATAGCTATGGTCAGATTTGCCAAATGGAGGGCGAGGGAGAGCTTTCTACGCGTCTCTCTGTGTGGAGTAAAGGTGATCTAGAATTTTTTCCCTCTGGTTGCACATTTAACATGCTGATAGAAATCAGGTATAACTGATTTAAGTTTCCCTGCATTAAAGTCCCCGGCCACTAGGAGCGCTGCCTCTGGGTAAGTGGTTTCCTGTTTGCTCATTACCTGATACAGCTGACTGAGTGTGGTCTTAGTGCTAGCATCTGTCTGTGGTGGTAAATAAACAGCCACCATAAAAATTGATGAAAACTCTCTATGGTAAATAGTGTGGTCTTCAGCTTATCATGAGATACTCTACATCAGGCAAGCAAAATCTAGACACTTCCTTAGATTTTCTGCACCAGCTGTTGTTTGCAAATATACACACATATATACACACGGCTCTATCTAGCCGGTGCAGCGTATATATCCTACCAGCTTAATTTTATCCATGTCGTCGTTCAGCCACGATTTGGTGAAACATAAGATATTACAGTTTTTGAAGTCCCGTTGGTAGAATATTCGTGATCGTACCTCGTCTAATTTATTGTCCAAGGATTGTACTTTGGCAAGTAATATTGATGGTAAGGGCATATTTCCCACTTGCCGGCGGCAGATCTTTACGAGGCACCCCGCCTTGTGTCTTGTGTCCTCTATACCTGCGTCTCTTTCTCTTGCCAATGATGAGCATTTTGGCCTTGTCGGGTGTCTGAAGTACATCCTCTGAATCCTGCTTGTTGAAGAAAAAATCTTTGTCTAATCTGAGGTGAGTGATCGCTGTTCTGGTATCCAGAAGCTCTTTTTTTGCCATAAGATACGGTGGCGGAAACATTATGTACACAATAAGTTACAAATAACGCGAGAAAACCCCACATAATAGCAAAATTGGTTAGGCACCCATAAAACGGCTATCATTTCTTCCAACTGAACAGATTCCCCCTTTCCTTCCTTCTGAGAATCTTCTGGGTAGAAGACTTCTAAGTGGATCAACACTGCCCTCCCCTCTCCAGACTTAGACGTTGTGGATGTCTTCAGGTTTAAGAAAATACAAGGAGGCAATGAGGGCTAAGTTCTCCAAAACGATGATGTCCCCACAGATTGACCCCACAAATCGAGGAGTCAGATACTGTATGGACAATATACAGCCATGTTCCAATGCACAGCTGTCTAGACAAGTTGACAACACATACTATTAAGGCTGTGGATGTGGCCCAGATAGGCATTAGAGTTAGAACTCCAACAGAACTACACAACCTATTTTCATTCAGCCGGTCAAAGACTGGAAAAGCACTTATCTCTGTAAACGTTACAATATCGTTTTCCACTATCCCCGGGAGATTTTTACTGCTGTGCAGAGACTCAATGGTGCTAATTAAAATCAAGTTGTGTCCCTTTAACTTTCTTTTAAAACCCTGGGTCTCTGCTGTTTCTGTCTTTCTGGTAGTGACTATGTTTTCTCCATTAGTCAACATAAAGCTGTCAATAGCTTCTCGCTGACTGAAGGAGCAATGCGTCCCAAATGTCACCCTATTCCGTACAAAGTGCACTACTTTCGACCAGAGCCTTATGTGACCTGGTCAAAAGTAGTGCACTATATAGGGAAACGGGTGCCATTTTGGACTCAGACAGCATCAACTGTGGCTGGGTCGCTGGGTTCCTTGCAGGCTCCTCTGTGTTACAGCAGCAGGACACGTGGTGATATACTGCCCTGGTAGAGGTGATGCTTGTGTAGTCGTGCTGCAAGGTGAGATGGCGTAGAAAGGTGTTGAGGATAGATTCTTGACTGATACCCACCGGGTTCCAATAATGGAAGTATTCATTCTAGAATGAATAACGACAGGCACCAGCGTGTGAGTTCTATGTTTGAATATGAGGAAATAACTAATAGCAAGTCTTTAATTGGTCTGGAAATCATTAAGGGATAAGACCTATTGAGCTATGTTCAAAAGTAGATCACTAAATAGGGAATAGGGTAGCATTTGGGACACACACCCAGTAGTATATGTTAATAAACCTGTAATGTGTGTCTATTAAACAGCAGGCCTTTATGGAGTATCATGTTTACTACAACCTATACAAAGACCATGCTTGTATATCTGAGCAGTACAAGAAGTGCTTGTGTCGGTCTCTTCTCGTGTACAATGATTATTTGTCAAATTCACTCTGATTGTGTGAATCAGTCTGAATGAAAATATATGAATATTATATTTGTTTTACCACAATATATCAAACATACATGTACAGTACCAGTCAAAGGTTTGGACACACCTACTCATTCAAGGGTTTTTCTTTCTACATTGTAAAATAATAGTGAAGACATCAGAACTATGAAATAACACATAGGGAGTCATGTAGTAACCAAAAAAGTGCTAAACAAATCAAAATATATTTTTGATTTTAGATTCTTCAAAATGTCACCTATTGACCCTATCAAACATATTTCGATTTGTTTAACACGTTTGGTTACTACATGATTCCATGTGTGCAATTTCATAGTTTTGATGTCACTATTATTTTACCATGTAGAAAGTAGTACAATAGTACAAATAATGAAAAACCCTTCAATGAGTAAGTGTGTCCAAACTTTGACTTGTACGGTATTGCTTCAGGATTAAATCCCTAGCCATTGGCTTCTAGTGCTATCAGGCCCAACATGCTGAATCAGGCTAAAAGTGGAATTATGGTGAGTTATAAACCTCTTAGTGTGAAAGAATGGTTACAGTGTCATGTAAAGGAGTGTCGTGCCTCATGCAGCGACACATCTCCTTCGCATAGAGTTGATCAGGCTGTTGATAGTGGCCTGTGGAATGTTGTCCCACTCCTCTTCAATGGCTGTGCGAAGTTGCTGGATTTTGACGGGAACACTGTTGTACATCCAGAGCATCCTAGGGTCAATAGGTGACATGTCTGGTGAGTATACAGGCCATGGTAGAACTGGAACATTTTCAGATTCCAGGAATTGTGTAGATTCTTGCGACAAGGGGCCATGCATTATCATGCTGAAACACGAGGTGATGGCAGCAGATTAATGGCATGACAATGTATTTGATACCATTCCACTCATTTTGCTCCAGCCATTACCACGAGCCCGTTCCCCCCAATTAAGGTGCCACCAACCTCCTGTGGGTCGGAAGTACTCCCAAATTCTCTGAAACGACGTTGGAGGCGGCTTATGGTCGAGAAATGAACATTAAATTATCTGACAACAGCTCTGGTGGACATTCACAGTCAGCATTTCAATTGCGCACTCCCTCAAAACTTGAAACATCTGTGGCTTTGTATTGTGCGACAAAACTCCACATTTTAGAGTGGCCTTTTATTGTCTCTGTTAAACCAACACTTTACATGTTGCGTTTATATTTTTGTTCAGTGTACATAGGAAGCAAAACAAAACAATCAATCAAGTGTATACAAGCACAGGAGTGAAAAGTAGCCTTAAACAATAATTATTACATCTTTCAGTCTACCCACGTCTTTTTGCGTATCTTTGATGAAGATTGTGATTGGCACCACCTGTGTTTGTTTACAGCACAAAAGCAGTGATGGAGTCAATGAAAACACCCTCCCAGGGGAGGAAGAGTAGTGGAGCATAGCCAATCAGCTTCAAACAGAATACACACACACTCAAACACGCACGCACTCACAATACACACACCACACGTATGCACATGCAAGCACACATGTGCGCACAGCCAAACGCACGTCGTACACACTGTCACACACCAGTCTGTTAGATTTATGAGAAGGATTAAGGAACAATTCTGCTCTGTATCCTACCCATCCAACTTGTTTACTTGTCATTGATATATTGATGTGAAGACTGCATGTGTCACAGCAGCCTGACAGCCCTATGTGAGAAACTCTACTAGGCAGTAATTTAGTGTGCTGGGTTAGGTCCATCAAGAAGGAACAGTGTGTGTGTGTGTGTGTGTGTGTGTGTTTCAAGTTCCTTCGTGTCCACATCCCTAAGGACTTAACATGGTCCACACACATCCGCACAGTCGTGAAGAGATCACAACAGCGCCTCTTCCCCCTCAGGGGGATGAAAAGATTTGGCGTGGGCCCTAGGATCCTCAGAAAGTTCTACAGCTGCACCATCGAGAACAGCTTGACTGGCTGCATCATCGCTTGGTATACACCACCCTCGACTGCAAAGCGCTATAGAGGGTGGTGCAAACCGCCCAGTACATCACTGAGGCTGAGCTCCCTGCCATCCAGAACCTCTATATCAGTCGGTGTCAGAAGAAGGCCGGAAAATTGCCAAAGACTCCAGTGACCTAAACCGTAAACAGTTCACTCTGCTACCGTCAGACAAATGGTACCAGAGCATCAGCTCTCGGACCAATAGACTCTGAGACAGCTTCTACCACCAAGCCATAAGACTGCTAGATAGCCATAAGACTGTTAAATAATTAATTCATGGTTACCTGGACTATCTGCACTGACTCTATTCACACTCACAAGACGATATTGTATACACTCACACATTACGCTAACACTCACACAAACCTCCACAAACACACACACACACACGCACACACAACACACACAACTTTCAATGTAAATCCAATGACATGGTGACATTTGTGGTTGATTTCACATTGATTTCATGTTAGTTGACAACTCAACCAAATGTAAATCAGAAGTAGATGTTGAACTGATGTCTGTACCAAGTGGGTAGTCACTTTATTTACCTCGAATACCTCATACCCCTTCACATTGATCTTGTACTGGTACTCCTGTATATAGCTCCATTCTTGAGTAATTTATTATTCTTGTGTTACAATGTTTTATTTGATTAACAATTGTTTAACTCTGCATCATTGGGAAAGGCTTGTAAGCAAGTATTTAACGGGTTATGTCTACATCTGTTGTATTCGGCACGTGACAAATACAATTTTATTTGCTTGTGTGTGTGTGTCTGTGTATGTGTGTTGAATATATTATTCATTATAAATGTCTGGATTATTTGCATGATGGCATAATAGGTGTTTGTGTGACTCACAGTGAACTCTTGGCCTGTTATATTAGCTTAGAATACATTTGTTTTGTATCTTTGATCATTCAGAATATAGTGAGATTATTTATTTTGTTTCCACTGCACCTAGGATATGTCTGAAATGATAGAGATTGAAAAGGCTGACCGATATAAAACATCAGTGGGTGGGGTTGTCTTGATGTCTCCACAGACATATCCAGATCCAGACATTGTGATTTCAAGCTAGGTGAGCTTGTTTTAAAGTACCCTTGCTCAATGAATCTGTTACATTTACAGGATCCACATCAGCAATCCCGAGAGATGATTGTCATGGAAAAATACATAAATGTCTCCTAACCGTTTCCTAGCGCTGGTATGGTGATACACTCTGGTCGTTGAGCAGCCTAGTTCAAAGACAACCCGAAATACAGGCAAAAATCTACATACTTTTCTTGTCACCCCTACATCAGCTCCCTGTGACGTCCAATCTCCAACACAGAAAGGCTTTGTTCCCTAACAATACCACCCTGACTCCCTGACTTCCAAACCCAGGGAAATACTCTCTCTCATCCTTCACCCCCCTGTCCTCCACTCTAGCTGGGTTGCAGTAGGAGCCACGTAACCCACTCATACCTGAAATTGTTTGGGAGAGAAAGCAGGAAATGCTAGCCATTACAGGATAGCAAGGCTGCTTTGTACTCTGTGGGGGATCACGAAAGGAATCATAGGACTCGTGCAGAGAGAGAGAGTGAGACAGGGATATGCCTAGGGCCTTGTTCCACATCACAGGCATCACCACACCGGGCCTCCCGTCCCCACTGTCTGGGCAGGAAGCTCAGCTCAGTTCTGTTCTGCTCCCTCACCGTGCATCCCTCCCTCATGTTCACTGAAACCTTGCATTTCTATAACTTAAAAAAAAAAAACTCGTAATTTAGCAGATGCTCTTATCCAGAGTGACTTACAGAAGCAATTAGGGTTAAGTGCCTTACTCAAGGTCACATTGACAGATTTTTCACCTAATCGGCTCTGGGATTTGAACCAGTAACCTAACGCTCTTGACTGAAAGGCTACCTGCCGCCCTATATAATTTCAAACATACAGTGTATTCATAAAGTATTCATACCCCTTTACCTTTTCTACATTTTGTTACATTATAGCCTTATTCTAAAATTGATAAAATACCCCATAATGACAATGCGAAAACAGGTTTTTAGAAATGTTTACAAATTAATTCAAAATAAAAATATGTTATTTCCATAAGTATTCAGACCCTTTGCTATGAGACTCTAAATTGAGCTCAGGTGCCTCCTGTTTCCATTGATCATCCTTGTAATGTTTCTACAACTTGATTGGAGTCCACCTGTGGTAAATTCAATTGATTGGATATGATTTTGAAGGGACACACCTGTCAATATAAGGTCCCACAGTTGACAGTGCATGTCAGAGCTAAAAGCAAGCCATGAGGTCAAATGAATTACCTGTAGAGCTCCGAGACAGGATGGTGTCGAGGCACAGATCTGGAGAATGGTACCATAAAGTTTCTGCAGCATTGAAGGTCCCCGAGAACACAGTGGCCTCCATCAGTCTTAAATGGTAGAAGTTTGGGACCACCAAGACTCTTCCTAGAGCTGGCCGCCCGACCAAACTAAGCATTCGGGGGAGAAGGGCCTTGGTCAGAGAGATGACCAAGAACCCAATGGTCACTCTGACAGAGCTCCAGAGTTTCTCTGTGGAGATGGGAGAACTTTCTAGAAGGACAACCAACTCTGCATTATTCCACCAGTCAGGCCTTTATGGTAAAGTGGCCAAACGGAAGCACATGATTGCCCGCTTGGAATTTGACAAAAGGCACCTAAAGACACTCAGACCATGAGAAATAAGATTCTTTGGTCTGTTGAAACCAAGATTGAACTCTTTGGCCTGAATGCCAAGCATCATGTCTGGAGGAAACCTGGCACCATCCCTACAGTGAAGCATGGTGGTGGCAGCATCATGCTGTGGGGAATGTTTTTCAGTGGCAGGGACTGGGAGACTAGTCAGGATCAATGGAAAGATGAACGGAGCAAAGTACAGAGAGAGCCTTGATGAAGTCCTGAGTGCTCTGGAGCAGGTTCTCGGACTGGGGTGAAGGTTCACCTTCCATCAGGACAATGACCCTAAGCACACAGCCAAGGCAACGCAAGAGTGGCTTTGGGACAAGTCTCTGAATGTCCTTGAGTGACCCAGCCAGAGCCCAGACTTGAACCCGGTTGAACATCTCTGGAGAGACCTGAAAAAAGCTGTGCAGCGATGCTCCCCATCCTACCTGATAGAGCTTGAGAGGATCAACAGAGAATAGGAGAAACTCCCCAAATACAGCTGTGGCAAGCTTGTAGCGTCATACCCAAGAAGACTCAAGTCTGTAATCGCTTGAATACTGTTGTAAATGTTTATTTATGTTTAATTTTTTAATACATTTGCAAATATTTCTAAAAAACTGTTTTTGATTTGTCCTTATGGGGTATTGTGTGTAGATTGATGAGGGGGGAAACTATTTAATCAATTTTAGAATAAGGCTGTAACTTAACAAAATGTGAAAAAAGTAAAGTGGTTTGAATACTTTCCGGATGCACTGTATATCACTAAGCCTGTTTTGGTGGTTTTAAGACCATCTTTATAATTGGTGTTCTGACTAATGGAGGACAAGTACGGATAATGATGAGCAAAAATGTTTACAAAGAATAGTAAAAAGCTAATTGTGAATTCTGTTGAACTGCTTTGTATATTAGCACTCCCCTAACAACTCTCCCTGAAGCCCAAAGAAAACATCTCTCTTCTGCCTGACTGACTGAGTAGTCTGTGTGTTGGATGCTTGGCTCGTGTGTCTGAATTTGATGTGTCTCTTTCTTAAAGCACCTGCATCTCTCTGCTGGATGACTTGCGAGCGCTGCCAAGGAGAGCCGTCCAGATGTGCTTCCTGGATAATACTCCAGACATCTTCATCACTCTCTTTTCTTATCCTCCTTCCAACTGAAGAACTCTCTCTCTCTGTCTCTCTCTCTTTTTCTCTGTCAATGTTTGATGCAGTTGTCTACTGTGTCTCATTACTTGTGTTTATGGTTGGATGAGGGAGTCTGGGTGAGATAGGGAGTGTGAAGTCAGCTAGCATAGTTATGAGACAACAGTTTTTACTGGAACTTGAAGAGGATGTTTACCACATTGTGGGTCTGTATGGAATACGCATGTGTGGTCCATGAAGTTCCATCCCTCCTCTTCATCCTATGTGGTGACGGGGAGCCAACTCATGACCCGGATTATTGGATAGAGTCTGCTACAACATAATGGCCTTTTATTCAGTAGACTCACCAAAGACAAACAATGAGGACAGACCATCCCTGACCAATGACCACCATCGGCCCTGACCACATTCTGCTTCATCTCTAAATGTGGCACTAGTACACGCTATAGAGGGAACACCAAGCTCAGGGATGTAAGCCAACTACGCAGATCACAGCCCCTTCCGGACCCCACATGCATGCACAAGCACACACAAACACATACACACACACACACACCTTCCCCTAGCAGGATTAGCTAATGCAAAGAGGAGATCCACATAAAACCATATGGCTCTGGGCCTGATGTTGGAAAAGCTCTCGAGATTTCAGTCTTCACAACTTTTCTTCACTTCACTCTTTCTTCCTTTCTTTCTCCCTTCATTCCCCTCACTCTCTCTTTCTGTCTGTCCAGGTTAGTTTCTCCCAACACAGGTTGAGTCATCAACATGCTCTCCAGCCTCATAAAACCTACATATGTAGTCCAACCTCCTCCGAGCTAACGCTTGGAACAAAGCTTTTGGCTGGGCCACCACTTTTCTATTTCCCTTCCCTTGGAAACTGTAGAGTTGCTTGCCTGTGTTTGATGATTTATGTCCCAAATGGCACCATATTCCCTGCATAGTGCACTACTATCCCTATGGGCCCTGGTCAAAAGTAGTGCACTACATAGGGAATAGGTGGCCATTTGGGACAGAGAATGGTCGGAACCAGATGTGGTAGATGGCAGAGCTCTTCTGTTAGCACTAATCCACAGAGCTCTATAGAAGTTGTGGCCATGATGTGTGATATGTTACATTGATTTTCACAGTCTATTTGTGAACCAGTCGGTAGGTTTAACTCTCTGACTTCACCCTACTAATGGGGTACCATGAAACCAACATGGCCCTCTTGGGACAGTTCCTTGGACATGGGCTTTCTATTGCAGTGCTGTAAATTACACAATTACATTCTTCAGATTATAATAAATGTAGGATTACCCTGGCGTGGTATAGGGTTGAATCTTGGAACGTGGAAAAGTGGAGGAGCCACTGACACGTATATTAGTTCTAAAGGGCCAATAACAAGAGTGTAACATTCTTGGCTACTTCCTTGGCTTGTTACTTGGCACATATTAAATATTGAACATGGAAGGGTGAAAGAGGTGGAGTGGGGGTTGGTTTGGGAAATGGCGGACTACAAAGGAATTATTCATTGACGGATGGAGACAGCAGGGAGGATAAAATCAAATCCAGATTGGACAGGAGAGCCCAGGTATTAGTCCCAAATGGCACCCTATTCCCTATTCAGTGCACTACAGAGCCCTATGGGCACTGGTAAAAAATGATGCAGTATAAAGGGAATAGAGTACCATTTGAGTCATAACCAAGGAGAAGGTTAATTAGGGATTGAGTGTCTCCACCAAGAAAGACAAGGCTCTTGGATTGTTCTTCAGACAGTATATACACAGCAAATTCTCCAATGTTAAAAAATAATAATAATTCAAACTGAGAGTGATAAATCAACCCTAAAAGGGTTGAGTCAGTGGACCCATATAGACACCGGAACAGTGTTAAATTAACACACTGCTTAGTGTAAAGCCTTCGCATATTTCCCAGAGTGCCTTGCCTTTCGAGTAAATTGTAGAGTTACCACCCATGACTGTATTTGTTAGTGACAGAGACATAGTTGTTGCATTCATCCATTTCTGGTCCTATGGAGTTCACCAAGTGAGATCCTATGTGAATATGTTAACGTAAAGAAACAAAATGATTTAAATACATTATTATACATTACAAATTATATCAGGGGCACAACCCCCCTCAGTTTTATAATTGGAATGTGATACAAAATGAAGCAACGGTGTGCTTCAGGACCATATGGACGTCGCCGAGCCGTCCGGTAGGTTGTTTGGAGTGTTTATCCAACTAGATTCAAAGTGTCCCCCCCACTTCTAAAACCAAAGTTGTGCTGCTGGGTTATATGAACACTTCATGCCAGGCAGATCTTGAACACATTTTCTGTCCAACTAAAAGGTTGCAAAACATGGTGTGAATAAAGAGATGATTTATGGAGTGGATGTAAAATAGAATGAGATACAGATGGGGTGTACATGTTGTGAAAGATACTTGTCAGTATCCAAGAAAATCTGACACCGACTGTATGTTTATAGTCTACATTTCTACGTGATTACCCTGTACCGTGTCACTTTCCTGGCGTTGGAATGTTCAAACATTGAAGTGGAAGGTCAATTCTCAGGAAATAGATTGATGGAAAAGGGTGGAGAGGGAAAGAGTTCAAGATCAGGGGGACAAACTATTTTTTCTCCCAATTCCCTATATGTCCTTGGGGGCCACACCCTGTTATGGGGGGGGGTGGATGATGAAGACAGCCAGTTGTTGTCTGCATCCCAAATGTCACCCTGTTCCCTATATGATGCACTACTTTTGACCAGAGCCCTATGGTGCACTCTAGTTCACTAAATGGGGAATAGGGTGTCAGTACCTCAGTGCAGAGGGGGTGTACACTGGAGATTGATCAGAAGGAGCAGATACAGGTCAAGGTTAATTGATTCAGCCTGACCAAGTTAAGCCAATGTTACATTAGGGGTCTGGAATGAGTACAAAGATGCAGTGGCATTTGGGATTTTGTATGGTATGGCGTCACGTTTTGAAATAGGGAAAAAGAGAGAGAGAGAAGAGAAGGGGTGCATTTGATTCTAAATCTAGATTGGCCAAAGAAAATCACTCTGTCACACCCTGATCTGTTTCTCCTGTCCTTGTGATTGTCTCCACCCCCGTCCAGGTGTCGCCTATCTTCCACATTATCCCCTGTGTATTTATCCCTGTGTTTTCTGTCTGTCTTTCTGTCTGTCTGTGCCAGTTCATCTTGTTTGTCAAGTCAACCAGCGGTTTTATCCTAGTGCCTGTTTTTCTCGTTCTCCTGGTTCTGACCCTTACCTGTCCTGACTGTGCCCGGCTGCCTGACCATTCTGCCTGCACCTGACCTCGAGCCTGCCTGCCGCCCTGTACCGTTTTGGACTGGTTATGAATTCTTGCCTGTCCCTGACCTGCCTTTTGCCTACACCTTGGACTATAATAAATATCAGAGCTCAAACCATCTGCCTCCCATGTCTGCATCTGGGTCTCGCCTTGTGCCGTTATATCTGTCTATCACCATGTTACAGTAAATACTGTATGCTCTCCAGGAAAAGCAAAACTGAACATTTCAAAGTCCTGGGGCTTGAATGCAAGACGGCCTGCTCTGAACACTCTTCAGTCAGTCCCACGACCTCCTGCTGACGTGAAGGTAGTCAACACAGATTAAGGGGAGTAAGGGGTGTAAGGGGAGGACCATCCTCCTCTGTGAATTTCTTAGAGTTTAAATTGTAAGACATTATAAAAAGTGATCCTTTTTAGATAAAACTGTACTAAATATATTCACATCACCGAATAACTAATTGAAACATTGAGGTCAGGGCTTTGTGATGGCCAATCTTCAATACCTTGACTTTGTTGTCCTTAAGCCATTTTGCCACAACTTTGCATGTATGCTTGGGGTCATTGTCCATTTGGAAGACCCATTTGCAACCAAACTTTACATACTAACTGATGTCATGAGATGTTGCTTCAATATATGCACATCATTTTCCTTCCTCATGAAGCCATCTATTTTGTGAAGTGCACCAGTCCCTCCTGCAGCAAAGCACCCCCACAACATGATGCTGCAACCCCCATGCTTCACTGTTGGGATGGTGTTCTTCAGCTTGCAAGCCTCATCCTTTTCCCTCCAAACATAACGATGGTCATTATGGCCAAACAGTTCTATTTTTGTTTCATCAGACCAGAGGACATTTCTCCAAAAAGTACGATCTTTGTCCCCATGTGCAGTTGCAACTGTAGTCTGGCTTTTTTATGGCGGTTTTGGAGCAGTGGCTTCTTCCGTGCTGAGCGACCTTTCAGGTTATGTTGATATGGGACTCGTTTTACTGTGAATATAGATACTGTTTCCTCCAGCATCTTCACAGGGTCTTTTGCTGTTGATCTGGGATTGATTTGCACTTTTCGCACAAAAGTTCGTTAATCTCTAGGAGGCAGAATGCTTCTCCTTCCTGAGTGGTATGACAGCTGCGTGGACCCATGGTGTTTATACTTGCGTACTTTTGTTTGTACAGATGAACGTGTTACCTTCAGGCGTTTGGAAATTGCTCCTAATGATGAACCAGACTTGTGGAGGTCTTTCTTTTGATTCTCCCATGATGTCAAGCAAAGAGGAACTGAGTTTGAAGGTAGGCCTTGAAATACATCCATAGGTACACCTCCAATTGACTCAAATGTTGTCAATTAGCCTATGTAATTTTCTGGAATTTTCCAAGCTATTTAAAGGCACAGTCAACTTAGTGTATGTACACTTCTGACCCACTGGAATTGTGATACAGTGAATTATAAGTGAAATAATCTGTCTGTAAACAATTATTGGAACAATTACTTGTGTCATGCACAAAGTAGATGTCCTAACCTACTTGCCAAATCTATAGTTTGTTAACAAGAAATTTGTGGAGTGGTTGAAAAACAAGTTTTAATGACTCTAACCTAAGTATATGTAAACTTCCAACTTCAACTGTACTTAGCTAGCAAATGTAGCTAGCTAGTTTAGCCTACTGACCCTACCGAAACGTCTAGCTGTTTATGACTTTCCAGCACAACAATGGAACTCTGCCAAGTCAAGGTAAGCTTTTGGTATTACTAATTTATTGCCACCGGGGCCCGCCGTTGTGACTGCTTGCTGACTGTACACTAACGTTACTGTTAATGCGTTGCTGATTGTAGCGTGTTTACTAATACGTTAGTTCTATTTTCTATGCTGACTATGACGTTACTTTAGCTAATATGGTGACAACAATGTAGGCTGTGTGTAGCGGTTTGGCTTGGAAAGGTTTTTTCACCTGGTCACATCAAATCACTTTATATAGCCCTTCTTACATCAGCTGATGTCTCAAAGTGCTGTACAGAAACCCAGCCTAAAACCCCAAACAGCAAGCAATGCAGGTGTAGAAGCACGGTGGCTAGGAAAAACTCCCTAGAAAGGCCAAAACCTAGGAAGAAACCTAGTGAGGAACCAGGCTATGAGGGATGGCCAGTCCTCTTCTGGCTGTGCCGGGTGGAGATTATAACAGAACATGGCCAAGATGTTCAAATGTTCATAAATGACCAGCATGGTCAAATAATAATAATCGCAGTAGTTGTCGAGGGTGCAGCTAGTCAGCACCTCAGGAGCAAATGTCAGTTGGCTTTTCATAGCCGATCATTAAGAGTATCTCTACAGTCCTACTGTCTCTAGAGAGTTGAAAACAGCAGGTCTGGGACAGGTAGCACGTCCGGTGAACAGGTCAGGATTCCATAGCCTTAGGCAGAACAGTTGAAACTGGAGCAGCAACACGGCCAGGTGGACTGGGGACAGCAAGGAGTCATCATGCCAGGTAGTCCTGAGGCATGGTCCTAGGGCTCAGGTCCTCCGAGAGAACGAGAGAATTAGAGAGAGCGTACTTAAATTCACACAGGACACCAGATAAGACAGGAGAAGTACTCCAGATATGACAAACTGACCCTAGCCCCCCGACACATAAACTACTGCAGCATAAATACTGGAGGCTGAGACAAGAGGGGTCAGGAGACACTGTGGCCCCATCCGATGATACCCCAGACAGGGCCAAACAGGAAGGATATAACCCCACCCACTTTGCCAAAGCACAGCCCCCACACCACTAGAGGGATAACTTCAACCACCAACTCACCATCCTGAGACAAGGCCGAGTATAGCCCACAAAGATCTCCCAAGGGGGGAGCGCCAACCCAGACAGGAAGATCACGTCAGTGACTCAACCCACTCAAGTGACGCACCCCTCCTAGGGACGGCATGAAAGAGCACCAGTAAGCCAGTGACTCAGCCCCTATAATAGGGTTAGAGGCAGAGAATCCCAGTGGAGGGAGGGGAACCGGCCAGGCAGAGACAGCAAGGGCGGTTCGTTGCTCCAGAGCCTTTCCGTCACACTCCTGGGCCAGACTACACTCAATAATATGACCCACTGAAGAGATGAGTCTTCAGTAAAGACTTAAAGGTTGAGACCGAGTCTGTGTCTTTCACATGGGTAGGCAGACCATTCCATAAAAATGGAGCTCTATAGGAGAAAGCCTCCAGCTGTTTGCTTAGAAATTCTAGGGACAATTAGGAGGCCTGCGTCTTGTGACCATAGCGTACGTGTAGGTATGTACGGCAGGACCAAATCAGAAAGAAAGGTAGGAGCAAGCCCATGTAATACTTTGTAGGTTAGCAGTAAAACCTTGAAATCAGCCCTTGCCGTAACAGGAAGCCAGTGTAGGGAGGCTAGCACTGGAGTAATATGATCAATTTTTTTGGTTCTAGTCAGGATTCTAGCAGCCATATTTAGCACTAACTGAAGTTTATTTAGTGCTTTATCCAGGTAGCCGGAAAGTAGAGCATTGTAGTAGTCTAACCTTGATGTATCAAAAGCACGGATTCATTTTTCAGCATCATTTTTGGACAGAAAGATTCCTTGAAATAGTCTTGATATGTTCGTCAAAAGAGAGATCAGGGTCCACAGTAACGCCGAGGTCCTTCACAGTTTCATTTGAGACGACTGTACAACCATCAAGATTAATTGTCAGATTCAACAGAAGATCTCTTTGTTTCTTGGGACCTAGAACAAGCATCTCTGTTTTGTCCGAGTTTAAAAGTAGAAAGTTTGCAGCCATTCCACTTCCTTATGTCTGAAACACAGGATTCTAGCGAGGGCAATTTTGGGGCTTTACCATGTTTCATCGAAATGTACAGCTTTGTGTCATCCGCATAGCAGTGAAAGTTAACATTACGTTTTCTAATGACATCCCCAAGAGGTAAAATATATAGTGAAAACCATATATATATATATAAAACAATATAAAACAACAATAGAGTGAAGACATACAGCTGGTGTGTTGTGCATTGAAGTCCACAAGCAAAGGGAAGAGAAGGAATACAACATGGCTGTTATGAGAGTAAACTCTGTTCTCGCGTGATCAGGGGTGTATTCATTTAGCTGATTCTGTTAAACGTTTCTTAAACGGAAGCAAACAGGACAAAATGGGGATTAACATGCCTGAATTTGTCTAGTAGAAACTCTCGTTTGCAACTGTTGGACTAATGATTACACCCTATATCAGCTAGATGCAGGCAAGTTGGTATTGAATGTCACTGTCTGTCACTTAAATTTGTCTCTCAATCTGTGTGCACCTACATTGTAAACTTTCATTCATAGCCTAAATTGTAGCAACCTCATGATGGGAATGATAGAGTATCATGTAGTAGCCTAAACCTATCGCTGTTACATTGAACTGGGTGATTGGAATATGAATGTAAGTCATCCAATATGCTGTAATAGAAATAAGGCCATGCTCATAAAAAATGTTTTGTCCTTCCTCATCTTAAACCTGCACTGTCTGCCACACACACACACACACCATGCACCCTGTATTGTCCCTGAGGAGGGTTAAGTTTAGCCTCGCATGATTCATCCTGATCTCGCAATCTCACATTCTGTTTTGCCACACGGATAGTGAAACAGAATGTGAGCTCACGAGATCAGGATGGTTCGTACGAGGCTAGGTTAAGTTACCGTGCTTGATAAGTAAACATTTGTTTCCAAGTCCCACTGCAGCAGCTCAATTAGGAATGGCAGAATCAACCGCTAATCGGATTAGTTTAAATTGCTGCCATTTTCTTTCTCTCTAATTACTTTTGTTTGTCCCCTCTTTTCTTTCCTCTACCAGGATTTTAGATGGGTGTCTCTTCTTTCTTGTTATCACAGGCACAGATATTTTATCTCGTAAGCCATCTGGAAAGGAGATTGAAAGAGAAACAGCAAGACTGTGTTTGAAATGTCTGCCCTTTGGATGGCGTTTTGAAGCAGTAGACTGGGAAAATCACACTTCATTTATCATCCATGGGTTTTTTTCTCTCTCTCGAAATGTAGCAAAGCGATAACAGAGGGTGGAAGTGGTTCAGCAAGATGCTAGTTACTTTAATTCTGTGAAAACTGGGAGTATAAAATGGAAATATTTATATCTAAAATCTTCATATAACCATTACAAAAACATTCTTGAGTTATGGAGCACTCCACTTCGGCACAATACTCAGTACATTTACAGCAGACTGAGACCCGGGTCCAAAGAGTAAATCTCATTAGCTGTATATCCAAGTGTCCAAGAGCTGCAATTACTGAATTATGAATGTGAAATTAATCAGAAAAAGGGCTGGGTGTTGGTGAGAGGGGATTCATCTCGTCCTAGTTACACCAGAGGCAAGAGGCATTATTCATGAACCCCCATCTCTCCCTTTCTGTTATACATGCACACGCACGCGCACACACTCTCTCACAGGGACACACACACACACACACACACACACACACACACACACTGGAATGAGAAATATTACCATGAGCCAAAGAGCCTGCATTTTCTCTCTAACTCTATGGAGCCTGACAAAACACAACTGTAATTATCTAGAATTATCGATATACATATACAAACTGATGAATGACCATTGAATCGCGCCTGTGTGTGTGCACCCGTGTGTCTGTGCATGGTGTGCTTGAGGATATATGCATGTTAGCTACGGAGATTGAGTGAATGAGATTTTTTTTTAGCAAAAGGTCACCAATGAAGCTATTGTTCTGTATGGTGTCTGTTTGTGTATCTGACATTAATATATTCACGTAGCAATACTAGAAGTAGTACAAATGTTCCACACCTCACAGCGTCAGCCATGAATTAATCTCGGAACCCATAACCAAGCCATGAGTATGCTTCCGTGGTTCCAATGGAATGCAGCCTGAATAATCCAAAATGATATTATTTGGCATTGTCATGAAAGCTGTGTGTCAGTCGCAAATTAATGATAAAATGTTAGTTGGAGGGGTTGGGGGATTTAAAAACTGGTCAAACGCATGCACGCACACACACTTAACTGGAACAATACAGAGCTCTCATGAGGAGAAATATGTGCCACACACCGACCGATGTGCTTGGCTGTGAAAAGGAAGAGTTAGGAGAGGAACCTGTTAGGAGCCCTTAAAGGGCTACAATCCATTACACAACCTCATAAATGTCCCCCCGGAATATAAACATCACTGAAGGATGGTCTCGCTCTCTCTCAGCTTTATTGGCATGGGAAACGTGTTTATATTGCTAAAGCAAGTGAAATAAACAAACGAAAGAGAGAAGACACAAAACAACATCAACAAAAAAATATTTGAAATTAACAGTAAACATTGCAGTCACAAAGGTTTCAAAAGGATAAATACATTTCATCATCTATGTACAGTGCTTTAGCGATGTGTAAATGGTAGTACAAATAGCAGGGGAAGGTACATAAACAGATCAATATTGGTGGTATTTACAATGTTGTTTGTGCTCCGCTGGTTGCCCTTTTCTCATGGCAACGGGCCACAAATCTTGCTGCTGTGATTGAACCCTGCTGTATTTCGCCTAACAGATATTGGAGTTCATCATTGTTGGATTTGTGATCCAATTCTTTGGGTCTGTGTGATCTATAGGAAATGTGTATCTCTAACGTGGTCAAACATTTGGCAGGAGGTTAGAAAGTGCAGCTCAGGTTCTACCTCATTTTATGTGCACAGCCCATCTCTCAAGAGCCAGGTCTGCCTTTGGTGGCCTCTCTCAATAGCAAGGCTATGTTAAGTGAGTCTGTGCATAGTAAAGGATTTTCTAAATTTTGGGTCAGTCACAGTGTTCAGGTATTCTTCCACTGTGCACTCTCTGTTAAGGGCCAGATAGCATTCAAATTTGCTCTGTGTTTAGGTTGATTCTTTCCAGTGTGTCAAATAGATATATTTTTGATTTCTCATAATTTGGTTGGATCTAATGTGTTGCTGTGTTGGGGCTCTGTGGGGTCTGTTTGTGAACAGAGCTCTAGAACCAGCTGGCTGAGGGGACTCTTCTCTAGGTTTTTCTCTGTGTGGGCATCACTTCCTTTTAGGTGGTTGTAGAATTTAACAGCTATTTTCTGGATTTTGATAACTACTGGGTATAGTCCTAATTCTGCTCTGCATGCATTGTTGAGTCTTGCATTTTTCACAAAGTATATTTTTGCAGAATTCTGCATGCAGAGACTCAATCGGGTGTTTGTCACATGTTTTGAATTCTTGGTTGGTGAGTGGACCACAGACCTCACAACCATAGAGGGCAATGGGTTCGATAACTGATTGAAGTATTTTTAGCTAGATCCTAATTGGGATATCAAATTGTATATTCCTTTTGATGGCGTAGAAGGTCCTTCTTGCCTTGTCTCTTAGATTGTTCACAGCCTTGTTAACTGTGGTGTTGATGTTTAGACCGAGGTAGGTAAATTTTTGTGTGCTCTAGGGTAACAATGTCTAGATGGAATTTGTAATTGCGGTCCTGGCTACTGGACCTTTTTTAAACACCATTATTTTTGGCTTACTGAGATTCACTGTCAGGGCCCAAGTCTGACAGAATCTGTGCATTATATCTAGGTGCTGCTGTAGGCCCTCCTTGGTTTATGACAGAAGCACCAGATCATCTGCAAACAGTAGACATTTGATTTCCGAGTCCAGTTTGGTGAGGCCGGGGGCTGTTGACTGTTCTAGTGCCCTTGCTAATTCCTTGATATACTGTATATGTTGAAGAGGGTGGGGCTTAAGCTGCATCCCTGTTCTCACCCCACGGCCCTGAGGAAAGAAATGTGTGTGTTTATTGCCAATTTTAACTGCACACTTGTTGTTTGTGTACATTGATTTTATAATGTCATATGTTTTTCCCCCAACACTGCTTTCCATTCAGACCCTCATGCCAAATTGAGTCCAAAGCTTTTTTGAAATCAACAAAGCATGACAAGACTTTCTTTGTCAATAAGGGTGTGCAGAGTGTATACATGATCTATTGTATGGTATTTTGGTAAGAAGCCTATTTGACATTTGCTCAGGACATTGTTTTCACTGAGGAAATGTTGGAGTCTGCTGTTGATGATACTGCAGAGGATTTTTCAGTGATTACTATTGATACATATTCCAATGTAATTATTAGGGTCAAATTTGTCTCCACTTTTGTGGATTGGGGTACTATTTAATGAAGCTGCCAGTTGAGAACTTGTGAGGTGTCTGTTTTTCAAACTAGACACTCTAATGTACTTGTCCTCTTGCTCAGTTGTGCACCGGGGCCTCTCACTCCTATTTCTATTCTGGTTAGGGCCAGTTTGCGCTGTTCTGTGAAGGGAGTAGTACACAGCATTGTACGAGATCTTGGAATAGCCTTCAATTTCTCAGAACAAGGATAGACTGACGAGTTTCAGAAGAACTGTCTTTGTTTCTGGCCATTTTGAGAATGTAATCGAACCCACAAATGCTGATGCTCCAGATACTCAACTAGTCTAAAGAAGGCCAGTTTTATTGCTTTCTTAATCAGCACAACTGTTTTCAGCTGTGCTAACATAATTGCAAAAGGGTTTTTGAATGATCAATTAAGCCTTTTAAAATGATAAACTTGGATTAGCTAACACAACGTGCCATTGGAACACAGGAGTAATGGTTGCTGATAATGGGCCTCTGTACGCCTATGTAGATATTCCATTTAAAAAATCTGCCATTTCCAGCTACGATAGTCATTTACAACATTAACAATGTTTACACTGTATTTCTGATCAATTTGGTGTTATTTTAATGGAGAAAAAAAGTGCTTTTTTTTCAAAAACAAGGACATTTCTAAGTGACCTCAAACTTTTGAACAGTAGTGTATATACACACACACATCACTGGATGGGCTGGGACTACAGCTTTCTCAGTAAGACATGTCAAAGTTTATGTGGCCATAAGAAGGAAAGGGGCTTTCAGGCTGTGTTTATGAAGGATTGGACATGAGCTGACTCACTCACTGTGAGAACATGTGGTGTCTGCTAATCTTCATGTAGGTTAGTAATGTCATCGTGAATGTCTGATTACATGTGAGTGGATAAGCTGTTCACAAGTCGTGCTTATTGAAGAATAAACCAATTTCTACATTCACCAACTTTCAAAATGCTTCACATGCATTAAATACAAGGTGACCTGCTTTATTCTCAATGCTTAAATTCACTTCAGAACTCCCCAGAAATCCAACAAAGGTATGATTTCTCCTTTGTTCCCAGTATCTTTAACATGTCAAATTATCTTACCACCAGACTCCCTGGGTTTCCATCTCGGCTCTTTGACTCCACTTACATGCACGTCAATCACAGTAATATATTTCATCGCAAAACAAATTATTCACTCCCTCCCCAGCTAACTGAATGCCGTGTCCGCCTCCCTCCAACTCTCTGATAGGTGGGCTGCTCCCTCATTTGTCTTTGACACCCAGAGCTAGTCAGCCAGCTCAGCCATTCATCTCCCGTGTCACAGTTATGAGTGGGGGAAGTCCCCCAGTGAAGAATTGGGTTGTATTAGAGACTACTCAGTGCCAGCTATGTATGTTCTCTGTTAGAAAGCCCTTGTCAGGACATCACAGAACAAGGCCTGTACCATCAGACCTGGATTCAAGTAATATTTGTTTTCTTTGCCTGTCTGAAGTGTCAGATGGATAGGATTTGCACTTTCGGGACTATTCCATTGGTTCCATTGCACCATGCAGGCAAGCTTAATCAAGCACAGCTAGAGTATTTAAAAACATATAAATATAATATTATTTGAACCCTAGGTCCAGTTGTTGTAAATGGGACGATCAGGGCCTCACACAATGTGAGAGGACAGCGTGCCCTGGACTCTGTGCCAGAGGCTGCAAACTGCATCAGCCTTAATGAGGCCTCAACTCCCTGCACAACGGACATCACTGTTTTAGTCATAGGTCATACATTATGGGCCTACTGTATACTGTAGTTATGTGGCAGGTTGGAATAGTCATAGGTAATGTGTTAGGCTTGACTAGTCATGCACTGTAGGGGCCTATACTCTCTGTAGCAATGTGTTAGGCTTGTCTAGTCATAGAGGGGCCTATTGTGTAACTATATGGAGTTAGCTAAATGCTAGTGAGTGGTCATACTGGCCTTTCACACTGAGAACCAGTCACCAAAGAAGGATCAGTACACAGTAAGAGTTTGAACCCGTGCCCCACCTCCTCCCAACACGGACGCCCCTAAGCCGTTATGACTTGAAATAATGAAAACAGTCCAAACAAATATCTGACAGAGTGATGAAGAGTGGTTTGCATGATTTTATAAAAGAGGAAGAGAGAGAGAGAGAGAGAGAGAGAGAGAGAGAGAGATGGAGAGAGGGAGAGAGAGAGACAGAGAGAGAGAGAGAGAGCTGCCAAGCGACTCCTCTGGCGCTCATTACATTTTCCTAATGAAAAATGTTTTTTTAATGATGACCTTTTGAGAAAGAAAAAAATGAAAATAAGAAAGTGAAACCTCAGCATGTCCTTTGTTCCAGGCTTTATCATTCGATCAGTCTAACTGTGCTGCTCCCTCTGCTCTGCCAATATAGTGTGTAGGGTATAAGCATGCCAACCCCCTACTTTCTGATGAAGCATCATCCAACAAGAGTACATGGTGCACACACACACACACACAATAAGAGTGCAGGATCCGGTGCCCTACGAAGCGTCATCATGAGATACATCTGTATCTGACTATGATATGCTGCCTGGTGCTTCATGAGGTGGCATGAGTTCTTATGAATCTGATCCTCTGCTTTCAATATAAAATGTACATAAAACAAATAGAAAAAAATGGAATCTCCTCTCTGACGTTCATATGATCGGCTTTGATGTCTGTTACATTCCTTGATTCCTTTAGAGATGCCAACATCCACAGAAGCAAGTTTTGTGTTTTTTACTCACGCTACACATACAGTATATCTGGACATTGTCCCATGTGGATAAAGATTGAACCATGTCACCCTTTGGTTACAAATCGTACAGTTATGAAAATAACTACTGTTCCCTGATGGAAGGAACGAGGTATAACATATTATGGGGAGTCAATGACCAAACCCCCTGACGGCGCCTTGGCCAAAATATGTTATACCTCGTTCCAGCCTTTAGGAAACAGTAACTGTACGTTCCCTTTCCGTCGGTCACTGTGTAACATACTATGGGGACATACAATCACGCCCCAAGTCTACTCAGAGGATACCAAACTAGGAGGCCCACTGCAGCCCAAACACACACAAGTTATATCTGCTCCAAAAAGGGGATACAGAAGCCACCAGTCATTATGTGTTTTATCTGATTGTCAAACAATCACTTGAAAGGGCTCCTTTACAATGCTACCCAGGCACATTCATCCACTCAAAATATTTCCAGCCTCCAAACAGTGGTGAATGGAAAGGGACATCTGTACACAACACCCCAAAAATGTAATGACATTTGGAATTGTCATTAGGTCAGAATTTATGCATTCACTGCGGTCCGCGGTCGTCTCAGTGTCGGCCTCTCATCTCTGCCTTGGCAAGATTTTTGTGTTGTCAAACCACATCACATTGTGGAGCGTAAGTCTATACTTCCAGTTTGCTCATTTTTCATGCCTCACATGCGGTGATGATAAATGATGGTGTAATAATGCCTACAGTTTTCTTTACATTTTGTTTGAGTTATTGTGGTAGGCTCATGTTTTACCGGTACGCCTTACCCCCACTATTTATTTTGACGGGACACCATGCCGTACCGGACCCTACCGCCTTAATTTCAACCCTGCCTCTGGCCCAACTGATGCAGCATAATGGCTATAAATAAATAGGCGGAGGCATGGGCTTGGCAATTTATTTGTGCTAATCATTAGCTTCTCAAACTCAAACTCTTTCAGTCCCCCTTGTCCCCCTTTCATCATGGGTGAACTTCCCATGGCCCCTCACTTACCCCAACTGAATGAACTGCTACTAGCGTTAAAGAAAAATATGGTATAGGAATACCTTATACTCATGAGAAGGAAAAACAATTAACACCAGCACCTGGTTTCCCTTCCATATTGAAATCAAGAAGAAGAAATAGTAAAGGAGAAATAAATCAGCTGACTGCTATGCAATTTTTATCAATAAAGTCAAAGGGTGGGCCAATTTCTTTAGATTTTCTCAATTGAAATAAAATATAAATGTGGTCCTGGAAGCATTCTTAGGGTGATTGTTAGGTTGCGTAAACATGATGAGGGCTTTCCCCCTATAGTTATGGCCTTCAAATTTGTTTTCTGAACATAAGGATAGACTGGTCAGTCTGTGAAACCGTCAGGTTGCCTCTGACTGGGTAGAGAAACAGGCTTGCTTGAGCTTACTGCCTGAGGTTCAGAGAAACAGCCCTTCTCTAATTCTGTAGCCTTCTAGAAACAAGTTGTTTCAACATTTGTAACAATACTATTCGTTTTGAGAAATAGCACTCACACACAAGATGCACATCTCATCACTATGCAATAGCAACTTTGTTCATTTGAAAAATATCATTTTCAATATCAATCTTATTAGTGCTTATAAATTGACCATGTTAAATCTGTTACAAGTTAGCTCACAGAATGAAGGGTTTGTTAAGAAGATAAAGGAGAGAGAGAAAGCTATTTCTCTGTTCTCCTTATAAGCCTTGCCCAATATTTTTGCCCCAAGCCCTCTGAAGACCGGGCCAAACCAAAAGCATAATTGGCAGCAAGGGGGATCCAATCATAAAATGAAGAATTGAGTAATACTGTATAGTGTAAAGCCACAGAAAGCCAGTAGCTATGGTAGGAAAATAATTTCCAATCAATCATGATATATTATTTTTGGGGTCAAATTGGCCTGTCTCTAATTTTGGGGGGGAGGGGGGAGGGGACATGACCCCCTGCCCCTCACTGATTTCCACTGTCCCCTTAGTCACTTTATCCTGGTACCATGTCTGGGGAAACAATCAAATTGGCCATGCTTGTTTTGACCTACCAGATCCACGATGAGAAGGTTCTAGTTAGTGTACCCCTCTGTCCAGTGACTCTTGTTGGATGTAGTTGTAGATTTTCGCTTTAGCTCTATCTCTACCTTGATAGATCTAGTCTCAATGTCACGACTTCTGCCGAAGTCGAAGCTCGGCGGTCGACGTCACCGGTCTTCTAGCCATCGTTGATCAGAATCTCTGACCATAAAATGAAGTCAGCAGGAGAAGGTACCTCGGCCATGAAGGTGGAAGAACGCGTCATGGAACAAACGGAGATGATTTACAATCTGAGCGCCGCCATGGATCGCGTTGTCCAGAATATGGACCGCTGGGAGAGACAGAGTTTTTCCAGCGCCTCCACCACCACAACCGGGGTCTCCCTTGAACGTTTTCCCCTCGTGAACCCAGCAGGATCCATTTATCCCTGCCTAAGGGGTACTACGGAGATACGGCCGGCTGCCAGGGTTTTCTCCTTAAACTAAGCTTGTATTTGGCCACGGTCCACCCATCTCCATCGGCCCGTGAGAAGAGTTACGCCCTCGCCTCGTGCCTCACCGGAAAAGCCCTGGAGGGGGCCAGCACTGTGTGTGGAGAAGAGGATGAGGCATTGGACCATTTTGAGAAGTTCACCCGCAATTTCAGGACAGTATTCGACCACCCACCCGAAGGCAGAGCGGCGGGTGAGCGCCTCTACCATCTGAGGCAGGAGACGAGGAGCGCACAGGAGTTTGCTCTGGAGTTTAGGACCCTGGCTGCCGGCGCTGGATGGAGCGACTGGGCCCTGATCGACCATTACCGCTGTAGTCTATGAGAGGACGTCCGTCGGGAGCTGGCCTGCAGAGACACCACCCTCACCTTCGACCAGCTGGTGGACATGTCCATCAGGCTGGACAACATGCTGGCTACTCGTGGACGTCTAGATCGGGGTCTGGTTGTTCTATCCTCCCGCACCCTCTCTCCCGTACCCATGGAGTTGGGAGGGATGGTGCGCAGGGAGACCGGAGGCGGTATGCCTTTCCCTGTTCATGCCTTAGATAGTCGACCATTAGGGTCAGGGTTTATCAGGGAGGTCACCGCTCCTTTGTGCATGGTAACGCAGGGGGGTCACAAGGAGAATATTAGTCTTTTCCTTATTGATTCTCCTGCGTATTCCTTGGTGCTAGGCCTACCCTGGTTAGCTTGTCATAACCCCACTGTTTCTTGGCCACAGAGGGCTCTCACGGGGTGGTCGCGAGAGTGCTCAGGTAGGTGTTTAGGGGTTTCCGTTGGTGCTACTACGGTGGAAAGTCCAGACCAGGTCTCCACCATGCGCATTCCCCCAGAATATGCCAATTTGGCTGTCACCTTCTGTAAAAAGAAGGCGACTCAATTACCACCTCATCGACGGGGGGATTGTGCGATAGATCTCCTGGTAGACGCTACATTTCCCAGGAGTCACATGTATCCCCTGTCGCAAGCGGAGATGGTGGCTATGGAGACATATGCCTCCGAATCCCTGGGACAGGGGTACATTCAGCCCTCCATTTCACCCGTCTCCTTGAGTTTCTTTTTTGTGAAGAAGAAGGATGGCGGTTTGCGCCCGTGCATTGATTATCGAGGTCTCAATAAAATCACAGTGAGATATAGTTACCCGCTACCTCTTATCACTACAGCGATTGAGTCAATGCACGAGGCGCGCTTCTTCACTAAACTGGATCTCAGGAGTGCGCACAATCTGAAGTGCGCACAATCTGGTGCGTATTCGGAAGGGAGATGAGTGGAAGACGGCATTTAGCACCACATCAGGTCATTATTTGGGGCGGCAGGGTAGCCTAGTGGTTAGAGCGTTGGACTAGTAACCGAAAGGTTGCAAGTTCCTATCCCCTAGCTGACAAGGTACAAATCTGTTGTTCTGCCCCTGAACAGGCAGTTAACCCACTGTCCCTAGGCCATCATTGAAAATAAGAATTTGTTCTTAACTGACTTGCCTAGTTAAATAAAGGTGAGTACCTCGTCATACCATATGGGTTGATGAATGCTCCATCAGTTTTCCAATCATTTGTAGACGTGATTTTCAGAGACCTGCACGGGCAGGGTGTAATGGTGTATATCGATGATATCCTGATATACGCCGCTACACGCTCCAAGCATGTGTCCCTGGTGCACAAAGTGCTTGGTCGCCTGTTGGAGCATGATCTATATTTCAAGGATGAGAAATTCTTGTTCTTCCAAAAATCTGTCTCCTTCCTAGGGCATCGGGTTTCCACGTAAGGAGTGGAGATGGAGAGCGACCGCATTGCAGCTGTGCGTAATTGGCCGACTCCCACCACGGTAAAGGAGGTGCAGCGATTCTTAGGGTTTGCCAACTACTACCGGAGGTTTATCCGGGGTTTTGGTCAGGTTGCTGCTCCCATTACCTCACTGATAAAGGGGGGGGGAGGGGGCTGCGCTTGCAGTGGTCGGCTGAGGCGAACAGGGCTTTTAGGCACCTGAAGACTCTGTTTACCTCGGTTCCTGTGTTGGCTCATCCGGATCTCTCTTTGCCATTCATAATGGAGGTGGACGCATCCGAAGCTGGGATAGGAGCAGTGCTCTCTCAGCATTCGGGTACACCACTGAAGCTCCGCCCCTGTGCCTTCTTTTCGAAGAAGCTCAGCCCATTGGAACGAAACTGTGATGTGGGGGACCGGGAGCTGTTAGCTGTCGTAAAAGCCTTGAAGGCGTGGAGACATTGGCTTGAGGGGGCTAAACACCCTTTTCTCATCTGGACTGACCATCGCAATCTGGAGTATATCCGGGAGGCGAGGAGACTGAATCCTCGTCAGGCAAGGTGGGCCATGTTTTTCACTCGTTTTGTGTTTACCCTCGCTTACAGACCAGGTTCCCAGAACATTAAGGCAGACGCATTGTCCCGGCTGTATGACACAGAGGAGCGGTCCATGGACCCCACTCCCATACTCCCTGCTTCTTGATTGGTGGCGCCGGTAGTGTGGGAGCTGGACGCGGACTTTAAGCGGGCATCACGTGCAGAGCCCTCCCCCCCTCAGTGTCCAGCTGGGCGTCTGTACGTTCCTTCTGCTGTCCGCAACCGACTGATCTATTGGGCCCACACGTCACCCTCATCTGGTCATCCTGGGATAGGTCGGACGATGTGCTGTCTCGATGGGAGGTACTGGTGGCCCACTTTAGCTAAGGACATGTGGATTTATGTTTCCTCCTGCTCAGTGTGCGCCCAGTGCAAGGCCGTGGTCGCACCTTTCGGTGGATTTTTGAACTGATCTTCCACCGTCACAGGGTAACACCACGAAGTCCTGTCTAAGTCCTGTCAGTCTCACTACAGCCTTACAAACTGCGGAAGCCCTGTTTACACACGATTCGAGACGTCGGGCGAGGGGCCTTCAGTACCTCGTGGATTAGGAGGGGTACGGTCCGGAGGAGAGATGCTGGGTTCCAGTGGAGGATGTATTAGATCCTTCCATGTTGCAAGAATTCCACCATCTCCATCCGGATTGCCCTGCACCTCGCCCTCCGGGTCGTCCCCGGGGCTGGTGTCGACGCTCTGCTGGAGCCGCGCGTCAGAGGGGGGGTACTGTCACGACTTCTCCCGAAGTCGAAGCCTCTCCTTATTCGGGCGAAGCTCGGCGGTCGACGTCACCGGTCTTCTAGCCATCATTGATCCATTTTTCATTTTCCATTGGTTTTGTCTTGTCTTCCTACACACCTGGTTTCAATCCTATTCATTACCTGTTGTGTATTTAACCCTCTGTTTCCCCTCATGTCTTTGTCAGAGATTGTTTGTATTTCTGTGTTGTATATATTTTTGTATTGGTGCGCGTCGGGTCATCGTACCCATTTTTGTTATTTGTTACATTTAGTGTTTGGAGTATGTTTCGTTAATTGTTTTTAAATAACTCCATTACACTCAGTTTGATTCTCCTACGCCTGACTTCCCTGCCACCAAAACACAAGACTCTGACACTCACGTCTGAAGGTAAGCCGTCTGGCGCGAGATACTTGGGAGGGATACTAAAGCAGACGCAGAAGTTCTGACTGAACGGACCGACATTTACTTTGTGCTGTTATAATTTATGCAATTAAATCATTTATGCTATGAAATCCTGCGATTACATTTGCGCAGTTCCCCCTCATAGCAAATAGCTGTCAAAACAATCCAAGCAATGTTCGCACGGCCTACAGTATGTGCCCACCAAGGCGGAGCTGCTGCTGGCAGTCACTGAGGGGCAGAGTAGTAACTGGACAACTTGTTTTGAACCATATAGTTTTAAACATGAAAATGTACACTTACTGTACTTCTCTAATCCCTAAAATATATGTCAAGATAGTGTTACTTTTTAAAATGAACCAATCACAAGTGGGGCGCCGCCTCTACCAACCTAATGGGTGGGCCGCTGCTGCCACGCAGTCAGCTCTAAGTCACATTCAGTAAGACAGCTTCATGCTATTAAAAGGCAGGGTTATCTACCCTTCTAGTGTAGCCAAGCCAGACTGGGGCAGAGGCTGGTTTATGTTCACAGCAGCACTCCTTCTGGATTACTGCCAGAGGGACAGAGACAGAGGTTGTATCCAACCTGGCACCCTATTCCCTAGTTTTGACCAGAGCCCTATGAGAGCCAGAGAGAGCCTCAGAGGCTCCACACTCAGACCAGTTCCAGAAAAAAGAACGAAGAGGAAAATTGTGTTTTTTGTTATCTGTTTTAAACCAGTTGCAGGCTGGTAGCTTCTTTTAGCACTCTGCTCTCTGCACACAAGCACAAGACCGAGATGAATGTTTCCCTTGGTGAGGTAATGGGGAGATGTCCAGGAATGGATGAAAGGGACTGTGTACGTGCGTGTGTGCATGCATGTGTGCGTGTCCCTCGGATAAGGCCCTCTGCCACAGCTAACACTGCTGTATTATACGAGTTAGGGAGCATTTAAGGGAAGGATGACTCTGTTACGTGAGCATAAGGACCAGAGACATTAACTCACAAATTCACAGCTGAAAACCAGTTGAATATATCCCATATCTCGTATGCCTGGACGGTTTCAACAGCGATATCCCACAACATAATGGTCTGTTGTCCAGTGATCTCCCAGGTCTTTATGCTATTCATCTGTGGTTGGTGTCATCGTCAAATGTGTATATTGTATTAAGACTGGGTCTGGTGTCTCTGTCCCCCACTGCTGGCCTGCTGATAGCTCAGGAATGATAAGTGGTGGGATCAGTCATTGTGTGGATATATTGATGGAGGGAAAGGAGGACAGACAGCATTATGAGCCCCACAACTACCGCTGAGCATCCAGTTTCATGACTTCAGAGAGAGCGGGCGCATTTCAAACCCCTTTTCTGGCATAATGAAGCCTGTTTCCATCTGTGTTACTCTTCCTAGGCCCAGGTGGCTGTAAGAGACACTCACAACACATATCTGATGTATTTTCACTAAAACAATGGAGGACATAGAGTGATAAAAAATAGAACAATGCTCTTTGTCTATCTGTAGAATTGAAGACGTCATCGCCTCTGTCACTCTTGATCATAAAGCCCGGACAAAAACAGATTCCTTGAAATGTCCTAGTCTGCTGTAGGTTGCAGATAAGCCAGTGATATTTCACAGTCAACACATCATGTTAGAGGAGCTATTTAGCCCTGGCTCACTTCATGCTCTTCTCTCAGCAGTCATATGTGCAGACAGTTCAAAACCACAACTTCATACTTCTCCAAAAAATCTTAGGTAGCCCCCTCCCCCTAACATTATGAATGAGGTGAGAGAATAGTATGATAGAAGACATTGGTTAAAAGAAGAAGAAAAGTCTTTCAAAGGTTTTTCTTCTTAAGGTCCTGATGGATCAGTGTGGCTCCAGTAAGTGTGTGTCGTGTGACTGATCTTGGGGTTTAGCTGTTATCATTGATGTGATGTGGTTGGGTTTGATGTTGTGTACCTGTTGGACCAGAGGCTAGATGTGCCAGATCTCTCTCCTCATCACTTACACAATTCCCAGATGCTTCTGAGCACAGCTGGAAAAAAGGATCTCACACCTCTTTCTCTCTCTTTCTGGCTGATACTCTTCCTCCTCCTTCACATCCCCCGCTTCGAGTTAGTTTCAAAGTGGTGACTGTACTTCAACCCCCTCTCCCCCCCATCCCCTCTCCTCTTCTTCTCACACCAAAGGGAGGGAAACAAAGTTTAAAAGGTCAAAGGACCATCTTCTTGTGTCTTTGTTATTATAACGACAGGCACGAGAGAAGGACTTAATTGGTATTTTCTTTCATGCCATCATCCTCCTCCCCCACTGTTTGTTTGTGTGGCTTTGAGGGCCGTGTTGCCATGGCACCTATCTGTATTTTTCAATTGGGGCCTAATATTTTGTAACCGTTTCCCTCTCTGTTGGTCTGGAGATATAATTTCCTTTTTTCCACTCCATTTTATGGTTGGCTCTAGTGCTGCTTTCATCATATCACCCTCAGGGCTTTTACTCTTCCAATGTGACAGTGGACGTTATGATGAATGCCAGCTAGCTATCACTAAAATGACAGAACAGATGGTAGAAACACTTAAGAGGGCCATTTGTTCATTCCCATATTCTATCTGGTGTCTGATGTGTCTACTGGCATGCCTGGGTCAGTCTCACAGAAATGTCACAGAAGTGTCATTTTTCACAAAATGTTCTCTTGAATCACTGAGATTAGGATGTCAACGGTGGGTGTAGCTGGTGCATAGAAGTCAGGCGCAGGAGAGCAGAGATGAGTGAACACAAAGTACTTTACTGAGGCAAGTAGTAAGACCAGAATGCAACAGCGTCACCAATACCGAATGCCCAAAACAAGTAAGGCAGCACACAGTACCACAAAACAAAGTACAAAGTACCGGCTGCCACAAAACACAGGTATACATAAAACCTGGCGCTAACCAGCCAGAAGCCTGCCAACCTCGACAATAAACAATACCCCACACAGACATGGAGGGAGCAGAGGGCTATGTGTGCAGAAAAACCAGGTGTGCAGGAAAACAAGACAAAACAAATGGAAAATGAAAGGTGGAGCGGCGATGGCTAGAAGACCGGTGACGTCAACCGCCGAACGCCGCCCGAACAAGGAGAGGGACCAACTTCGGCGGAAGTCGTGACATAGGATCTATACTTATCTATTTCATAATTATAATTATGTTTTATGATCAGATATTATGCATTTTTCCAACATTTTAGCAAAATTCTCATTACCGTAACAGTTTTTGAATCCAAAATAAGTTAGAAACAAATCAATATTTTTGTACTTTTCTCCCTAATGAAAAGGCTTGAGTTCAACATGACACACACAAAAAAAATCTAATGAAATTATACAATTATTATTACATTAAATCTGACTTTTTCTAAATTTGAGCTTTTCAGACGTTTCGGAAATGAGGGGGTGTTTGAGAATAAGAACCTCATTCTGAAGGCATATAAGTGAATAAATTAACTTAACTAGATTGTTACGGTTTTCTTCCGTCGAAAGAGAGTCGGACCAAAATGCAGCGTGGTTAATACGATACATGTTTAATGACGAATAAACACGACAATACAAAAACAACAAACGGAACATGAAAACCTATACAGCCTATCTGGTGACAACTAACACAAAGACAGGAACAATCACCCACGAAACACTCAAAGAATATGGCTGCCTAAATATGGTTCCCAATCAGAGACAACGAGAATCACCTGCCTCTGATTGAGAACCGCCTCAGGCAACCATAGACTTTGCTAGAACACCCCACTAAGCCACAATCCCAAAACCTACGAAAAAACCCCATACATAAACACAACACAAAAACCCATGTCACACCCTGGCCTGACCAAATAAAGAAAGAAAACACAAAATACTAAGACCAGGGCGTGACATAGATGTTTTCAATATTAGGCCCCTTGCTGTCTCTGCCTGGCCGGTTCCCCTCTTTCCACTGGGATTCTCTACCTCTAACCCTATTACAGGGGCTGAGTCACTGGCTTACTGGTGCTCTTTCATGCCGTCCCTAGGAGGGGTGTGTCACTTGAGTGGGTTGAGTCACTGATGTGATCTTCCTGTCTGGGTTGGCTGGGTTTCTGTACAGCACTTTGAGATATCAGCTGATGTACGAAGGGCTATATAAATACATTTGATTTGATGTTTTATTTTTATTTATTTAGCCTTTATTTAACTAGGCAAGTCAGTTAAGAATACATTGTTATTTACAATGAGATGATGCGTCACGGTTGAGTTTTCACAGGAACTTTAAAGTGTTACGGTAATGAAACGTGTCCACAGACAATGTGTTTGATACGTAATAAACAGCTTAATGTAAACTTCAACTAGTATACACTTTTTAGGATTTATTTACAAACTCCAGCAACATATTTTTTTATTCAAATAAGTTACATTTTTCTAAAGAAAAAAAATGTATAAAATTACCTGAGAATTTAATCCAGATCTATTTAGGTAATAAGAATTTTGGGTGAAAATGTACAATATTCAGGCGAAAATGTCAAATGTATTTCAAATAAGACAAAAACTAGACATAATTTTTGCAGATGCATCATGGTTTTGTAGCTCAATTCGCTAGACATTTTAAAACTGCTTTCATGAAAATCACCCATATAGGTATTTCTATGTCACAAAATAGGAGATTATATTAGGCTTTGGCTGTACTGGTTTCCCTTGCAACTCAAATTATATAATTCCTAAAATCCATAGGTCATATTCATAGGTGTGTAAACCACTGTAAACCCCAATGTGCTGTCATTACTCAAAACTTTTGAGGAAACCTGTTGCACTTAATGTCTATCTGAGTACAGTTACTTAAAGTGATTTTGTAGCCAATACTCAAACCAATAGATTCACTCAACCAATTCAATCAACTTTATTTATAAATCCCTTTATACATCAGCAGATGTCACAAAGTGCTTATACAGAACCCAGACGAAAAACCACAAAGAGCAAGCAATGCAGATGTAGAAGCACGGTGGCTAGGAAAAACTCTCCTGGCTGTGTCGAGTGGGGTCACTGAGCAAACACATTACGTAACCATGACCAACCCCAACATAATGGATTGGTAATTATTGGTGATGTCATGACATTACCTTCCCACAACATTGTGGCAATGTAATCTGAAGGTAAAATATTAACCACCGCAATTTGGTCATCTTCCTTACCTCCTCAACACCACGTCGCAGCAACGTGATTTCATAACGTTACATATTGGGCCCGATTATACGTCAGTGTGACTGGTATGGGTTTTTCAAGGCTGCATACACATTTGCATTGCTGTGTTTATGATATCATTTGGTTTTCCAATTGCTGTATGGCTGACACAATTTGAGCTGTGAGCATGCACCCTCAAATTTGTTTTTAATGCATAGATATACGGTATCGATCAATTCAATGTTTAGATTGGTTTTTAAATGACACAAGTTCTCCCTCTGTTTAAAAAAAAACATAGAGAATAAATTCTATATTTTCAGCTGGAGCGACAATATTTAGTGGTACCACTAGAGGGAGATGTTCAGAGTGTTGCTACTGCCTGTGTTGTGCTGCACTTCACAATGCGAAGAAGCAACAAGAAGCAAGCTAACCCTGTTTTTACAGGTTTGTAATATGTTTAAGCATATTTTCATGTTTGAAATCTTCAGATAACATGTTCAACATAACTGATGAGTTTTGGTGTCATTTAGACGTGTTGTTCAAGTGTTATGAATGAGTGAATATAAAAATACAAATCCATTAAAAGTGAATGAAGCCAGGCTAGCTGGATAGTTTTGTGTGCAAGTCTATGAGGAAAAAATGGCAGCCACAATGATTTTTATTTAAAATACGAATGTTTTTAGCTTCAAATGGTTTTTGTTTGGTCAATACGTTGTTTAAAAACGGAAAAATAACAGAACTTTGGTTAATTCGCTCAGTACTACCCATACTTCTCCTCTAACTCCCAGCTAACCCCCCTTCCCCAACTTGGACAGGTCCGTCCCTAATCGCTGGTAACCGGGCTGGTCGTAGGGACAGCTCCATTGCATTCAATGAGGATCGCCCTGGCAGTGAAGATGAATGGTCTCATTAGGGAGAGATCGCTCATGCCTGAGCATGACATCCTGTTTCCACTCAGGTAAGCATCCTCCCTAGAGGCCCTTTCACTATTACAACTGCTTGAGGAGTGGTGTTACTGCTGACTATCTGTGTCTCTCTGTCAGTTACCCCTACAGTGAGGACTACACTAAACCAACCCAGTAAATGACCAATCGCTGCCCCTCCTGGTGCGACCATATCCTCATATCTCACGCTGCCCATAAGTTTTGTTGATATAATGTAACATGTTTTGTCTTGAAAATGGCCCCCGACAATAGTGGTTGATGCTTGGATTTAAGCAAAACATTTTTCGACTTCCTAAATATTCCAAATGCATAGACACAGTAATTATATTAATCTCTTCATGTATCCCCAGGTTGCTCTTTGCTCCAATACTAATACACTGAACCAAAATATAAAAGCAAAATGGAACAATTTCAAAGATTTTAATGAGTTACAGTTCATATAAGGAAATCAGTCAATTGATACAAAGGTCTCGCTTTAAATTACATTCAACTTATAAAGGCTTCATAAATCCTTCATAATGCTTTAAGAAGCACTACATAAATGTGTTACAATGCATATATAACCCTATGTCTAAAGGGTTCATAAATGTGGCATAACTGTGACATAACCCACTATGTCAAATATGATATAAATGTTTGCTTTATAAAGGGTGACATGTTTTGCACATGTACAATAGGGTGGCATATGCTCTAAAGTTAAGTCATGTTAGTCACATTACACCTAATCTCGTTTCCAGACACTCCCGCCAAAATGTGTGGAAGGTCTGGTGGACCAACACATTAAACTTGGCCTTCATTAGATAGGGTTAGGTTTAAAATTAGATTTAAAGAAGATAAATAGTGGAAATGGGCAGGGTTTAGCCATAATTATGACTTTGTGGATGTGTTAACTAGTGACAACCAAAGGGAATGATACATGGAATTCTAAGGCCAACTTTGAATGGTTGATATCCCAGGCTTATACAGTGCATTCGGAAAGTATTCAGACCCCTTGACTTTTTACACATTTCGTTATGTTACAGCATTGTTCAACATGGATTAAATAATTTTTTCCCCCTCATCAATCTACACGCAATACCCCATAATGACAAAGCAAAAACGGGTTTTTTAAATGTTTGCAAATGTATTTTTTTTAAACTGGAAATATCACATTTATATAAGTATTCAGACCCTTTACTTAGTACTTTGTTGAAGCACCTTTGGCAGCGAATAACACCAACAAGTCTTTTTGCGTATGACGCTGCAAATTTGGTACATCTGTATTTGGGGAGTTTCTCACCTTCTTCTCTGCAGATTCTCTCAAACTCTGCCATGTAGGATGGGGAGCGTCACAGTACAGCTATTTTCAGGTCTCTCCAAAGATGTTCAATCATGTTCAAGTCCGGGCTCTGCCTGGGCCACTCAAGGACATTCAAAGACTTTCCCCAAAGCCACTCCTGCATTGTCTTGGCTTTGTGCATAGGGTCATTGTCCTGTTGGAAGGTGAACCTTCACCCCAGTATGAGGTCTTGAGCGCTCTGGAGCAGGTTTTCACCAATGATTTCTCTGTACTTTGCTCCGTTTATCTCTTCCTCAATCCTGACTATTCTCCCAGTCCCTGCCGCTGAAAAACATCCCCACGGCATGGTGCTGCCACCATCATGCTTCACCATAGGGATGGTGCCAAGTTTCCTCAAGACATGACACTTGGTATTCAGGCCAAAGAGTTCAATCTTGGCTTCATCAGACCAGAGAATCTTGTTTCTCATGGTCTGAGTCCTTTAGGTGCCTTTGGGCAAACTCAAGGCGTGCTGTCATGTGTCTTTTACTGAGGAGTGGCTTCCGTCTGGCCACTCTACCATAAAGGCCTGATTGGTGGAGTGCTGCAGAGATGGTTGTCCTTCTGGAAAGTTCTCCCATCTCAACAGAGGAACTCTGGAGCTCTTTCAGGGTGTATATCGCCAGCTCTAGGAAGAGTCTTGGTGGTTCCAAACTTCTTCCATTTAAGAATGATGTGTTCTTGGAGACCTGTGTGTTCTTGGGGACCATCAATATTGCATAAATATTTTGGTACCCTTCCAAAGATCCTTGCCTCGACACAGTCCTGTCTCGGAGCTCTGCGGACAATTCCTTTGACCTCATGGGTTTGTTTTTACTCTGACATGCACGGTCAACTGTGGGACCTTATATAGACAGGTACATGCATTTCCAAATCAATGTCCAATTAATTGAGTTTACCACAGGTGGACTCCAATCAAGTTGTAGAAACATCTCAAAGATGATCAGTGTTGCAGGTTAACCTCTCTGAGCACAGAACCCGGTAGAGGGCTGAAATTCCACAACATACGGTGATCGCTACATAAATAGTCATATTAAACATTCATGAAAATACAAGTGTCTTACATGTATCGAAAGCCTAGAATCTTGCTAATCCAACTGCGTTGTCAGATTTAAAAAAGGATTTACTACGAAAGAATACGATGCGATTATCTGAGGATAGAGCCCCATAAAAAAAAAAAAAAAATCAACAAAATCACTGCATTAAAATAAATTGTTTACCTTTGACAATCTTCATCTGTTTGCAATCCCAATGCTTATTGTTACACAATGAATGATCTTTTGTTTAATAAAATCCGTTTTTATAGCCTAACACAAAATATTTTGTGAACCGCTTGTGTCGTGAATTCCGTCTCATTCCATTTTCGACGACACATTCCAGGTAAATAACCCACACAGAACGTGACTTTTCCAGTCATGTTTGGTTTCATTGCAATCAATTGGTTTGTTTGTAACGCAACCAAACCTGATGGGCCATTTCACGGGACGTATTGACTGAAAGAAACCGATTTGAAGACAACGAGTAATGACATCACTGTGCACCAATGATATGACCACTGTTTCGTTGATTGACTGTATTTTAACCCAATGACCACTGATCGTCTTGAAATCTAGCTGGGTAGATAGCCAATGAGCTGAAGTAAATGGCAATATGCAATGGTTGTGTGTTGGAAGACCAACCCATGTCGTAAACTCTGGCGTAAAGAGAGTCATTCGCTATTGAAGTTTTATTCTGGAAGGAGCTACGCCTTTTACGCACAGCGTTGTTTTGGTAAACGCGCAGATTCAGCTGTTTATATATCAATCAGTATGGTGACTAAGTCAGGGAAAGCTAAATCTAAGTCTAGATATACAGATGTACACACAATTTTAGAAGAAATTGATCGGAAAAGTGACAGAGATTGTTGTAGGACGATTCATTTAGCGATTCCCAAGTGGAGGAATATTTTTTGAACGGAGAGGAGAGGACACCGTTGTAGCCACTGTGTATAATATGTAACATGCCTGCAGAAGAGGAACAATGTCACCGTTTTGGACTGGTAAGTTCTTCTCATGCTAATGCCCTTGTTTGAAATTAATTATATAAAATATTATTAGATTTTTATTTTATTTTAGAAGCAATATATATAAAATGTGATGAAATTATGTAATGAAATGTAATGAAAAGTGATGAAATGTGTCTGCCGCCCCACCCCAACCCACATGAAATAGCCTATTTGAGGCTGTTGAGGGGAGGGGAGGCCCACAACAATGGCCAAAGTGAAATGGAAACAGTAGATCTAGCTGGTCTGTCATAATATAATAGAGACAGTAGATGTAGCAGGTCTATAATAATATGTTCAAACTTATGTTCCCTGTACTCTATATCTATATATCTGTTTATTATACCTCAGCAGCGCAATATTGTGTAGAGCTTTGGCAAAGTGGGTGATGTTACATCCTTCCTGTTTGGCCCTGTCTGGGGGTCTCATCGGATGGGGCCACAGTGTCTCCTGACCCCTCCTGTCTCAGCCTCCAGTATTTATGCTGCAGTAGTTTATGGGGGCTAGGGTCAGTTTGTCATATCTGGAGTACTTCTTCTGTCTTATCCGGTGTCCTGTGTGAATTTAAGAATGCTCTCTCTAATTCTCTCTTTCTCTCTCTCGGAGGTCCTGAGCCCTAGGACCATGCATCAGGACTACCTGGCATGATGACTCCTTGCTGTCCCCAGTCCACCTGGCCTTGCTGCTGTTCCAGTTTCAACTGTTCTGCCTGCGGCTATGGAACCCTAAACTGTTCATATTTACTCTTGAGGTGCTGTCCTGTTGCATCCTCTACAACTACTGTGGTTATTATTATTTGACCCTGCTGGTCATCTATGAACGTTTGAAAATCTCGGCCATGTTCTGTTATAATCTCCACCCGGCACAGCCAGAAGAGGACTGGCCACCCCTCATAGCCTGGTTCCTCTCTAGGTTTCTTCATAGGTTTTGGCCTTTCTAGGGAGTTTTTCCTAGCCACCGTGCTTCTACACCTGCATTGCTTGCTGTTTGGGGTTTTAGGCTGAGTTTCTGTACAGAATTTTGAGATATTAGCTGATGTACGAAGGGCTATATAAATTGATTTGATTTGATAGAGGACTGAGGGTCTTCCAAATATTGAAAGTGTGTAAATGTTATTTTGTAAAAGTATATATTTTTTTCTTCATATTGCTTTTTCCATATTTTTTTCTCCATTTTTTTTTTGGGGGGTGTGTTACAATACCATTTTAGCATTTTGTATATAGTTATTTGTTTCAAAATGTATACCTTCACCAATTTGGCCTCTTGGGTACATTTGGCTTACTTGTGTGGGACACCTGGGTGACTTCATGATAAATGTCATGTAGCATACTCATTTTGGAAGTTATCATTCTGAAACTTTGCACATGTACTGTTGCCCTCTTATATTTTTCACTGAACTTGTCCCCATCATCCTATCTGAATGTTTGTTTTATCCTGCTCATTTTAAAGATGACAATATAAAAAAAAACGTGTTTTTTTTTCATTGTATTATCTAAACCAGATCTATTGTGTTATATTCTCCTATATTCAATTCACATTTACACAACCTTCAGAGTGTTTTCTTTCAAATGCTACCAAGAATATGCATATCCTTGCTTCTGGGCCAGAGCTACAGGCAGTTAGATTTGGGTATGTCTTCAGATGGAAATTGAAAAAAGTAGGGGGGTAGCTCAAAGAGGCAAAAATCACAGATTTGACCAGTCTAATGGACAGCTTTTACCAGTCTAATGGACAGCTTTTACCAGTCTAATGGACAGCTTTTACCAGTCTAATGGACAGCTTTTACCAGTCTAATGGACAGATTTTACCAGTCTAATGGACAGATTTTACCAGTCTAATGGACAGATTTTACCAGTCTAATGGACAGCTTTTACCAGTCTAATGGACAGCTTTTACCAGTCTAATGGACAGCTTTTACCAGTCTAATGGACAGATTTTACCAGTCTAATGGACAGATTTTACCAGTCTAATGGACAGATTTTACCAGTCTAATGGACAGATTTTACCAGTCTAATGGACAGATTGTACCAGTCTAATGGACAGATTGTACCAGTCTACTGTCCATTGCTCATGTGTCTTGGCCCAAGCAAGTCTTTTCTTCTTATTGGAGTCCTAGTAGTGGTTTCTTTGTAGCAATTCGACCATGAAGGCCTGATTCACGAAGTCTCCTCTGAAACGTTCACATCACACAGATGTAGATCAGAAAACACACACACACACACACAGTCCTAATGAGAAGTGTGTGGGTGGGTTTGCCTCAAAAAGCATCTTGCTTCAATAATTTTATTCCAGTTCAGAATAAAAAGTATTACTAGTATTTTAACAGCAGCAGTTCCAACCTAGACTTGTTTTCACCAATCATTTCTACAGTAAAATGTACAGTAGGCCTGATAATTTTTCATCTTCATATGTACTGTTGCTAGGGTTGCACTCAGTAGTTAGCTAGATTTGGCTAACATTAGCTATCTAGCTATTAGCTGTGTACAAGGGAATTGTTTTAAAGAGAAACAGCTACTACTATGAGAGATAGTACAACCTTATTTCTGCTTATCGCCACTTATAAAATGACAACAATGTCTGTCTTGCTAGCTGACTTACTTTTCCACGGTCGAAGCACTGTTTTCTGAATCATTCTGCCCTGTTCTGAAAGAACTCCCTGGGTTTACCGTCATGGTGTGGATGTTTGGTCAGGATATGTAAACTTCTGACCCACTGGAATTGTGATACAGTGAATTACAAGTGAAATAATCTGTCGGTAAACAATTGTTGAAAAAATTACTTGTGTCATGCACAAAGTAGATGTCATAACTGAATTGGCAAAACTATAGTTTGTTAACAAGACATTTGTGGAGTGGTATATGTACAGTTGAAGTCGGAAGTTTACATACACTTAGGTTGGAGTCATTAATACTCGTTTTTCAACCACTCCACAAAATTCTAGTTTGAATGTATTTGGTTAAGTTGTATGTAAACTTCCGACTTCAACTGTATCTACCTCAATTACCTTGTACCCCTGCATATCGACTTGGTACTGGTACCCCGTGTATATAGCCATGTTATTGTTACTCATTGGGTATTTATTCCTTGTGTTATAATTGTTCTATTATTTATCTTTCTGCATTGTTGGGAAAGGCCCGTAAGTAAGCATTTCACTGTTAGTCTACACCTGTTGTTTATGAAGCATGTGACAAATGAAATGTTATGTGATTTATTCAGCAGTTGGGTCAGCAGCTTCTACCCCCAACCCAGAAGACTGCCAGAGTTAATCAAATGGCTACCTGGACTGTTTGCATTGACCCCCTTTTATTCTTATTTATTCTTATTTATTATTTTTTGCATGGACTCTCTTGCACATGCAGGATCAATGAATACTCACTGGACTCTAACCACACACTCACACATACTCCACTGACACACACACACACCTTCACTCTTCACATACGCTGCTGCTACTCTCTGTTCTATGCATAGTCACTTTACTCCTACCTACTGTACATGTACATATTACCTCAATTACCTCGACTAGCCCTAAACCCCGCACCTTGCCTCGGTACCAGTACGTACCCCTTCTATATTGCCTCATTATAGTAATTGTGTTATTATTTTTTCTTATTTTTTCTTTAGTTTACTTATCAAATTTTTCTTACTTTTTTAAAACTCTGCATTGTTGGTTAAGGGCTCGTCAGTAAGCATTTCATGGTGCCTTTTGTATTTGTGTATGTGACAAATACAATTTTATTTTAATTTTGTCCCTTTTCAGGCTTAGTAAAAAGTGACTGCTAAATGCTAACTCCCATTTGTATAAGCTGGTAGCATAGCTAGCGTTCAGAAATCGGTGGTGGTACTCAAAGTCGTTTTTAACTACAGTGCAGTTGTTCGATGACAATAACATGAACATGTTTTGGGGTTGACATCCACACAAGCATTATACTCTGATTTTTACCTCAACATGGTGTGAAATACACATAAACAATAGCCTAATTGTAGGCTAATTTTGCTTGGGGGCAATGGGAAGATTTGGGATGGAGAACAATGACAGTCCCACTAAACGCAACGAAACCAATACTAAAGAACACCAATAAGACGAAGAGACTTGCTTGGGCCAAGAAACACGAGCAATGGACATTAGACCAGTGGAAATCTGTCCTTTGGTCTGATGTGATTTTGACTGGCCTGCACAGAGCCCTGACCTCAACCCCATCAAACACCTGTGGGATGAATTGGAACTCAGACTGCGAGCCAGGCCTAATCGCCCAACATCAGTGCACGAGCTCACAAATGCTCTTGTGGCTGAATGCAAGCAAGTCCCCCAGCAGTGTTCCAAAATCTAGTGGGAAGCCATCCCAGAAGAGTGGAGGCTGTTATAGCAGCAAAGGGGTAACCATCTCCAAATTAATGCCAATGATTTTGGAATGAGATGTTTGACAAGCAGGTGTCCAAATACTTTTGGTCATGTAGATTGATAAAGTCGCCTGTGTCTCTTAAGTCAGATGGTAGCTTAGTAACGAGAGGTCAGATGTGGAAATCAATGAAATTAGACAAAGGCTCGGTTAGAGAGTCAAAACTTGCCACAATCAGACGTCCAGGGGAAACTCCTGGTAATCCTTGTGCGTTTTTGGGAAAACGTACTGTAGATAACGGCCGTGGTGGGGCGCTTGTTGATGAGGTAGCCCGACTCCTTGTCAGAAACAGAGAGAAATAAATGTAAAGAGTGAAAAACGTAGAGTGTAAAAAACAGAGAGAGCGAAAAACAGAGACAAAAGCTGAGAGAGAGAGAAAAACAGAGACAAAAGCTGAGAGAGAGAGAGAGAGAGAGAGAGAGAGAGAGAGATGAGGGTGTGAGCCAGGTATGCAGCAGAGTTATGTCGCTGTGTTTGACCAAAAATAACAAACCAAGCAGGGAGGTCAATACTACAGTGTGTCTCAAATTCTCAAAAATGTTCAACAGAAAACCTATTGTTCTAGTCAGTGTGGGTGTGTGTGTGTGTGTGTGCATGCATTTTAGAATGTTTGTGTTGTGTGTTCGCATCAGAGTAGCCTAACTGTCAACAGGCCATGTAAGAGCAAAGTAATGTATTTCAGCAATATCACTTATGCATTTCCATAAAAGCCAGACAATAGAATATGAATACGGCACATTGAAAAGACACATAAGCCAATAGTAAAACTGATATTGGGAGCAGTATATCTAAGCCTGGAGTCTCCGGTTCGATTGTTTAATATGAGCCAGGAGTTTTAGGAACGTGCTCGCTCTCACATGTGGAAAGGCTTAGTTTTATCTGAAGATTTGGGAATCGGTTTCACCCAGCGTCTTTGGAGAGCCTCCTGCACCCTGTAACAGGTTCGAAGCCATAGGCCACTGCCACATCTTAAGATGTCACTTGAGACAAAGTCATTTACACATTATTGATTCATATAGAGATTCATACAGACAGGGAAAGAAACAGTCAGGCTGCTCTTTAATGGATGGATATCTGTCTCTGCATCTCTGGAGTGCTTCTCGTGACACAGATCCTAGATGTTGTGTACAGTATAGTCTCTCCCAGCCCAGTCCGATGCACTGGCGTCTGGGGAAGTGTCCCAACTGACACCCTATTCCCTATATGGTGCACTACTTTGACCAGGGTGCACTATATACTTATTTTCCACCATAATTTGCAAATAAATTCAGTAAAAATCCTACAATGTGATTTTCTGGATTTTTTTTCTCATTTTGTCTGTCATAGTTGAAGTGTACCTATGATGAAAATTACAGGCCTCTCTCATCTTTTTAAGTGGGAGAACTTGCACAATTGGTGGCTGACTAAATTCTTGTTTGCCCCACTGTAGGTAATAGGGAGAGATTCAGGATGGAGTCTAGAATACATGCCACTGTTTTAGTCATAGGAACCAAGGTCTGCCCGCCAGTCCATTTTAAGGCAGCTACTGTTTTCATTATGATCAATGCCAACAGGAAAGCCACTGGTTTATGTTGATTAGCCATGGAGACTATTCCCAATTGGGTTTGAATTGACTCACCCCTTTTTAAAAACATTAGTTTCCACCATGAAGTCCCACTGTAGCAGTCTGAGGTTAGATTTCCCTTAGATTAGAGAAAGGGTGTGTGCATGCGTGTGTTTGGACAGTAGGCCTATGTGGGGAAGGTGGTGCGACTTCAACCCATTGAGGTAAAGGACAGTACAGAGTAGTGATTTAGCGATGAAAACCCAATTAGTATCTTTGGAATGGATGAGAGTTGAGTTTCTCTTTTTAAGGTCTTAAACGCAGAACATTGGGGTTTCTCTGTTCTCGTTGAAAGAGCAGTGGACCCTGTCTCTGCTTTTATTGGACAACCAGTACATTTTCATGCAAACATCTCCTTTTTCCCAGAATGAAATGGTTCACAAGGTATTCTCTGTCATTCCCTATGTTGGCTTGAATATCTTACAATTTTGAATGAATAAACTTTGTTTCATTGACACATTTTGATTTGGAGATGAAACAAAGTCGTGAATAGGGTGATAAAACGTATCCTCCTCTGTGATATTATTACATAGTGTTAGTCATTGTATAAGCTCTTGAAGGCACCATAGAACATCATGGTTGATTTGGAGAGTGAGTTACTTCGTCCTGTTATAGATGGCGTGGTTACTTCTACTGACTAGTCAATCAGAGAAACGTCTTAATAAGAACTGAGTTAGTTAGTTACAGTACACTAGTTGCACAGCATCGTATACTTCATCTTATGTGTCACTGTCACGCTCTGACCTTTATTTCCTTTGTTTTGTCTTTATTTAGTATGGTCAGGGCGTGAGTTGGGGTGGGCAGTCTGTGTGTTTTTCTATGTTGGAGTTTTGAGTTCAGCCTAGTATGGTTCTCAATCAGAGGCAGGTGTTGTTAGTTGCCTCTGATTGAGAATCATACTTAAGTAGCCTGGGTTTCACTTTTGAGTTGTGGGTGTTTGTTTCCGTGTGAGTGTTTGTTGCCACACGGTACTGTTTCGGTTTCGTTCATGTTCATATTTATTGTTTTGAATTTCATAGTGTTCAGTTTATATCTTATAATAAACGTTACGGACCCTTACCACGCTGCGCATTGGTCCTCCGATGCTTCTCCTCCTCAGAAGAGGAGGAAGAATGCCGTTACAGTCACAACAAGAAACACTACAGCAGAGCCACCACTATCTCCTAATAACAATCTGCACTGAGATTCTTCCTATCTAGGCCAATGTTCTGGTAATAAGGCATGCCATGGGAGGTTTTGTGTTGTCATCAAACAGAATGTACGTCTGTATTATTGCATTTACTTCATCTTAACTTTATCTCCATGTGAGGAAACTTTTGGACAGTTTTAAAGCGATCATCAAGTGTTGCCATAGCTGTGATAGTGGATATCCAATACAACATGACTCAACTCCAACAGAAAGGATTTCAGCAGATTATCTTCAGATAAAAAGAAGACCTAATATAGTCCCAACCCTTTATGCTCCACTTTCCCATTTTAATTAATCAGCCAATAAGCATGAAGGAATACATCTCTCAAAACGTCTTTCCATTTGTGATGTTCTGTTCCCTATTTAGTCCACTACTTTTTACCAGGGCCATTTCGGATGCAGGCTTTGGTCTTTGAAACAGGCAACTTATTCCCTTGGCTTATCCTACTCTTTTCCAGTCCTTTCACTGAATCCTGCTGATGTGAAACATATGAGCTGCCTCAAAGTGGCAAAGCCACTGCTTCAACCTCACTAAGAAGATCACTTCTGATGTCTCCATGTCAAATATATCAGTGTGCTAACCTAGACAGTTGCAGAATGAGAAGTGGAGGCCAGACGTTTCCAACTTATCAAATCATATCAGGTTACCCTTGTGTACATACGCAGTGGCTCGTCGTTCAGAAAGCTCTTAGTGGAATTGTCATGTATTCAGTGCCCAGGCTTTCACTCTCGCCCTTCACCTCCTCAGCCAGCAGATTGCAACTGATATCTTTCAACCCCTGTCACTTTCATTTTTCCTCTCCTCCAGGTTTACTCCAGCAATAGTCCCCCCTGCAATTTGCATACCCTATCTGCAAAATGGAGCCGGATAATGAATTGGATGGACAAGCAAGCTTTTCCACTGTAGCTAGTCAGGCCAGAGACAGAGAGAGCAATCATTGCTTTCTCAACCCTGTGAGTTCTATGGTACCGTACAGAACTGTTAGTCTTTATACAGTCGATTTCTGACCAACAAGGTGCACGTTTTCATCAAGAGGTTGAGGAACAGACTCTATAGAGGGGCAATCAACAAAGTGAAGGAGTCCAGGTGAGTCCAATGAGCGCTGATGCGCGCAATGATGGTGACAGGTGTGCGTAATGATGGGCAGCATGGCGCCCTCGAGCGCAAGAGAGGGGGAGCGGGAGCAGGCGTGACACTCTTGAAGGCACAACAGAACATCACAGAAGTTTTGAGAGATGTATTCCTTCATGCTTATTGGCTGATTAATTCAAATGGGAAAGTGGAGCATAAAGGGTTGGGACTATATTAGGTCTTCTTTTTATCTGAAGATAATCTGCTGAAATCCTTTCTGTTGGAGTTGAGTCATGTTGTATTGGATATCCACTATCACAGCTATGGCAACACTTGATGATCGCTTTAAAACTATCCAAAAGTTTCCTCACATGGAGATAAAGTTAAGATGAAGAAAACACAGAACATTGGCCTAGATAGGAAAAATGGTTATTATACCAAATGTTTAAAAAGGATGGAGGAAAAACTGAACCATGGCTTGAAGTGTCATGTTTATTTAGTTGTATTGGTGAAACATAACAAAGCACTGACACAGAGCCCCAGAGGTTTTAACTATTCACTGGAACCGCAGCTGCATAGGGATCAATTAATATTTTATCTCGCCCAATAGCTTCAGACTCAGTGAACACCATAAATTCTCACAGATTCATGCCGGGCAATGGTGACCATTCATGTATTTTTTTCCTCAACATCAACTTGTTTTTTTTCCCTCTCTCTCTTGCTCTCTCTTTGGCCATTAATTAGTTTCCTTGCAGCTGTTAACAGATGTTCGGAGAAGAAGAAAGGGCGTGAAATCGGTTTCATTAAAAGTCTAACGAGTGACAAGGGAAGACCCAATAAAACTAAGACTCAAAGTGAGAAAACAGCCAAGACGACAGTGTTGGAAACGTTAACACGGAGAGAGAGAGTGTGAGAGAGAGAGAGGGTGAGAGAAAGATATGCAAGTGAGAGAGAAAAAATGGCCAGAAAGATTTGTAAGAAATGAGCAGGATTTTGCTTGTTAAGTCGTTCAACCAAGACAAATAACGGTAAAACGATCGGAATCCATGAACAAGCCTTTAAAATCATCAAGAACAGAACTTGCAAGTTCATACAGTGCATTCGGAAAGTATTCAGACCCCTTGACTTTTTCCAAATTTTGTTACATTACAGCCTTATTCTAAAATGTATTAGATTGCTTTCCCTCCTCATCAATCAACACACAATACCCCATAAGGACAAAGCAACAACAAAAAACATTTTTGCAAATGTATAAAAAAAGGGAAATATCACATTTACATAAGGATTCAGACCCTTTACTCAATACTTTGTTGAAGCACCTTTGACAGCAATTACAGCCTTGAGTCTTCTTGTGTATGAAGCTACAATACACCTGTATTTGGGGAATTTCTCCCAATCTTCTCTGCAGATCCTATCAAGCTCTCTCAGGTTGGATGTGGAGTGTCGCTGCACAGCTATTTTCAGGTCTCTCCAGAGATGTTCGATTGGGTTCAAGTCTGGGCTCTGGCTGGGCCACTCAAGGACATTCAGAGACTTGTCCTGAAGCCACTGCTGTGTTGTCTTGGCTGTGTGCTTAGGGTCATTTTAAAGTCTTGTTGGAAGGTGAACCTTCACGCCAGTCTGAAGTCCAGAGTGCTCTGGAGCAGGTTTTCATCAAGGATCTCTCTGTACTTTGCTCCGTTCATCTTTCTCTCAACCCTGACTAGTCTCCCAATCCCTGCTGCTGAAAACATCCCCACAGCATGATGCTGCCACCACCATGCTTCACAATAAGGATGTGTGTTCTTGGGTGCCTTCAATGCTGCAGACATTTTTTTGTACCCTTCCCCAGATCTGTGCCTCGAGACAATCCTGTTTCAGAGCTCTACAGAGAATTCTTTAGACCTCATGGGTTGGTTTTTTCTCTGACATTCATTGTCAACTGTGGGACCTTATATAGACAGGTGTGTGCCTTTCCAAATCATGTCCAATCAATTTAATTTACCACAGGTGGACTCCAATCAAGTTGTAGAAACATTGCAAAGATAATCAATGGAAACAGGATTCACCTGAGTTCAATTTCTCATAGCAAAGAGTCTGATTACTTATGTAAATAAGGATATAATGTTGCTCCCGGACAAGACCCAAATCCCCGTCATTCAAATGAAGAAAATAAGGAAATACAGCACAGATTAGGGTGCCTTGTGAGAATTCAGTCAGTGAGTGGGTAACCCAGCTCCACCATCCATTCTATTTGCCAACGTGCAATCACTGGAGAATAAATTGGATGAGCTCCGTTCGAGACCATCCTACCAACGGGACATTAAAAACTGTAATATCTTATGTTTCAGTGAGTCGTGGCTGAACGACAACACGGATAATATACAGCTGACTGGGTTTTCTGTGCATCAGCAGGACAGAACAGCTACATCCGGTAAGACGAGGGATGGGAGTGTGTGTCTATTTGTTAATACCACCTGGTGCGCAATGTCTAATATTAAGGTAGTCTCGAGGTTTTGCTTGCCTGAGGTAGAGTACCTCATGATAAGCTGTAGACCACACTATCTACAAGAGAGTTTTCATCTATATTTTTCGGAGCCATCTATTTACCACCACAAACCGACGCTGGCACTAAGACACCACTCTACGAGCTGTATAAGGCCATAAGCAAACAAGAAAAAAGAGAGTAATTGAGAGTTTCAAGTTCCTTTGTGTCCACATCACCAACAAACTATCATGGTCCAAACACACCAATAAAGTTGTGAAGAGGGCACGACAATGCCTTTTCCCCCTCAGGAGACAGAAAAGATTTGGCATTGGTCCCCAGATTTTCAAAAAGTTCTACAGCTGTTCCATCAAGAGCGTGATGACCGGTTGCATCATCGCCTGGTATGGCAACTGCTCGGCATCCGACCGTAAGGCGCTACAAAGGGTAGTGCGTATGAACCAGTACATCACTGGGGCCAAGCTTCCTGCCATCCAGGACCTATATACTAGGCGGTGTCAGAGGAAGGCCCAGAAAATGCCAAAGACTCCAGTCCCTTAAGTCATAGACGGTGCTGCGGTACTGCTTGCCATGCGGTAGCAGAGAGAACAAAGTCTAGGTCAAAAAGGCTTCTCAACAGCTTCTACCCCCAAGCCATAAGATTGCTGAACAATTCATCAAAATAATGGCCACCATGACTATTTGCATTGCTACTCGCTGTTTATTATCTGTGCATAGTCACTTTACCCCTATCTACATGTACAAATTACCTCTACTAACCTGTGCCTCCACACACTGACTCAGTACCGGTACCCCTTGTATATAGCGTCATTATTGTTATTTTATTGTTTTACTTTTTTTCCCCTTTAGTTTTTATGTAGTAAATATGTTCTTATCTCTATTTTCTTAAAACTGCATTGTTGGTTAAGGGCTTGTAAGTAAAGCATTTCACGTTAATAAGTTCTACACCTGTTGTATTTGGCGCATGTGACAAATACCATTTGTTTTGATTTGATATAGTCTTGATATAGTCAAAAAGTTGGACCCTTTCCGAATGGACCCAAGGACAGTCAGACCCATTCCGAAAAGGACCGTGGAAAACAAATCCCAAGAGACTGATGCTTTTTTGGAGGGAGAAATAAACCTCCAATTGGGCACTACCAGTGGCAGGGTAGCCTAGTGGTTAGAGTGTTGGACTAGTAACTGAAAGGTTGCAAGTTCGAATCCCCGAGCTGACAAGGTACAAAATCTGTCGTTCTGCCCCTGAACAGGCAGTTAACCCACTGTTCCTAGGCTCTCATTGAAAATAAGAATTTGTTCTTAACTGACTTGCCTAGTAAAATAAAGGTAAAATCAACAAACAAATGGTTTTAGCCAAATGATCCACAGTTATGTGTCCTTAAAACTGCCTGTAACAAATGAAAAAAAACTGTTTGTTGTGTTTTGATGTAGGGTCTTCAAAACTTTATAGTCTATTGTTTTTTTTGGTTTTTACTTTCCTAAAATAATCATTCAGATGCATGCATATAGGCCTATAAACCTATAATGCATGCATATAGGCCTAAAAGCTTACAAAGGCTTGTAAGGTGTCCATAAAGTGTCCACAAATGAATATTAAGGGAGACGAGCTTAGGCCTAGCCCTAGACAGACCGAGGGGAAGATAGAGAGATGCCGGCGCCATGTTCCCGACATCAACTTCTTTATACATGTCAGATAAGCTACTACTGCTATACAGATATAGGCATACAGAAGGAGTCTAATTCTTAAATTTTCTATCAGAATATTTTTATAAAGATGAGCATTATATTGTTAGATTAAAGGTGTACCTCTTGTAGCCCTAAAACTGTCTTCCTCACCTGATGAATTGTAACAGGCCCACATTGTGGTTACTAAAATCCAATTTGGATATATTGGGAATTACATCCATACAAGCATTTTTACCTCAACATAGTGTCAAATACACATACAAGCAATAGCCTAATTTTGCTGGGGGGTAATGGAGTGATTCAAGCTGGAGATACGATACAGCCTTTTTTAAAAATTTTACCTCTATTTAACTTGGCAAGTCAGTTAAGAACAAATTCTTATTTTGAATGAGAGTCCTAGGAACAGTGGGTTAACTGCCTGTTCAGGGGCAGAACGACAGATTTGTACCTTGTCAACTCAGGGATTTGAACATGCAACCTTCCGGTTATTAGTCCAACAGTCTAACCACTAGGCTACCCTGCCACCCCTATGTCATGCTATCCTGGCTGATCTCCTATGTCAAGCACCGGGAAATGGACTCCAACATCTCAGAACAGGTAAGGTCTTGTCTTTTTAGTTTAGCCATTTGCTAGTAATTAGCTGAATGGCTATCGAGATTAGGCCTGAATCACTACGAGTTGTGCGGTGAAAACCAATTTATTGGATGAGTGAGATAGCTCCCTGAAGCACAAGAAGTATGAATGCTCTGAATTCTGCGAAGGCCACATTGCTGTGAATGCTGCACGGCCACGGCAGATGTTAGATTTACCATAAATCGGCTTTTAGACTGTCCTAATATGAACACCATAACTATAACTATGTTCTCCTTGTCCCCTGTTGGTTAACTGTTACCTCAGCCATCCTCACAATAGCCAAACAGATGCTTCTCAGCATGGGCCCGTTACACAATGAGAGGATGTTAAGAAATATTAGAGGATTAAGAAACAGAGAGAGAAGGCCCAAAAGCATAGAGGAGCCAAATCCATCTAGCCCTAGGCTTTCTGTAAAATCTGTCCAGATAGTTGCCGGTCAGTCATGGTGAAAAGACAACCCTGCCCTGCCTCTCTCTCTGTCTCCTGGTGGTATCCATTTCATATCACTGTGGAGAAATTGGAAACACCTGATAATTAGTCAAACTATCCCAAAAAGTAAGCCTGTGTGTGCCAAAACGTTAAGATTGTCAGTAGTCAGAAAATACTTGCCATTTACTGTTTTTTATTTTTTATTCCTGACTCATCCAGTTTGGCACATTAAAATAACAGGCTACACACTGAAACAATTACCGCCATCATTTATGCTGTTTTAACAGCTGAAGATGGGGTGGGGGGTGGGGGGGTGGGGGGGATGAATCAGGGAATGACGAGAGCAACGAGACCTATCATGCTGTGTGTGACTGTCTCAGCGGTCTTAGACCACTCACTGATGAGAGAGATCGTGGACTGTTTCTCAGAATCCAAAATGGATCCAGGGGCTCTAAGAGCGGTTATTGTGTCATTGTTGGCTATCATGGATTTTGTTTTAAATATATGCAGCTGTTTTATCCCCAGTGACTGACAGCACTGTAAACCTACAGCAGCTAGGAAACGTGGCCATGTATACTGTATGTGGATTTTTTATTTTTATATTATAGTCAAATGTATTTACCCTCTATCCAATTTCAGAAACCCTACCAACGTTGGTGACCTCAAACATCTGCTGCTGATGTCACGGTCTGACCAACGTTCGTATGCGTTTTCCTTGTTTTAGTGTTGGTCAGGACGTGAGCTGGGTGGGCATTCTATGTTGTGTGTCTGGTTTGTCTATTTCTATGTTTGGCCTGATATGGTTCTCAATCAGAGGCAGGTGTTAGTCATTGTCTCTGATTGGGAACCATATTTAGGTAGCCTGTTTTGTGTTGGGTTTCGTGGGTGATTGTCCTTAGTGTCTTGATGTCCTTGGTCTGTGTGTATGTGCAGCAGTATTAGGCTGTTTCGGTTTTCGTTACGTTTATTGTTTTGGTAGTGTTTAATATAGATTCGTGTTACGTTTGTTGAATAAACATGGATGCAATCTACACGCTGCATTTTGGTCCGACTCTCCTTCACCACAAGAGAACCGTTACAGCTGAAATGGGTCATCATTGTTTCCTGACAATATTCCCTATGACAACTACATAAAAACACAACTGGTGTAATGTTTTCTTTGTTTTTTTTATACAACACTTGTGTCAACATGATAGGAGTCACAGACAGAGAGCTGTGAAATATCTGAGCCTGGTTACCCATTGGCCCTCCAAGAAAAGGGGCTGCATCTCAAATGGCACCATATTCCCTATATATTACTGAAATACTTTTGACCAAAGACCTTTGGGCTAACTACTGCTGGTCACATCTTAAATCACCCTATCCACCAGACCTTGTCCCGAACAACAAACCAGGTTGTAGCTGTAGTTTCACTTCTAAATTATCACTAACCTCGAGCCTCAGACATGCCATCCTCTTACACACACTCAGATTGGGACGGGACTAATGGACGTTTTTATCAGCCCACTCCTCAGAGCCTGACTCAGGCACTTAATCCTCATTTAACAAGCAATTAGCGGTGAGCTCATGTCAACTACAGATGTTTGCTCTCCTGCAGCCCCTGATAACACCAGGGTCTTTCTCCGGGGGGTCGGGGCAGGGGCTGGAGAGGAGCGGCAGAGCCTGATAAGCCAGAGGAGAGCACAGCCTAACCTTGTGTCCTATACACATACACACGTCACACACTAATCTCTATGGTTGTGCCCCAAATGGCACCCTTTTACCAATGCAGTATACTACTTTTAAACCGGAGCCCATTAAAACTAGTACACTACATAGGGAATAGGGTTCAATTTGGAATGTAGACTAAGTTTCTAGAGTGGGCATTCCACAGCAGACTCTGTAATAAAAAAAAGCACCATTGTTGCTTTTCTTTTCTAAACATATGGGAGTAAACAGTGTTGCTTCACTCTGTCTTTAGGGTAAGTGGATGAATCCTTGAGTCTGGGTCAGACAGGGCACCAGATGACAGGGAAGCCTTATGTAGATGATTGTCGAAGACTTGGCAAAAAGACTCAGAGATCAAACACCTCTGAACCCCTTACTTTAAACTGAATGATGATATGTGTGATTGATGTGGCCCCTCCACTTGGCCCCCAGGAGGTTATCTGCTACACACACTGTCTCACAGTGAAGGAATTTTACCTCAAGTGTCTCTCTAGCCCAATCATCTACCCTTATTTTTTCATTCTGACGACAACTGTCTGACTTGCAGCAGCCTATTCAAAAAAGATCGAAGAGGTGCCTAGCATTTGCAGTCTAATGCATAGCAGGGCTTGTGGATGTCTTGACACACCAGTACACAGAATATACAGTGCTAAAAAGGTATGCATAATTAGCAGACTGATTCAGTTGATTTATTTCTGCTATCGCCTCCATAAACAAAAAATGTTCCTGGCAATTACTCACTTCCTCTAATTCGAGTTAGCTACCATGGTGCGATTTTGTTCAACATTGAAAACATTGAACCTCTAATCCTTTGTCAGGTGCCCAGGCTGCAGCTCTGGGCCACTTGGTTAGTTTTGTTCTGCTTCCCTGGTGCATGAAGAACCTCTGTAGTGTTGTGTTACAATTAATGTCTTGTTTCTGTTAGGGGCAGGAAACCGAGTCAAAGTTTGCTTACCCAAAACCTTTCCTGTGTGAATTGGCCACTTGTTTCAGGTTGCTGGTTGCTTACCCCCCAGCCACCGAATGTCCAACTGGCCCCAAATAGGGAAGTTTTATGCAGGTGACCTTTAACCTTCACCACTGTGTCCCAAATTGCATCCTATTCCCTTTATTTAGGGTGCAATGATCCCTATGTAATGCACTGTAAAAGGCAATAGGGTGACATTTGTGACGCGGACTCCCTATTTACGTCTCGGAAAATAGTGGAATTATGACACTTAACACTGTCTGTCTCCTGCAGATGTCTGGGGTAGCTTGGCTATAACTGGGAGCTATTGAGACCACAGGTCAATCCCTGGGCTGGCACTCCTTTTCTATGGTTTAATAGTAGTAGTGGCACACATTCACATCGACATCTCATGAAAATGGAATAACTGGATTTTAAATAGCTTGTAAAACATATGTTACTTAACCATTATCAGCATCTTGACAGCATGAACAATGCTATTGTAATTCCCTTGCCATTGCTTTTGTTACTTCATGTTTTGGTTACACTGGGACTGGAAATAATGTTTTTGTTGTTACAGTCTATTTACATACAGCCCTCAATAGATTACAACTCGGACTAAAGCAGAATATATAGCCTGGTCCTAGATATGTTTGTGCTGTTTGGCATAACATTGACCATAAGAGTTGACTATTCAGCACAAACAGATCTGGGACCAGGCTAAGCAGGGTCCGTAGTGGATGAAGAGCCATGCTGTTCTGTCCTGTTCCTCCATTTCAGTACAAAACTCACAGATAGACAGTAAACTCTGATAGTAACTGGACGTACAAGGAGACAGTGGGTTGACAGTGAAAACACAGAGTTTTATTTGGAACTAATGACACGGTGCAGTGTAGGGCTGCTCCTGGTAAATCATTTATAACTGGCATGTGCATTATTAAAACTGCTTTCATATAAATTTGACACACAGCCATGATGGTGATATGTGAAGCAAGGGCGACCTCTAGAGACAAACAGTTCAAACTGTCCCCAAATGGCACATAGGGCTGAGAGGGAGAGACAGGGAGAGATGTGTTAGCTGTGTTTGTTTTATTTTGGAGATGAGAGTCATGCCTTTCATTTGATGTACAGTGATAAGTAATAGAGTATGAGAGAGACCTTGGTGCTCGGTGGAGAACAACTCTGCCCTATCACCTCTGACTAATGGGAGGCTGAGCCACTCTCACTACTAATATATACAACCAATCAAATGGAGCCACTCTTATACATAACCAATCACCGGCTCCCAGCACCCTTTCTGATCACCCTCCCCTTGATGTGTGGTCAGTGGTTTCTCTTTCACCTCCCACTCTTCTAGGCTAAATCAAGAGCCCTGGCCTGGGATGGAAAATAGTTATACCACAAAAACACAATCAGTCCATTTGATTTATTTTAATAGGTAAGTCAGTTAAGAACAAATTCTTAATTTAAATTATGGCCTAGGAACAGTGGGTTAACTGCCTTGTTCAGGGGCAGACTGACAGATTTTTACCTTGTCAGTTTGTGGATTTGAGCTTGAACCTTTTGGTTGCTAGTCCAATGCTCTAACCACTACGCTACCTGCCACCCCCATCACTGACTGGTTAGCCAATCAATGAGCAACCAGCCAATCAGATCTGCCTCTTATCCATTTGGCTTGGCTGGTTCTTAATCCGTTCCGTAAAGTGGTGGTGGTGTTACCGTTAATTGCTTCCTCCTCGTTGTGGTCAGATCCCCTTACACCTGTGATCTTTATCTGCGAATGAGGTCAGTAGCCAAGGCAAAGCAGGCCGATCTGATTTCCACACACTGGGCGTACACTGAGCTTTGCACTCACACACAAGCACGTGTACGCACAAGCACACACACACACACACACACACACACACACACACACACACACACACACACAAACACACTCACTCCTAAGGAACGGGGAAGGATGGAAACATTGCTCTGTTCCAACAAGGCTTGGCTGTTGGGGTTATTCTATTCAGGGATTAGAGTGCTTGACTGATTGACATGTCCACCACAGCCTTATATTGAGATCAAATGCTCCAAATAGATCCAAATGTAAAGCTCTGATCCCATCCATGTGATGATGTCATTGCTGTTATCAGTCCCTGGTGGTTTTGATTCTCAATAGATACCTCTGTGTCTCAGAGCCTACCTTTCAAGTGTACTAAGTTTCCTTTATTAGCCATATCCATTACCTTAACGCTAACCTTAACCCTTGGCCAATGGGTCCCTGGGATATGATACACAGGCTACCTCTTTAGAACAATCTGTCCCTGTAGTCCATAGCTTTTAATCAATAACATCATAAAAGGCCCAAACCGCAGACATTTTCTTTTTTTACATACTTTGCAACAGTGTTTAATCAATGGCTATTCTTGTCAGAAGTCTGACATGGTTGTCAATTCAATTTTTTGTTAGTATCAGTGTTAGTATGTGTGATGTCTGTCTGCACAGCCTCGGGCAGGTTAGCCTACTGTCTGAGTGTCATGCAAATAGCCTACAACTTCAGATCTTGATCGTGTCAACCATGTTCTGAACCATGACAGACAGGCACTCGCTAAGTGCCCTTAGTCCTAGAGTTCAAATCTGCCACTGAAACAGCATGAAAAATAAGAAAATTGATTTGACAAATTAACTATAGGAAATGCAAATATCTGCCTATATCGCTGAGTCTATGCAGATGCAAAACCATGCAGATTATGTCATGGGGTCAACAAGGTCCTATTCCAAAAAGTCTCTTTGTATACTCTGGCCCAACCTCCACCCCATAGCCTCCATAGATCTATGGGTAACTGTCCTTTCTTTAAAGCTTTTACCCCCCTGTCCTCTACCCCAACCTCCAACATCCCCTCCCCCTTAAGTCACCCCACCCCTAGGCCAACTCTAGGAGCAGAAGGTCTCTGGGCATTCCACCATCCATGAAGACTTTCTCTTTTCTACCTTTACTTTGATTTCACGCTCGTTATTTCCCCGTGGCTCTGGTGACCCCAGACAAGGGCTTCCATACCTGGGGGAACAATGGAGGTTTGAACTGCCTGATCGGGCTAAGCTGGAGAGGGGAACAGGGGGTGTTTTGTCCTCTTGCTACCTCACACAGCCGGTGCCCGGGGAGAAAAGGGAGAGGGGGAAGACGCATTGCCGTAAACCCCCAATTTTCTGCAGATTAAATCAAATTAGCAGCAGGGCTGCCTCTGAATGAGGATCATCTCAGAAGGGGGTGTCTTCTCTTCTCCTGCCGCTATCCTCTCTACCTCTTTCTACTCTCTTCGCTATAGTTTCCAGCTGTTCTGCTGCTGTAGTCAAAGGAAGAGTCCAACCTTCCCTCCCCAAATCTCCTCCTCCTCTACCCTTTAATGATGCCCCAAAGGCACCGGGGCCAGAGGGCAGGTGGCAGATTGAATGGCTTTGGTTTATTGGAAAGGACAATTCAACCAACTGGTCTCGTTCTAATGACCTCATAGCTCCTCACTCAGGCATCGGAGAGAGAGAGGGCCGTGATTGAACTTTGAGAGCAGTGAAGTGCACAGTAAACTTGTACCAGGTATCTGCTTACAATCTCTGGAGGCGGAATTTTCTTAGACAATAAAGGGTTTTTGAAGAGGGGGATTTCTGTAGGCTACTAACATAATGCTAAAGTCATAGCTTAATACCCGTACAGCGGGTTTTGTCCAGAGGCGGGCACCTCCTCTTGACATCTCTTCACTCCAACGCTTCGCTCGAAATTTGCATCAAGTAGAGCAGAGCTCAAATTTTTCTACCTCTACGCTTTCAGGGTTTGCGCTGATCACTTTCCCAAATAAGCTTGTTGACCAATCAGGCCTGAATATGACTGCATGTCACATAATAATTTAACGCGTTCATAATTTTTTTACGTTATTATTACACATAGATTAGTTAGCTAACTATATAGCTAGGTGTTATCTTCTAAAATAACCCTAATTTATAAGACAGTTCTTATTTAATTAATGGTGTTCGGGCCCATCAATGTGAAGCTAGCCACAATAAGGATTAGCAATAAGGATTAGTGGACTTTGCGGTTAGCCTTCAAAATAAAAGTATGTCATTGACAGTGACACAAATTAATACAAATAGTAGAATTATGCCATAATTGAATAGATCATGCTAAACGAGGTTGAAATGTTGTTATATAAAATCAACAAAATACAATAATTTGTCAATTTGACAAAAATCTGTTGAAATCACATTGGATGTATTATACTTCAATATTGCATTGGGGGCATACTTATTTCACTGTACAGCCTTACCTATGGATTGTGGATCAATGACATGGGGATATCAGTCTACTCAGTGACACCCAGAGAACATTAGCGTTGTAGCTCTTATGGCGGGACTCTGAAACAACTGTGAATTGAGAAACATTCCCAAATCATTGCTAAGAATAATGAAAATGACTGCAGTTTCTACTGGTCAATGTTTTCAGGCTGGTTGTCCCGGTGCTAGCTAGGTACCAAGCTAAAGCTAGCTAGCTACCCCAGACGTTGCGGTCGAACAAATCATGTTTTATTACCAATGCGGTATTGTAAACACATCGTTCCTGGCCGGTGTTTGCTTGTTTGCATACTTTTTTGTACAGCTTTGACAGTGCTACTGGTAGTGGTGGCGCTTGCTTGCGCGTGAAAATTCAGAACATAACATTATATAATAGAATTGTGTTATTTGACTTGTCAAATTAAAAGCCTATTTAACGAGTCAAATAGTGTTATTTGACGTGTATCTTTTTTGACACGCAAAGACCCAAACGACGTTCCATAGTGTGTCGTGAAGCTAATAGCAGTGACGCTATTACTGTGTAACTAGTAGGGCAACATATGAAAAATAGTGCACTTGGTAGTGTGTACCGGTGCTCGACCCCTCGCGAAAGCCAACAACACCCACGACAGAGAGAACGGTTGATTGCCAAGGGCAATGAATGCAATTATCTTGGCGTTAATGGATTTCACATTTGAGTTGTCTTGCCCCCCTCCATCCAAGGTCCATTAATTAATTCACTCTTTGAGAGACAAATTCTTAGTTTTTATAGTGTAATTGTTTCTTGCCTAACGTTAGAACCATTAGCTGCCTTCTTATTCTGTTTTTTAAATGGCTATTGGCAACCTACTGATGCATTACCGCCACCAACTAAACAGTCATGAAATTCAAAGGCAGTCAGTGCCGTTTAAGATTAGGGAGGATTCATATTTTTTCAATGAGCATGGCTTTATTTCTATTACACAATTTTGTATATTTCTGGCCCTTTGGACACTGTTATCAAATGTCCAATGAGCTTCAATGCCATACAACACTCCTTCCATGGCCTCCAACTGCTCTTAAGCGCTAGTAAAACTAAATGCATGCTCTTCAACCGATCGCTGCCCGCACCCGACTAGCATCACTACTCTGGATGGTTCTGACTTTGAATATGTGGACAACTACAAATACCTAGGTGTCTGGCTAGACTGTAAACTCCTTCAGACTCATATTAAGCATCTCCAATCCAAAATTAAATCTAGAATTGGCTTCCTATTTCGCAACAAAGCCTCCTTCACTCACGCTGCCGAACATACCCTTGTAAAGCTGACTATCCTACCGATCCTCGACTTAGGCGATGTTATTTACAAAATAGCCTCCAACACTACTCAGCAAACTGAATGCAGTCTATCACAGTGCTATCCGTTTTGTAACCAAAGCCCCATATACCACCCACCACTGCGACCTGTATGCTCGTCGGCTGGCCCTCGCTACATACTCGTCGCCAAACCCACTGGCTCCAGGTCATCTATAAGTTTTGCTAGGTAAATCTCCGCCTTATCTCAGCTCACTGGTCACCATAACAACACCCACCCGTAGCACACGCTCCAGCAGGTATATCTCACTGGTCATCCCAAAAGCCAACACCCTCTCCTTCCAGTTCTCTGCTGCCAATGACTGGAACGAATTGCAAAAATCGCTGAAGTTGGAGACTTATATCTCCCTCACTAACTTTAAGCATCAGCTATCTGAGCAGCTTACCGATCACTGCAGCTGTACATAGCCCAGCTGTACATAGCCCACCCACCTACCTACCTCGTCTCCATATTGTTTTTATTTGCTCTTTTGCACACCAGTATTACTACTTGCACATCATCATCTGCACATCTATCACTTGTGTTAATTTGATCAATTGTAATTACTTCGCTAATATGGCCTATTTATTGCCTTACCTCCTTACTCCATTTGCACAGACTGTATATAGATTTGTATATTGTGTTATTGACTGTACTTTTGTTTATCCTATGTGTAACTCTGTGTTGTTTTTTGTCACACTGCTTTGCTTTATCTTGGCCAGGTCGCAGTTGTAAATGTAAATGAGAACTTGTTCTCAACTGGCCTACCTAGTTAAATAAAGGTGAAATAAAACTATTTAAACAATTGGATGACTGTCATTCACATATTCAATGTAACATTGATAGGTTTAGGCTACTACATGATACTCAAATGTTCCCTATGTCCATCATGAGGTTGATATAACCTAGCCTATGAATAAAAGTTTATAACAGGTCGAGAGACAAATTGTAGTAATCAAGGTAACAGACAGTGACACATTCAATACCAGCCTTGCACACGGATCTAGGGTGTAATCATTAGTCCAAACAGTTTCTATTGGACAAATTCAGGAAGGTTTAACCCCGTTTCGCTCCATTTGCTTCTGTTTAAGAAACGTTGGTAACGCTTTACTTGACACCCAACGTCACAACACATTATGACATGGTCATAACCATATCATAATATGTTATAACAGCTGACATAACGTGTCATAATATGATCATAACACTGTCCTGACCCATATACTTACACCTGTTGTGACATATATTGGGTTGTTTAATGGGTGGTTATGACACCTACATTCGTGTCAAAACCCACATTTATTCAATTATTTTTTTCCCTGGCAAGAATTTCCTTTCGTTTGAAAGTTTGTTTCTTAATTCCTTTGTTGATGTTGTAATGAATTCTTAACAGTTGTGTTTTTTTGTCGAACATGCATTATGACCATCCTGTGTCATTCTACTTGGACTAAGAAAATGCACTTTATAACACCATCATAATCATATAAGCCAGATAGGCCTATCATGTACATGCCCTTATGTCAGTCATCAGTCAAAAAGAGGATGTCTTGTCTAGAGGTTGACCGATTAATCGGAATGGCTAATTAATTAGGGCCGATTTCAAGTTTTCATAACAATCTGTATTTTTGGACACCGATTTGGCCGATTATTTTTTATTTTTTACACCTTTATTTAACTAGGCAAGTCAGTTAAGAACACATTCTTATTTTTAATGACGGCCTAGGAACGGTGGGTTAACTGCCTCATTCAGGGGCAGAATGACAGATTTTTACCTTGTCAGCTTGGGGATTCAATCTTGCAACCTTACAGTTAACTAGTCCAACGTGCTAACCACCTGATTACATCACATTCCACGAGGAGCCTGCCTGTTACGCGAATGCAGTAAGTAAACCAAGGTAAGTTGCTAGCTAGCATTAAACTTATCTTATAAAAAACAATCAATCAATCATAATCACTAGTTAACTACACATGGTTGATGATATTACTAGTTTATCTAGCGTGTCCTGCATTGCATATAATCGATGCGGTGGCATTCACGAAAACGACTGTCGTTGCTCCAACTTGTACCTAACCATAAACACCAATGCCTTTCTTAAAATACACAAGTATATATTTTTAAACCTGCATATTTAGCTAAAAGAAATCCAGGTTAGCAGGCAATATTAACCAGGTGAAATTGTGTCACTTCTCTTGCGTTCCTTGCACTCAGAGTCAGGGTATATGTCACAGTTTGGGCCGCCTGGCTCTTTGCGAACTAATTTGCCAGAATTTTACGTAATTATGACATAACATTGAAGGTTGTGCAATGTAACAGGAATATTTAGACTGATGGATGCCACCCATTAAATAAAATACGGAACGGTTCCGTATTTCACTGATAGAATAAACGTCTTGTTTTCGAGATGATAGTTTCCAGATTCGGCCATATTAATTTATGACTTCAAGCCTATCAACTGTCGAGATTAGGCTGGTGTAACGATGTGATGTGAAATGGCTAGCTAGTTAGCGGGGTGCGCGCTAATAGCTTTTCAAACGTCAATCGCTCTGAGACTTGGAATGGTTGTTCCCCTTGCTTTGCATGGGTAACGCTGCTTCGAGGCTGGCTGTTGTCGTTGTGTTCCTGGTTCGAGCCCAGGTAGGAGCGAGGAGAGGGACAGAAGCTTTACTGTTACACTGGCAATACTAAAGTGCCTATAAGAACATCCAATAGTCAAAGGTATATGAAATCCAAATGGTATAGAGAGAAATAGTCCTATAATTCCTATAATAACTACAACCTAAAACTTCTTACCTGGGAATATTGAAGACTCATGTTAAAAGGAACTGTTACGGTTTTCTTCCGTCGAAAGAGAGTCGGACCAAAATGCAGCGTGGTTAATACGATACATGTTTAATGACGAATAAACACGACAATACAAAAACAACAAACGGAACGTGAAAACCTATACAGCCTATCTGGTGACAACTAACACAAAGACAGGAACAATCACCCACGAAACACTCAAAGAATATGGCTGCCTAAATATGGTTCCCAATCAGAGACAACGAGAACCGCCTCAGGCAACCATAGACTTTGCTAGAACACCCCACTAAGCCACAATCCCAAAACCTACGAAAAACCCCCATACATAAACACACCACAAAATAAACCCATGTCACACCCTGGCCTGACCAAATAAATACAGAAAACACAAAATACTAAGACCAGGGCGTGACAGAACCCCCCCCCCAAGGTGCGGACTCCCGGCCGCACACTAAAACCCATAGGGGAGGGTCCGGGTGGGCGTCTGTCCACGGTGGCGGCTCCGGCTCGGGACGTGGACCCCACTCCAACCAAGTCTTAGTCCCGACCTTTGATTGGCGCCGCCGACCTTGGCCTAATAACCCTCACCAAGGACCCCACTGGACTGAGGGGCAGCTCGGGACTGAGGTAGAAGCTCGGGACTGAGGGGAAGCTCGGGACTGAGGGGAAGCTCGGGACTGAGGGGTAGCTCGGGACTGAGGGGTAGCTCAGCACTGAGGGGAAGCTCAGCACTGAGGGGAAGCTCAGCACTGAGGGGAAGCTCAGCACCGAGAGGATGCCTAGTACCGAGAGGAAGCCCAGTACTGAGAGGAAACTCAGGCAGGTAGTAGGCTCTGGCAGATCCTGGCTAGCTGGTGGTTCTGGCAGATCCTGGCTGACTGGCGGATCCTGGCTAGCTGGTGGTTCTGGCAGATCCTGGCTGACTGGCGGATCTGGAAGATCCTGGCTGACTGGTGGATCCTGGCTGACTGGCGGATCTGGAAGGTCATGGCTGACTGGCGGTTCCTGGCTGAATGGTGGATCCTGGCTGAATGGCGGATCTGGAAGATCCTGGCTGACTGGCGGATCCTGGCTGACTGGCGGATCTGGAAGATCCTGGCTGACCGGCGGCTCTAGCTGCTCCATGCAGACAGGCAGCTCTGGCTGCTCCATGCAGACTGTCAGCGATGGCTGCTCCATGCAGACTAGCAGCTCTGGCTGCTCCATGCAGACTGTCAGCTCTGGCGCAGGAAGCCTGGTGCGGGGAGCTGCCACCGGAGGACTGGTGTGTGGAGGTGGTGGCACTGGATAGACCGGACCGTGCAGGCGCACTGGAGCTCTTGAGCACTGAGCCTGCCCAACCTGATCTGGCTCGATGCCCACTCTAGCCCGGCCAATACGAAGAGCTGGTATGTACCGCACCGGGCTATGCACCCGCACTGGAGACACCGTGCGCTCCATAGCATAACACGGTGCCTGCCCAGTCTCTTTAGCCCCCCGGTAAGCACAGGAAGTTAGCGCAGGTCTCCTACCTGGCGTAGCCATACTCCCTGTGAGCCCCCCCCCAATACATTTTTGGGGCTGACTCTCGGGCTTCCATCCGCGTCGCCGTGCTGCCTCTTCATACCAGCGCCTCTCCGCTTTCGCCGCCTCCAGTTCTTCTTTGGGGCGGCGATATTCTCCAGGCTCTGCCCAGGGTCCTTTTCCGTCCAATATCTCCTCCCAAGTCCAGAAGTCCTGTGATCGCTGCTCCTCACGATAAACAGGGGAGTTGGCTCAGGTCTGAACCCTGACTCTGCCACACTCTCCCTGAGCCCCCCAATACATTTTTGGGGCTGACTCTCGGGCTTCCTTGCCAACCGTGTTCCCTCGTATCGCCGGCTCCTATCTCCGGCTGCCTCTGCTCTCCTAAGTGACTCCACCTGTTCCCATGGGAGGCGATCTCTTCCAGCCAGTATCTCCTCCCAAGTGTAACAACCCTTGCCATCCAAAACGTCTTCCCATGTCCATTCCTCTTTTCGCTGCTCCTGCTGTCGCTGCCTGTCACCACGCCGCTTGGTCCTGTGGTGGGTGATTCTGTTACGGTTTTCTTCCGTTGAAGGAGAGTCGGACCAAAATGCAGCGTGGTTAATTCGATACATGTTTAATGACGAAAAAAAACATACATAAACAACACAAAATAAACCCATGTCACACCCTGGCCTGACCAAATAAAGAAAGAAAACACAAAATACTAAGACCAGGGCGTGACAGGAACCACCAGCTTTCATATGTTTTCATGTTCTGATCAAGAAACTTAAACATTAGCTTTCTTACATGGCACATATTGCACTTTTACTTTCTTCTCCAACACTTTGTTTTTGCATTATTTAAACCAAATTGAACATGTTTCATTATTTATTTATTTATTATATTAAGTTCAAATTCAGTATTGTTGTAATTGTCATTATTACAAATACATGTTTTTTATTGCTTTTTTAATCGGCCGATTAATCGGCATCAGGGTTTTTTGGGCCTCCAATAATCGGTATCGGCGTTGAAAAATCCTAATCGGTCGACCTCTAGTCTTGTCCTGCTCCTGAAATCTGCTCCTGAAATCTGCTCATGCGTGCGTCCCAGTAATCAGTAACAGAGTATTGTGGTAGGTGCATGTATGACATCAATATGTGCGCAATTACAATGATAATTGAATATATTACATTTCTGAAAATACTGTTGCATACAATACATACTGTTGACAAGTAGGCTATGGTGTAATGTTATGTTTTGCCTTGTTTGGTAGGTTGCATGTTATGACATATGTCAGCTGTTATGACATATTATTACATGGTTATGACCATGTCATAATGTGTTATGGCGCTGGGTGTCAAGTAAAGTGTTGCCAACATTTTTTCAACAGAATCGACGATATGACTACACCCCTGATCACCCGCACAGTTCACTTTCATTGCAGCCACATACAAACAGCATCATCACTTTGCTCGTTGTATAATTCCTTCTCTCATCTAAGTGCTCTCCTCCTCTCACTTTTTCCCATTGCTTGTGGACTTCAGTGGGGAGTAGTGATTGAGTGCCCAGTTCTGGAGGAAGGAGAGGTTATTGGGATGGAAACCCCTATGACCTCTCTCTCTGAGCTGACTAACCAACAATCAGATGGTATTATACTGACCCCTACTGGACACTGGGGCAATATTCAGGTTGAGTTTGGAACATATCAACATATGGTCACATAAAAAAAATACACATTTCTGACACAAAACAGGTGAAGTAAAAATCATTCATTAGACCAGATAAAGAAAATAATCTGCTATCTCCTCATCAGATTACAAAAATAATATATGGATTGGTGGGAGTACAGAAATGCATCTATATATATACATGATACACAAATAGTGGTGCACATAGTCTCTTTAAAAATAACTCTTGCATAGAAGGTCCAGGATCAGCAAACCAAGAGGGGGAGAATCATACATGCAAAAGCTCTGGGCTCTATTCTTGCCCTGGCATGGTCACACAGTTCAAAAAGCTCCATGTGTGTATTGGGTTTAGCCAGCCAAACACCTGTCCAGCTGATTCTCAGACAATCTCAGATGTAGAACTCATGGCCCAGCTCGGGGGCATACACCTGGTCCTGCTTGGGGAAGTCTAAGGCAGGGACGCCTTTGACCTTCCTCTTCCAGACCCCCTTCCTCTGTCTGTCCTGGTCCTCCCTGGTCCTATAGCATCCCTCCCCCTGCTGATTCAGTTGGTGGTTCTGGACCCTGAAGTACTCCTCCAGCTGGGTGTCTGTGTGGAGCCTGAAGGCCCCACGCTCCCTGAGTGAATTAATAAATAAATTAACAAATGAATTAATAGATGGATAGAAAAAAATCAAGAAATACTTAAAAATTAGTTTGACAACATAAAGGCATACTATCATAGAGATCTTATAATGTATTTGTTCTATGTGTAATTCTATGCATATCATACCTGAATGGGTCTAGAGGGTTGTACCGGCTAATGGCCTTATTGGGCATCTCAAAGTTCACGTGGCGTCCTGGTCGCTTGCTGCTCACCTTCATGAACATGCGCTGCGGGGCCTGGACATTCGACTGGGCAGTGGTAGTGAATGCCCCCACCTTACGCACCGCCAGACCCGCAATACCACAGGAGGTCTGGGGCCTCTTCTTCTCTGACTTGGGGCATGGCGTGCGCTGGGTGGAAGCTGCGTGGCTGGTGTGAGGCCGCATCACAGCTGGGGAGGGACTACTGGAACAGATTTCACGGCTGTCGAGGGATTGCCTCAGGTTGAGATCCAGAGTGCGGGTCATAAGGGGGACGTAAGTCTTGGTCATGCCATGTTGCAAGACCTGGTGGCTGGGTCCTGCTGGGGCCTTCTGTGACTGACTCTGGGGGCTCTGTTTTGGGGTTGTAGGTGGGAATGGTGAGGCGTGGGGCTCTGGATCCATCCCCTGGACAGGTAGAGGTGGAGGGGAGCCCCATGCGTCTCGTACCTGGGCGTTGAGGTTCATGTTGGCCCCGGCTTGGTCGCTTCCCTGCGGCTGGTGGGTGGAGTTGACCTTGAGGAGGACATGCTGAGGGGTGACGGGCCGATGGGGTCCCCTCTTCTTCACTCGGTCTTTCACTGCTTTCTCACTGCGCGTCAGCACCCACTTAGTCGTTACAGACAGCTCCCTGGCTGTGAGAGGGTGCATATACGGTTGATTACAAGGAACAATAGTAAACATGCCCTTTGTTATACAGCCATAAGGACTATAGTCTGTCTCGTTTCTGTCTCTCTCAATTATGTTCAACTTCTATTGCATTCCATTCTATCTCACCTGGGCCAGTGGTTTCGCTCCTGGGCGTGTGACTGGCCCTGCTTTGGGAGCCCTGGCTGTGCCCGCTGACTGGTCTTCCAGGAGAGATGGCCGAGGGGGGCTTGGTGATGAACTCTGGCTGCAGGTCAATGTAGGCCCGGCTCCTACGGTGGCCCTGAAGCTCACTCCACGTGGCCGGCCTCATAGACTCCTTCTGCGCAGCTTTGGAGAGCAGAGAGACCACAGAAATATAATTAGTAGAACGAAGAAAAAGGGTCTAAGATCATGGCAATTTGACTGCATCCTCATGGAAATTATATTTCTATGTCAGAGACCTTGACAAAGTATAGTCACAGCAGGATGATATTAGCCTAGCCTGGTGGTCCAGTCTATTTGTGCTTTATCCCATGCTCTATGTTCTGTAGACCACTATTATATGGTTGTTATGCCATACATACATACATGTAACAATCAATGAATACAGAGGTGTCTGCAAACGGAAATAACACACTATTTCAGAGCAATATTCAGATGAGAGACAGGAGATAAATCATGAGGGTAGAGGAAGGTGTCTGGGAAGACAAGGGGTTAATAAAATCGAGCGATAATGGAGCGATATTCAGGTTGAATTTAAGGCTAGCAGTAGGCTAATCGGCCACCAGGCCCCAAAAACCACTCACCCTGTGCTCGGCGCATGCTGGGGGCTGACAGAGAGCGTGCGTGGTGGGACAGCTCGGGCCTCTCCGGCTTCTTGCCCTCACGGTCGTAGATCTTACGATTGGACGAGCCCACCTGTGTCATGCGCTCAGCCCGCACGTAGGAGTAGGGGTACTTGTCTTTATTGAGCATGCTTTTAAGAGTACCCCTGAACTCGTTAAAGAACTCCCTCTCGGCCAGCACGGAGTAGTCCCAGCGCACCCTGGTGAACTGGTAGATCAGAAGACTGGTCCCTGTGTTCACCACCATACTGGGAGGGAGAGACGGAGGGTGGAAAAGAAAGAGGAACGTTATGAAAGGGCAAGAATGAAAGGGAACGTTATGACAATAACTACTGTTCCCTGAAGGAGGGAAATGAGAGGTACAACATATGTACTATGGGGAGTTGCACTCCCGCGACTTCGGTTGAAGTATCTCAAATCACACCTGACAAGGCCAATGTAATCAGCGCTGCGCTGGAAGCCGCACCTTCCAAAGGTGATAAGTGTGAGACTCGGATTCATTCCTTCAATTTAACACGGCTCTTCACCGAGCCCAGGAACGGGTGGCGTGTTTCCAAACAGATGTTGTACCTCAGTTCCCTCCTTCAGGGAACAGTAGTTCTAGTCATAACGTTCCCTTTCAGTCAGTCAACTTCGGTACAACACACTGTGGGGAAATAGAATCACGCGCCATGACGACTCCAACAGATACTAAATTAAACGGCCCATGGCAGACCACTCAGACATGCCCCTACAAGATGTGGCACACTGGGAGCAGTGACATCCAAGCGATAAAACCTCACAAAAGTCTGTGGTGATGCCCAACTCGCTGCAGCCCAAATATCTCCTATAGTCAACCCTTTAAACAACAGCCAAAATGCTGGCAGGGCCCTGGTTGAGTGCGCATGTACACCGCCAGGTAACCCTGGCTGCTATTTGCAAGGGAGCCTCCAAAATCCAGCTGGATAAAGAGTGCCCTGCCACGAACTGGATTAGCAAAACAGACAAAAAGCTGGTCACATAACCGGACATTCCTGGTCCGTTCAATGTATGTGCATAATGCTAGCACAGGACATAGGGCATGTAACCTCTGTTGCTCTTCAGAACCAAAAGGAGGAGGCATAAAGGAAAATGTCTCAAAAGCTAATGACCTGTAGATCATAGCCTTGAGGTTCAGGGCAAAGGCCCCATTTGGACACGAGTCGTCTTGGGCGAACTGAGTACAGAAACGATGTACGAATAACGTGTGAAGGAACCTTTAGCTGAGGCAAAAGCCTTGGGTTTTACAGGAGAGGATCTTCAGATCCACAGACTCCATTGGTTCAAAAGGAGGCCACACGCAGAGCATCCCAACCCAAATCCCAAGTCAGCAGAATAGGTTGAGAAACTGGCACAAGATGGCGCACATCCTTTTAGAACCTGCCAGGACACAAGCCCTGCTGTGGCGCCTCCTTTTCCACACGACACGCTCAAATAGACGCCATGTACACTTTCAAAGTGGAGAATGAATGACCCTGCTCTGAAAAGGAACAATTCCTTTATTTTGGGACCATAGTAGAGGTCTGTGCAGGACGGATTTCTTCCTCCCGTATCATTCATACTGCACGCGTTGGCTTTCTGTCTGGCTACCACGCACACATACAGCCCTCCAGTGGAAAAAAGGCGCCCTTGCAGACGAATAGTAGTAATCATGTTCGGAGGTAAACCACCGCGAGAGTGGACATCTGAGGGGCCAAGTCCACAGACCCCATATTTCTGGCCGAGGGAGTCAAACCTGCCTGTGCGCCTGGAATAGTTGATTCTCCGCCAACCATGGTTGCTTGGGCTATGAGTAGCACAAAATTCAACTACAAGCCCTCCAGGAGCACCCTCCCCAACGCTCGGTTTCCTCATCGAGAAAAACTGACGACAATGCACGCTTCGTAAATATATACATCGGCCCTGCCGAAAACCACCCAGGGGTGTAGCCTCCACTCCTGAGAGAGGGTGACTTCTGGATAAAAGATCAGGACCCGAGCTAGAGGCAATCGAGGACATGCATCCCCAAAGGGAGTGTATGTGTGCACTGCTCACCAGCAATAGGGAGCGATCCAAAGTTAGGAGGGAGAGAGTCTCTTCGGGATCATTGATGCACGCCACCACTGACATATTGTCGGTTCTGACCAGCACAAACTGGCCCGACAAAAGCAGGGAGAAGCGCCAGATACACTTAGGACTTCCAGGTAATTGATATGCAGTGTGCTCGGCACCAGGGTCCATACCCCCTGAATAGAGTTGCCTTCGTACAGCTTACCCAACACTCAGCCCATGGGAGACCCCTGACAATAGCAGAGGGTCCCAGCACTTGGCCATGGCCCATAGGCATGACAGGGACACCTGAAGGGTTATATCCTTCCTGTTTGGCCCTGTCCGGGGGTGTCCTCGGATGGGGCCACAGTGTCTCCTGAACCCTCCTGTCTCAGCCTCCAGTATTTATGCTGCAGTAGTTTATGTGTCGGGGGGCTAGGGTCAGTTTGTTATATCTGGAGTACCTCTCCTGTCCTATTCGGTGTCCTGTGTGAATCTAAGTGTGCGTTCTCTAATTCTCTCTTTCTCTCTCTCTCTCTCGGAGGACCTGAGCCCTAGGACCATGCCCCAGGACTACCTGACATGATGTCTCCTTGCTGTCCCCAGTCCATCTGACCGTGCTGCTGCTCCAGTTTCAACTGACCTGAGCCCTAGGACCATGCCTCAGGACTACCTGACATGATGACTCCTTGCTGTCCCCAGTCCACCTGACCGTGCTGCTGCTCCAGTTTCAACTGTTCTGCCTTATTATTATACGACCATGCTGGTCATTTATGAACATTTGAACATCTTGGCCATGTTCTGTTATAATCTCCACCCGGCACAGCCAGAAGAGGACTGGCCACCCCACATAGCCTGGTTCCTCTCTAGGTTTCTTCCTAGGTTTTGGCCTTTCTAGGGAGTTTTTCCTAGCCACCGTGCTTCTACACCTGCATTGCTTGCTGTTTGGGGTTTAAGGCTGGGTTTCTGTACAGCACTTTGAGATATCAGCTGATGTACGAAGGGCTATATAAATAAATTTGATTTGATTTGATTTGAAGCAACCGGCTTAGGCTGCAAGATGCATCCAGGTGAGTGGCTAGCACACAGCGCTAGAAGGGCCCCATCAACAACAGCCCCACGGTAACAACTTCCATCACAGAAGCCATCATCCCCAGTAGGTGAAGGCACTGGCAAAAATGCACTGTGTGCCTCAGATTAAATTTGGCTAAGCAGAGTTGGAACCTGGACACCCTCCGTGGGGATAGTGCAATAAGCTAATTAGTCTAGCTCAAGACCCAGAAACGGAATGTGCTGAGATGGAGTCAGACAGCTCTTTTTCAGGTTTCTTATCAAATCAAATCAAATCAAATTTTATGAAGCTTTGAGACTGAATACAGGAAAGTAGCATGGATGTGTATAACACTGCTTGCCCCCTCGACTCCGCTGCCACCAGCCAATTGGCTGTAATTGCCAGCAGCTCATGAGCATTCTGAGTTTGTAGACTCTGAGGTGCTTTTGAGGGCATGTACTGTAGGTCTAAAATGGGAGGTAAAGTCCAGTCCCTTTTCCGAACCAGGAAGTACTGGCTGTACCAGCTAACCTGGATCTTCGACATAGGAACCACTCAGATTGCCTGCTTCTAGAGACGAGAGGATATCTCCTCCCTCAAAACGGGCGTTGAGGCCTCGGGAACAGTTGACGTGATGCCACTGCAGAAGCGTGGGGGATGCACAACCAATTGTAGCCAGTACCCTGACGTCACTGTTCGCTTGATCCAGGGCAACACTGCGCATGCACGCCATTGGTCGGAGCAGACAGCGAGCTTCCTGTGAAGTGCCATCTGAAGGGGCGGAACACCACATTGTGGACTTGGAAAGATTGATTATTTTTCCATTTCCACCACTCTTGACAACTATGTGTCTGAACATGGAGAAGAGACACTTTCCATCAAACTCACATGTACGAGAAACAAAACATTTGATATGCATGAACACTGTGAAACTTGGGGTTGAAAAAACTGTGTTTATATGCCAAGGTTTGCCTAAAGCCCGGTCCACCCTGGGTACAAGGGCTATGCCCGTCAGTGATGTACCCCTATTGGCAGTGCAGTCTGGCACTCAGCGCTGGTCCGCACAAATAAAAATAGATCCAGGGAAAAAACTTTATCATGGAGGTTACCCAACCACAGTCAAAGGTACAGGCAACAAAAGCACCTTGTAACCTACCTGGTAATGGGTCAGACAGCTCTGAAAAATGGACCCCCTTCTTTGGTAACAGAGGGGGGAGATTCAAGATAAAATAAAATTCCCAGGAATAAAAAGCATTGAGCTGGAGAAAGACAACTCATTTTGGGGTTTATATGAACCACAGAGACTGTGTGTGGCAAAATAGCATGGCCGTGTCCAACCCTGCTTGTTCCCTCGACTCTGCTACCAACCACCAATCGCCTACAGGGCCCATAACCTGCATCACTAGACACCTCATAGGGACTAATTAGGGACAGGCAAGAATCAGCAATGTTCCCGGATAAAGCTTTAGATAAAAGCTTCTGCTAAATGACATACAGTCCATTCGGGAGGTACTCAGACCCCTTGACTTTTTCCACATTTGATCACTTTAAGGCCTTACTCTGAAATGGATTCAATTGTTTTTTTTACCCATCAATCTACACAACATACCACTTAATGACAAAGCAAAAACAGGCGGTATAACTTTTTGCAAATTTATAAAAAATTTATAAACTGAAATATCACATTTACATAAGTATTCCGACACTTTACTCAGTACTTTGTTGAAGCACTTTTGGCAGTGATTACAGCCTTGAATCCTATGACACTACATGCTTGGCACACCTGTATTTGAGGAGTTTCTCCCACTCTTCTCTGCAGATCCTCTCAAACTCTGTCAGGTTGGATGGGGAGCATCGCTGCACAGTTATTTTCATGTCTCTATTTTCAGATTTTTGATCGGGTTCAAGTCCGGGTTCTGGCTGGGCCACTCAAAGACATTCAGAGACCACTCCTGCATTGTCTCGTTGTCCTGTTGGAAGGTGAACCTTCGCCCCAGTCTGAAATCCTATGTGCTCTGGAGCAGATTTTCATCAAGGATCTCGCTGTACTTTGTTCCGTTTATCTTTTCCTCAATTCTGACTAGTCTCCCAGTCCCCGCCACTGAAAAACATCCCCACAGCATGATGCTGCCACCACCATGCTTCACCTTAGGGATGGTGCCAGGTTTCCTCCAGAGGTGACGCTTGGCATTCAGCCATATAGTTCAATCTTGGGTTCATCAGACCAGAGAATCTTGTTTCTCATGGTCTGAGAGTCTTTTAGGTGCCTTTTGGCAAACTCCAAGCGGGCTGTCATGTGCCGTTTACTGAGGACTGGCTTCCGTCTGGCCACTCTACCATAAAGGCCTGATTGGTGGAGTACTGCAGAGATGATTGTCCTTCCTCCACAGAGGAACTCTGGAGCTCTGTCAGAGTGACCATCGGGTTCTTGGTCACCTCCCTGACCAAGGCCCTTCTCCCCTGATTTTTCAGTTTGGCCGTGTAGCCAGCTCTAGGAAGAGTCTTGGTGGTTCCAAACTTCTTCCATTAAGAATGATGGAAGCCATTGTGTTCTTGGGGACCTTCAATGCTACAGAAATGTTTTGGTACCCTTCCCCAGATATGTGCCTCGACACAATCCTGTTTACGGACAATTCCTTCTACCTCATGGCTTGGTTTTTGCTCTGACATGCACTGTCAACTGTGAGACCTTATATAGACAAGTGTGTGCCTTTCCAATTCAATTTACCAAAGGTGGACTCCAATCAAGTTGTAGAAACATCTAAAGGATGATCAATGGAAACAGGATGCACTGGAGCTCAATTTTGAGTCGCATAGCAAAGGGTCTGAATCCTTATGTAAATAAGGTATCTGTTTTTAAATGTTCATACATTTGAAAAAAATTCTACAAATCAGATCTCACTTGTCCTTATTGGTTATTGTGTGTAGATTGATGAGGAAAATAAAGAATTTAATACATTTTAGAATAAGGCTGTAACGTAAAAAATGTGGAAAAAAGGAAGGGGTCTGAATACTTTCCGATTGCACTGTATATTATTATATTATATATTATGAGCCACCTATGGGGGAGGGGTGCCCCTTGTGGACAGAAAGGTAATATGTCTCCCATCCTGGTAAGATTGATATGCCCCCTGAACACCATGAACAGAATGGAATGTGGGGTACCAGTGGGGCATTAAACATGGACAAGCTTCCAATACATGAGACTGAGTAGCGTGTATTAAGCTAATGCCCTTATGTGCACAGAGGGCTCTGGAAATGACTGACATAGTACCCCGTTTACCATAACAAAAGGTGGGGGCACTGCCATCACAGTAATATTTTTGCAGAATGGCGCACTGGTTGCTCAGACCTGTGCTAAGGCCCCTCATTCCAGGGTTACCCGAGCTGCTTCCTAATTGGAGGAGCACGCACGCCCCGCTTTCTCCACTCCTTCCAACTTGAAAATAGGAATTGGGTTGCCTAATGCCGGGGGAACACTAGTAAGCTTCATTCACTGGAAGTGAAAAAAAATGGTAACCAACGTTAGCCAGGATGTTCTTTAGTCTAAGCTAGGCTAGCTAGCATCTTTGACAGCAGCACCGTCCATTTAGAATAACCAAACGACTTAACGCTACGTATACTAAACAACAGAGCTACCCAAGCAACTCCATCCGATGCAGGAATAGCTAGTATGAGCTAGCTCTCCTCGATGAGTTAACTAACCTGGCTAGCACGCTATGCAGCGCTTGTTAGCTAGCCTGGTCTCAAAAGTCTATGTAGGACTGGATCAACGAGGTGGGACTGGACCCTTCATTGACAAGTCTGGGAAGAAAGGGCAAGCAGTGCTTGACTGAGGCAGACACAGGCGGTGGTGGGGTACCCACCGAAACTGGCCACCCTCTCTCTTCGAGTAGCCTCCCATAACTGGCCACAGAGCATACAGGAGTCAGGTTGAGAGCGGGCAGCCAACGCACACAACACACCCAGTCAGACAAAACATTTGCTCTGGCCAAAGAGCCAATTCATCTCCCACAACTCAGACAGCCGTGGTACGGGCACTCGGGAGAGGAAGTCACTATCGGAAACACCAAGCCCCCTTAAAAACGTTACACGATTGTTAAGAGTACCTGCTCGTGGACTAGTAGGGGAACAGTGTCAGCCATCCCCTAGTCCTTCACACAAACTGATTTGAGCAAGGGCATGCCAGAGCATGCACCGAGCCGAGACATACAAGACAAGAATCGTGAGTATCTATTTATTTATTTGGGCATGGTCGCAAACACTAACCCGGCTTAGCCTTCATCGTCTAGGTTGCATTTTTTGCCATCTTATTAATTAGTATAGCAAGGCCTAGCAATCCGTCAGGCGTGATTTTACATCCTTCAACCGAAGTCGCAAGAGTGTGACTCCCCATAGTATGTTGTACCGAAGTTGACTGATTGAAAGGGAACCAGGAGGGGCAGAGAAGAGAGGGAGATGTCTTAAAGACATACGCTTCTGGGTAAAATCATGGTTGTCAAAGTAAGAATTAAATGAATGATTACTCACTTGTTAAATTAATTATCACTAACTTGTTGTGTGGATGCAGGGACAGTACAGTACTTACTTGTTGCTGTGTGTGTGCAGGGACTGGATAGGGCTGTGTTGACCCCCTGCCTTGATGACTCTCAGGCAGTCCCCTGTCAGGAAGTTGAAGATGCGGATCTTCCCGTCCCCACAGCCGGTAATGACACGCAGAAAGAGGTAGATCAGCGCCAGGACCTCCCTAGAGGATGACAAACACACACTCACAGCATTCAACTAACCTTGAGATAAAGCAGTCAAAAACAGTACCAAAAACAAAAGTGCTTGTTATTTTTTGTATGACATTTTTTTTATGCTCACTTTGGATGGCGATAGGTCATCAGGTTCTTCTTTATGTCACAGTTGGTGCTCCAGGCCATGACCTGTCCATCAGAACCACCTGACAGGATGTGCCACTGGTCGAAGAACAGACACTTTACAGAGCTCTGGTGGGCATCGATTACCTGGAAGACAGGGACTTTGGTGAGGGAGGACAGTGTCAATTTCACTCAAAAAACATTCAAATCGAAACCTACTGAAATGGGAGACCCAATTCCATGTGCCCTTGTTTGAGTTTACTGTACATCTTTTCTTCTGACCACTAGATAAGACTCCTGAAAATATAGATATGGATGCCTTTTGTGTAAAAAGGTCAATGAAGACATTGACCTGACAGAGTACAGACCATCTTACCTTGAGGAGTGAGGCGGTCTCCATACCCCACATTTTGACCAGCCCTTTGTCACAGCTGCTCATCACTAGAGCCTTGTCTATCTTCACACACAGGATGGGGTTGTGGTGCCTGAACTTCAGCTTCTCATAGCAACGCCCTGTCTGCAGGTTCCACACTGCCATGGAGGTGAAAGCACACAAAGTTACTAACACACAAAACGAGGTTGATACATTTACAAGCAAACTGCCTGACATGCTGACTACACCAACCACCAACTATATTAATTAGGGGTCGAAACACATCAAATATTCATAGCATTTATCTAGCTGCTGTTGTCATGGGAGATGAACACTGGGTTGTAATTTTAGCAGACATACATATAGTCTTCTTTTTTTATCTGCTTCTTTGTAGAATTTTGACCCGGAGTCATAAAAAAATGGTGTGTTTTTCTACTCCAAAGATTTATCCACAGATAAAATGGGAAACCTAGCTAGTTTTTAGTTAGTTATCTTTAGTTATCATTCCTCGTTTGTCTTTCAAGCATCCACGTGGGTTTGTGTCTTCCTGATATCCAACAAGGAGGGAACTTGCGGCATATTCAGGAAAAAGACCGTCAGTCAAGAGAATTTACGCTGTAGCTCTTGAAGACTTGTTATTTTGTGACATTAACGTTTAAATCCTGTAGTAATTTGACTTAAGCTAACACATCTACATTAAAGTTTTGATTGAAAGAAAGAACCAAGCCCTAGAAAATAAAAAAGATTAACATATTTTTAAAGGGGAACAAATTATCATCACCTAAATTAGCAAGGTCAACTACATATTGAGTGGTGTGGGTGAAATGATTAAATAACATGTGTAAACGCTCACGCACGCAACATGGCTGGTGAGGTTTACGTGTGACACTTACTTACCTTTGACTTTGCAATCATTGGCCCCTGAGACTAGACAATTCCCATGCAGGTCCAGGCAGTTGATGGTACCCAAGTGGCCACGGAAGAGCATTAGGCATACGCCTGTTTTCAGATTCCAACACCTATAGTGAATGTACAGTATACAATATATCAAACCAGTCATTCATAAAGAATCAATAAGTATCATCACCTAAATTAGCACGGTCAACTACAATTGACAGTAAATCACAAGTTTAGCATTAGAAACACAGTCATTCTTCATCACAGTCATTGCTGTGTTTTCAAGCCAAATTCAAAAACCCATAGAATTGAGTGAAACGGGTCCAAACTACCATGATGGTCTTATTGACTAGAGATGCCCATTCTAGTAATTCTATTTCTATGCCTTTACCCTCCTCCTACCTGATGCTGAGGTCGTAGCTGGCGCTAATGACCAGTCCTCTCTCCTCACAGAGCAGCAGGGCCCTGATGGAGCCGGCGTGGCCCTGGATCACCGGGGACACCTCCTTCAGTGTCAGCACGTCCAGCAGACGCACCACGCGGTCCTTGGAGCCCACGGCCACCAGCTGACCTCCACTGTAGTGCACCACCCTGGAGGGGTCTTCCCTGTTGACCACAACAAAGATACATCAGTTACGTCTCAAATGGCCCCAATGCACTACTTTTTCATACGGCTCTGGTCAAAAGTAGTGCACTATATAGGGAATAGGGTGTCATTTCGGACACACTCCCAGACTTTGAAATATAGGCCTTGTTACTGTATTATTTGCTTGCAGCAGGTGCTATAATGTTACAAAGACACTGTGGTTACCGTTACCGACCTGTCCAGCAGCACCAGAACATTGTACACTCCACAGTAGACATTCCTCTCTTCCATCTGTATGGCTCGGGTTCTAACGCCAGCATAGATGGCCTCAAAGCCCCTCTCCTGTAGGACAGACAACCACGGATAGCCAGTACAAACGTCAGGGGATCATATTCTAGTCATCAGAATATAGAATAGAATCGTCTTCTGCTTTTCACAAGCCCCAAGAGACACACACACAAACACACACACACATACGATGAAAGCAGCATCCCCTGGAGCAGTTTTGTCATTTGGGATAAGTGGTGACATTGATTGATATGATAATAAGGTAGATAGTGATGTGTTTACCTGTCTGATTTTGGAGAAGATTTCTACGTGGTGCATGTGCTTCTCATCCTCCCTGATGGGCACTAGGACCTTGCGGACTTTGGCATATGTAGGGCTGACACCTGTATTGTTGCTCTGAGAGGGGGAAAAAAGTCACACAGGTTTATATTAACATGTACTTAGCATGATGATAATAGACAACCTGTCATCTGTGTGATCTCTAGATTATCTTGAGCTACTTTTAAAATCAATCAATCAATATATTTGCTAAGTGGCATAAAAAAATCTAAATCCAGACACTTGTGTGGGTTTGCAAGCTAAAAAGCCTTTAAAGAGTTTTTAGAGAATCCCTTTGAAATTGGCCTATGTGGCATTGATATGAGTCAGAAACAGTTATTCTGGTGTCAAAATATACTACAAAGTGTGAATAGGATCATCTTGGTCATAAAGTCAGTCTCGTCTAAAACGGCGTTTGGAACGTCCGTGTGTCACAACGGGTAAATGTAGGTTGGGTTTGGATTCGATGATGTCCATTTACCTACTAAAATGGGGTGAACAGCTGCAGTGATTGCTCTCTATCCAATATCATAGACAGTGAGACAGACCTGCCCAGCACAAAACAACACGCTGCGCATTTAAAAATATATATACATATATACACTGCACTAAACACCTTAGATTTAATATTACACAACTATAACATCCTTGCCAAAAATGTCCAAATTCATTTAATATTTCTTCAGTTATCTTCGATTTTTTGGGTGAAATAAGCTTATGTTTGGCATCTACAGTGTGTGAAGGGGACAAACATTATTAACCAAATGCAGAATCGGTCAGAAAAAAACATCTCCAAGACTGAAATCTTGTTTTCCGAATGAGAAACAGAAAAACACAAGTGCCAATTGAGCGTGTTCAGTCACTCTTTAATGTGTGGGCTAGATCATTATTGAAATACACCAACACGTTTCATCAAGGTGAAGGCGTTGGCTGAAACGTGTTGGTGTATTTTAATAATGAACTAGCCCACACATGAAAAGCTTTTTAACTTGCAAACCCACACAAGTGCCTTGACTTTGATTTTTTTTATGCCACTTGGCAAAGATATTGAGTGTTTGATTGATTTTAAAAGTGGCTCAAGATACTCTGGGGATCATACTGATGCACACATTTAATCTAAATCAGGTGGTTACAACATTTGGCACTATGTAGGGAATAGAGTGCCATTTGGGATTTATTGAGATGACTGCATCGTGGTCACTAGTTAGCACAGCCATAAAGTCCTAAAATCTGATTGGAAACCTAACCATAACCTTAATCCCACTGCTAACCTTACTAAACCTTACCTTATATGCAGAACAAAAAGCACACAAAAAAAAAAACACTTTTTTTTTTACAATATAGACAAATTTGACTTAACACTTATTTGTAGTTATTCTTTTTCCATTCGCTTTTTTAGTACTATTCCCCTTCAAGAGCAGCTCCTGCTACTTATTTTTCTTCAATAATCATTATCTTTATTGTCCCAAATGTTAAAAATCTGTGTCATTGGTGGATTTAGAGTGTGGTATTTTAATAGTCACCATACAGTACCTGCATCAACGTAGCTTGTTTCTCCACCATCTTCTTGGCATTAAGGTCCTCCTGAGTGTCTTCCGTCAGGTAGCGCCAGTGTTGGGAGACATCCCTGCAGCTGTACAGAGAGGTCTTGTCTAGAAGACCTGAAACAAGCAACTTCTGCACTTAAATCTTTGAGGGTATGGTGAAAAGCAGCCATCCCTCAAAGGTTGCCGCAGTCCATACTGTAGATCTAATCGATATGTGGTCCATTGAAGGACGACCACTTGCGATTATTCATAACAGAATGAGAGAATTCGGATTGAAATTCTATTCCGTCTGCACCAAGGAAACCTAGGTGATGTCACAAGGCATTTTGTGTTTAAAAGCATGGAATGAGAAAATTATTCAGAGATAGTGGTTCAAATATTGAACAGTTGTTGAAAAGGTAAATGTCTTTTGTTTAAAAAATAGAAAACTATTATGGTATTTTAAAATTATATATTTTTTTTATATAAGAATTGGACCATCATTATGCAAACACATATCTTTCAAATGTAAATGAAGGCTACATAACAACATTTTAACAACACCTCCAAGGGAATTGTTGTACTGATTGCTAAGCAAAGGTTTGTTGCTCTTCCATCTCATCAATATCCAGGGAGAACAGCTCAAGGTGTGAAGCAGGAGAGGCATAGATCTTTAAAAGGGTAGCCTTGCAAAACAAAGTCATCACCATGGCATAGCTATTTAGCCCGGATACCTTTCTCTATGGGGCTGATTCAAGGAAATGTCAACGGGTACTTCAATCTAGACAAAAGAAGACAGTGCAGAGTATACCGCTGTCCCTGAACAGAGCCAGATAAGCACTGCATATCAGGTTGCATAAGGGGTCAGCGAAGTGCACACGCACAGGTTCACTTCTGCACACACTGAATCTGCAATATGATCGACCAGATAAACTAGCAGCTAGGGAAGGTATGGAGTAATATTAAGGTAGTCTCAAGGTATTGCTCGCCTGAGGTAGAGTACCTCATGATAAGCTGTAGACCACACTATCTACCAAGAGAGTTTTCATCTACATTTTTCGGAGCCGTCTATTTACCACCACAAACCGACGCTGGCACTAAGACTGCACTCAACGAGCTGTTTAAGGCTATAAGCAAACAAGAAAATGCTCATCCAGAAGCGGCGCTCCTAGTGGCCAGGGACTTTAATGCAGGCAAACTTAAATTTGTTTTACCTCATGTCACATGTGCAAACAGAGGGGAAAAAACTCTAGACCACCTTTACTCTATACACAGAAAAAAGCTCTAACTTGCCATCCATTTGGCAAATCTGACCATAATTCTATCTTCCTGATTCCTGCATACGAGCAAAAACTAAATCAGGAAGTACCAGTGACGTGCTCAATATGGAAGTGGTCTGATGAAGCAGATGCTACACTACAGGACTGTTTTTCTAGCACAGACTGGAACATGTTCCGGGATTCATCCAATGGCATTGAGGAGTACACCACCTCAGTCACCATCTTCATCAATAAGTGCATCGACGATGCCCCCCCCACAGTGACTGTACGTACATGGATTACAGGCAACATCCGCACCAAGCTAAAGGCTAGAGCTACCACTTTCAACGAGCAGGACACTAATCTGGACGCTTATAAGAAATCCCTCTATGCCCTCAGACAAACCATCAAACAGGCAAAGCGTCAATATTGAGATAGAATCCTAAGCGTCAATATAATGCGTCAATATAAAGATTGAAACCTACTACACCGGCTCTGACGCTTGTTGGATGTTGTTTTATTTTATTATTTATTTAACCTTTATTTAACTAGGCAAGGCTTACAAACTATTACGGACTACAAAGGGAAACACAACCGCGAGCTGTCCAGTGACACGAGCCTACCAGGCAAGCAACACTGAAGCATGCATGAAGCTGTTCCGGACGACTGTGTGATCATGCTTTCCATAGCCAATGTGAGCAAGACCTTGAAAGAGGTCAACATTCACAAGGCCGCGGGGCCAGACGGATTACCAGGACGTGTACTCAATGCATGTGTGGACCAACTGGCAAGTGTCTTCACTGATATTTTCAACCTCTCCCTGACTGAGTCCGTAATACCTACATGTTTCAAGCAGACCACCATATTCCCTTTGCCCAAGAAAGCTAAGGTAACCAGCCTAAATGACTACCGCCCCGTAGCACTCATCTTGGTAGCCATGAAGTGCTTTGAAAGGCTGGTCATGGCTCACATCAACACCATCTTCCCAGAAACCCTAGACCCATGCCAATACGTATGCCGCCCCAACAGATGACGCAATCTCAATCGCACTCCACACTGCCCTTCCCCACCTGGACAAAAGTAACACCTATGTGAGAATGCTGTTCATTGACTACAACTCAGCGTTCAACACCATAGTGTCGACAAAGTTCATCACTAAACACCATCATTAAGTTCTCTGATGACACAACGGTGGTAGGCCTGATCACCAACAACGATGAGACAGCCTATAGGGAGGAGGTCAGAGACCGCAGTGCGGTGCCAGGACAACAACCTTGCCCTCGATGTGAGCAAGATAAAGGAGCTGATTGTACTACACAGGAAAATGAGGGCTGAACACATACCCATTCTCATCGACGAGGCTGTAGTGGAGCGGGTTGAGAGTTTCAAGTTCCTTGGTGTCCACATCACCAACAAACTATCATGGTCCAAACACACCAAGACAGTCGTGAAGAGGGCACGACAATGCCTTTTCCCCCTCAGGAGACAGAAAAGATTTGGCATGGGTCTCCAGATCCTCAAAAAAAGTTCTACAGCTGCACCATCGAGAGCATCCTGAGCGGTTACATCCCCACCTGGTATGGTAACTGCTTGGCATCCAACCGTAAGGTGCTACAGAGGGTAATGCGTATGACCCAGTACATCACTGGGGCCAAGCTTCCTGCCATCCAGGACCTATATACTAGGCGTGTCAGAAGAAAATTGCAAAAGACTCCAGTCACCCAAGTCATAGACGGTTCTCTCTGCTCCCGCACGGCAAGCGGTACCAGAGCGCCTAGGTCCAAAAGTCTAGGTCCAAAAGGCTCCTTAACAGCTTCTACCCCCAAGCCATAAGACTGCTGTGCAATTAATAAAATGGCCACCCGGACTATTTGACCCCCCCCCCCTTTGTTTTTACACTGCTGCTACTCGCTGTTTATTATCTATGCACAGTCACATGTGACAAATATGATTTGATAATAGCTGCTGAGACTAGTATTATTCATGTAGAATACTGGAGAGGGGGATATGCAGTGATGTAGTAGTAAACAAAATAGGTGGGTTAACTGATCACCGATCACGGTGAAAAAGTTATGCTCCCTATATACTTTCAATGCATTTTTTTCAATGCATGTTTAGTTGCATTTACCCTCCACTACACATCTGAGGATAGATATTCTCATGTAACACCACAGAGTCCTTTGAATGATAGCTTAGACATGTTTTGGAGGGGTAGAGGGTGGGGGGTACATGGTGGCTCACCTAAAATCCTCTTGGCAAGATGAACAGGGAGACCCCGGATGAAGTCTCTGTATCGGCGGACCCCAGACAGAGAGGTGGAGGACCGAGGGACCACCATCAGAGCAGGGTCGTCTGAACAGGTGGAGTCTGTGTCACTATCCTCCTTCACCACCCCCATACACACACTGCCAAAGCCCTGCAGGCCTTCAGAGGTAGGGCTGGCACCCACCACCACCCATGGAGCTACATGGAGTTGGCAGCTATTGGCTGAAAATAAAGAAACACAATGAGGTAGAAATTCATAGAGGACTGGATATGGGGAACTTTGAAGAGTGCACAAACATTTGACCAACCAAAATGTCAATGATCGTTGTAGTCTACTTTGATTATAATAATAATAATTTATTGGGTGCTTATATTTGTCCTATTAATCAAACATGACATTTTTATCATATGACATTTTTATCATAATAATTCATTAACACAGGCACTGCAGGAGCGGACTGGGACAAGAATTCAGCCCTGGCATTTTATCCACACCAGCCCACATCACTGCGCACACTGCCAGCTCACCATTTTGTTTGCCTCCCAGTCTCAGCATCTTTTCTGCTGTCACTCTGTGCTTCTTCTTGTTCTCTGTCTGTCTGCTTATTAACCCTTATTTGTTCTACACCTACCCTAAGTGTTAATTACTATTACAGGGCTCCTAACCTCATCCCCAGGCTATTGCACACTGAGCATATACAGTAAGTCTGGGATATCAATGATTCAAAGTAGGCCTTATTGGGAGTGAATTCTATGGGAGTGACCTACGGACTAATGTATTTGTCATCATTTTATTTTAGTGAATCACATGGCTGCATGTGATTCACTAACATCACAACATTTCCCCTTGGTGTCACTGGGTAAATTCAATCAATTGAATTTACCACAGGTGTACTCCAATCAAGTTGTGGAAACATCTCAAGGATGATCAATGGAAACAGGATGCACCTGAGCTCAATTTCGAGTCTCATAGGAAAATGGTCTGAATACTTTTATGTAAATAAGGTATTTCTGTTTTTTATTTTTAATACATTTGCAAAACTTTCAAAAAACCTTTGATTCACTTTTTCATTATGGGGTATTGTGTGTAGATTAATAAGGGATAAAATAATGTAATACATTTTAGAATCAGGCTGTAATTTAACAAAATGTGGAAAAAGGTAAGGGGTCTGAATACTTTCCCGAATGCACTGTATATATTTTTAAAATGTGTGTACATTTCAACCAGCCCACCCAACTAAAAAATGGTGCAGCCCATCTGGCATATGCCAGAATTGCCAAATGGCCATTCCAACCCTGCCCCACTGCCCTTACAGGTTGACCGTAGATAAGCCTACAGTTACTAACATTCATTCCTGATTGCAACAAAACACAAAAACATTTCTAACAGCAACACTCACAGAGCTCTGGATCATGGCATGTCTCCTGGCCTCCATCGATGGTGTTGATGTCAGTTTCATGATGCATGTTGACAGGGTCATAGAAGGAGCTGGCCCAGATGAGGAGCTGGCCCTCCTGCGAGTTGAAAGAGTAGGTGGATTCTGGGATAGAGGAGGTGTCATCCTCATGATCCTCATCCTCCAGCACTGAAAAGAGAGGTTTGATTATTATGGGTTAAAAATACATGCAGTTTTGCAAATTAGCCTACAATTCATACAGATAACTTTCACAATTTTGCATGGAATATCATTTCATGTGTGGTCATTATATAGGCTACAAAGGTTCTCGACTGAAAATGAACTTAGTGGAGGGCCTCAGTAAGTTGTCATAAAACTAATTCAAATCAAATGTTATTTGTCACATGCGCAGAATACAACGGTATAGACTTTACCATGAAATGCTTGCTTACGGCCCTTCCCAACGATGCTGAGTTTAAAATATATATATATCATAAAAAGAAAGATAGTAAGACACGAAATAAAAGTTATTATATTATATTCCTGGGGTTAGTAGTATAAAGAAAAATTAACACAAAACCACTCATTCCGATAATTTACAGTGTTGCATAACACTAATATGTGACAAGGTTGGTAGCAACATGTGAATATCGTTGCGGAGATCTGTTGCAGCTCAAGTCGACTACAACACCCACAATGCAATTCTCTCTCTTTGGGCTGCCTACCTGCATAGTACCTACTAGCAAGCGTAACTACATACACAATAATACCAAAGTCAATATGTGAAAAAGTCGGCATGTGAAGTTGCTAGTTAGCTGTAAAATCGGCTACAAATTGCACTTCACTAACAATTTAGGAGTCTACAATATCCCCATGTTCAACCTGCAGATCTGTGCGTCAGAGAGGAGTATGATATTCGCAATGGCACCATGAAATGCACCCTGGACTGAAGGAGCAGACAAACTGGAGAAACCTTAGACCCTCTGTTAAATTACACATTTCTCGAGGTAGCAATATCGCAAAAATAGCTCATTTGAGAGAAGTCAACCTCCCGCATTATGACATCGGCCAGTATTGAAATCTGACATGTATGAAATAAGTTTTTGCGATCTAAAAGTCGTATTCCTATTAACTTCCAGTGTAGTGAGAGTGGTTTCCACATTCAAAATGGGTGAATCTTTACTTTAAGTACCTGTACCGTTAAGTTGGAGGAAGGCCCGTTTTGCTCTAACTATAAGCACACTTGTCAAGTTTCCAAGCATGTAAAGAAGCCCTGTATCGCATAGGGAAAGAATTCCTAAAAGATAGTTGGATTTTGTCCAGTGGTGGCTGCGACTGAACCAGTCCCAAGTGTCAACCATCTCTATCCCAAGAAGTTTGGTGTCAAGCGCTCGGTCCTGGCTCCAAGTGGTCATATCTTCTGAAACACTTGACTTCTGTCGTGACCTGGTATAGGTGAAATCTTTCCCAAATGTCACTTGCAGTACTCTTTGGATGGTTTCGAGAATCTCGACACTTTGGCACCGCACGAGAATGCCAGTAAGGAATCTCCTTTTGGACGAGTCCCCTGCGCGCGACATCCACTGGGTCGAATCGTGGAGCTTGGAAGTGAAGATGCAAGATTGGCAATATCCACAGACGTTGAAATCTGCATCTTCCTTCTTGCAACAAAGCCTGTCTATTGTGTCGACTCTATATCCACACTGTTCTTTTGATCCAAAGCGTTTCATTGCGTTGGTTTATTAAGCGTAGTTTAATTCCAAATCTTTAAAAAAGGTATGTTTCCGACTGGCTGCACTGCAACCTGGTTGGAACTTCTTATCGCTGTTGCTTGGTTGTTGCCATGCGACTAGCCCAATGGTTGCTTGTCAACTTTTTTTGGTTGCCTGGAAACCCGAGGTTGAATTGTATTGAATCGGGCAGAAATTAGCGTTTGAATCAGGAAAGTTTCCTGTCACAACCTTTACAAGCCAGAATGTTAAATACATTTATATTTTAACGTACACTACCAGTTGTCTGTGCGGTAGGAATGTGAGACAATATAGGAAAGTATAATCACATCAACCTTTCAAAGCACTGGTAGTGCTTTCAGATTTCGATCATTAAATTATGATCAGAACCATGTAAACTGCACAAGCTCGCCAAGTATGCATGTGTCTTGTGCATGTACTATTATTTGTATCTTGTGCTCATGCTTCAGGTGATGGAAATTGACATAATTATACTTTCCTGTGGATATATTGTCTCATATTCTTACCACCAAATTGACCAACCGCATGGACAACCGGTAAAGTACGTTCAAATGTAATGTTATTCAAAATTCTGAGAGGAAACTTTCCAGATTCAAAATGCAATTTCTGCCCGATGTAGAGTTCAATGCAATTCAGCGTCTGTTTTCCAAGCAAGCCCAAGCGTCGAAAGATTTTTTTTTAATGTAGACAGTTTTGCTGATGATGACTAACCAAGTAAACTCATCGCTGTTGTTACTTTGCGTAATCGTGCATTTAATGCACCATAGAACACAACACTGCATTTCTGTGTCAAGATAGCAAAATCAGTGCGCCGCCCGGGAATCGAACCCGGGTCGAAAGAATGGGAATCTTCCATGATACCACTACACCAGCGGCGCTGCTGATAGTTAATGTAGTTTGCGATTATATGAAGATCTCCTTCATCGTGTAAATTAATTTATAAGATTGTGTTATTGTATAGGAAAAACTAAAGTGTATGAATAATACTCTGGTCATCAAAGCATAGTCAATCATTGCAAAAAGTCACATTTTAGAGGCAAGCCATCATTGTGGAAGATTTTCACTTCCGGGTCATGTAAAGGGATTTGCGATACAAGCTACCCATGAATGGTTGCGGTCCGCCATCAAAACAACTTGAAGAAGGAGAAGCTACTCATGAATTTTCTCCTCAAAAGTCAAATCCGTTTTCCAAAATTGACATACACTAGTATCTAAATGATAACGAAGATTATTAGTAATTACAGGTTTCAAGAAGATCAGGTTGTCCAGGTGTGTCAATATTATTTTGAACACTAGCTAGCTATCTTGCAAGATAATGCTAATTCCACATCGCATTTTTGTATGTAGCTTGCTAGCCAACAACATTGTGCATTTTGACATTTAGATGTTGTATTTTCTTTAGTAGCTAATGCACTGTTAAATTAATTCGTGAAATTGGTATAATATTAGGACAAATGGCTTTTGCCATAGTTTATCACACAGGGTGAAGGTTTTGTCCTGATACATGGCTGTTGTGCTTGCTAACACTGTCATTGCTACACTACTAACCGAATATGGAGTCTACAGTGATGTCTGAAGAAGTGATCGTCGTGGAGTGGGCAGATCCTGGTGTGTCAGAGGAGGGATGCCAAGTCCAAATCATTACAGACAACCCCTCTGCAGGTGTGGTACTCAGGCTGCAGTAGCCAAATTCAATCAGTTTCAGATAGTGATTGTCATGTACTCCTGTGTCAGGAACATTTGTCATATACTCCATTTTCTCACTGGATCTGTGTTGTCACAGTGTTCTCTGACAGCCTGGTCCAGAATATATTGGTGAACACTGTGGTACAAGGCCAAGAGGAGGGTCATCAACTACTAGATGACAACGGTAATGACCTCTGTGAGTGAGAACGAATTCTGTGTACTCTGACTATCTTGAATTCCAAGGCCATCAATGGTCTTTGCATGCATCTTTCAAATCATAGTTGCTTAGATCTACAGTTGGTAAGTGGAAGGCCATGTTATATCCAGTTTAGCTTACCACATGATTGTACCATCTTACTTAGGCCTATCACTTTGTATTTCTATTTTTACAGATTGTGAGGAGTGTCATACCTCCAACAAAGACCAGTGTGATGTCCAAGGTGGTCTGTCCTTCATGCTGGACTCTCCCACTCCAATGGGTATACCCCAGAGGGCCCTCCTCACCCTACCCCATGGGCTGGTGGTAGGCAGGTCCAGTATCCCAGGGGCAGGCCTGGGGGTCCTAAACCAAGGGCCAGCTGTGGCCCCAGGAATGCACTTTGGCCCCTGTGAGGGGGAGGTGACTACCAGGGAAAGAGCAGTAGCAAGTGACTATTCCTGGGAGGTGAGTGAGTACTGATATACTGGGCAATTGTGATATGTAGGGATATTCAGATGGCTGATTTAGGACCTTTTTACTGAATAGTGTGTTCGTTTCCTATGATGTGTTTTATCTGTTTTGCTTTCCATAGTGATATGTGTATATTTTTCTATTTGCAGGGCTCATCTATAAAAGAGACCTTGGTCTCAGCTTGACTCCCTGTCAAAATAAAGGTTAAATAATGTACAAAGTACTGTACTATAGTTTGTGTAAAACTGTGTCCCAAACGGCACCCTATTCCCTACTTGACCACAACCCTAGGACCCTGGGTGATATTTGGGTGCACCTATAGTGCTATTCCATGGAAATCTTAAGCATTGTCTCTATACTCTATTTATGACTGTTGTGCCGAGTCAGCTGAGATTATTTGTCATGTTTTTCTATAAAAGCATAGCCTTTTTTTTCAGGTCTGGAACAGTAAGAGTGAATCTGAGTACATTGACGCTGCACGAGACACTCATTCCAACTGGATGAGGTAACTTGTAGGACGTACCCTCACTTATTCTACAGTCTGTCTGTCTGTCTGTCTGTCTAAGTCACATTACACTCTCTCTCTCAGGTATGTTAACTGTGCTCGTAATGAAGAGGAGGGTAATCTCATAGCACTCCAGTACAGGGGGATTGTTTTCTTCCACTGCTGCCGCTCCATCCCCCCAGGAGATGAGTTCCTGTTTTGGCCTGGGGGCAGATTCATCGAAAGGTTTAGGGACCCCTCTGACCAAATCTGGCTCCGAAAGTGCACCCCTTCAGGTACTTATCGTTCCCAGTCTCCTTTTACGACCTTGCTCAGGCACTGGGCGTCTAGAAGGCTTATGTGAGGGTGTATAAGGAATAATAATAGGGAATATTACATTTCTGAAACTCAAAAAGGTTGAAAGAATGCCAGTCACTTTAGTAATGTTTAGTAAGACCTAACTTTTGCGTCTTCTCTTCTCTCTGTTTCAGAGTTTAGGACAGATTTGTCGTCTCAGGTTTTCCTCTGCTGTCAGTGCCAGCTTACTTTCACCACCAAGTCCTACCTTCAAAAACATACAGAGAAATCACACTCTCTGGACCTATCACCTGCGTCTGAACTGAGTGAGCTTGACAATCACCTTTCTAACGGCAATGTAAAGCCAGACCCGATGTCGTCGTCCTCTGTAGGGGAGTTGGCCTACCGGTGCCCTCAGTGTCCTAAGAGCTTTAAGCAGAAGGGCCACGTCCAGAGACACATGCGAAATGTCCACTCCAAGGTGAAACCGTACTGCTGCATCCATTGTAGGAGGTGTTTCGCTCAGCTGTCTTGTCTGGCCAGGCACCAGATACGAGTTCATGGAAAGAAGAAGAAGCAGGGAATAGAAGAGTTTATGTCTGAAGAGGTCAGAGGGAAGAGTCAGCCATCCCCTGACAGGACCCAGGAAACAGAGTCCTCCACCTCTGATGCTCCACCTACAGGGACCTCTGTCTTATTCCCGTGTCCTCATTGCCCATTCTCTTCTACTGTGGAGAGCAGCCTTTGTCAGCACATGAAGAGCCATGACCAAAGGGAAAAGGTCATCAAAATGCAGGCTTTTGTAGAGGTCAGAGAGGAGAGCACCCATAAACCTGAATCCCCAGAACTCCCCTCTGATGCTCTACATACAGAGCCCCAGACAGATGAGCCGGCACAAAGAGGTGAGGAGGCCAACAGCTGCTCTCAGTGTGGGAAGAGCTTTAAACAGAAGGGTCACTTCCAAAGACACATGCGAGCTGTCCACTCCAACGTCAGACCCTACTGCTGCCCCCAGTGCAGGAAGTGTTTTGCTCAGGGGTATGACCTGGCGAGGCACCAGCTACGAGTTCATGGAACGAAGAAGAAGCGTCGAGTAGTAGAGGTCAGAGGTGAGAATCTGCCCCGGCCGGCCTCTGACAGCGCCTGGGAACCGGAGCCCACCTTCAATGATTCACCAACAGAGACCCAGACTGGAAGAGCTCCCTCTCAGAGACTAAGGAACCTCAGAGTAAAGTCCACCAGGACCTCTAAAGCCAAAACTAAGACAAACGCACCAAAACAAATCAGTACCAAGAAGAGATCCCATTCAGATCCTGATTCAGATCTGGACATGGAGAAGGAGATTGAGGGAGAGGCTGTTGGAGAGGAGGCCCAGTACAGCTGCACTGAGTGTCAGGGAACCTACGACAACCCAGAGTCTCTCAGATCCCATCAGTGCATCCAGGTCGTGGTGGGGCCGCCGCCGTATTCTTGCTCTACATGTGGGGTTACCTTCAAACGGTACACCACCCTGAAGAAGCACAAGCTCAACAAGCACCCGAAGGAAAATATGCGTTATTGCTGCACCCGCTGTGGAAGGTTCTTCAGTCAGGCTGCCGGTCTACAGCGCCACCTGGAGGCAGAAGTATGTAAGGACATCCAGCTGAGCTCTGAAGCTGTCCCCTGCTCCTACTGCCAATTCTCCTTCACCGAGGAGAGGTACCTCCGGAAGCACGTTAAGAGACACCACCCTGAGGAGTATGTCTCTCAGGCCTCAGGCCTGGGCTCAGGCCTCATTCCGCCAGAGCAGAAGGCCGTAGAGGGGGGAGAGGTCCACCTCTGCTTTCAGTGTGGGAAGAGCTACAAGTATGTTAAATGCTTCAAATCGCACAGGTGTTTCCAGTCAGTCACAGCCAAACGGTACTTGTGCAATGACTGTGGGAAAGGTTTTTCTTGTTTCTACAGCCTTAAGCAGCATCAGCGGATTCACACAGGAGAGAAGCCATACCGCTGTTCTTATTGCGAGAAGTGTTTTAGCCACTCTGGACAGCTGAATGTGCACGTGAGGATACACACAGGGGAGAAGCCTTTCCTGTGTACAGAGTGTGGAGAGACCTTCCGTCAATCTGGGGATCTGAAGCGCCATGAGAGAAAACACACTGGGGTGAAACCATGTACCTGTCCTGAATGTGGGAAAAGCTTCAGTCGACCTCAGAGTCTGAAAGCTCACCAGCTGCTGCACAACGGAGAGAAACTGTACAAGTGTGATCAGTGTGTCAAAAGGTTTTCACGAAATTATCACCTGACGAGACACCATGAAAAGATGCACTCATAATTTGGCTGCACCACACACACTATTTACTACTTGGTTAAGTTGATATTTCTGTAGCAGAGCAACATTCACAGATCAGAATACCATTCTATTTACAACACAAGTACAAGCATGTGATTTGTGTTTTATTATTGCTTGACCTCACTAACGCTCATGTTTGAATGGAAGCAAGCCCCAACATCTAGTGGAAAGCCTTCCCAGAAGAGTGGAGGCTGTTGTAGCAGCAAAGGGGGACCAAATCCATATTCATGCGCATGATTTTGGAATGAGATGTTTGACGAGCAGGTGTCCATACTTTTGGTCATGTAATGCATCTTTGTACCTGGAGGACAATTCAGTTTGTAAACCGAAGATGAGGGAAATAGAAAATGAATTTAAAAGACTGACTTCATTATCACGGTTCACCATTTATTCCACAAAACATAATGCAAAGCATGTGCCCTGTACAAGCCTAAAATCTTATGAAAATACATAACATGCTCATGAGATATTTCTTCATGTCATAAAATTATCCAACACTGTCTTTGTGAAATCACCCAGGTCTTGCCTCCGAAATTCAACAAATATCCATTCTAGACAGTTTCCATTGCTTATCTTACCAGCTTTAATCCAATACCTCACATATGGCGTTTACCATATAAACAATCAAATATTTCAGTCATCTTAACTATACAAACACTGGTATGGGAGTTGACATAAATCGTCTTTTTACAGTAAGTTTCCCTCCAAAGTGAAGAAGCAGGTGAATACTACCTGGCAGTGATTCCATGTGCTACAGTCAGGGGAATGGGGAGTAGCTGCTGTTTCATCACCATCAGAGTCCATGGCTGTGTTCATTAGGGTACACAACAGACAAGTCCAGATAGGACTAGTCCTTCCCTGTTTCAGTCCATTTTATTCTGTTTGGTTTCTAATGAACATGCATCAGTTGTGTTTCCCAACACTTTCCACTTCTTGTGTCTGCCATTCAGTCAGTGTTGAACACATCTTTGATAACATCCACAATAAAAAAAAAATTAAAAATCATATTTCAACTCTTGTCCATATCCCTTTGTAGCACAGCAGATTTGGAAACTCTCTCTTCTGGTCCTTTTTACAATGAGTTATTTTATGTAAGTTCAGTTACTTATTAAGAAATGGGTTGTTACTGAAGGTTTACTATGCTCTTACTGAATCGCATCAGTAGCCATTACTGGGTAGCGGAGTTGACTGGCTAACAATACACATGCTCTACGGTTGTTAACTCAGAGGTAGGCAGCAGTCGACTGAAGTTGAGTGACAAACCCCTGCAAAGGTTGGATTGCTGATCTAATTGTAGAAGGAGATGGATAACCTACGGTATTCTCTTATGTTCCAGTGAAGCACCAACACAATCATTCTACATCTTCTCCAGTGTCAACATTCTACAATTACACGTCTTCCTCAGTCACATAAGTTATCATATGCACCAACTCTTGATTCCATTAGTGCATACATGTTAAATGTTTTACATGTATTAATAAAATAATATATACAAACCAAACTTTGTTTGATAAACCACACAGTATTACAGCTGTAAAATGACAACCCCAGAAAATAAAACATCACAAAACAAAGAAAAGGAATTTGTTTTTTCAATTGAAATCAAAAGCCTGGTTTTCTAATTCACTCAAACACTTTTCTATCAAATGGCCAAATACGGAACAGCAACGGTTAGAGCTCCACAGAAGTTCTTGCCAGTATTTTTTTTAATGTTAAGAAAATGGTTGATTAAACTATCAGACAAACCAGTAGCCGTTGGCAATATTACCAGATGGGAAATATTCACAAAACAAACAAAAACAGGATTAAAAGGGTTGTTAGATAAAGAGATTATATGCAGCAATACAAAGCCTGAGGGTACACGTATGCAACCGCAAACCAATAGTAAAGTTTGAGGCAAGAAATACCCTGGGCCCACTGAAAATACACTAACATCCTGGTATTCACTTCATGTTCTTGAAGAGACATAGGAAACCAGGCTTTTATAAAGGTTCAGATTTCAGCTCTTCAACCCTGCATTCCAGATCTGCTACCTGCAACCAAAGTAACACAGAAGGTTACAGTTATGTATTATGATAGACTACTAGAAACTTTACCAATGCTCTGCTTCACCAATTGTCTCCCCAATGGCTGCACACAATGAAATATATATAATTTAACAGACACTTATCTAAAGCAACTGACAGTCATGCATGCATACATTTTTCGTATCGGTGGCCCCAGCAGGAATCGAACACACAAACCTTGGTGTTGGAGCCACACATACAGCCATCAGTCTCCACTATTACCTGTTCATGGAGCTGTCCTGACTCCTCCTTCAGTGATGCCTCGGCCCCGTCCTGTACACAGCGCTGAGTCTCCTTCTTCAGGTACTCAATCTCCCTACAGATGAGACGTCACAGAGAGACACTAATCACACTCAGTGTTTCCCCTATATTAATTTAGCAGCGGTGGCCCAAATTGTTGCCACTGCAAAAATATTTTTCTGCAGAGATGCGCTTTTAAATGGATAGTCAATGGCTCCATGACTGGAAGTCTATGGGAACAGCTAGCATGTCATTGCGCTAACGCTAGTAGCAATGCAACCTCTGTGTGTGTGTGTATGGCCCGGCCTTACTTCTGCTGGTACTCCTTGATGAGGCGCTTCGCCTTGCTGTACTTGCGCTCCAGAGCCTGGTACTGGGCCTGCGTCTCCTTCAGGTGCTCGTCCACAGCCTGACACAGACTCTGGGCCTCCATCCAGTAGCCCTCCAGCTTCTCCATGCGCTCCTTGTTCTCCTGCAGGGTCTGCTCCAGCTGGTTCTTGTCCATACGCCAGCGCTGCTTATCCTGCTCTGCATGGTTCAGCTGGGAGTGTGGAGAAGTACACACACAGATGCGCGTAAGTACACACACACACACGTAGACAAACGGACTGGCCGTAAATGCCACTGAATATTAATTAAGTAGTAGATGTACTGTACAATTAAACATTGGGACATCACATTTAATAACAATCACAATATAACTTTCTTTTATTTAACCTGGATTTAACTGGGCAAGTCTGTTAAGAACAAATTCTTATTTACAATGACGGCCTACCAAAAGGCCCCCTGCGGGGACGGGGGCTAGAATTAAAAATATTAAAATAAAAATATAGGACAACACACACACACACAATCACGAAAAAGGGAGAAACCACAACACGACATAAAGAGTGACCTAAGACAACATAGCATAGCAGCAACATAATACAACATAACCTACCTTTCTTTTCAGCTGTTGGATCTCTGCCTGTGTTACAGCATGCTTTATTTGAAGCTGAGGAGAGAGTTAAGGAAGTTGTTGCAAAATCTGTCCAAAAGGTAGTGCAGTATATAAGGAACAGGGCGACACCGCCCTTTATCTTTATTGGTTCCTCTCACCTCCCGGTACTTATGGGCCAGCTTCTCAGGGTCCGTCTCCAGGGGAGAGATGTCCTCGTTCTCAGCCAGGTCAAACACCTCGATGGCAGACGGCTCCGTGGGGCTGACCTCCTCCTCCTCATCCTCCTCCTCATCAGTACCATATTCACCATCCTGGGGAAAGAGGACCGGTGAGCCCGAAGTAACTATTCGGTTTGGGGTTTAATTGATCTCCAGCTCTTAATTGACAGGGCCAAAGTGTCTGCATATTTGAATAGGTTCAATATGCTTCCATCAATCCCATTTCACAGTATTTTTATAAATGCCTGTGACTGCTGCTACTATAACAGCATCATGGTTATAAAAATGCATTCTTAACTGACTTGCCTAGTTAAATAAAGGTAAAATAAAATAATAAATGGTTGGTTGGTACTGAGACTGGCCACTAGATGGCCTATAACACCATTGAAGAGCATCCCTAGATTGGGGGAGGGAACACAGAACAAACCCTCAACCATTATGCCATCATTCTGCATGTCAACGTAATAAGATGGAGAACATAAGAATGTCCTGCATCCTCATAGGATTTTGATTGGACAGAGGTTAGAGGGAAAAAAAATCATCCTTTTGGGTTGTAAGTACTCTAAAATCTCTAACCTAACAACCCAGAGATGAAGAGGCCAAAACATCAGAAACACTGATTCATTTTGAAAAAGAAGTCCTAGGGAGACAGAATTTAATTTATCCTATTTGGCCTATGCTCTCTAAACTGACCTGTTGGTATGCATCACAAATGGCACCCTATTGCCTATTTAGTGCACTACTTTTGACCAGAGCCCATAGGGTGTCATTTGGGAAGCACACGTGTGTTTATACTGTCTGGAGGCTATACTGGACAGTAACAGCGTAGCTAAGGACACACGCCCATTCAGCTCACTCGATACAGCCACCGTCTTTGGGTCAATTCTGACAAAGATGTGATTGGCACACATACAGTATCTTAATCCTAAAGGGTAAAAGAGAACACACAGAGGGAAAAATTTACCTAAAAATACGTATTATAATTTTTTTTAAATTAAAATAGTGACCAGGTTTCAGTTCCTCTCTAAACTAGCCGTGTTCAGGGTCGTGTTCTTTAAGGCACAAAGTATCAAAACATTTCACAACATAAAGAAAACATCTGTATTCTTATTGGACACGTTCTGGTAGTAACTGTCCGTCTGTCCATCTGTACTGTACTTCTTGGTTGTCCATGTACTGGCTGTAGACCTACCTATACTGGTTGTAGACCAATTGTATACCTACCTTCTGGTCATCTATGTACTGGTTGGTTAGACTGGTTGTAGACCTACCTATACTGGTTGTAGACCAATTGTATACCTACCTTCTGGGCATCTATGTACTGGTTGGTTAGACTGGCTGTAGACCTACCTATACTGGTTGTAGACCAATTGTATACCTACATTCTGGTCATCTATGTACTGGCTGTAGACTGGCTGTAGACCTACCTATACTGGTTGTAGACCAATTGTATACCTACCTTCTGGTCATCTATGTACTGGCTGTAGACCTACCTATACTGGTTGTAGACCAATTGTATACCTATCTTCTGGTCATCTATGTACTGGTTGGTTAGACTGGTTGTAGACCTACCTCTTGGTCGTCCATGTACTGGCTGTAGCGTTGTTCCATCATCTCTCTCTGCCAGCGCTCCTGTTCCAGGGTCTGTTGGATCAGCTGGGCCACCTCACTCTGCTCGCCCGGCTTCTCCCGACCAATCAGAAACCTGCATACAATTACAGATTTTGAAAATGGCTTTCTATGTGGACTGCAATAAGAGGAACCTCTGTGATATGGTCCCTTAGCAAGAGGTTAAATAATCTGAATTATATAACCTCTCAACCTTGACCCAATATGCTCCGAGAGAGACGTGTTTTTCAGTGTAATACTCTCCTCAGCTATGTAAGAGGAATCGGAGTAGTGCCGTTCAGAATGAGTACCCATAGTCAGTCAGTTATCAAGACCACCACAACAGCCTTAGAATCCCCCCCGTAAACTATCAGGTAATTAAATGCTAAACACAGTTCCCAACCTCATTCACCCATCCATTCCCATGGCTGACATTTTTATGAATAGGCCCAACTGACCGCCTGCCTGCCTCAACCCTTCCTTCCCCGTCTACTGATCTATAATGCATGAGCTCTCTCTAAAGTCACACAACAATTACACACACTAACAATTACCTCCATAGCTCTACTGATCACTAGTTCCATAATTATGAATGAATGAGCCTGTATACAACGACAAAGCAGTGCTGGGGATTGAGGAACAGGCAGGCGACTCTGGTGCCCCATTCAGTCAGCCACAAATAGACCCCTCTGGCATTTCAGAATGATAATTGTGTTGATGCCTGCTGTGAGCATGATGGTGATGTTTTTATGCTCTTCCATGGTTCAAACGTGAGTTTCAGCTTTGTCTGTGGTTCTGTTGCTGTATCTCGAAGGGAAGTTTTCACTCTTCATCATGGCCCCATTTGACCTCTGATGACTGACTACTCTGCATGCCCTGGTCTACACAGTATGTATGTGGGAGGATGTGGTCATTTAGACAGTCTTCTCTAGAGTCTAAAGCCACTGCAAAACTAAGAAGAAAATGTGGACAGAAAACCTTAACGGAGTCTCGCGTCACACAGTACTACAAAGAAAATAGAGTAGGGATTAGACTTGATGAAGTCATTTAAACTGTCTGTATTCAAGTGTTTGAGAGAGGCGTCCATCAAGGCAACTCTATTCCCTCTCAGTAGCTAATTGTTCTCAAGGCAGTAGTAAACTCAGCAAAAAAATACAAATGTCCTCTCACTGTCAACTGCGTTTATTTTCAGCAAACTTAACATGTGTAAATATTTGTATGACCATAACAAGATTCAACAACTGAGACATAAACTGAACAAGTTTGAACAACAAAACCGCGACTCGTCAGTGAAGAGCACTTTTTGCCAGTCCTGTCTGGTCCAGTGACGGTGGGTTTGTGCCCATAGGCAAAGTTGTTGCTGGTGATGTCTGGTGAGGACCTGCCTTACAACATGCCTACAAGCCTTCAGTCCAGCCTCTCAGCCTGTTGTGGACAGTCTGAGCACTGATGGAGGGATTGTGCGTTTCTGGTGTAACTGGTGTAGTTGTTGTTGCCATCCTGTACCTGTCCTGCAGGTGTGATGTTCGGATGTACCGATCCTGTGCAGGTGATGTTACATGTGGTCTGCCACTGCGAGGACAATCAGCTGTCCGTCCTGTCTCTCTGTAGCGCTGTCTTAGGCGTCTCACAGTATGGACGTTGCAATTTATGGCCTGCAGTCCTCATGCCTCCTTGCAGCATGCCTAAGGCACGTTCACGCAGATGAGCGGGGACCCTGGGCATCTTTCTTTTGGTGTTTTTCAGTCAGTAGAAAGGCCTCTTTAGTGTCCTAAGTTTTCATAACTGTGACCTTAATTGCCTATCATCTGTAAGCTGTTAGTGTCTTAACGACTGTTCCACAGGTGGATGTTCATGAATTGTTTATGGTTCATTGAACAAGCATGGGAAACAGTGTTTAAACCCTTTACAACGAAGATCTGTGAAGTTATTTTAATTTTTACAAATCATCTTTGAAAGACAGGGTCCTGAAAAAGGGGTCCTGAAAAAAAAGTTTATTTTTTTGCTGGGTTTAGTTGGTGAGGAAAAGAAACCTGCTAAAAATGAATGAACTAGAAGCCTCTGTAACATCAGAGTGTTGCATCAAAGTGTGCATCCCAAATAGCACCTTTATTCCTTATATTGTGCACTATTTTTCACCAGAGCCCTATAGACCCTAGTCAAAAGTAGCGCACTATTGCCAAAAACATATCCTCACTTGACAGTGCCTGTGGTGTTCCTGAGGACGGAGGCAGCGAAGGTCTGGGTGACCCCCACCAGACTGGTCCCATCCACCTCCACGATCAGGTCATTCACCTGGATCCTGGGTGGAGAAACACAAAGCAGCACAACAACCTCAGCACCACAGTCTTATAATATGCTTACTTTTTCATTCAACCATTCATACAGGTTTGTCTCGGAGGTAGAAATCTGTTTTGCTAGCGAGACCTGCTCCCGCAAGGAACCGTAATGCGACCGAATTGACTCCCTTTATTATTCCAAACCTATTTGTGGAAAAGCAATAACATATCAAAATCCACAAGCTAGACAGAGATGTGAATACTACTACTAGACATACACGTTTGGCTCATCTCACATGCTTGATTACTTCTTAGATGTATTACATCATGCAGAACCTGTTCAGGTAAGTCTGCCAGGAGTGTAGCTGGAAAAGCCGTAGATGAAGGCCACCATTTTGTAACGTACCTGCCATCCCGATGCGCTGCTCCTCCATCGGTGACCGTCTTGACAAAGATGCCCAGTTTCTCCAGGCCCATGTCTGCCCCCGCCCCCATCCCAATGATACTGATACCCAGCCCATCCCCATCTGAGGACAGTGAGAAAACAATAAAATCATCGTAATCCATGATGAAAATTAAATGCTCTTTTGTTTCATAATAGCTTTTAAAATCAGAATATCCCTCTTGGGAGAAGGGATAACTGGAAGGCAGATGGAGGGATGATCGATGCGTGCTGATTGAGTGAGGGGATTGATCTCTGATTGTCTCAAGAGAATGGCGATTACAACTCCTCTTTACAGTTCTGTGAAGGGGAGTTTTCTTAAGCAATCTGGAATGTTCTTTGTTGTTCTTCGAATCACAGATTGCCACATTAAGGTTATGGGGTAACTGAGCTGAGGTGTACCTTTCTCCAGCTCGACGGGGAACAGATCGAGCCTCTCCACCCTCTTCTCCAGCTCGTACTCTGCAGACGCAGCCATGGGGTCCACGTCCTCATTCCGACGATCATAGTCCTCGTTGGGGTAGGTGGCAAACACCTGACAGATGAAGAGAACACAAAGTAGCTTATTACAAAACTGTTTAAACATACTTTTTACTTAGGCGGTACATGTGTAAAGCACTTTGTGACAACTGCTGATGTAAACAGGGCTTTATAAAATATATTTTTGTTGTTGTTGATAGATTTACTGATTGAGCAGTAGTTGCAGGTTTATCATTGAGTATGAGGATGTTTCTATCCATGTCAGAAGAGGGCCTTAGTTCCATTATGTTCTGATAGGTTGGATGGAGGTGGGATGGAGGTGGGACACAGTGAAAAGGGTGACCACATAGTGTTTAGTGCAATATACTGTCACGTCATTCATCTAATAAAAATGGACACAAACCATTTCCATCACCAACTTTGCCAGTTAAAGCTTGTTTCAACTACCAAAATGCTATTATATTCAGGTAACAGACTTCAAATCAACCCCGGTATAAAACCCAGGCACCTCTCATAAAATAGATAGTGACCCATTTCAGAGCAGAGCTTCCACTTTAGCCCAGCTCCAACAGCATTTTTGCATCCCAAATGGTACCATATTCCCTACATAGTGCACTACTTTTGACCAAAGCCCTATGGGTAGTGCACTATATAGGGAGCTATTTGGGAATTAGCCCATGACAGTATACATAAGCACCTTCAGAATTCTAATGCAGTCCTGGCCACTGCAGCTGCCACATACACACACACCCTCTCTTTCTCGGCCACTCTTCTCTCTGGTCTTCCAGGGAGGCTCAGGTCACATGTGCACCTCACATAACCACTCTCCTACTAAAGCTACACAGGACCTGCTCGGTACTTTACCCTCTCTTCTCTTTCCATCTCACTGTTCACCCTCCCATTCGTATCCCTCATTCCTCTCCTCTTTTTCTCTCCATCCCCAATAACCTATTCTCTTCTCTCACTCTCCTCATTCCCTCTGGCTTTTAATTTTTTTTTTTTTTACATCTCCCTCTTTTGCTTCTTCTCCAAACTCCCCAATATAACCTCTCATCTTTTAATCGTTTCCCTCCAAATGAATAACCCTCCTCCTCTCTGTTACAACGGTCTTCATGTTTGCTACCTTTCGTCATCTGTTTGTGCCCGTCTCACAGTAATCAGTACACACACACACACCTCTTTGCTTGTACAGTGTCATCTAAATCACATGGTCTCTGTCTCCGTAGCAACCACAGTGAAGTGCTTGTCAGATTTGACATTGCCCTTATGATTCAACCAACCTCCCCCTGAGAGAACTAAATGGACTATTATCTGTTTTCATACATCATTGAATACTAGGAAGGTTGAGGTGAGGCACATTTCTTTGGCTGGGCTAAACTGTATCTAGGTCTGTGCAGTTGGATCAAAGGTTTTCAAATAGAACACCCAGAAGAGGTCTTGCATCAAAGCAGCCGTTGTACCGTACATATACTGTTGACGACGCAGCCTATGACCACGTAAATGCCAGCTCAGAGCTATACATTTAGGAACACACACACACGTTAATGACTACCTAAACCAGTAAACCTCTGACTGGTGTAGACCAATGGTGTGGGTTTGGCATATGGTCTAAATAGGTTGTGTGATTTAGGTTACCTTTGTATCTCGGCGGATTAGGATCATTTGGATTATAAGCAGACAGAAAATATGTTTCGCCTTCGTGTGAATGGATGTAGCCTGGCACTAGCACAGGGGTATTCAAATCTTACCCTACGAGGTCCGGACTACTGCTGGTATTCTGTTCTACCTGGTAATTAAGTACACCCCACCTGGTGTCCCAGGTCCCTGATTAGAGGGGAAGAATGATAGGAAGCAGTGGAACTGGCATGGAGGTCCAGATTTGAGTTTGAGGGCATTAGCACATCAACTGTTAAAACAACTGAAAGTGGTCCCCCAAAGCTCTCTAACTGTGTGCATCTGAAATAACACCCTATTCCCTATGTGGGGCACAACGTTTGACCAAAGCCCTATTCTTGTCTATTTATTGTATCTGTGCCTGTTTGTTCTGTGTCTGAAGCACCACCATAGTGCTAATAGAATTGCACTTAACTTGATTTGTCCACTTTTCTGAATTGAATTGAAAAGTAGTTCACTACATAGGGAGTAGAGTGTAATTTGGGATTTGGCCACCGTCTCAAATGGCAGTTCGCTCCTCGAGTTTAATGGCCACAGCTGGTGGCCCTTCCTGACCCCAAGGCCTGGTGACCAGAGACCAACTACAGTTCAGACAGTATAGAGTATTAACATGTGTCAAAGGAAACAAGTCTCCTACATCCAGATGTGTCTGTACTCTGTACCACCTGCCTGTGTTGGGCTGCATCATCTGCCTGCAGATTCAGCTCTGCACACTGACTGACAAGGCAAAGACACACTGACATGGCGCACACACACACACACAGACATGGCGCACATACACACACTGACATGGCGCACACATTGACATGGCGCACACACACACACACACTGACATGGCGCACACACACACACACACTGACATGGCGCACGCACACACTGACATGGCACACACACACACACACACACTGACATGGCACACACACACACTGACAAGGCACACACACACACACACACACTGACATGGCACACACACACACACACACTGACATGGCACACACACACACACACTGACATGGCACACACACACACACACACACACACACACACACACACTGACATGGCACACACACTGACATGGCACACACACACACTGACATGGCGCACATACACACACTGACATGGCACACACATTGACATGGCGCACACATGGCACACACACACACTGATATGGCGCACACATTACATGGCGCACACACTGACATGGCGCACACACTGACATGGCGCACACACTGACATGGCGCACACACTGACATGGCGCACACACACACACACACACACACACTGACATGGCACACACACACACACACACACACTGACATGGCGCACACACACACACACTGACATGGCGCACGCACACACACACACTGACATGGCGCACGCACACACACACACTGACATGGCGCACGCACACACACACTGACATGGGCGCACACACACACACACACACACACACACACACACACACACTGACATGGCACACACACACACACACTGACATGGCACACACACACACTGATATGGCACACACACACACACACACACACAGACATGGCACACGCACACACACACACACTGACATGGCGCACACACACACTGACATGGCGCACACACACACACACTGACATGGCGCACACACACACACTGACATGGCGCACACACACACACACACACTGACATGGCGCACACACACACACACACACTGACATGGCACACACACACACACACACACTGACATGGGCACACACACACACACACACTGACATGGCGCACACACACACACACACACATGGCGCACACACACACACACACTGACATGGCGCACACACACACACACACACTGACATGGCACACACACACACACACACTGACATGGCGCACACACACACAC